>NW_022631031.1:9772584-10372584 GCF_010015895.1 Lontra canadensis | reverse complement strand
TTTGATGCTCTGGTCTATGGATCAGAACACTTTTATCCAATCAGACCATCAGAGGGGACAGATTTGTTTTCTTTATTAGGATCTCCCAAACTTAATGGTCATGCCTTTTCTCCTCAGAAGGCTAGGTTCGATTTTTGAAATTCAAAACCCAGAGGGAAACTCTTGAGTTTGTTTTGTTTTGTTTTGTTTCTCCTTCTACTCTCTTATCCCTTCTCCAAGGAGGTCATAAACTTGGAATCGCAGCAGGAGCACTGAGTAAAAGGAAATACTAGGAGAACACACACACAGCCATATAATGTGTATGTAATATATGTATTTTTACATATCATAAAATATACATTAGGTGATGGTTACAATGTTTTCTTGATACACTGTTTTTTGACCAGACAGCAGAAAATTCTTCATAGAAGCCTAAATTACCAGACAGGGCAGGCTGAGTGCCTCCCTTATCCATTGTCTCTCTGTCCTAGTGGCACACCAGGCAAACAGCAGCAGTAGGGAGCAGAGAACACATTAGACAAAAAGCCAAACTACCATACAGGTCCTCATTTCTTCAAATAAAAGCAGTTGCAGAGCCCCTATGAGACCCTTGAGAGAGAGCTGGTTCCAGCTCCCTGCACCAGGGAAGAAACATGGGGTTCAGTGTGTAATTAAACTGGAAGGGCATCTGAAAGCCTCAGAAAGTGAGTCTTGAGACATCTGGGTAATATTTGAATCAAGGTTTCCAAATGTCTCTTCACAGATAACCTACTGCTTTTCCAGATTTGTAGGTTTATCTAATCATGGTAAATAATTTTTTAAAATCCAATCTGTCAAGTCATTTTATTTAAAGCCAGTGCCCCAAAGTCTTGTTATCCTGTTTCTCCTTGCATCTTCATAGTCTAATAGTTCCACATATTCTGTTAAAATCAGACATTTCTCAGGGAGCCTGGGTGACACAGTCAGTTAAGCATCTGACTCTTGGTTTCAGCTTAAGTTGTGATCTCAAGGTCCTGAGATCGAGTCCTGCCACGGGCTCCGTGCTCAACACAGAGTCTGCTGGAGAATCTGTCTCTGCCCCTTCCCCCACTCACACATGCTTGCTCTCTCTCTTTCTCTCTGAAAGAAATAAAATCTTTTTATAAAAAATAAAATAAAATAAAATCAGAGATTATCTCTAACATTTCAAAAATTTCTACTGCATGGCTATATGACACATGCCTGTGCTATATGCTCTCATTCTCCCCGTTTCTCTCTATGTACCATCTTTCTAGGTATCAACTACCTATCCGCCTACCTGCCTAATTAACTGTCCTTGTAAGATTCATGCCTCTCTTCTCATAAGATTCATCGGACAGTCATACTTGTGAAATACCTGCCTCACTTGAGAGATGGTAAGTTCTATTGGGACATACACTGTGCCCGTGGTGTGGTCTCACTACAGTTCCCTGGGGTCTAGCAGAAGAGGTGACATGGCAAGAGATGAGTAAATATTTGTTCAATGAGTGAATGGTCCATTCTAAGAGCAGACACTTTTTATCATTGGTTATCAATTTCCCCGGATGCTAACTCTATTAGAGTCAACAGCTTACCCTCTACCAGTCACAAAGCACATGCCTTTCTTCGCAGGATGCCCTCACAATCCCTTAGGTATTTGCTGTGTGCTATTGCACAACCCTATCTCTACAGACCCACCTCAACACTTATTCTTTCACTCGGGAAATGCACATGAATTTGAGTGCGGGTACCATGTGAAATGGTTCAGATTTGCTCTATATTTTAAGTAGTTCAATGAGTGTGTATTGTTACTAAGGTTGTATTTGTATTCACCTCACAGCCCATCATGACCCATCAGTCTGCTGAGACATAAAAATTGAGGGCTGCTGTTCTAGACCTGTGCTTCCAAACTTTACTGTGCATACAAACCACCTGGTGTTTTTGTTAAAATGCACATTCTAACCCAGTAAAGCTGGAGGGGGGGCCTGAAAGTAAGCATTTCTAACACATCCCCCCAGGACATGTCCCTCCTCTGGTCTATGGACCACACTTTGAGCAGGAAAGATAGGATTACTGCTCATCAAACCAACTGAAATAAAGCTTAAAGGTGTACAGCCTAACAAAATGTTTTACACCTATATTAAACATTTGTTTCTATTGCACACTTTTTCATTGTTTACTTTTATTGTCTCAATTCACTCACATCTCCCAATGGAAAGTAAGTTGGGCACAAATATTTTCAACAATAAAAACAACCTAAAACTTAGTAATTTTTATTACTTCCCACAGTGCTGCAATGAAATATACATTCTCCCTGTACAAACCAGCAAGATTTCCTCTAGGCTTACACCCTAAAGTAGAGTCCCTCATTCAACGCGGGGCTACACCTCCAACTTCAAGCAGGATGGCCATCTTGCTCCACTCAGTGGTTTTGAGTTGCCAACCATTGGGTTTGAGTGTGTAGAATTCTCTTTGCTCATGAAGTTCCTGCATGGGAATCTTAAACATAAACTTCATGAGAACTGGCTTTATCGGGGCGCCTGGGTGGCTCAGTGGGTTAAAGCCTCTGCCTTCGGCTCAGGTCATGATCCCAGGGTCTTGGGATCGAGCCCCATATCGGGCTCTCTGCTCGGCAGGGAGCCTGCTTCCTCCTCTCTCTCTCTCTCTCTCTCTCTGCCTCTCTGCCTACTTGTGATCTCTGTCAAATAAATAAATAAAATCTTTAAAAAAAAAAAAAAGAACTAGCTTTATCTTTGGGGAGAGAGCAGATGGGATCACTGAAGTGTAGCCAAGAGTCTTAAACTTCTCTGTAATTTCTGATTTAAAGAAAAAAGAAAAGAAGATAAAGTGTTAATATCTGAAAATACTGAGTGGTGGCTGGGGCACCTGGGTGTCTCAGTTAACAGTCTGACTCTTGATTTAGGCTCAGGTCATGATCTCAGGGTCATAAGGTTAAGCTCCACACTCAGCACAGAGTATGCTTAAGTTTCTCTCCCTTTCCCTCTCCGTTGCACCCCACCTTGTGCTATCTCTCTCTCTCTCAAAAGAAAAATAAAATAATTTTTTTAAAAAATGAAAATATCTGGTGGTGCCTGTCAATTTGCTATAATAGTATTCTCTGTACTTTTCTCTTTTGGGGGGTCTTTTCTTTTTTGTTTAATTTTATTTTTTCAGTGTTCCAAGATTCATTGTTTATGCACCACACCCAGTGCTCCATGCAATACGTGCCCTCCTTAATACCCACCACCAGGCTCACTCTCCCCACCTCTCTCCCTTCCAAAACCCTCAGTTTGTTTCTCAGAGTCCACAGTCTCTCATGGTTCATATCCCCCTCCAATTTCCCCCAATTCACTTTTCCTTTCCTTCTGCTAATATCCTCCAAGTTATTCCTTATGCTCCACATGTAAGTGAAACCATATGATAATTGTCTTTCTCTGCTGGACTTATTTCACTCAGCATAATCTCCTCCAGTCCCATCCACGTTGATACAAAGGTTGGGTATTCATGGTTTCTGATGGAGGCATAGTATTCCATTGTATATATGGACCACATCTTCTTTATCCATCTGTTGAAGAGCACCTTGGCTCTTTCCACAGTTTGGCAATTGTACTTTTCTATAATTTTCAAAGAGTACATCATTTTTTTTTAAAGATTTATTTATTTATTTGAGAGAGAGAGCACGAGTCGGGGGAGAGGAGAGGGAGAGAGAAAATCTCAAGCAGACTCTATGCTGAGCACAGAGCTTGATGAGGGGCTCAATCTCAGGACCCTGAGGTCATGACCTGAGCCAAAACCAAGATTCAGATGCTTAACACAGTGAGCCATCTGGGCGCTCCTAAATAATCCATAATTTCTCACAACCTTTTTGATGTGTAATTCACACACAAAAACAAACAAAACAAAACAAAACAAAACAACAACAACAAAAATCCCTGCCATATCTCATGCACAATTTGATGAGCTTGGGCATATGTGGACATCTAGAAAACCATCACCACAGTCAAGACAATGGACATATCCATCATTTTTTTTTAAGATTTTATATATTTATTTGAGAGAGAGCACATGAGCACAGGGAGGCAGAAGGGCAGAGGGAGAAGCAGGCTCCCCACTGGGCAGGGAGCCCAATGTGGGGCTCAATCCCAGGACTCTGGAATCATGACCCGAGCCAAAGGCAGACACAACCAACTAAACTGCCCAGGAGCCCACCTATGCATCACTTTTGAAAATTTCTTTGGATCATTTTTTTGTTTGTTTGTTTTCTTTTTATTTGAATAGAACTCTAGAATGCATTCACCTTGCATAATTGAAATTTTGTATCTATTAAGCAACCACGCTCCACCACTCCCACCCTCCAGCCCTACAGCCGCTATTGTACTCTCCACCTCTATGAGTCTGGCTGTTTTAGGTCCCTCATATAAGTAGAATCATGGAATATTCATCCTTCTATGACTGGCTTATTTTCCTCAGTATAATGCCCTCTGGGTTCAACTACATTGTCACAAATGGCAGGATTTCTTTCTTTTTTAAGCCTGAATTAATTCTATTGAATACGTATACCACATTTTCTTTATCCATTCTTCTGCCATTGGACACCTGAGTTGTTTCCATGTCTTGGCTATTGGGAATAATGCTGCACTGAATGAGTGAGTGCAGATATGTCTCCCAGAATCTGATTTCCCTTGAATTCATGCCCAGAAGAGGGATTGCTGGATCATACAGTAATTCTAGTTTTAACTTTTCAAGGAGCCTCCACACTGTTTTCCACAGCTGCTCTACTGTTTTTCTGGGATCTGACACCAAAACACAGGTAACAAAAGCAAAACTAGACTAGTGCGACTACATCAAACTGAAAGGCTTCCATAACAGAATGAAAAAATCAGCCTACAGAATAGGAGAAAATATTAAGGAATTAATTTCCAAAATATATAAAGAACTCCAACAAATCTATAACAAATAACTGGATCAAATGTTTTGTAACTTATTTCAGAGCCTAACTCCATTGTTACACTATATATGAGGTCTTTTAGTTCTTCTATTTTTTATTTTTTCATATCCAGTTCCCCTGGTGAAATGAGAAACAAAAGGAAGGAAGAGGTCACAGAAAAACAGAAAATTTTACAAGCAAAAGACATTCTTTTATCTTTCAGATTTTTACATTCACATTCAATATTGGTGGGTAGGAATTATCTCACATATTTTAGATTTCCTCAGAACTGAAAGTTCTCTAGAATGTAAGAAGAAAAAAAAAATCAGAGCATGGATCCTTTCACAAAGTACCTTAATCTGGATGTTCTTCCAGAGGAAATAAAATCCAACCCAAAGGAGCAAGGTGTCCTGGCAAACCCGTCCGTAGTGCTAAGCTCTAATTATGTCATCGCTGCCATGCCTTGGTACTAAGGGGAGGACTGATTTAGTTCTGACACTCCCAGAAGCTCATGAGCAAGTGACTCCCCTTTCTTAATTCCTCCCGCGTGTCTCTCCCTTTTTCTCTCCCTTTTTACTTCCTTTCCCCAATCTTAGAAAACTCTGTTTCTTTTACCCATTTTAAATTCACTGGAGAACAAAATGTGTTCTAGAATAAATTGTTCCAAAGAATGGAACATCTAGAAGTCACACTATATATTCTTGCACTGTAGGAAAAAAATACACAAGTGAAAGGAAACTGAAATAACCCCTCTTTAGAAGCAGTGAGTCATTTTCCAGCATTCACTGCCTCTCTCAGTACAGGAATACCCTTTCTTCTATGAAAACTGCTACTTTCCAGTAATCTACGAATGCACTGTATTCAGCAGAGTTGTAGCTGGGGGAGGCAACAAGAATCTTCCTGCTAAATCCACATGATGTCACTTCATTTTCACATTCCCTTGAACTTAAAATAGTTCATCCAGATTTTCCAAACATGGGAAATCCTATGACATCTAAGTTGAAACTTTGGGGAAGTGTTACCTTGAAGTTTTAAAATTTGTAAAAGCCGGAAGAGTCAAGAAGGTCATCCGTGAGCATGATCGGAATTCATTAAACCATACATGCACTTTCTGGTGCAAAAATAACTTCAAAAATCACTTACGAGAATCAAACTAAATGTTCACTTTCCATTTAATCCCAAACTTCCAAAGATCTGTCCTTCTTGGGCCAATGTCACACCCTTTTGTTTAGACAAGAAGTTAAACCTCCCGGAGGCTCTAGTTTTCTTTGCTTTTCATGTAGTTTATTATTCATCTCCATCCTGCTTTTTCTTTCTACTCATTTATCCATGAGAAAAATGTGTTGACATAAAATATTTTATTATGAAAGAAAAATCTTTACGTGATTCATTCTTCTCTAGCAGCTGTGAAAGGTAAGTGTCCCATTGTCACACCACATTGCTCGTATTTTCACTCACTGCCTAGGAAACCCCCAAATTATATTTCTTTATCTGAAGAATCAGAGCCTCTGTTTCCAATAAAATTCATAAATATAGACTGAATTAGAGCACCAATAGAGTAGACTTGAGAAAATTAACAAATTAGATCATGGAGTCCTAAGTTACCCTAAAAGAAAAAAGTTGAAACTTGTCATTCCCTTTTCTTCTCAATTTGTTTTGACAGCTATTTGATTCCCTCTCCTCTGTACAGAATTCTTCCAGCTGTCACGAGTGTTCCAGCTGGACCTCAGGAACCTGAAGGGCTTCCTTTCCCAGCCCAAGGACGACCTCTCAGCTCTCAATGTCCGTCATTGTCTTCCACATGAGTCTAAATCTGCTTCCTATCCTGTTAGTTGCTAAATAAAATCTGCGATCCCAGTTCTTGGCTTCTGAATGCTGTATCTAAAACATGCCATGGGTCAGGCGTCCAGAGAAAGAGAGCATCTCGAAAGCTGCAGTCCTCAGTATGTCTGGGTTGACCCTTTCATTCCTGACTTTCCATCTCTCAGAAGGGGAGGACGTGGTACAGCAATGAGAGCACCAGTTGGGGGTCTAGGAGGCATCTGGGTTCAAATCCAGCTATGTTGTTTGACCTTGAGAAAGTCATTTACCTTTTTGGGTTCCATCTGTGTACTAAAGGTGATTAAATAAGAGGGGATAAGAAAAATACCCAGCATGTACTAGACACACAAGCCACATTCTAGTGTTTGATGCCTTCATAATGTATTTTAGAAGAATGTTTAAATAGTGTTTACTTTTTTCTCATCACCCACAACCCCTATTGGCTCAGTTGCCCAATTCCCTGATGCCTTCCAGCTCAATGTGCAAGCACAATTCTTAGTCCTTTGACATTCCTTTTAGCCTGAGTTCCAAATTTATATTCCAGTAAAAATATGTGTCCGAAATAACTCAAATATAAAATAACTGAGACAGAGAAGCAGTCGTGTATGTGTCTCATTTGTGCTCCTGGGATTCTGATTTATGGAGGTGACTGAGTAACAACACCAAGGCCATTTCTTACTTACATTTCTTACTTACATTGTCCAAAGGAGGCACACCAGGTCATGCAGGGCTATGTAGAAAGCACCAGATGTTGGTCAGGAGGCAGAAGCCAAAGTTAAAGCTAGGGAAAAGCTAAGGCGCAGACTTTTTTGGTATTTCCACAGGAAAGACAAAGGAGGGCGTGGGGAACAATTTAGGATTGGCTATTTTGAATAATTCTAGTTTTAAACTGCAGGAGCAGTCTCTAGCTACCTGGTACCTGACCCTGTGATGATTCAGGGCAGGAGGAATGTTGGCTTGCTGTGTTAAGTTAATAGAAGTTGTCGCATGAATAAACAACTGAATTGGTGGATTTGCATTCGAAAGGCGCACTGCCTTGCCAGCCCTCAGCTCTCTCTCTCTCTCCTTTTTTTTTTAAATTTTATTTTATTTCTTTCCAGTGTTCCAGAATTCATTGTTTATACACCATACCCAGTGCTCCATGCAATACTGTGCCCTCCATAATACCCACCACCAGGCTCACCCAACCCCCCCACCCCACGTCCCCTCCAAAACCCTCAGTTTGTTCCTCAGATTCCATAGTCTCTCATGCTTTGTCTCCTTCTCCCCCTTGTATTTGGCCAGCCCTGGGAGGGGCAGTCTCTACCCGGCCAGCAAGAATTTTTAAGATGGCAAAACAGCAAAACAGCATAAGATAATGAAAATAAAAAATATGATTAATGCAATAGAGAAAGGAAAAAGGATATCGGTTATATGACATTACATGGAAACATTTCAAAGATGAAAAAATACTAAGGCCATTTTTAATAGAGAAATACATTTCAGCCATGTGGCTTTCTTTTTTTTTCTTTCTTTTTTTTTTTAGCATAGTGAAAATGCTAAATATTTTTAATGAAACTTTTGTCGGTAGATCCAAGCAACTTTGTCCACACCGATTCCTTGACTGTGAATATCTGATATAAGTATGAGGATGAAAGGAATACCTTGCCTTTTTTTTTTTAGTCACCTTTGCTTCAGTGGGGTGTTGGGGAGGTCATAGGGGATATTCAGTTTCCTAAATCAGGACTGAGTCAGGCTAAGGATAAACCTTTCCTTTTCTTCCCACACCTACATCCACATCTCAGCTTCCATATCAGCATTCTCTGCTCCACCTGGGTAACAATCATTCTTTGAGGACTTAACTTCCATTAGAAACTCTGCCATGCCCTAGAGCCTTAACATCAGTAAAACGAGGCCAACTTCCCTAGGAGCTCAGAGTCACTGGAGGAGGTTAATATGTTACAATGGAATAAGTAGATTAGTAAGGTTTATTTAAGTAGATAGTAGATTAGAAGTAAGTAGATAAGTGAAAGTATATTGAGGTCTGTACTGTTCAACAGAGTAGCCACTGGCTAGCCCATGTCATTAATGAACACTGGAAATAAGGCTGGTCCAAACTGAAGTATTCTGTTAAGGATAAAGTACACACTGATTTCATAGACTTGGATAAGAAAAAGAAAAAAGAATGAAAAGATCTTGTCAATATTGTTATATTGACTAAGTGTTAACATGATCATATTTTTATTGGAGTTAATAATTATTAAAATTAAATTTACATGTTTCTTTTCTGTCAATGCAGCTATTAAATTTTTTATTACATACACAGTTTGCATTTATGACTTTAATTATATTTCTACTGAGCAGTGATAATCTAACTACTACAAGGTGCCCGTTAGATATCAAGCATCAAAAAAACAGAGCAAAACAAAATGAAAAAACACCTGAGGGTCCGATTATGCCCAAAGTCCTCAGTGCTGACCTGCTCATCTCACCTTTCTATGTTCACAATAGTCAACCTAGAGAAAGTTCTGTTACCTCCATCATGAATGAAAGAGTAGATCCCAAATGAACTCTGTTTATCCAATTCATGCCCTCCACTGCTTCCTAAGTTATTTTTTTCTTTAACCAACAACCTTATCACTGAATCCCCCTATAAGAAACCTTGATTCGCCATGCAGTCATGTCCAATTTTTTTTTCCCTAAACACCAACTCTATTATAAACATCCAGTGTCCTATCACCACTCAAATCCAGCCAGTTCCTATTACTCATCTCCTTCCAGATATTTCTCTTTTACCACTATGCTTTTACTCTCTATTTTATTTTCTTGGAAAGTCCTCTCACCAAAATTTACCTGTGACCATCCTACTCAGACTATAAAATAGCCCTCCAATTCCCTTATCTCCTCCATAATTTCCAGAATAAGGTAAGAAAGAATAATCTTTCTTACCTTGAGGTCCCTTGAGGACTTTGTTGGCATTTCTCCGATGTCCCTTACGACATGACATCTTGTGGTGAAGCTAATTGTGTCTATTTTCTGTCCCTTCCCCAAGCTATAAGTACCTTGAAGACAGGATACATTAAATCTTACATCCAGTAAATGCTTGAAAGTAGAATGTAATTTGAAGTTTGCAAGGTATCAGAGGAGGGAGAGTCTGTTCCATGACAACCCCAGTTTGACACAGAGCTCCTAGAAACCTAAAATGATCTCCAGGCAACCAGCTGTTCTGGAGCCAGCCAACTTGCAGATGATGTGTGGTAACACAGCATTAATGAAATCTTGCAGCAGGCATTTTCCTTGTTGGCTTTCAGTGAAAGCATTCACAGGCTGGTCATGAGTGACACAGAATTGAATGCAGAGATCGTGACTGGCAGGGCAATCCCAACATCTCTCAACACCTGCTCGCTTATTAGAATGGACTATATCAGAGGAGGAGTCAGGCTGGAGGAGAAGTAGCAGGCTGAGACGACATCAGGTAGCAGGAGATCAGCTAGATAGCTTATCTAACCATTGCGAACACCTATAAATCCAATGGGAAATCGAAGAGAAGAAGAGCAACAATACTAGAAACAGAAAATTGATCACTTTCTGAAAGGTAGGACCTGCAGAGAAGTGAATCCAAAGCAACGGGAAGATAGACCACAGGGGGAGGGGCCGGCTCCCGGCAAGCGGCGGAGAAATGGAGCACAAAATCAGGACATTTAAAAGTCTGCTCCACTGAGGGACTCCAGAGGGTACACTGGGGGCAAGCCCACGCAGGGTCAGCATAACCCCAGGTCCCGCGGGGTCACAGAAGGACCAGAGGTGTCTGAGTGTTGCAGAGCTCACAGGTATTAGAGCGGGGAAGCTGGATACAGCAACAAAGCCGAGGAGTGAGTTCTCAACTCGGGGTTACCTTGAACCGGGCACAGACTGGGTGAGTTCGGAGCATGGCCGGAGGCCACGGAGATGGAGCGACTGAGCACTTTTCTCCAAGCGTGGGGCTGGAGGCCAGGGAGACGGAAGCGACCGGGCGTTTTTCTCCAAGTGCGATTGATTGAGTGCTTTTCTCCAAGCGCAACCAGAGGCCAGGGAGATGGGAGCGATTGGGCGCTTTTCTCTGAGGGCGCACTGAGGAGCAGGACCCTGAGCTCTTGGCTCCTCTGGGCCGGAGGTTGGGAGGCCGGCATTATCATTCCTGTCCTCCAGAACTCTACGGAAAGCGTTCACAGAACAAAAGCTCCTGAAAGCAAACCCAAGGGGATTACTTAGCCTGGCCTCTGATAAGGGTGGGGCAATTCTGCCTCCAGCAAAGACACTTGAGAATCACTACAACAGGCCCCTCCCCAAGAAGATCAACAAGAAACCAAGCCAAGACCAACTTCACTTACCAAGGAGAACAGCGGAATTCCAGAGGAAGAGAAAGCAAATCTTATCTGGACAAAATGACAAGGTGGAAAAACTCACCACAAAAGAAGAACAAGAGATAGTACCAAAGGCTGGGGACCTAATCAATACGGACATTGGTAATATGACAGATCTAGAGTTCAGAATGATGATTCTCAAGGATCTAGCCAGGCTCAAAAAAGGCATAGAAGATATTAGAGAAACCCTCTCCAGAGAGATAAAACCCCGTTCTGGAGAAATAAAAGAACTAAAATCTAACAAAGTTGAAATCAAAAAAGCTATTAATGAGGTGCAATCAAAAATGGAGTCTCTTATTGCTAGGAAAAATGAGGCAGAAGAAAGAATTAGTGATATAAAAGACCAAATGACAGAGAATAGAGAAGCTGAGCAAAAGAGAGACAAACAAATACTGGACCACGAGGGGAGAATTCGAGAGATAAGTGACACCATAAGACGAAACAACATTAGAAGAATTGGGAATCCAGAAGAAGAAGAAAGAGAGAGGGGAGCAGAAGGTATATTGGAGAGAATTATTGTAGAGAATTTCCCTAATATGTCAAAGGGAACAAACATCAAAATCGAGGAGATGCAAGGAACACCCCTCAAAATCAATAAAAATAGGTCCACAGCCTGTCACCTGATAGTAAAATTTACAAGTCTTAGCGATGAAAGCAGCCCGGGAAAAGAAGTCTGTATCATACAAGGGTAAAAACATTAGATTGGCAGCAGACTTAACAAAGGAGACCTGACAGGCCAGAAAGAACTGGCATGATATATTCAGAGCACTAACTGAGGAAGAACATGCAGCCAAGAAAACTATATCCACCTAGGTTATCATTGAAAATAGAAGGAGAGATAAAAAGCTTCCAGGACAAATAAAAACAAAGAATTTGCAAGCACCAAACCAGCTCTATAGGAAATATTGAAAGGGGTCCTCTAAGCAAAGAGAGACCCTAAAAGTAGTAGATCAGAAAGAAACAGAGACAATATACAGTAACAGTCACCTTACAGGCAATACAATGGCACTAATTCATATCTCTCAATAGTTACCCTCAATGTAAATGGGCTAAATGCCCCAATCAAAAGACACAGGGTATCAGAATGGATAAAAAGACAGAACCCATTAATATGCTGCCTACAAGAAACTCATTTTAGACCCAAAGACACCTCCAGATTTAAAGTAAGGGGGTGGAAAATAATTTACCATGCTAATGGACATCAGAAGAAAGCTGGGGTGGCAATCATTATATCAGATCAATCAGATTTTAAGCCAAAGCCTATAATAAGATATGAGGAAGGACACTATATCATACTCAAAGGGTCCGTCCAACAAGAAGACCTAACAATTTTAAATATCTATGCCCCTAATGTGGGAGCAGCCAACTATATAAACCAATTAATAACAAAATCAAAGAAATACATTGACAATAATACAATAATAGTTGGATGACAGATCATTCAAGCAAAAGATCAACAAGGAAATAAAGGCCTTAAATGACACACTGGACCAGAAGGACATCAAAGATACAATCAGAACATACCATCCCAAAGCAACAGAATACACATTCTTCTCTAATGCACATGGAACATTCTCCAGAATAGATCACATCCTCGGTCCTAAATCAGGTCTCAACCGGTATCAAAAGTTTGGGATCATTCCCTGCATCTTTTCAGACTACAATGCTCTGAAGCTAGAACTCAATCACAAGAGGAAATTTGGAAAGAACCCAAATACATGGAGACCAAACAGCATCCTACTAAAGAATGAATGGGTCAACCAGGAAATTAAAGAAGAATTGAAAAAATTCATGGAAACAAATGATAATGAAAACACAATGGTTCAAAATCTGTGGGACACAGCAAAGGCGGTCCTGAGAGGAAAATATATAGTGACACAAGCCTTTCTCAAGGAACAAGAAAGGTCTCAAATACACAACCTAACCCTACATCTAAAGGAGCTGGAGAAAGAACAAGAAAGAAAGCCTAAACCCAGCAGGAGAAGAGAAATCATAAAGATCAGAGCAGAAATCAATGAAATAGAAACCAAATAAACAATAGAACAAATCAACGAAACTAGGAGCTGGTTCTTTGAAAGATTTAATAAGATTGACAAACCCCTGGCCAGACATATCAAAAAGAAAAGAGAAAGGACCCAAATAAATAAAATCATGAATGAAAGAGGAGAGATCACAACCAACACCAAAGAAATACAAACAATTATAAGAATATACTATGAGCAACTCTACACCAACAAATTCGACAACCTGGAAGAAATGGATACATTTCTAGAGACATACAAACTACCACAACTGAACCAGGAAGAAATAAAAAACCTGAACAGACCCATAAACAGTAAGGAGATTGAAACAGTCATCAAAAATCTCCAAACAAACAAAAGTCCAGGGCCAGACGGCTTCCCAGGGGAATTCTACCAAACATTTAAAGAAAAATTAATGCCTATTCTCCTGAAACTGTTCCAAAAAATAGAAATGGAAGGAAAACTTCCAAACTCATTTTATGAGGCCAACATCACCTTGATCCCAAAACCAGACAAGGATCCCATCAAAAAAGAGAATTACAGACCAATATCCTTGATGAACACAGATGCGAAAATTCTCACCAAAATACTGGCCAATAGGATCCAACAGTACATTAAAAGGATTATTCACCACGACCAAGTGAGATTTTTTCCAGGACTGCAAGGTTGGTTCAACATCTGCAAATCAATCAATGTGATGCAATACATTAATAAAAGAAAGAACAAGAACCATATGATACTCTCAATAGATGCTGAAAAAGCATTTGACAAACTGCAGCATCCTTTCCTGATTAAAACTCTTCAAAGTGTAGGGATAGAGGGCACATACCTCAATATTATCAAGGCCATCTGAAAAACCCACTGCAAATATCATTCTCAATGGAGAAAAACTGAAAGCTTTTCTGCTAAGGTCAGGAACACGGCAGGGATGGCCATTATCACCACTGCAATTCAACATAGTACTAGAAGTTCTAGCATCAGCAATCAAACAACAAAAAGAAATTAAAGGCATCTAAATTGCCAAAGAAGAAGTCAAACTATCACTCTTCACAGATGATATGATACTATATGTGGAAAACCCAAAAGACTCCACTCCAAAAGTTCTAGAACTTGTACAGGAATTCAGTAAAGTGTCAGGATATAAAGTCAATGCACAGAAATCAGTTGCATTTCTTTACAGTAACAACAAGACAGAAGAAAGAGAAATTAAAGAGTCAATCCCATTTACAATTTACTATTGCAATTTACAATTGCATTTACATTAACAATTGCACCGAAAGCCATAAGATACCTAGAAATAAACCTAACCAAAGAGGCAAAGAATCTGTACTCAGAAAACGATAAAGTACTCATGAAAGAAATTGAGGAAGACACAAAGAAATGGAAAAATGTTCCATGCTCATGGATTGGAAGAACAAATATTGTGAAAATGTCTATGCTACCCAAAGCAATCTACACATTTAATGCAATCCCTATCAAAATCCCATCCATTGTTTTCAAAGAAATAGAACAAATAATCCTGAAATTTATATGGAACCAAAAAAGACCTCAAATAGCCAAAGGAATATTGAAAAAGAAAGCCAAAGTCGGTGGCATCACAATTCCAGACTTCAAGCTCTATTACAAAGTTGTCATCATCAAGACAACATGGTACTGGCACAAAAACAGACACATAGATCAATGGAACAGAATAGAGAGCCCAGAAATAGACCCTCAACTCTATGGTCAACTAATCCTTGACAAAGCAGGAAGGGATGTCCAATGGAAAAAAGACAGCCTCTTCAACAAATGGTGTTGGGAAAATTGGACAGCCACATGCAGAAAAATGAAATTGGACTATTTCTTTACACCACACATGAAAATAGACACAAAATAGATGAAGGACCTCAATGTGAGAAAGGAATCCATCAAAATCCTTGAGGAGAACACAGGCAGCAACCTCTTCGACCTCAACAACAGAAACTTCTTCCTAGGAACATCGCCAAAGGCAAGGGAAGCAAGGACAAAAATGAGCTATTGGGATTTCATCAAGATCAAAAGCTTTTGCACAGCAAAGGAAACAGTTAACAAAAACAAAAGACAACTGACAGAACGGGAGAAGATATTTGCAAATGACATATCAGATAAAGGGCTAGTATCCAAAATCTATAAAGAGCTTAGCAAACTCAACACCCAAAGAACAAATAATCCAATCAAGAAATGGGCAGAGGACATGAACAGACATTTCTGCAAAGAAGACATCCAGATGGCCAACAGACACATGAAAAAGTGTTCCATATCACTCGGCATCAGGGAAATACAAATCAAAACCACAATGAGATACCACCCCACACCAGTCAGAATGGCTAAAATGAACAAGTCAAGAAATGACAGATGCTGGCGTGGATGCGGAGAGAGTGGAACCCTCCTACACTGTTGGTGGGAATGCAAGCTGGTGCAACCATTCTGGAAAACAGTGTGGAGGTTCCTCAAAAAACTGAAAATAGAGCTACCCTATGACCCAGCAATTGCACTACTGAGTATATATCCTAAAGCTACAAACGTGGTGCTCCAAAGGGGCACGTGCACCCAAATGTTTATAGCAGCAATGTCCACAATAGCCAAACTGTGGAAAGAACCTAGATGTCCATCAACAGATGAATGGATACAGAAGATGTGGTGTATATATATACAATGGAATACTATGCAGCCATCAAAAGAAATGAAATCTTGCCATTTGCAATGACACGGATGGAACTAGAGGGTATTATGCTTAGCGAGATAAGTCAGTCGGAGAAAGACAATTATCATATGATCTCCCTGATATGAGGAAGTGGAGATGCAATGTGGGGGGTTTGGGGGGTAGGTAAAGAAAAAATGAAAGAAGATGGGATTGGGAGGGAGACAAACATTAAAAGATTCAATCTCAAAAAACAGACTGAGGGTTGCTGAGGGGAGGGGGGACGGGAGAGGGTGGTAGGGATATGGACATTGGGGAGGGTATGTGCTATGATGAGTGCTGTGAAATGTGTAAACCTGGCGATTCACAGACCTGTACCCCTAGGGATAAAAATACATTATATGTTTATTAAAAAAAAAAAAAAAAAGAATGGACTATATCATTTTTGAAAAAGTGACCCATTTGATACATACTGCAAAGCAAATTGGAGCAATCAATCAGTCAATCGAAAACATCTTAGAAAACTAACCCGAAAGAAACATTCTAGAAAAGCTAACTATAAAGAAGGCAGCTTCAGGTCATGAATCACAACTGGCTTTAATCATAGAGAAAGGATGAACTGAGCATTTTTGCATATCGTGTCATCAAGTGGATTGTATGCTCCAAGAGGCCTGAAACTATGTCAACATATCTCTTTGCTTAAGTACCCATTACATCAATGGATACATAGTAGGGTGTATAATACTTTTGAACAAGGAAATTATATTCCCATCCAGCAGATGCCCATTTGAAATTACTTAAGATGTTACATCCAGGTGGACAGAATAAATTAATTTACACAAATTTTAGTTGATTTAAACAAATTTTTGCCTTAATAAAGTAAGAATAGTGAACCACCATAACCCCAGAAAAAAAAAAAAAAATTTTTTTAAGGCAAAGATACTCTTTACCTTTTTGAGATAGGCAAACTATAGAGAAGTAGAAAAAAATATAATTATCAAGACAGATTGATTTCTAAAAGATAGTCAGCTTGTTCAGGGGTGCCTGGGTGGCTCAGCCGGTGAAGTGTCTGACTCGTGGTTTCAACTCAGGTCAGGATCTCAGGGTCATGGGATTGAGCCCCATATGGGGCTCTGTGCTCAGCATGGAGTCTACTTGAGATTCTTTCCCTCTTCTTCTGTCTCTCCACCTGCTCACAAGTGCACTTTCTCTCTCTCTCTCTCTCTCTAAAAATAAATAGATAAAATCTTTAAAAAAGAGAGTCAACTGGTTCAAATTGCAGTCTCCATTGAGTTGATACAGGTTAGTTTATATTTCTGAGAGTCCCAGTCATATGGGTAAGGTCTTGCTTCATGAGTCCATTGGGGCTGATAGGCAGATGAGAAAAATAATCTCAGTTCTAGGGCAGTTGTGTGTATCTGTCTTTCATGATACAAGACAGCATCTTCATACAGAGATCAATGAAGTGAAAAAGGGCTCACCCAGGTATATGGTCTCCACCAATGATTAAGGGATTTGAGCCAGGCTTCTGTCTCAGTAGAAATTTCAAAACAAACCAGGAATGACACAGAACCCTTTCTTATAAGCTCAATGAAAAAAGTAAGGGTTAAAAGAGAAATAGCTGCCTGAGCAGGCAGAAAGACAGAGGAAGGATGTGATGAAAAGCTCCCAAAAAGGTATATATCTTTATGGGAACTCATAAAAGATGGAAGGATCATAGAAGAGAAAGTTTCTTAGGGGCAGCACAGCAGGTATCCAGTAGAGCAAAGCTGCCTTAATCCTAGCCCAACACACTGGTCTGAATGGAGCTTGGCATCCATTAGTCAAGGACTAATCTGAGTTTTGGGTAAAGTCTCCAGAGCCAGGGTAGGCCAGTACTCATGACAGGATTCCTTTTTGACAGAATAAGAAATCTGCCCTCACAAATATGTGAGAAGAAGCAAATGACTGACGTTTGTCCTTCAATTCAAGCTTTTGTGGAGATTGCTTTTTTTCTTAATGCAGTTAAAAAAAGAGGCTGAAGTACTTCCTAGTCAACTAGGTAACACTCATAATGTCTGTCTGCCAGGACTAGCTGTTATGAGAAGGGCCTTGAAGGGGTTGTTAAGTCTCATAAAACAAAAATACTCTTTCCTAAAAAAAGGCATAGAGATTGAAAAAGAATACAACTGTCTCTATTTGTAGATGACATGATTGACTATGTAGAAAGTACAATGAATCTACAAAAAAAAAAAAAAGGAAAAGGATAAAATCTCCTAAAACAAAATTTGTCAAGGTTATAGAATACAACATCAACACATTCCTATCAATCATATTTCCATATACAAACAACAAACATGTGGAGACCAAAATTTAAAACATAATGCCATTTACAATCACTCCTCAGAAATGAAATAGGTAAGTAAAGACTAAAAAGAGGAAGTGAAAAAGTATATACAGGATGTGCATGCTAAAAATTACAATATACTGATGCAAGAAATCAAATCTCTAATAACATGGATTGGAAAATTTAACAGAGTAAAGATGAAAATTCTCCATGAATTGACATATAGTTTAAATGCAAGTTCTACAAAATCCCAAGATCTTTGTACATCTAGAAAATCTTACTCTAAAATTTATATGGAAAGGCAAACAACAGAATAGTAAACTAGAATAACAAATAATTTTGAAAAAGAAGAAAGTTGGAGAAATAATTCTACAGATGACTTACTATATAGTGGAATAAAGAACCCTGAAATAGAACCACACAAACATGCCCAATTGAATTTGGACATCAGAGCTAGACAATTCAGTGGATGAGGAATACACTTTTTAGTAAATGGATTTTAGAGGATAAAAAGATAAGCTATAGACTTGGGAGAAAATATTTGTAATCCACATATCGGACAAAAAACTTGTGTCTAGAATACATGAAGAACTCTCAAAACTCAACAATTAAAAAAAAGTTTCAGTTAGAAAATAGGCATAAGATATGAACAGAGATGAATGGCAAATAAGCATGTAAAAAGATGTTCATCATCATCAGCCATTAGGGAAAGGAAAAATTAAAACCATAATGAGAAATAACTATATCTGTATTAGAAAAACTCCAGTGAAAACTGGAGTGGGTATGTGACGTGATCAAAATGCAAGATGGCAGAACAGGAATTTCCAGCGCTCATCTCTTCCCAGAAACATCAGTTGTAACTGTAACCCCTCACTCTCAAAAATAACTTTATGGAAGCTAAGGATTCCAGATGAGGGATTATAACACCCGGGTATTGCCGAGTGAGAAAAGACTCATTGAAGTGAATAGGTAAGGCAGTTTCACATTACCCCTGGCTCTCCTCCACCAACAGCAAAGTGAACACCCGCTTTACCAGGGATCCCAACACTGGTTGGCTTACTGGACCCCACGTGGTTCCTGTGCCCCCAAGTTCAGGGCGGGCTCCTGCAGACTCTGGCTCATTCCATGTTCAGTGCCCCAGGACAGAAGCTCCCAGTCCACCCCAGCACCAGGCTGGCCAGCGAAGCCCCAGCCTCCCAGCCAGCAGCCGTGAACCCAGATACCCACCTCAGCAGTCCTCATTGCCTGGCCCACTCCCCGAGACCTAGGACCCAACCTTGCCATGTGAACAATTTGGATTTCAGGTAAACAATTGACTGTTATGTTGACTTTCTTTGCCTGATAATCATCTCAGAGACTTTAAGGGGAGGCCTTGCTATGTCTGGGATTAAATTAATATATGTTGAACTTCTCTGGTCATAAAACAAGCATAATAGCATTATGATCTCATCTCAGTTCTAACGCAATCACTTGTTTCCTTTAAACAAACCTACGTTGAACTGTTCAAAAGAGTAATTGTTAGGTGGAACATTTACCTGAAATCCAAGAGTTGGGAACCTGGCAAACTTGGCTGGGCCACAGGGAGCAGCCACTTTGCTAAAGTCATCTGCATTTTACTTCAGTGATTCCACCCCTTAAGTATAGTTCCAATAATTTCTTGGAATATGTTTCTCAAATTAGTGTTTTTCCTCCTTGAAAAGGAGCAAGGGAAAGAATAGAATGAGATGTTTCATGGTATCCACTCAAGAACCTATGGAATTTTCTATCTGAGGCATCATTTTTAAAAGAAAGGAAAATAGTTATTTGAGAAGAATTTACTCTGCCTGATTAATTGTCTTCATTTACCCTCTGGGCATCAGTTGTAGCTAACACTCATTCCTCTCTAAGTCTACGCCTTGCTGTGGTCTGCTTCCTTCTCATCATTCTTGTTCTGAGTCATTGTTTTGATCCATTTTTGGGTCCTAAGCTGATCTGTGTCCCAAGCTGACCCAGGCTGGCTCACTGAAGTGAATCAGTGCTGTTGTGCTTCTTGAAAATGATTTTTGATTCTTGCTCAACTTGCAACCCTTGAATTCTCAGGTCTCGCACTGCATTATTCTATCTGAGCTTATTGTGACCCAGGCAGTGCTGAAGGGAGGAGACACAACTATATCTCTCCATGTGTCCCTCTGTCAATGTCCTGCTGGAGGAGAGGGGAGTATTTAGGAGTCATTAGATGTGGGGAAAGGAAAATCACTTTGGATAGTATTTAGAAAACTTCCCAAAGTCTACAACTCCCTCCTTACACCTGACCCATTCTCTGGGTAGAGGCAACGGAAGAAAACTAACAAAGTTTTTTTGTTATTATTATTATTATTATTTGGGACACATTTTCATTTGGGATCCTCTTGCTTCTGTGCATTCCTTATGTGGTTAAAGTCTGATTCTATCTTTTCTCACCTCCACCCCAGAAAGTCTGAGGAGAGATGTGCTATTTTCAGAACATGGGGTAACTCTGGACACATCCTCTGTTTCCTCTGGCCCTTGCAGTTGGCTTATACTTGATAGTCACCAGTAAACCAAGGTTATTATTAGTGATATTGAAAAAAAAGTGAAATCCCGAATCTAACAGAGATAGAGGTCAAATGAAAGGCAAACACACACCACATGTAAGTCGGAGATGAATGACAACTATGGTCTTAATCAGAGTTTCAGGAAAGATTTTGTGTAACTCCTGACTCAGTCGAGAGAAAGCAATTTACATTTCATGTCTGAGACAGAACAATCTGTCACTTAGAAATATTTGGGTCAGTAATATTGGCTGAGAATGAAAACACGATGAGAACATGAGAGTGATCCCAAATGAACTGGATAACCAGAGAAATTCCAAGACCAGAAATCTTCCTTCCTTTTTCTTCAAATTCATATATGTTACATATATAAATTATGTGAATTTATCTATAAATTATATATAATATATGAATATAAATTATATATATCCTATATAAATATAAATTTATATATATATATCTGCCACTATGAGACTGGCAGATGACATGTGGTTTACAAATTTCATCTGGATTAGAAAATAATTAGATTCTCTGCATCTTTACCCTATGATGGAATTTTACTTACAAACATCTAGAATTGTTAGCAGGAACAAAAAAAAAGAAAAATGATTTCTTAAGAAAGCATATTATGAGTCAAGATGGCGGAAAAGTAGCAGGCTGAGACTACTTCAGGTTGCGGGAGATCAGCTAGATAGCTTATCTAAAGATTGCAAACACCTACAAATCCAACGGGAGATGGAAGAGAAGAAGAACAGCAATTCTAGAAACAGAAAATCAACCACTTTCTGAAAGGTAGGACTGGCGGAGAAGTGAATCCAAAGCGACAGGAAGATAGACCTCGGGGGGAGGGGCCGGCTCCCGGCAAGCAGCGGAGCAACGGAGCACAAAATCAGGACTTTTAAAAGTCTGTTCCGCTGAGGGACATCGCTCCAGAGGCTTAACCGGGGTGAAGCCCACACGGGGTCAGTGTGGCCTCAGGTCCCGCAGGGTCACAGAAGGATCAGGGGTGTCTGAGTGTCACAGAGCTTGCAGGTATTAGAACGGGGAAGCCGGCTACAGAGACAGAGCCGAGGAGTGACTCTCAGCTCGGGGTTACCTTGAACCGGTCGCAGGCTTGGTCAGCTCGGAGCACGGCCGGAGGCCAGGGTGACGGGAGTAATTGGGCACTGTTCTCTGAGGGTGCACTGAGGAGTGGGGCTCCGGGCTCTCGGCTCCTCCGGGCCCGAGACTGGGAGGCCGCCATCTTCATTCCTGTCCTCCGGAACTCTACGGAAAGCACTCAGGGAACAAAAGCTCCCGAAAGTGAACCCGAGCGGATTACTCAGCCCGGCCCCTGGTAAGGGCGGTGCAACTCTGCCTGGGGAAAAGACACTTGAGAATCACTACAACAGGCCCCTCCCCCAGAAGATCAACAAGAAACCCAGCCAGGACCAAGTTCACTTATGAGGAGTGCAGTTTAAATACCAAGGAGAGCAGCGGAATTCCAGAGGAGGAGAAAGCAAAGCACGGAACTCATGGCTTTCTCCCCATGATTCTTTAGCCTTGCAGTGAATTTAATTTTTTTTCTTTTTCAATTTTTTTTCTCTTCTTCTGCTAAATTTTTTTAAATTTTACCCTTTTCTTTTTTAACGTTTTTTAACTAGTTTATCTAATATATATATATATATTTTTCCTTTTTATATTTTTTCATTATTGTTTTTCTTTTTTTTTATTTGTTTCTTTTTTCTTTTTTCTTTTTTTTTTTTTCTTTCTGAACCTCTTTTTATCCCCCTTCCCCCCCTCACGATTTGGGATCTCTTCTGATTTGGCTAAAGCATATTTTCCTGGGGTTGTTGCCACCCTTTTAGTATTTTACTTGTTCCTTCATATACGCTTATCTGGACAAAATGACAAGGCGGAAAAATTCACCACAAAAAAAAGAACAAGAGGCAGTACCGAAGGCTAGGGACCTAATCAATACAGACATTGGTAATATGTCAGATCTAGAGTTCAGAATGACAATTCTCAAGGTTCTAGCTGGGCTCGAAAAAGGCATGGAATATATTAGAGAAACCCTCTCAGGAGATATAAAAGCCCTTTCTGGAGAAATAAAAGAACTAAAATCTAATCAAGTTGAAATAAAAAAAGCTATTAACGAGGTACAATCAAAAATGGAGGCTCTCACTGCTAGGATAAATGAGGCAGAAGAAAGAATTAGCGATATAGAAGACCAAATGACAGAGAATAAAGAAGCTGAGCAAAAGAGAGACAAACAGCTACTGGACCATGAGGGCAGAATTCGAGATATAAGTGACACCATAAGACGAAACAACATGAGAATAATTGGGATTCCAGAAGAAGAAGAAAGAGAGAGGGGAGCAAAAGGTATATTGGAAAGAATTATTGGAGAGAATTTCCCCAATAGAGCAAAGGGAACAAGCATCAAAATCCAGGAGGTTCAGAGAACACCCCTCAAAATCAATAAGAATAGGTCCACACCCCATCACCTAATAGTACAATTTACAAGTCTTAGTGACAAAGAGAAAATCCTAAAAGCAGCCCGGGAGAAGAAGTCTGTAACATACAATGGTAAAAATATTAGATTGGCAGCAGACTTATCCACAGAGACCTGGCAGGCCAGAAAGAGCGGGCATGATATATTCAGAGCACTAAACGAGAAAAACATGCAGCCAAGAATAATATATCCAGCTAGGCTATCATTGAAAATAGAAGGAGAGATTAAAAGCTTCCAGGACAAACAAAAACTGAAAGAATTTGCAAACACCAAGCCAGCTCTACAGGAAATATTGAAAGGGGTCCTCTAAGCAAAGAGAGAGCCTAAAAGTAGTAGATCAGAAAGGAACAGAAACAAAATACAATAACAGTCACCTTACAGGCAATACAATGGCACTAATTCATATCTCTCAATAGTTACCCTGAATGTAAATGGGCTAAATGCCCCAATCAAAAGACACAGGGTATCAGAATGGATAAAAAAAACAAAACCCATCTATATGTTGCCTACAAGAAACTCATTTTAAACCTGAAGACACCTTCATATTTAAAGTGAGGGGGTGGAAAAGAATTTACCATGCTAATGGACATCAGAAGAAAGCAGGATTGACAATCCTTATATCAGATCAATTAGATTTTAAGCCAAAGACTATAATAAGAGATGAGGAAGGACACTATATCATACTCAAAGGATCTGTCCAACAAGAAGATCTAACAATTTTAAATATCTATGCCCCTAACGTGGGAGCAGCCAACTATATAAACCAATTAATAACAAAATCAAAGAAACACATCAACAATAATACAATAATAGTAGGGGACTTTAACACTCCCCTCACTGAAATGGACAGATCATCCAAGCAAAAGATCAACAAGGAAATAAAGGCCTTAAATGACACACTGGACCAGATGGATATCACAGATATATTCAGAACATTTCATCCCAAAGCAACAGAATACACATTCTTCTCTAGTGCCCATGGAACATTCTCCAGAATAGATCACATCCTCGGTCCTAAATCAGGTCTCAACTGGTATCAAAAGATGGGGATCATTCCCTGCATCTTTTCAGACCACAATGCTCTGAAGCTAGAACTCAATCACAAGAGGAAATTTGGAAAGAACCCAAATACATGGAGACTAAACAGCATCCTTCTAAAGAATGAATGGGTCAACCAGGAAATTAAAGAAGAATTGAAAAAAATTCATGGAAACAAATGATAATGAAAATACAACAGTTCAAAATCTGTGGGACACAACAAAGGCAGTCCTGAGAGGAAAATATATAGTGACACAAGCCTTTCTCAAGGAACAAGAAAGGTCTCAAATACACAACCTAACCCTACACCTAAAGGAGCTGGAGAAAGAACAAGAAAGAAACCCTAAACCCAGCAGGAGAAGAGAAATCATAAAGATCAGAGCATAAATCAATGAAATAGAAACCAAAAAAACAATAGAACAAATCAACGAAACTAGGAGCTGGTTCTTTGAAAGAATTAATAAGATTGATAAACCCCTGGCCAGACTTATTAAAAAGAAAAGAGAAAGGACCCAAATAAATAAAATCATGAATGAAAGAGGAGAGGCCACAACTAACACCAAAGAAATACAGACAATTATAAGAACGTATTATGAGCAACTCTATGCGAACACATTTTACAATCTGGAAGAAATGGATGCATTCCTAGAGACATATAAACTACCACAACTGAACCAGGAAGAAATAGAAAGCCTGAACAGACCCATAACCAGTAAGGAGATTGAAACAGTCATCAAAAATCTCCAAACAAACAAAAGCCCAGGGCCAGATGGCTTCCCAGGGGAATTCTACCAAACATTTAAAGAAGAACTAATTCCTATTCTCCTGAAACTGTTCCAAAAAATAGAAATGGAAGGAAAACTTCCAAACTCATTTTATGAGGCCAGCATCACCTTGATCCCCAAACCAGACAAAGATCCCATCAAAAAAGAGAACTACAGACCAATATCCTTGATGAACACAGATGCAAAAATTCTCACCAAAATACTAGCCAATAGGATTCAACAGTACATTAAAAGGATTATTCACCACGACCAAGTGAGATTTATTCCAGGGCTGCAAGGTTGTTTCAACATCCGTAAATCAATCAGTGTGATAAAACAATTAATAATAGAAAGAACAGGAACCATATGATACTCTCCATAGATGCTGAAAAAGCATTTGACAAAGTACAGCATCCCTTCCTGATCAAAACTCTTCAAAGTGTAGGGATAGAGGGCACATACCTCAATATTATCAAAGCCATCTATGAAAAACCCATCGCAAATATCATTCTCAATGGAGAAAAACTGAAAGCTTTTCCTCTAAGGTCAGGAATACAGCAGGGATGTCCGTTATCACCACTGCAATTCAACATAGTACTAGAAGTCCTAGCCTCAGCAATCAGACAGCAAAAAGAAATAAAAGGCATCCAAATCGGCAAAGAAGAAGTCAAACTATCACCCTTCGCAGATGATATGATACTATATGTGGAAAACCCAAAAGACTCCACTCCAAAACTGCTAGAACTTGTACAGGAATTCAGTAAAGTGTCAGGATATAAAATCAGTGCACAGAAATCAGTCGCATTTCTCTACACCAAGACAGAAGAAAGAGAAATTAAGGAGTCAATCCCATTTACAATTGCACCCAAAACTATAAGATACCTAGGAATAAACCTAACCAAAGAGACTAAGAATCTATACACAGAAAACTATAAAGTACTATGAAAGAAATTGAGGAAGACACAAAGAAATGGAAAAATGTTCCATGCTCCTGGATTGGAAGAATAAATATTGTGAAAATGTCTATGCTACCTAAAGCAATCTACACATTTAATGCAATTCCTATCAAAGTACCATCCATTTTTTTCAAAGAAATGGAACAAATAATCCTAAAATTTATATGGAACCAGAAAAGACCGCGAATAGCCAAAGGAATATTGAAAAAGAAAGCCAGAGTTGGTGGCATCACAATTCCGGACTTCAAGCTCTATTACAAAGCTGTCATCATCAAGACAGCATGGTACTGGCACAAAAACAGACACATAGATCAATGGAACAGAATAGAGAGCCCAGAAATAGACCCTCAACTCTATGGTCAACTAATCTTCGACAAAGCAGGAAAGAATGTCCAATGGAAAAAAGACAGCCTCTTCAATAAATGGTGTTGGGAAAATTGGACAGCCACATGCAGAAAAATGAAATTGGATCATTTCCTTACACCACACACGAAAATAGACTCAAAATGGATGAAGGACCTCAATGTGAGAAAGGAATCCATCAACATCCTTGAGGAGAACACAGGCAGCAACCTCTTCGACCTCAGCCGCAGCAACATCTTCCTAGGAACATCGCCAAAGGCAAGGGAAGCAAGGGCAAAAATGAACTATTGGGATTTTATCAAGATCAAAAGCTTTTGCACAGCCAAGGAAACAGTTAACAAAACCAAAAGACAACTGACAGAATGGGAGAAGATATTTGCAAACGACATATCAGATAAAGGGCTAGTGTCCAGAATCTATAAAGAACTTAGCAAACTCAACACCCAAAGAACAAATAATCCCATCAAGAAATGGGCAGAAGACATGAACAGACATTTCTGCAAAGAAGACATCCAGATGGCCAACAGACACATGAAAAAGTGCTCCATATCACTCGGCATTAGGGAAATACAAATCAAAACCACAATGAGATACCACCTCACACCAGTCAGAATGGCTAAAATTAACAAGTCCGGAAATGACAGATGCTGGCGAGGATGCGGAGAGAGGGGAACCCTCCTACATTGTTGGTGGGAATGCAAGCTGGTGCAACCACTCTGGAAAACAGCATGGAGGTTCCTCAAAATGTTGAAAATAGAACTACCCTATGACCCAGCAATTGCACTGCTGGGTATTTACCCTAAAGATACAAACGTAGTGATCCGAAGGGGCACGTGCACCCGAATGTTTATAGCAGCAATGTCTACAATAGCCAAACTATGGAAAGAACCTAGATGTCCATCAACAGACGAATGGATAAAGAAGATGTGGTATATATATACAATGGAATACTATGCAGCCATCAAAAGAAATGAAATCTTGCCATTTGCAACAACATGGATGGAACTAGAGGGTATCATGCTTAGCGAAATAAGTCAATCGGAGAAAGACAACTATCATATGATCTCCCTGATATGAGGGAGAGGAGATGCAACATGGGGGGTTAATGTGGTAGGAGAAGAGTAAATGAAACAAGTTGGGATTGGGAGGGAGACAAACCATAAGTGACTCTTAATCTCACAAAACAAACTGAGGGTTGCTGGGCAGAGGGGGGTTGGGGGGGGTTATGGACATTGGGTAGGGTATGTGCTATGGTGAGTGCTGTGAAGTTTGTAAACGTGGAGATTCACAGACCTGTACCCCTGGGGGAAAAAAAAATATATATATATGTTTATAAAAAATAAAATTATAAAAAAAAAAAAAAAAAAAATTAAAATCAGAGGTGTGCAAACATCTAAGGCTTGTTATTGGCTGCAGAGCTGTCTCTGCTTACCATAAATCTCAGACTCAGATCCGTCCAAATTCATTTGTGCTCCAAAGGATGTCACACTTCAATTCACTCCATCCTCACAGTGCGGATAACAGAGATTTTTGCCCATCCCCAAACTCGGCGGCATTGTCTAGGCAATGCTTTATTGTATCCTAAAGCATCCCCTCTACATAAAAACCTGAGCTGCCTCGTCTTGCTTCTGGAAACTGCCTGGCGGTCCTGCAGTTTTCTATTTGCACTCTGCAGCCCTGGAGGTTGCTAAGTAGCAAGCCGTGTTTCTCTGCTCAAAGACCTGCTATGTTTCAAGGACTCCTCACTCTAGATTTTCTGTTTAATGATAAAGAGACTTAATACAGCAATGTTAGTCTAGCTTTTACTTAAAATCTGTCCAACGTCCTTGATATAGTGACCATTTTCATAAAAGCGCTTCAGTTGTGTTGGGATCATGACATGTTAGCTTTCCGGTGTGATAGAACAGTTTTCATGTCCACATGCCCAGTTTATAGATGTAGAGCCTGAAACTCAGAGAATTGAAGTGAAATATCTAATTTGTGGGAAAGTAAATTTCTTGAATTCCTCAGAACCTGGACTCTGAGTATAAACCCCACTGTCAGGAAAATCATCAGGGAGAGTGAGTTGCTGAGAGCAGATCAACACTGAATAAAGGACTCCCTTGGATACAACAGAAAAATCCCTTCTAAACAGCAATTACTTCTTTTCTTGGTCTTCAGATGAAGAAATGGATGAACACCAGAAATCCAGAAAAATGCACATAATGTATACACGTTTAAATTCATTTAAACTCAGAGTACTAGGTTCTTTGAAGCTCATTAAAAATACAGTAGGTTAAGAATCCCAATCCTAAATGGTCTAGATGTCAAGAATATTCTAATATATTCTGAACTAATCATTGCTTTGTCCTTCTTAATATTCATTGAGTACTTACTATGTTCTAGAAGCTTTACATGTACTTATATATTCAGTCCTCTTAAAGGACTGAATTGTTACTGTTACAACCATAGTCTTACAAATGAGGAAATTGAAACAGAAAGACATTAAATAATTTGACTTAGGTCACAGAGCCAATAAGTGGTGGTATCAAGACCAAAATCCAAATTTACATAGTCTGGCTTCAGAGTTGAAACATGCTTTTAACCACTGAGCAATGTGATTGATCAAATATTTATAATATGCCAATCACTTTTGCCAACTATTTTCAGTTTTCCAAACCTTCTGAAGGAGGTTATCATTATAATGTCCATTTTTTAATTGAGGAAACTGAGGTTGATAGATACGAAGTCTAACGTTGCTAAAGCTAGTAAGTTATAGAACTGAGAAATGGACCCAGACCTCCTAACACACAGTGTGGCATTATTTTCTCTACAGAAGCATTGCCCAATAGAACTTTCTACATTGATAGGAATATCCAGTATGGTAGACACTACTTGCATTTTTATTATAATTGTCCACACTGAAAATAAAACTGAAGACATATGAACAAAGGACCTAATTTTGTTTGAGAAATTGAAGCATGAATTCCAATCATTAAAATAATGTCAAATGAACTGTTACCATAAACATCTTTATTCTAAATAAATCAAAGACCAAAAAAAGGTTAAAAAAAATAAGGTTAGGTTAAAAAAAAAAAAGAGTCAGACCTACTGCTACAATTTTCAAACACAAGAGAAATAGTGTTCTTTCTTGATTGTATGTACTCTACACATTTTTTTTCTTGGAATCTTCTTTTTCCCCCCAAGTTAGACTTTAGTACATCCTAGCTGATTCTTTATTTTAAATCCATTGCTCAGGTCTGCTTTCT
Source organism: Lontra canadensis (assembly GCF_010015895.1). Classification (NCBI taxonomy): domain Eukaryota; kingdom Metazoa; phylum Chordata; class Mammalia; order Carnivora; family Mustelidae; genus Lontra; species Lontra canadensis. Next base: position 10,343,060 of record NW_022631031.1, on the reverse strand, counting down.
CAGCACAAACACATTGATTCCATACTCTTAATTATTAATCTAGTCACATATTAAAGAACTTGAACTGAGTTATTAGTTTGACTGGCATAATAGGTATAGACGTGATGGTGTTCTCATATCGTTCACTAAAAAGATGTGCTTTCAATTTCCACACCTACAAAGTAGTAAATAGGCCAGCCCAGTCATAGTTTAAAAAGCTGGAACAGAAATAGGAGTTTATGTATGTCATGAAATCCACATTTTATCTTCCTCTCTCCTGCCCTTTTTTCATTAATAGTTAAGCTCATGGCTCACCATACTTTATGCTTAGGACTGGCTTGTCTCTAGCTCTGGCTTCATTTCTTATTTTGGTTAGCATTCACAGGTCAGCTCTCAAGGCAATTCAGCTTCATGATTACCATTGCACAGACTTCTGAAAATTGGCCATGTAATACATGGAATGTTCGTGTCCCCCAGCTTCAGATGAATACAGAAGCCCTAACCCTCAGTACCTGTCTTTGGAGCTGGAGCCTCCAAGGAAGTAATTAAGGTGAAATGAGGTCATAAGAGTGGGGGCCTGATCTGATACGATTACAGTCTTTATAAGAAGAGACACCAGAAAGCACTCTCTCTCTCTTTCTCTCTCTCTCTCAGACACACACACACACACACAAACACACAGGCTCAGAGGAAAGACTATATGAGGACAAAGCAGCCATCTCCTGGCCAGGAAAATGATCCTCACCAGAAATAAAACCCTGTTGGCACCTTGATCTTGTACATTTCAGCCTCTAGAACTGGGAGAAAATAGATTTCTGTTGCTTAAGCCATTCAGTCTGTAGTATTTTGTTATGGCAGCCAGGTAGAGTAATATAGATCCCTTTCTGGAACAGAGATCAGGGACAGGTCCTCTCCACAAGTTCAGGAAAAGTGAAAGAAATGGGCTGTTAACAAAGCCCATGTACAGATAGATGTCACCCACAACCTTGAACCCTGGGAACAGATGACCAGGAATGGGCACTCAACATACTGTTCACAAAGTTAATAAGCCTCTGGAATAGGCTCCATGAGGATCAGCATCTGGTGGAGGAGTAAGAGGCTCCAAGAAGGGTCCAGATCATTGGGGTGGACATGGGACATCTAGAGTAGAAGAGGTTCATTACCATGTGTTGATATTTGAATTCAGTTTTAGCCAGGCGCAAGCTATCAATATCCCAAGGAGAAATTAAGGAGAATAAGCAATGCTAATTGAATTCCACACATATTTATTGGTACTTACCCTGTACCAGGATAGCTTATAGCTACTGCAATAACATATATATGCAGAGAGTATTATTGGATCACAAAAGACAAACAACTATGGTAGTCATGGAGGAAGAAATTGAATAAAGGAATGCTCTTGAATGAGGTGACATTAGAATTCAAAATGCAAGGGTATGAGAGGGATAGCTAAAAAATACAAAAGGGAAAGGGCAGGCAGAGATGGCAATGTGAATATAAGTTTGAAAAGGAAAAAGAACATAACAGCCTGGGTGACCTCAGGCAAACCAATATCACTAGAGAATAAATCATAACATGGAGATTGGTGATATTGGTAAGAGATCTTGCTGGAGATCTAGGTAAGAGATCGTGAAGAGATGCACGCATCATGCTAAGACAATTGGACATTACCTTATTGGTAATGGATATCTTTAAAGAGCCTTAAGCAGAAGAGTTACATGTTACAGGTAGGTGGTCCCAATGGGAATATGAAGAAGGGACTGGTTCAGAGACCAATTCAAAGTTTGTATTTTTTTTTTACCAAACCAGGCAAGTTGTAACTAATTAGAGTAGTAAGAATATTAAGAGACAAGGTAGTAGTAGTGGGAATAGAGCATAGGGAACAAATTCAAGAACTAGTTATAGAAAGAATGGACAGGATTGTATGATTAAAAGTGGAAGACAAGAAAGAGAAAAGATAAAAACAAGGTTGCCAGCTTGAGTGACTACATAGGTTATTGCCCCCAGGGGACACAGAGAATATAGAGAGTGACTACAGATGTAAGTTAAGTTCAGAAATCCCAAATTTTAATTGCCTTTCACAGGCAGGAGGACATATACAGGCAGCAATTGGATACACAAGTTTAAATTTTATTAGACATATCTAGGCTAGAAGATGTAAATTTGGGGATCAACAAAGTTTGGAGAATATTGAAAGAGATAAGATTAGTCAGGAAGGATGTGCAAAATGGAAAGAATTTTCCCAACATCTTAAATGGATTGTGGAGGAAGAAGAGAAGTCTGGCAAAGAACAGCTACCATATTAGGAGCATCTGGGATTTTACAAGCCAGGAGAGTAGTTTGGAGTGATTGACAGCATCACCTGAAACAAAGGTACCAAGTAAGTAAGTACCCAAAATGTCATTTTAGTTTTGTAATTACCTGGTCATGGTGGCCTTAGAACAGTTTCAATGGAGTGGCTGGGATGGGAACCAGAGCCTGAAGAATAAAAAGTAAATGGGAGGTAAGGAAATCAGGACAGGGAGTAGAGGCTCTTCTTTGGAAAGATTTATATAATTCTATACCAAATATTACTGATCAAGGAGATTAAGGGAGACATGCAACAGCCCAATTAACCAATCTCTGTCATCTCCCAAAGGAAAACATTCTAATGACTTGTGAATAGCCCTTGAATGCATGGCACTGTGTGGAAAGGGAAATGAAAATGAAATCAAACCAAAAGCAGCATGTTTGAACAAGGAAAAACAAAGCTCTATTTTGAGTGGTGGATGAGATATAAAGAAATGCCAGATGCAGCCTGTGGTATATTGTCTCACCATAATGTGTAGAGATAAGATCCCAAATAATCAAAAACTAAGTGATCAACGAGCAGCTGAGAGTCATATCTTAAACATGAATTAGGCACCAGTGAATGTTTACTCCTTTGTTCATATGCAACCTAATTGTTCCCACTTATCTCTGTTGGAGAAAGTCACCGAGAGGACATGACCACCAGTTGACCTGTGAGCTGGACCCCTGGCAATCAGAGGCTTCTTGTCCTTGGAATGTATGACCTGCCCACTGTTCCAGCACTAGGAGCCATGTCAAGGATTCAGCTTTAAGAGACTGATGTGTCACTGAGACTCCCCTGGACTAGATATATGACTGAACCCCACCCATTAAGGCCTTTATGTAAACTCTGAAGATTTTTGGTGGACGGGTACTGAGATCTCCTTATCTTGTGGCCACCAAAGACAGACCTTGTATGTAAGTTCCCTTGCTTATTAAAACAGCTCTCTACCAATCTGCACTAGCCTGACTCTCGTCAGTCTCTTTCTGCCCTCCATGTACAGGGGTCAATTCCAGATTTTGCCAGAAGTATTCTACAGGTTTTGAACCAACACTCTTCATTTGAAAATCTTGCATCCCCTAAACTTCTGGGTAGGGTGAATACCATTACTCCTGTTTCCAGGGTTTAGAAGCCCTTTGATCTCCCCAGCTGAGACTACTTAGTACTCTTGCAGAACCAGTTCATTACCATTACTGAGAATGTGAAGAACCCTGGAACAATAGGAGAGATAAAGGTCGTGTGGCTGCTGACCTGCTCTAGCATTATGTTCCATTGCACTATGTCTTGCTTCTGAGATAGAACCTAACCTCGCATACCAAATAAAAGATCACAACCCTGGACCATTTCCTTTGGAACGTTGCTTGAGTCTTCACATTAGCACCCTTCCAGGAGCCTGTTTGATCTAAGTCTAGGCTCCTCCCTTGTGCCCACCACAGGATTAGGTTTCAGCCTCAGGAAACTTGGACCAGGAGTTGGAGTAGCCATGAATGTGCTCATGGATCCATCCCTTCCTGTAGAAAAGACATAAACAGCAAGAGTTGTCCACAAGTATGGGCATTATGGCCTAGGGGATCTTGAAGCTAACACAAAGTCTCAGCATGTATCTGAGGTTCATGTTCTCTTTTGCTTCATGAAGAATGTGTATGTATATCTCTTTCTATAACTCAAGAGATCAGTAATGTGCATTCTTACTTTGCTAATGTCCAGTGATCTTTGTCCTTTCTGCAGAGACAGCTGTGCTTAAAAAGGTTTTCAGAAGAATCTATACAAAGTGAAAGTACTAGAAAGTTTTAGATTCCATCCATTATTGATCACGATATCATGGAAGGAAGATTTATGCTTCAAGGACAAAGGCAAATCACTTAAGGGCTCTTTGGCTTGGTTTCCTTCTCTTTAATTGTAGTAAAAATGCCTGCCTTGGGTAACTATTGCCATAGGGTTGTTGTAAAGTTAAAAGAATGTAATACTTAAATTCTTTGTGCTCAGTTTCTTTACCTAAAAAACAGGAATAATAAAAGCACCCACCTCATGGAGTTGTGGTAAAAAATTATTTGAGTAGGGGCACCTGGATGGCTCAGTTGGTTAAGTGGCTGTCTTTGACTCAGGTCATGATCCCAGGGTCCTGGGATTGAGCCCTGCATGGGGCTCCCTGCTCAGTGGAGAGCCTGCTTTTTCTCTCTCCCTTTGCCTGCCACTCTGCCTACTTGTGTTCTCTCTCTCACTGTCAAATACATAAATAAAATCTTTAAAAAAAAATAATTACTTGAATATGTAAGATACTGAAATACTTCCCACATATAAGGGTATTTTTCCAAGACTATATACAAATGGCCATTAAGCATATGAAAATGTGCTCAGCATCACCAATGACCAGAGAAAATGCAAATCAAAACCACAATAAGAGGGTGCCTGGGTGGCTCAGTTGGTTAAGCGACAGCCGTGGGCTCAGGTCATGATCCCGGAGTCCCAGGATTGAGTCCCACAATGGGATCCCAACTCCATGGGGAATCTGCTTCTGCCTCTGCAGTTCTCCCCTCTCATTCTCTCCCTCTCCCTCTCAAATAAATAAATAAAATATTTTAAACACACACAGACACAATGAGACACCTCTTACCTTCCAGAATGGCTATTATCCACCAAAAAAAAAAAAAAAAGTGTTGGCAATTGATAAGGATGTAGACAAATGGTGCACCATTGGTAGGAATGTAAAATGGCAGCCACTATAGCAAATAGTATGAGAGTTCTTCAAAAATTAAAAATAGAATTTCTGTATGATCTGTCATTCTCACTTTAGGGTATACATCTAAAAGAATTGAAAAAAAAAATCTCAAAGAGGTAGTTGCACAGCTATGTTCATTGCAGCATTATTCACAATAAGCAAGAAGTAGAAGAACTTAAACAGCCATCAATGGATGAAAGATAAAATATGGTGTGTATATATGTGTGTGTATATATATATATGAATATTATTCAACCTTAAAAAGGGAAGTCCTGTCATATGCTACAACATGGATGAACCTGGAAGACACTGTTCTAAGTGAAACAGGCCAGTTACAGAAGGAAAAATACTACATAATTCCTCTTACAAGGGGTATCTAATATGATCAAAAAGAAAGTCAAATGGTGTACCAGAAACTAGGGGTAGGGGCAGGTGGGGCATTTTTGTTGGGTGGCTGTAGAGTTTCACTAACGGGTGGTAGTGGGAGGGGGTGGTTTCTGGGCATCTCTTACACAATGTGCATATGGTGAGCAGTATTGTACTCTAGTCTTTGAAATTGTTGGAAGGGTGAATTTTGTGTTATTGGTTTCTTTGCCATACTTTAAAAAGCTGGGAGAAGAAAAGTCTGTGGCAGAGACTGACATTTGATTATACCTAAATCTCCAGAATCTAGCCTGAGACTTGGCAAAGAGCAAAGGTTTAAAACAAAAGTTTCTCAAAGGAAGAAAGCCCGAATGAGTGCAAGAATGCCCCTGAGACTAATACGTATCCCGCTACTGGATATTCACTGGGGTCCTTGCCTCTCCCAACATCGGGCTTGGTATCCATGGTGGTGACTGGAGGATTAATGAATATCCCTGTGATGACCAAAAGTGTCATTTTCAAATAAAGAGCTATGTGGAGAAAGTAGAAAATTCGAGATTCTCTGACTGCCCTTTTCTTCCAAGAAAGTTTGTCTAAACTGTCCTACTTTCTCAGCTGTTGTTGTCAGCAGTTCTTACTTCCTCAATCCTTCATTTTTGTTATCTGGGCTTCCTGAAAACTGATGTTTCCCTACACTGAGATAATTTCTTTTCCTATTAGACATTTGAGTTAATTCTTGAATTATAAAATGATTCTGAATGTAGGTCACTTCTCTCATGCACTGCAGAAGCTAGAAAGATCTGAAGCAAGAGCAGTCAGAAGCTGAGTCATGCAGAGCTGGGGTTTTCAAGGCAGGAAGTTCTCCCCAGCATGCTTGCCCAGTCATCCTGGACCAAGGGGTCAGGGGGCTGTCTTCTTCTCAGTTCAGTCTAAGCAGATAGCAAGAAGCAAAACATATTCACTCATTCAAAAAAATGCTAAACATGGCCTCAGCATCAGATACTCAAGTACTAGGGTGGGTACTAGGATGAGTACTATCCTAGTACCCTAGTACCCTAGTACAGAGAAACAGAAAAATCAGTGATTAATCTCAGAAGGATAAGCATAGGAATATGGATACAGGCCACAGGATAACAGAAAAGTTGCCACTGTTTTAGCTAAGGATGGCTGAGATTGCTCAGCAAACACTTTCCATAAAAGAGCTAATCTCTAAAAGATGACCAGAAGTCAGCCAAGCTGAAGGGGTAGCAGGTTGGGTGGGGGCCAGGGAAGGAAACGAGTACATTGTAAGGGGAGGCAGCAGGTCACTCATATTAATGTGCTACAGGAAAACTGCTATCTAGAGAAAAGAGTCCAGGTAGAAATTCGCAAGAGAGAAATGGCAAGGGCTTAAGGCAAAAATAAGACCAAGAAGGTGCTCATGTACTTTCTGATAGATTTGAAACTTCTCCTGAAGACTATTGGAAGTGAAGTGGCACAGAGAGACTAGCTCTTCAGAAAGACAACTTAGCAACTGTGTGCAGGATGGATTAGAGAGGATGAAGTAGAAATGGGGAAGCTAGTTACACGGCTATTGTTACTCTTAGGAGAGATGTATTGAAGTCTCAACTGGGGAAAAGGTAGTGGGAATGAAGAAGATAGAAAAGATTCAGAAGCTTTTGTTAAGGAGGTGGTAAAAGGATGCATTTACAATTATATTCTCTCAAGTTAGACTACCTGGATTTACCACTTAAGCATTTTGTGGAAACATAACTTAATCACTATTTTTAAATAATTTTATTTTAATTTTGTAATTACAATTATTCAAAGCACAAAGGGAAAAATACCTAACTGCAAAATACTACCATCCAAAAATGACATGCCACTAACATTTCAATGTGTATTTTTGTGCCTTAGTTTTTTTACAAAATGAACACCGTAATATTCTATTCATTTGTTCTGCAACCTACTTAAAAGTTAATATCTTTTTAAGAAATCTTAGAACCACAACTAATTTAATGAAAACTTAATCACCATGTAAAACCGACAATTGTTTTGTTATATGAGTTCAAGTTTCTTTTTTATAGAACAAAACAAAATACATTCAAAGTCCCACTCATTCTGTGATCCTAAATACCACTCTCCCTATGTAGGCAACCACTATCATAAATTTAGTATATATATTTCTATGCTCCACACATCTACAAACATGTATTTTAACTATGCATAATAAATAACAATGCTCTGTATGTGTATCTTTAATTGTATAAAATGAACTTTGAGAACACAGCATAGCATAATGACTAAGCTTAGACTCAAAAGTCAGACTGCCATTCAATTGGGGAAGTATTTAAAGAGATGTATAAGAAGAAACAAAGTCTTGTTGACTGTTTCCTTTGCTGTGCAGAAGCTTTTGATCTTGATGAAGCCCTAGCTTTTGCTTCCTTTGCCTTTGGAGACATATCTTGAAAGAAGTTGCTGTGGCTTATATCGAAGAGATTACTGCCTATGTTCTCCTCTAGGATTCTGATGGATTCCCGTCTCACGTTGAGGTCTTTTATCCATTTCGAGTTTATCTTTGTGTATGGTGTAAGAGAATGGTCGAGTTTCATTCTTCTACATATAGCTGTCCAGTTTTCCCAGCACCATTTATTGAAGAGACTGTCTTTTTTCCACTGTATATTTTTTCCTGTTTTGTCAAAGATTAACTGACCAAAGAGTTGAGGGTCCATATCTGGGCTCTCTACTCTGTTCCACTGGTCTGTGTGTCTGTTTTTATGCCAGTACCTTCCTGTCTTGGTGATCACAGCTTTGTAGTAAAGCTTGAAATCAGGAAACGTGTTGCCCCCAGTTTTATTTTTGTTTTTCAACATTTCCTTAGCGATTCGGGGTCTCTTCTGATTCCATACAAATTTTAGGATTATTTGCTCCAGCTCTTTGAAAAATACTGGTGGAATTTTGATCAGAATGGCATTAAAAGTATAGATGGCTCTAGGCAGTATAGACATTTTAACAATGTTTATTCTCCCGATCCAAGAGCATGGGACGGTCTTCCCTCTTTTTGTGTCTTCTTCAATTTCTTTCATGAGTGTTCTGTAGTTCCTCAAGTACAGATCCTTTACCTCTTTGGTTAGGTTTATTCCCAGGTATCTTATGGTTCTTGGTGCTATAGTAAATGGAATCGATTCTCTAATTTCCCTTTCTGTATTTTCATTGTTAGTGTATAAGAAAGCCACTGATTTCTGTACATTGACTTTGTATCCTGCCATGTTACTGAATTGCTGTATGAGTTCTAGCAGTTTGGGGGTGGAGTCTTTTGGGCTTTCCATATAAAGAATCATGTCATCTGCAAAGAGAGAGAGTTTGACTTCTTCATTGCCAATTTGGATACCTTTTATTTCTCTTTTTTTCTGATTGCTGTTGCTAGGACTTCTAATACTATGTTGAACAAGAGTGGTGAGAGTGGGCATCTTTGTCATGTTCCTGATCTCAATGGGAAGGCTGCAAGCTTTTTCCCATTGAGGATGATATTTGCTGTGGGTCTTTCATAGATAAATTTGATGAAGTTCAGGAATGTTGCCTCTATCCCTATACTTTGAAGCATTTTAATCAGGAATGGATGCTGGATTTTGTCAAATGCTTTTTCTGCATCAATTGAGAGGACCATGTGGTTCTTCTCTCTTCTCTTATTAATTTGTTATTGATTGATTTGTGAATGTTGAACCATCCTTGTAGCCCAGGGATGAATCCCACCTGGTCATGGTGGATAATCTTTTTAATGTGCTGTTGGATCCTGTTTGCTAGGATCTTGTTGAGAATCTTAGCATCCATATTCATCAGTGAGGCAACGCACCGAATGGGAGAAGATATTTGCAAATGACAGTACAGACAAAAGGTTGATATCCAGGATCTATAAAGAACTCCTCAAACTCAACACACACAAAACAGACAATCATATCAAAAAATGGGCAGAAGATATGAACAGACATTTCTCCATTGAAGACATACAAATGGCTATCAGACACATGAAAAAATGTTCATCATCACTAGCCACCAGGGAGATTCAAATTAAAACCACATTGAGATACCACCTTACACCAGTTAGAATGGCCAAAATTAGCAAGACAGGAAACAACATGTGCTGGAGAGGATGTGGGGAAAGGGGAACCCTCTTACACTGTTGGTGGGAATACAAGTTGGTGCAGCCACTTTGGAGAACAGTGTGGAGATTCCTCAAGAAATTAAAAATAGAGCTTCCCTATGACCCTGCATTTGCACTACTGGGTGTTTACCCCAAAGATACAGATGTAGTGAAAAGAAGGGCCATCTGTACCCCAATGTTTATAGCAGCAATGGCCACGGTCGCTAAACTTTGGAAAGAACCAAGATGCCCTTCAACGGACGAATGGATAAGGAAGATGTGGTCCATATACACTATGGAGTATTATGCCTCCATCAGAAAGGATACAACTTTTGTAGCAACATGGACGGGACTGGAAGAGATTATGCTGAGTGAAATAAGGCAAGCAGAGAGAGTCAATTATCATATAGTTTCACTTATTTGTGGAGCATAACAAATAACATGGAGGACAAGTGGAGATGGAGAGGAGAAGGGAGTTGAGGGAAATTGGAAGGGGAGGTGAACCATGAGAGACTATGGACTCTGAAAAACAGTCTGAGGGTTTTGAAGGGGTGGGGGGTGGGTGGTTGGGGGAACCAGGTGGTGGGTATTAGAGAGGGCATGGATTACATGGAGCACTGGATGTGGTGTAAAAACAATGAATACTGTTACGCTGAAAAGAAATAAAATTTTTTTAAAAAAGAAGAAACAAAGTCACACAATATTTAGGAGTTAAATTCAGCAGAGCTTGGCTCTATGTTGAACTGGAGAAGTGAAAAAAAAAATGTAAGCAATTAGGGATACCTGGTCAACATGCTCATACCATGGGTGACTTTGTGTTTGTAATATTGTCAAATAAGGTAAAGCTTCTATAGGAAAACAGCATCAGAAAGCAGAATGCTGAAACTGGTAGAAATTATTACATTACAGGCATCCCAGAGGCATGCTGGTTACACTGGCCAATAGGAAACTAAATACACAAGTCTGAAGGTCTTTAGAAACTTTAGGTCCAAGAGACTGATAAGTAGTCGGTAGGTAAGTTACAGTTAAGTCTCTAGGACTTAGGTGACCACCCAAGGGACTGTATTGTAAGGCAGAAAACCTCCCCAAGACCTAAGGAGAGACATGGAGGAAGGAAAACTTAGAAAAGATAAATGAAAGTAAGTGGCAGTGCCAACTGGGGCAAAATGTCCAGAAAAATATCTCTTGCATTTCATAATTTGGAAGCTAAAGGCAACTTTCTGAGTAAAGCTTGAGCTTAGTTGCTAGAAGAAGCCAGATGGTCATGAGTAACTAAGTGAAAGAGACAGAATTGGAACACTGGGTATAGTCAATCTAATTGAGAAAATAATATTTAAAGGCCACTCGTAAATGATGAAGAGATGAAGTGAGTAGCCCAACAATAAGGTTCAGGCACACAGTCCAGGCAGGTTTAGTTCCAGTAGCCTCACTGCCTCCCAGAGGCTTATGTGGACTTTGTAGAACTTATGCCTGTGGACAACTTCAACTTTTCATAAACCACTAAGCTTGGAGTGGATGCCAGGGAGTTTGGAAAAAAAGGATCCTCAACCTTACAACCTAGGGGGTTGAGCACCGCCAACAGGCTTGGTGCTTCTTCCAGCCCTATGGCTTCCTGTTTGTTCTAAATGGATAACTGGTTCTACCAGAGGGTCTGCTAGGACGGCTCTAGCCTCAGGCTCACTCTAGCAGCTGGGCTCTTGCCATGTTCCTATCATGGAGCCTTTCCTAAGGGCCAGACCCAGCCTTATTTCCCTGTGGCCTATGCCTGACAGTCTTACATCTCCCAGAGTCAGGACGTAATACTCACCAAGCTTTCCAGTGCTTGCCTCTAACCCCTTGAATGACTCTTGCAGGGAGTAATACTATAAAATGTACCTTCTGACCTCTGTAATCCTAAAAGATGCTTTTTCTACCTGTATGCCATCTTCCCAGACCCTCTATTTTCTATCCCTGTATTTCTTAATTTCTATCTTGTGGTCTTTCTGGGATCCTCTCTTTGCTCTGACAAATCTTGTAAGGATAGGGGTCCTGAATGTTCTAACTCAAACCCATGACACAGCCACTAAGTTCCTATTGTTAAGGTATCCTCTTAATTAGCAGAGTTTTTCTTTTTTTCTTTTTTTGACAGACCACCATAGTCCCAAGACTATATTTATCTATTGTATGGTCATTATCTGTTATTTTAAAGGGTAATTGACAAATGAAGATGTATATTGATACACACTATATGTTTGTTTCATGCTGCATAATACGGGAGTTACAGAGAAAAAGAGAAAAAAGACATGAAAGAGAAAAAAGACATGAAAACATCATATGATAAAAATTAATAAAATATGTAGGAGTTTGTATTAATAGCCAAAGGCTCACCTGGGTGGTGTATTTCCCAATGAGGGATACAAACTATAATAAAAATTCTTGGTTGTAAACAACTTTAAACTGTACAAGAGAATTTTATATCACTTTATTTGAGCTTTGTAATGAGACTGCCAGATGGAAATCAGGAATTACCGTCAAAGGAATTTTGCAAATGAGGAAATTTCAGTATACAAAATTCAACTCAATTACAAAACTGCACTTGAACACTTATGCTGTTTCTAAAGCCTGAAGTGTTTCCAGTCTGGATAATGTGTTTCCAGTCTGGATAAAGTCCAGACTGCTAACCTGACTTTAATGCCCTGTACATTTGTCAGGCGCCTCCTGTGCTGCACCCATGCCCATACTGCTTTGCTTTTTCAGGCTTTTGGGAACATTATTATTTATTTCTGCAATGTCCTTCCCTCCTTCCCCCCCAATTAAATGCAATAAGTATCACCCTTTCTCTGACTGTTTCATCAAAATTAGTTACATCCTCTTCTATGCATAAGCAGCATTTTTTTTAATACCTTCATTAAATCATGTTTTTGTTGGTTTTTTTGTTTTGTTTTGTTGTTTGGATTGGGGGGGGTTGTTGCTTTGCCTTGGTTTTGCTTTTTTTGTATGTACAATTACCACATATGACCTTTTTCTCCTCAAAGAACTTAGTATAGGACTTGGCAAAAAAACGAGCTCAGAGCAATATTTGTTGAATGAATTAATGTTTAAAGACAAGTCATGACTGAAAGTTTGTTCAACTACTGGATATATTCTGGAAAAGTCTTGCACTTCAAAATCAGTCTGTGTATTCTGTAGAGCCTGGGCCCAGTATCCAGGGTGAATGAAGAATTAGTGGCAAAGAAGAAATCCTTTATGAGCACTTGGGCCTGAGACTCTGAGGGTGAAAGGGTGGATTACAGACAATATATCTATAGACACCTGGTGATCTTCTATGTTCCTTTCCCTTTCTAGCTGTTTTGAATGTAACGCGGGGGGTGGGGGGGACAGGGAAGGGGAGGCCCTGCAAGAGGGAGGAGCTATAAGAAGGAAGGAGCCTGGATTCCTGAATCAACACTTGGAGAAGAACCACCCAACGACAACAGCTCCATTATACCATTGTGTGAACAAGAAATCGCATTGTGTTCTGTCACTAAAATGTTGGGGGTTATCTGTCATTGTCACTAGATTACTTTAACTTGGCACACTAATAATACGACACAACTCGTAAACATTAAAAACAAATGCACAAAACTATACACATTTTATAAAACAGATACAAACCAACCAGGCAACAAAATAGATGTGTATCCACAGAACGGATGCCTCAGAGGAAAGATGAGGGTACAAGATAGACCTGGCGCTGGAGAGACCAGCGGTGACGAGACATGCAATGAAGGACCAGCTGAGCAGTGGAACTCTGCCTCTGAGCTCCGGAGAAAGGGGAAATACTGTTATTGTGCAAGAAAACTAAAGGCATTTGAAACTTGTTTGCTGGAGCAACTGCCCAGGGTAGATAAAGGAGCCATCCCTGGAGTCTGTGTGAGGTGGGGGTGAGATGGAGCATTGCTGAAATGTTCTCTCTCAGACGGCATGACAGTGAGGAACTGCGGTGCCCTCTGGGGACTGAGGCAGGCTGGGGGGTCAGGAGCGGAGGCTCAGCTCACAGCTAGTAGCACTAGTGAAAGAGGTGAGGATTCTGAGAGGCCAAGAAGCAGAGTCTTAATCTTAGCTATCATAAATTTGTGGTGCATTTTTGGGAAATTCACTGTATGATCAATACTTCAGTTTTCTAAGCCATAACATCATTGTAATTACTACTTTATCTATTCTAGTGGAGTGCATGACACAGCATAAATGAATCTAAAGTGTTCTTGTTCAACGATGAACACCTCATAGTGAGTGTGTATCTGTGTATGAGGTCAGAAAGCAGCCTACAAGTCTACATGGATATGAGGTGCTTAGCAGCTGATTTAATCACCTACTGATTTAATTATCTCACTCATGCAACATCTATTTCTGGAAAGCAAATCGAACACCCCTCTGCAGAGCTACACCTAATGGGGAGCCTCAAGTATGTGTGGTCCAAATAGCTCACGATGATTCTGCTGTAGACTACCTAAAGACATGGGGCCTGGGTGACCACAGATATAAGAGATTCAAGAATATTCACTGAATGAAAGCAAGCCCAGAACTGACATTTTCAGAGCAAGAACTGGCCTGGAGAATGTTCCATCAATAGATTCCCTTTCCAGGGCCAGTCACTTAAGTAGGTAATATCTCTAATATCTCATGGCTTCTACATATGGGGTCCTTGGATCACTGCAATCTATGAAATAGTAGGCACAATTGTGTGTAGATGTATTTATATGCATTTTTTTCTGGGAAGAAAGTGACTTTTCTCAGATTTTCAAAAACAATTACTGAATTCAAAAAGGCCAGAATAATGGGACTTAATTTCTAGTGTAGCAATTTATACATGTATTTGGGATGCCAAACACCAAATGGGAAAAAAACAAGTCCACTTGAATCAAGGGCAATGCTGGGCAGGAAAAGATGTCAAGATCAGCCTAGAAGAGTAATTAAGTTAACCTCAGAGTGGCATTTATCATCCTGGATTTGTCTACAAGACTACTTTTCTGTTTAAGGGATATATTGCAGCCCTGACCCTTCTTTGGCTTTTTTGGAGAAAAACATTATTTTAAATCTGGAAATCACTGCATTGAATACTAAGTCCATCTTTTTATCCTTCAAAACTTGTTGCCAAAATCTACATCTATGAACCCAGCTAAGCAGCCCCTCTGGGAATGATGGTCCGAGTCCACGTAGAATTTAAGGCTTGCCAATCAATTCACTAATTTCTGCCTTAATTCATTTACTCACTCAGAACAGGTTGAGACTGGGATTTAGGTGAGGGTCAGGAGTAAGGGCAGACACCATGTTGGGTTATGGATGATATTAAAATTTAAGAGGAGTGATAATCCTCAGAAAGATGGATTATGCTTACAAATGGGCTAAGTTCTCAGTGTTAGGTGAAACTCAGATATGTGTCCTTGGGGATGTATGTTTCTGTTGCAATACACTACTTCCTAATCTATAAAAGTAGAAGCTTATTCATTAATTTAGGTCAAGAAAAAAGATGGGATTGCTCACATGTCTTGGATGTTAAAACATCCTAAGTAAATTGACAGATACCCCGTCTGAGGCAGAAGGGGTAGGCAACACTAATACATAGATGATGAATGACAGAAAACAATTGGCCTCATTTTGAGGTGTATATACAAGTGAGGGATAGGATAAATGTGGAGAAGCCCAGGCAGTTAGAAAGAGGATCTAACACAAAGTCTTCAGTATTCTAAGATCTTTATCTTGATGGTGATGGCAGTGCAGGTTACCAAAAGAGGTTCCCCATCTTCCACCTCTAAGAGTCTGCAGTGCTTGGAAACCAATGCGGATGATACAGAAGCAGTTGAGCTCTAATGGGTCCACATACCTGAAGAGACCTGGCAGCATCACAGAGACCCAGTGGCATGTGAGCTTTCTGTTAGCCCCACAGTTGCCTTCAGGAACATCCCAACTGCCAGGGACAAGTGCCCTCTTGAATCTACCATGTGAACTTCTGCAACACTCTACCATCAGAGGTGGTTCCTTTCCTAGGTCCTTCTCTAGACTGTGGTACCATGGGAATCCCCCTCCACAGGCTTCTGCCAATAATCTTAACAAACCTAATTCCTGATTTTTTTCCTTAGAGAATTCCAAGTGGAAGGTAGTCACACAAAGCCCTATAAGTGAAATTGCCTTCTTTCTGTTTCCTTCAAAGATTTCATTTAATGGAACCAATTATAAAAGCACCTGAATCTACCTGAATTAGGCAGTTGTGCTCAATGGAGTTAAAAGAGCCTGGCCCTCAATAGGAATATGAGTGTAGAGGAGAACTGTGTCATTACCAAAGGACTATCTCCTTGGAGAGTAGAGCAGCAAAGTCTCATGGAGCAACTGCAGCTCTATTGGGCCAAGAGGGCAGGAGGAGAACAAATATCTGGTAGGAAGTATGGACCAATATGGAGGGTGACCATCAGGTATTTGTACACTGTATTTCTACTTTACTTAGTCAACAAATAGACAATATATGGATTTATAGACAAATACTGTGCTCCAGAAATTGTTCTAGGTCTGAGTCAGTAAACAAAATAGAAAAAAATCTCTGCTTTGACAGAACTCCAGGCTCTTAATAGCACTCCAGTGTCTTAATAACAATGGCAGGTACTTTGAGGAGCTATACCTAGAGAAAGAATTAGATCTTCAAGTGCTCTGATGCTCAAAGCTGACACTTCTATAAGGAAAGTAATTGCCTGAAAACTGTTCATGAATGATGCTCCCCTGTGAGTCAATTACTGAGTGTTGAGTATCTTCCATTTGCCCCTCTAGATCCACTCTCCACACTTCTCTACCCTGCTCTCTTCTGTGAGAGTTTAATGTCTATAGACTCAATCAGTGGATACCTGTGCCTACTGGCTTCCACTTGGCTTCAACTGATGGGAAACCAGATGGGAGAGAAGGTAGAGTGTTGTCAGGACATGATTCCCTTGACTCCCTCCTTTCAAATTTGCCTAAAGCTGGTGGTATTCCTTAAATGCTGGTGGTGAGAAGTGGGGAGGGAAGGAGCACTCTTTTTCTCTCAAGGAGCCTTCTCTCCATGACTCTGTCTTTTCAGGTCCCAGTAACCACACTTCCTCTTGTCTTTTCAGGCCTAAGTGTTGAAGCATAGCCTCTACTCCTGACCAGTGGTTTCTGGACTACCCCAATGTGGTTTTCCTACTAGACCTTGCCCATTTTATAAATAGTTCCTCTGTGTAGTAGACTGACTAATGGCTACCTAAAGATACCCCCTTAAACCTGTAAATGTTATAAAGAAAAAGTGCCAGCAAATGTGATTAAGTAAAGGGTCTTGAGATGGCAAGATTATCCTGGATTATCCAGGTGGGCCTAAATGCCCTCATGCATGTCCTTACAACAGACAGAAGAGGAGGCAATATGACTGTGGAGGCAGAGACTGGAGAAATATAGCCACAAGCCAAGGAGTGCCAGTAGCCACCTGGGAAAGAGCAAGGACCAGATTCTCCCCCTGGAGACTCCAGAAAGTGGCCTTGCCAACACCCTGATTTCAATCTAAAGATATTAACTTGGACTTCTGACCTTCAAAACTATGAGAAAAAAATTTCTCTTGTTTTTTTTTTTAAAGATTTTATTTATTTATTTGAGAGAGAGACAGTGAGAGAGAGCATGAGTGAGGAGAAGGTGAGAGGGAGAAGCAGACTCCCCGTGGAGTTGGGAGCCCGATGCGGGACTCGATCCCAGGACTCCGGGATCATGACCTGAGCTGAAGGCAGTCGCTTAACCGACTGAGCCACCCAGGCGCCCAAATTTCTCTTGTTTTGATGCTACAAATTTGTGGTAATTATATCAGTCACCACAATATAATACACTTTGTTAATAAATTCTCCTAAATGTTCCTGATTATCCAAATAAAGTATTATCCTTTTAATATTTGATGCAGAGTTCTTATAATGATGGTTTGTAGAAAAACAAAGTCCCCAGTATTATGTATAAAATTGTGGGTATACCTAAAACAATCTTTTGCTAAAAAGAGGCTCCCTTATTTTCATCAGTCTCTCAAAACTATTGGTGTCTCAATAGGTTAGAAGTCAAATTATTAAGCCAAATGTTAGAAGATACCTACTGTAACACTGAAGAGAACCAGAGCCCTAGGATGTTGATAAGACACAGCCCACAGGGCCAGGCTGGAAGAAAAAGTTGGCTTTTTAATGACATTTATCACCTTGGATTTTATGTAAGGCCACTCTACTGTTTCAGAATTCTTTATTGCTCTGACCTTCACAAGATGTCCTGTTTCAACGAAACAATCTCTTATACTCTAGAAAATATTTTAAGTTCAGTTCATGTCTTTCCTGCAAAACTTGAGCCAAGCTTAAAGCATCTAAGCAGAACAGAAGGGTCAACTCAGTTACACACAGCCATACACTCACCTCTAAAACACTTGCAGTGTCTTTTCTATAAGTGTTCACACATTTATCTATTTTTTCTTGTAGTTAGAGAAATTGAAGTCAAGACAAAGAAGATATAGTCTTTGTTACAAAATTGTCAATGACTCAGTATAATAAACAGGCTCTAAAAGAGTGGTCCAAAGCAGGCAATGATCATCTTTGTTATGGAATCAAGGAGTGGGAACATTGCCAAAGGGAGATGTCAAAGCAGCATCTCAGAGCATAAGAGTTTGCTGGGCTGTAGGAACCTATCAGCCCAGTTACAGGAGAAATATCCCAAACTTAAGCTGTCACCTCCGGTTTTATTTGAACCAAGTCATAGAAGTCTGTTTGTTTTGTTTGTTTAAAGTTTTAGGTCATGACATCACTAGTGGGAAATGTATGAGTATACCATCATGTGTGTATCTATTTACATATTGCTGGATATTGAGGTTGTTTCCACTTTTTGTCTATTACAAATAAAGCTGTTCTGAATTGTCATGTACAAGTCTTTAAATTAGTATACGAATTTCTCTTGGGTCAATACATAGTGACTGACTGAATGTGTGCTTTACTTGCGAAGAAACTGACAGACCGTTTTCCAGGGTGGTCACGTCATTGTACATAGATGAGAGTTCCGGTTGGTCCACATCCTCTTCAACACTTGCTATATAGTCAATCCTTTTAATCTTAGATATTTTAATCATGTGTAGTGGGAATTTCTCAAGGTTCTAATTTGCATTTCCCAAATGACTAAATTTGTTAAGCGTTTTTAAATATTTATTCTATATACATCATAGAATTTATATATGTATACACACCATAGAATATATAATGTACACTACATTCATCATATTATGTATATATATGATCATATGTTATCATACATATTATCAGATCATATATATATCATACATAGAATAGTCTATATATTCTACAGTAAAGTAACAGTTCAAGTCTTTTTTTACCTTATTTATCAAATCCTTTTTTTTTATTGGGATGTTTGTCCTATATTAATGAGCAGTTAAGTGTTCTTTGCACATTCTAGATATGTCTGTGTTCTATATACGCTTTGCAAATATTTTTTCCACTGTATTATCAGCCTTATTTTCTTAACAATGTATTTTGAAAAGAAAAAGTTTTAAATGTTGATGAAATCTAATTTGTGTGGGTGTATTCTGCAAAAGTGAGTAGGAAGGAGGCAGGATAGACAATCTCTTCAACAACTCAGGAAAGAAGGGGTGAAAATGAAAGTAGATATGTACGCTTTCATATAGACATAGGAGGAGAAACTAAAAGACCATGAGTATAGCTCAAATTGTTTCTCTGTAACAGGATAAGAAATTATGCTGCTATATGGAATGGGAGAAAGATGTGGGATAAAATTATAGACATTGCAAGAATAATAACTGACATTTTGATACATTTACATATTTTTATATATTAACATACATATGTTTATATCATCTCCCTTGAAATTATTCATGTGAGAAAACTGAACATTTGCAATAAATCATCTCTTTATAAGTGGACAAGAAAAATTATGATAAAAAGTACAAGTTGAGGAATCAGATATATCTAGGTTAAAATCCTAGCCTACATGGCCTTGAGAATTTTACTTAATACTTCCTTGATTACAAAATGATACACTGAGCAATTGAAATAAAGGCTATAAAAAGGGGTATCTTAGAATTTTTTTACATCAGTGTCTATGAATGAAAGACTTAGCAATCAAAATTCCAACAGGACTTTTTTTTACAGAAACTGAAGAAATGATTCTAAGATTTATATAAAATTGCAAAGGACTAGAAAAGCCAAAACAACCTCAAAAAGTAATTTGACAGAGTCACACTGATTGTAAGGTAGAGATACAAACTTACAGTAATCAAGTCAATACTGTATTTGAATATAAAGACAGACAAATAAATCAGTGGAACAGAATAGAGTGTCCAGAAATAGACTAGTACATAGATAGCTATTTGTTTTTGATAACACAGTTTATTGGTATTGGAACAACTGGATAAACAAATGAAGAGAAAATTGAATTTCTATCACTGTTTCAAATAAGAAAATTAATAACTTAAGAAGGAGTGTACTTAAGTTAAAACTATAAACTTTTAGAACTATGTTGCCCAACATAGTTACTCCTAACCACATGTGGCCATGAAAATTTTAATTTAAATTTATTAAAATGAAATTTAACTTAAAATCTGATTTCTCAGTCATGGTAGTCATATTTCAAATGCTTACTTAACAATATAGATAGCTAAAGGCTACAATATTAGATAAGACAAATAAAAATTCTATTGGAAAGTACTATCCTGGAAGACAACATGAGCCAATGTCCTCAAAAGTTGGGGGACAGCAAAGATTTCTCAAGTAGGACACAGAAATCAGAAAATAAATTTAAAAATCAATAAATTGGACTTTCTCAAAACTGAAACAGCTGATCCTCTGAAGACCCTGTCAAGAAAATGCATAAATGAAACACAGACTGAAAGGAAATATTCACAACTCATATATCTGAAGAAGGGTTCTATATGAAAAATATATAAAGAACATTTGTATTGCTAAAAAAATGACAAGCCAATAAAAATTAAGAAAAGACTTGAACAGATAGTTAATAAAGGGAAATATACAAATGACCAATAAGTCCACAAAAAGAATGCTCAACATTTTTGGTCATCAGAAAAATGCAAATGAAAACCACAAAGACATCACTGGACACTCACTACTATGGCTAAATTTGAAAAGAATGACACATGCCATATTGATGAGGATGTGAAGCATTCAGAACTCTTAAGTATTGCTGTCAAAAGTCTAAAATGGTACAACCATTTTGGAAAACTTGCAAAAACTATTTTGGCAACGTTTTATAAAGTCAAACATATATGTTTATGTTATAAAATTGCTATGGCCTGGCAATGTCACTTGGATGAAAGAAACACAAAAGCACATTTCCATACAAATACTTGGACATAAATGTTTTTCAGCAGCTTGATTAGTATCAGTCCCAAATTGGAAACAACCCAAATGTCCTTTAATAGGAGAATAAATAATCAAATTTGGTATACCCAAACCATGAAATACTATTCAGCCACTAAGTGGGATAACCTACTTATACACAGAAAAACATGGATGAATCTCAAACTTTTTGCTGAGATAAAGAAGCCATATCTAAACAATAAACTACATTATTTCATTTCTATGAAATTCTAGAAGAAGCAAAACTAATCAATGCCTCTGGAAGAAGGACACTTACTGGAAAGAGGCACAAGAGAATTTTCTAGAACAATGGAAATGTTCCATATTTTGTTTAAGGTGACACATTCACAGGTAGATGCATTTGTAAAAAATCACTGAAGAACTACATTTATCATATGTGTATTTCACCATATGTAAATTATCTCTTGATTTTAAAAAAAAATAGTAGGGATACTGTTGGAGGGATAAAAAAGTCCATGTGTGTAAAGATGTATTCTAGATGTGATTTTCCTATCAATATCTGTGGTGACTACAGCTCTAGATACATGTGCCCGGTGCCCACCCATACCCAAGTTCCCTCATAAGACATTCATTATGTAATGCTCCATTATCAAGTTTCATGACAGATATAGAGATCTTGCCTCCTGTGGTCGCCAAACCCTCAGCTAGCCGAGTTCAACCTGCTCTTCATGTTTCTGCCTTTGGTTTCTTGAATGTAAATTATCACAGAATCTGATAAACTCAATATGCCATAGACAACTAGAGTTTTTCTTATTCTAGCAGTAACCAACCCAAACTGCTAGTCATCTCCAAGATCAAAAATCTATTGTCTCATTCCTGGCTTGTAAATCTGAGCCCAGACCTCTGCAGACATCTTAAAGTCTGCTGTCAATCGATTTTCTTCTTTTATATTCTACAAAACTAACAATAAATAAATAATAATGCTCAAACATCCACTTCACATTTGCTTTATTTATTGCATTTAGGCACATCTTTTGGTTTTCAAGTGACCTGAATATTCTCAAACATAAACTGACATCAAGTATGTTGCCATGGGAACTGAATGCAGCTACACACTGAGATTTATGGACAGATAATTTAAGAAACTCTGGGGCAAGGAATGAGTGCTTGGTAGTGTCCTAAACCCCCATACTAGGGCATAGCAAAATTAAATAAGACTTCACTACGTTTTGAAGTTAGGGGTGATCATTTTATGAGGAACAGTAGCTGAAAGAATAAAGCATTTCTCCCCTAAATATCAGGTTATTCAAGTATGCATTATATTAGTTTAATAAAGAAAATCAGATCTAGATCCTCTCTGTGTTTACTATGTCAAAAACAATAACATTTTGAAAATCATTGAATATATTCTTTATTAAAAATATTATTTGTCCTCAAAAATGGATTAATACTTAATATATAAAGAGAGAACAATAGAATTAAAAGAATCCTTAAAAGCAACTCACAGATAAGGGTTCAGTGACCCCCTGATTCCAGACAAGGGCCCAATCCTGTGTACCACTGAGAGGCCCAGTTTGGAAACTACTGATATTGTTATTCTTCCTAAACCACAAAAATGCATCTGTGCCAAATCATGAACGAGTGGTTTTCTGACCTCTTTATAAACACATTTAGTGCCATGAAGCTCATACCCTCAAAAAAATAATGGTTGCAAATGTAACTCTTTCAAGAGACCTAAATATTGGGAGGCTTGATCTTCATTTGGCAGCTCTTCTGGTAGATCAGCAAAACTGTGGGAAAAGTGAATTTTTTCTTTATTTTCCTACTTACTAGCATGGCCATTTTCATAATATCAGTTTAAAACACTCATTGCTAAGATCAAAATTCTTTGTAGTGGCATAGTTCCTCACACTCTGTAAAATGTTTTCTATTAGTTGTCTGATTGGGGGACAAAAGAATATTTGATTGCAAAGTGTTCCATTAAAACCCTGATTCTATGGAAAACTTAATACTTTCTAAAAGTAAATCCGTGATTACATAACATACAAGAAAGAACACAAGATTTAGAGTCAGAAGAACTCACCTTGAGTCTTGAGTTTGCTACATATCAGCTGTGTGATATTAGACAAAACATTTAATTTCTCTAAATCTAAATTTCTTTCTTTGTAAAGTGATGATGGTAATCATGCCTAGCTCCCAGAGTTCATGATGAAGTTCAAATGGTAATGCACATAAAAGCACTCTAAAATCATAAAATAATAGACAGTTATAATATTTGATATTTTGAAGCTGAAAACTAACACTTCCTACTATTTCTTTCCTGACAATGGAAAGTAAGCTTAGATAACATAATAGTAATATGGGATTATAACGATAAAGATCACAATTCAGGGGTGAAAGAAGGTTGTGCATTTAACACAGCACCTGTGATAATAATGGTAATCATTTATTGAATGTGCAATCAAATGCCAAGAAGTCTACACCCTATCACTCAATCCTACTAACAACACTATGAGATAGATCTCAGCTTGGTTCTAGACATATTAAAAGTAGGAGTTGTGAGCATATTGTTTTTATCCACCAGCATCACATCCTTGAGGGTACCAATCGTCCCCATTCCATGATGTCCCAGAGAAGCTTTCCATTGCATCTTCCCGACTTACCCTAGCCATAGGAGTGGAATTATGCCAAGTGAGACCAGTAAGTCATCTCTGTGGACAGCTATATGAACTTTGGGAGAAAATGTCCCTTTCTCAGTCACTAAGAGGACTAGTATCTGAAGGTCTAGTCTGGTGGTCATCTTGCCTATTGTGTGCCACGAACTTCTGTGCAGAATAAAGTTAAGCAGAGAAAAATAGTATTGATCAAGATGAAGCCCTAGTCACATCATTATAACTTGATCTAATCAAACACAAGCTTGAATGGGAAGTTCTCTCAGACCCAAGTTATAATAGCAATGAATTCCTTTATGGTTAAGTTTATTTGAATTACTGTGAAAGGGTCCTGGAAGGAAGTAGAAATTCCTGTGGCATAATAACAGTTCTCACGCCTGATGCTCTGTACAATTCATGGAGTAGCCATTGATCTTTGCTAATACTTTACTAGCCTTGGTGATGTCCTATCATTATGGCTTCATCTCTGAGATGACACTGTGAGTCTGCTGACTCACAGTGACATTAGATAACACCAAGCAGTCATACTTCTCTTCAGCACATTAAGGAAGCAATATTGTATCACTCAGTTCCACACTTCTCTGAGAGTGAACTAAGTCCCCAAATAGTTTGGTATTGTTTGGGGACAAAAAGAGAAATCTAAATGCAATATGGTCAGAAGAAACCTTTAAAAAGCACAGTGAAGATCAGAATAAAATAAGAAATATAATTATAGAAGGCTCAAACTAAAAGCTGTGCTATGAAAATGCATTTAAGATTACTAACACAGAGCACAGAGCTTTGAAGTAAAGGACGCCATTTTTGAGATGCTCTATTACAATGTAGACCTACAGACAGGTCTAGGCTCTATGTCTTCACAGAAATGCAGTACGGCCACAGTCACTGTTTTAATTCATACAACAAATGGTTGTTGAGCCCCTCTTATGAGCTAGGTAATGATTTTCCTGCCGGGGTACAAATCGGCCTCATCCTACCAAGGATGACTCTTACCATGTTAGACCTACAAAATGTGGGGTCACTTTTGAAAGAGGGTTGCTGATAAAATGTCAAGGATCAAGGATGTAATGATTTTAAATGACTCTAAAATATTTCTCAAATTTGGGACAAGACATGTTTCATGAATTTTGCAAGCAATTCTGACAATAGACCATGATCTGTCCTCATGCAACAACATGCGCTTAGAAAGAATCGAAATAGAAATCCCACTGGAAAACCAGATTATGCAAATGTGGAACACTTCAAGAGTTCTAGGAAAGACTTTCTGAAGAAAGGGTAGATAATTTAAAGAGATTAGAACTAAGGCTAATCTGAGTGACTGAGAGCAGAATCCATGAATAAACTTCAGAGAATGAGCAGGAACTTTGTTGGGGGAAGGAGTGAAAGCAATAATGGTTAATATATGTAAAGTTGTTCCAGTTCAAAAGACATTTTGATCCTCAAATCTATGTAAATTCAGTATGTACTTAGCCTAATTTTACAGAAAATAAAATTTATATTAAGATACATTGAAATTTTCTTTTCAGCAGTTCAATAAAAATTTTTTCCTTCAGTGTTTACCAGCACTAACATGGGAAAAAAATCACTGAACTACAAAAGGCTAGGTTTTCAAACATCAAACAGTTCATATCTTATTTTTGTTCACACATCTTTTTGCCCTAATTTCTAAGTATAGTTGAGAAATTTACTTTAATTATCTCTGTTCTCCTATCTGTTATTGTCAGCCCCATGCTACTTTGCAGTGTGAAATTGGTAATGAGAAGAAAACCGATAAAATATGTGGGAACAGAGGCTGAAATCAAACTCAAGATGTTGAACTATTTTTTGCAAGTAAAAAAATATAAATTTTTAGGGAGTTTGGATTTGTTTTGTTTTTCAGATTTTTAAAAAATTAATTTTTTATTAAAAAATTAATTTCTATTCGTGTTAAAACCAATACATAGAACCAAATCAAGGTAGCCAAGTCAAAGTTGAACTAACAACTATTGTAATTCTCTGAATATCAATAAATAAGACGTCTTTCTGCCTCTATCTGGTATATGAGGGCAGATTGTGCCTAGAATGGCCTAGAAAGATAAGCTCTTTTATACAAAATTTAAAAAAAAAAAATCTAGACTACTTAACCCAAAAAGAAGCATCATCTTTACACCAAGTTTATGATTTCTCATTGGCCACAATTTTTTCAACTTCTGTTTAAATCCAGACCTTGGACACTGATGAGGGCAAGGAATGGATTCTGCCTCTGGCGCACATGATAAAAACCTCTCTTAGAAGAGGAGAGACAGTTAATGTAAATTTATTCTGAGGTCCTCCAGTCTGCCACAGTAAACAATCCAAATATGTGCACGGCAGGATCTTTTTCGTATTATTAACGTATCTTTCCAAGTATATTCCCCTATTTGACCTTCAAACTCCCCCACAACCTACATGCTCTCAGGCAGTTAGGCTATTTCTGCATGATTTGTCTTAGTCCGTCCAGGCTGCTATAAAGAATGCCCTAGACTGAGAGGCTGATAAACAACAGAAAACTGTTTTTTCACGACTC
This sequence comes from Lontra canadensis, assembly GCF_010015895.1. Lineage (NCBI taxonomy): Eukaryota > Metazoa > Chordata > Mammalia > Carnivora > Mustelidae > Lontra > Lontra canadensis. Next base: position 10,316,997 of record NW_022631031.1, on the reverse strand, counting down.
TGGAGGCTGGGAAACCCAAGATCGAGGCACAAGAAAATCCAGTATCTGGGGAGAGCCTGCCTCCTGGTTCGCAGATGGCCATCTTTTCACCATAACCTCACATAGTAGAAGGGACCAGGGAGCTTTCTGGCCTCTTTTTTATAAGGGACTAATCCCATTCATGGAATATCCACCTTCATGACCTAATCATCTCCTTAAGGCCCCAGGTCCAAACACCATCATATTGTGGGGTTAGAATTTTAATATATGCACTTTGGGGGACCCATGTGTAAAGTCCATTGCAATTACTTTCTCAGAAGAGAAGTGTCAAGGCAAAAAGTCTGAAGGAGTCTGCAGACTTTTTGGCTTTGACTTCCAAAAGGAAAATGGAAAGATCTGGGACGGAAGCCAATCTTTTGAAAGAAGTGAAGATTAGAGAGTGAGACTTACCTTTGAGTCCTCACAATGTTATCCCAGAATGCAAAGGGAATTGGGGGGAAACAATGGGAAGAGAGGTAATGAAAATGAATATATTGGAGAAATTAGAGGATGGAGGAACTGCTAAAATAAAAGGCTACTCAGAAAGGCATATTCAAGCAACCAGAAGCTGTACAAGTTAATCGTCCTATCCGTGCTTCCAGTCATTACTCAAGTGAGTGTGAAGGTAACAGATAACTTTCTCGTGGGTTTTCTGATGAGACTTCCTTCTGGCAACAGCCAGTACTTCTTTAGAAGATCACCAGCAGGAAGATCACCTCCAGTGTCCTGAGAATTGGCTCAGTTCCCATCTAACTTACTCCATATGGATGAAATGCTAAATGTCTGCTTTGCTATAGGCCAGAACAGAGCCAGTTAGAGAGAAGGAGGGAGAGTCATGTCCCAGATGCAGAGTGACCTGGTGAGGGGAAGGTTATGGAAATGAGATACTCGTATGGGAAGCAGGGTCTAGAAAGACTAAGTTCCTTTCTCCCTGAACTAGAATCCTGACCAAAACCACTCCTCCTCTCCGGTCACTCCCAACCCTCCTCCCCTCCGTACCCTTGCTTACCTGTGCCAAGAAAAACGTACAACAGCAAACACTTACCATGCTTTACAGTGTACAAAGTCTCTCTCATACATAACTTCATCTTCATAACATCTCTATGAGATAGGCAGGTCAAGTCCCACTGTTCTCTCGAATTTACAGATGAGTGAAACTAAGACTTTAAGAGGTTATGCATTTACCCAAGAGCACACAGTCCCTAGCACATGGTGTAACTAGGACTCATCTGGTCTCAATGTGTCCATTCCTGTGGTTACACTGTTCCTTTCCTATTGTTTCAGCTCTGCTCCAGAGTGGAGCAGATACTCCCTATGTTTTTTTGTTTTGCTTTGTTTTTTGTTTTTTTAAGATTTTACTTATTTATTTGAGAGAGCACCAGAGAAAGCACAGTACAAGCGGGGGGGTGGGGGAAAGGGGAGGCAGGGAGAGGAAAAAGCAAACTCCCTACTAAGCAGGGAACCTGGTGCAGAGCTCAGTCCCAGGACCCTGGGATCAGGACCTGAGCTGAAGGCAGGCACTTAAGTGACTGCGCCACCCAGGCGCCCCTGTCCCTATGGTTTAAGATGCACTGAAAGGCCTTCTCTCCCAAATGTTTCTTCCTAAACCTTCTTCATTTCCAGAATTCCCGGCCTTAGAGACATTCCTCTAAGTATAGGCAAAGTCTCCAGGAGCCCCTTGGTGAAATGAGACAATACATTAAGCCATTCAATCACCCTAAGCTCCCTTACCTGAAACTTCTATGGGACAGAGTGCTGCTTAAGAAAGTTAAATGAAAGTCACTAGGCAATGGGGCTAGTATGGAGTAGATGCTCAATAAATACTGGGGAATGTTTTTCTAGTTAAAAAAAATTTCAGGAGCCTTTTGACCCCATGAGATAATCCCTATGCTTTCCCCCAAAACACATAAACAGTACAGCCATGGATAATATAACTTCTTGTAAATCTAAGAGGAAAATAAAACCTTAGAAAAAAATCAAATTTCAACAAATCCAAGTCTCCCTGATCATAATGAGCACGTGAAATCAGGATCCTAAAGGAAAACAGTTTACCTTAACTGCTACCAGCCCTTTAATACAAAAAATTGTTTTCACCGACAATATTGAATTTATCAGGTCCCCCAGCTCTGTGGCATAGAAGCCTAAAGAATAATGCACCCCAGGAATATGTAAAAACCTAGATTAATATTGAATGAACAGCAGAGGATAAACAGGACTTTCTGCTCTGCTCTCACCGAAGATAAACACAAACACTAAGCAGAGAAGCGAGCATGAATCAAACCTACAAACGCACGCATCGGTTACTGCAATACCAACAGGGCTGTTAAAATGTCAAAAGAAAAGTATACTTTAATAAAAATACATAAAAACTGTGCTGAAAAATTAATGTAACACACTGTGTGCAAATAAACCCCTACATGAATAGAAAGTTGAGATTAACTTCAGGCATCAGTGAACTGAAGGTGATAAATCACCGATGGCAATTTCTCTCCCCCTTTCAGATATGATTAGAGGTGTTTCGGGGATAGTTGATACAAAAAGGCAGTGGAAAATTTTAATGCACACGACTTGGATATGCCGAGAGAACGTTTTGTTGTTTTGTTTATGGTTTTCCACATGAGCCCCCGTCCTCTGGCTGGGGGAAATTTTTAAATACATCTCTAACCCATCTTAAGCCTGGTCTAATTTGATTATTTTAATAGTCTCTCAAGGCAATAGTCTCTGTAGGAGTGGGAGGAAAGCTCAGTCTCTCAGATCTCCTCTGCCTCCCCCTGCTCAGCTCTGGAGGAAGGCAGCTGGATGTATGGGAGGGGAGGCAAGGAGAGAAGCATGAAATGGAGCCTCACAGAGACCTTGAGCATGGTGCTCCTGTCCTTCCATCTGGCTACTGTCTGTCTTGCCCTTCCTGGCTAGAGTCTGTAACTGGTCTTTTTTTCCCAATATACTTATAGCCTTTACTTATAGTTCACTCTGGCCAATCTGGTCTTAGTTTGGCAAATGCTGTCTCTAAACCCTGAGGTTCCCGACCAGTCTCTGCTGTTAAGACTTCCCCTTGCTTCAGCAAACTCCAGGCCAACTCCAAGGTCAGACTCCAATCACCTTGGGAAGCTCAGGAAAGCAAACACTAGGGCTCTGGCTCCCAAGCAACACCGCACAACTAGAGGAATCAAGGCATGTATAGTGCAGGAAGAGTTGAAAGATTGTGTCTTCGTGAAACTCACAAGGGAGTCAGGACCCACAGCCTCCTCCCTTTACCTCTCTCACAACTGGAATCCTGCAACTACCCCACAGTCCAGAGAGGGGCAGTGGGGAGGCACACATCTGACCAATGTGTTCCTTCCTTTTCTTCCTCTCTCTCCCCTTTCCATTATCCTCCTCCCAGTCTGGGAAAGGATGCACTTTGCTATTCTTTCTTCTACACTCTATTGCTGTCGAGAACAAGACTTTGGGGTCATGGGATGGAAGAGTACTTTTTCTGCGATGGGATTCTCTGGGTTTAGTACTTGACATGTTAAAAGGAAAAAAGCAAAGGCATTTGGGAAATCATCTCTCAGAATCATAGTCTGGTTGTTAATGTTTTTATTTTGCCTTATCTCTGTTTTTCATGCCAGGAATTATATATTATTCTGTTTTTCTTTTCTTCATTTTTTTAAAGACTTTATTCATTTATTTGACAGAGAGAGAGCACAAGCAGGATGAGTGGCAGGCAGAGGGAGAAGCAGGCTCCCCACTAAGCAAGGAGCCCGATGCGGGGCTCAGTCCCAGGACCCTGGGATCATGACCTGAGCTGAAGAGAGACGTTTAACCAACTGAGCCACCCAGGTGCTCCTTCTCTTCATCATTTTTTATAATAAATTCTCTCCCCCTGTCAGGCAGATGGTTATCTTGGGTTGATTGGGCCAAAGGTCATGGACTCTAAAAGATAATGTCCAAAATCATACCAAAATCATCCAATCTCCATATATATATATATACATACATATTCAGCTATTCCCATATATCACCATCCCATGTTTAAGACAACAGAGATGGGTGTGCAAAGCTTTCATTTCATATGAACATTTTGTTACATAACATTTATTAAAACATGTCTCTTTTGTTGTGTTTGTTTTTAACCTATAACATCTATTGGAGAAGATTTTGACAATTCTCATTTCTGTGGCATTACTGTGATGTTCCTAACTCTATAGCAAATGTAGTTAGTTTTTTTTTAAATTTTGATTTATAAGTGATTGGAATGAAGAAATATTTATCCTGATAAAGAAATGTTGGGCATGAGAAGAATATATGGGGGACAATACAGCTGCCTTCAAATGCATTAGAAGTGAACAAACCAACTTTGTTCCACATGAATCCAAGAAACAAATTAAAGATTAAGGAAGAAGGAAATGGTAATAGAGCCTGGTTTGGCTTTCTAATAATCAAAGCTGTCTAAATATGGATGGGGTTGATGCCCTGAGAGTCAATTATTTTACCATAACTAGGATTGTTCAAGCTGAGGGAGACCACTTAGGGAGAATGTCGTGTCAATTATTTAAGAATGTTAAGCTTGTTTCCAACACTTGGAGCTTCTATACCTCTTAGAATCTTCAAAGCTGAGAGCTGCAGAAGTTAAAGTCCCCAGTAAAAGGTAAAGTCATAAGAACATGAATGGTGCTGACAGAAAAACTGACCATGGCCATCCTTTGATGAAAATCATTCAGCTGTTAAATAAGAAAAAGCCCAAAGTACCTATTTAAAATAGAATCAGAGTTTAATTACAGGTTATGATAAAACTGGTGAAAGTAAGGCCATAGGAGGAAACCCAGGAAATTTTGGCAATGGATATTTCAAAGAATTAAAAGAAATTGAATACAACTAATTTCCTGGTTTGGCGAAACAAGAGAGAAAAGCATCATTAATAAAGACTCTTAAATAGGGAAAGAAAGGGTATAAGGTACAAAGCTAAAATGGTGGTGGTGGTGTTAAATTTCAGATAATACCATTTTTGAAGGTTTAACTTGTTTTAGTGAGTCCCAAGAACCATCAGCTTATATCTTTATTGATTCTTTCCTTTCCTCCTTTAGTGTTTCTGCTAACAGTGATAATGGCAGACAGGATAGATGCGTAACTGACAACTGTTAACACGAAGTTAACCGATAACAGGTAGGCAGGTATTGGGAAGAAGTGCGGAAGGACAGGACAATTTGAAGGGTGTGGATAGGAGGTTGCATCACTGGTTATCCTTGTCATAATGTCATGACCCACAAGCCCACAGTCATCAGGGAGAAGGCTGGGAAAGGAAGAGAGTCAAACTGGCCAGAAACAGGTCTCCTGTGTCTGGAAAGGCAGTGGGCATGGCCAGTGCAAAAGGAAGCAGACATGTCTCTGGGGAGTGGACGTCAGGAGAAAGGAAATATATAAGCTTTGAGCATGTGCTCAAAGGGACCAACCACTGTAATAAACACTGTATATGTATACTGTTAACTTATGAATCGTTCACTCCTATCCTAATAGGAAAGTATTAATATTCTTTTATTCTATTTTGTTTAATGAAAATGAGGCTCAAAGAGCTTGCACAGCTAGTAACTAGTCACTGGGATTTCAAATCCCCAAGCTCATGGTCTTTCCACCTCATGAGGCTAGCAAAATGTGCTTAGGCATGAGCAGATAAAGACAGGTGACACGTGATGCCAGAGATGGGCACCAGGTGGCAAAAACAAATCAAGCAGGAATGAATCAAAACAATGAGGCACCGAGAAGTAGGAGCATGGGGAGGGCTGGGGTGTCTACAATTCACAACCAGACAGTCCATTTGAACCAAGCCAGAATCCTACCCAGGAATCAGAAAGACACCAAACATGGAAGACAGCAGGGGGGTTGAAAAAGCAAGGGTGTTTTTTAAAATGGAGCCCCATACAAATATTCCTAAACATTTAGGTGCTGTTACTATAGTCTTGTCTTTTATCAATTCTTCATTCTTCTTTATTAGGGGTTTCTATCTGCCAAACTGAGGGGAAAAAAGAACTCTTGGCTTCCTCATATCATTCTTCATCCTTCCTTGATCAGCCCTATACCCTGTGATTATGAGCTATTCAAGGTCAAGCTGCATCAAGAGGTAACAACTGAAATGGAAAGATTCCAGAGAGATTTCAAGAAGGTTTCACCACACCGTTCCCTTTTCTCAAGTTTTTTGGGATTCATTTTTCCATAAAATCTATGAACGTCCTCACAATGACTGGTTCACAAGTCATCAGCATCATTTGAACAACAGTAAAGAGGAACCGAAGGCAAAATGGGCGAGGGGAGTAAGCCTGCCATCTTACAGATTGTAACTTGCATGGTTGGATTTCATAATTTTTATCAACAGGAAGCCCTTTTTGGATTTGGACAAGAGCCCTAGTTTAGTCATTTTCCAAGAGGAAGCATGAAAAGGAACATCTTACAACTAAACAAGTCAAAGGATATACTATGTAAGATGCTCTCAAAGAATGCAGTAATTACCACAAATATAATACACTATAATTATGTGTTCCGAAATAGGTCTATTCAAAGAAGTCATTCGAATATGTGATTATGCTTGACAGCTAAATGAAGGCAGCATTAGCAAGGGTTGTCAATATGCAAATGCTATTGCTACCAGGCCATTCTGATATCATTTATCAAGTGGAATGAAACATCTGAAAGAAAACGGATTTCTCTTATTTCCCTAACACACAGCAAACATATCTATTTCATAGACATGAACAAGGCTCTTCATTTATTGCAACCTACTGCTAATAATTAGACTCGTTTTCTTTCAATTTTATTTCTAAGGGTGAAATATTTCATGGTTTCTGTATTTTATTACAATCTAGATACGACTCATTTAAAAGTTTTTTATTACTGGGAAAGTAATATTACTGGAAATTGCTTTGTTGGCCCAGGGTGTTAAAATGTGGTGTATTTGCACACATGCCAACCTCAAACTCACTCCTATGAAAACATCTAGGTGCCCACCCACATACAAATACACACATATACATACACCCACACACATTCTCTCTCTCCCCCTCTCAGAGGAACTCCAGAACATCTTTAGCTAGCTACCCATTATAATTCAGCGGCATGTGATTGAAATATAAATTTACCATTGTCTAAGATCTCCTACAGACATTGTTCTAAGCTTCAGGCTGAGGGCCCTGTGGCATATTTGGACAGATGTTACCTTTGCTGGCTTTTCACAAATGGTCCGTCAAGGCATAACATGTGATGTCCATAATCGAATGTTATTTACATCAATATGAGAAGGGGCTGTGTATCTGTAACAGTGCCGGGGGCCATGATTTTTGCACTACTGACTAAAGGAAAACCTTGTGTTTCCAGGACAATCATCTCCTGGTTAGTCCTGCATCTGATGAGCAATCTCACTCATGGGTGGGCAGAGCCAGAGAAAGCATTTCGTGTACCCAGGCACAAGCAGCACTTACAAGCAAGGGAGAGAAAGGAGTCTGGAGCTTGGACCTTGGCAACTTCCGCATCCCCCTCCCACAGAGAGGCAGGGCCTGCACTGCAAATGGGGAGGAATAGGAGAATAGAATCTTTGAAATCGTGTGGCATCATATAGTGACTACTTCTAAATGAGCACAAAAGAAAATTTTATATCTGGGCCATAGAACTCCTCCTCCCAGATTTCCAGACTCAATGGGAGGAGCACACAGGGCCACAGAAGAGAAAAGCCAAAAACAAAACCAAATAAAACCTGAGGAATCTTAAAGGTATGACTCCCACAGGCTCCCAGGGGGCCCAGCACCTTCTAGAGGGAACTCAATTTGCCCAGAATGTGGGGTATTCCTCAAAACTACAACTTCTTAGTATCCATTAGTCAGCCACAGCCAATTGCTTCAAACCTCGTGGAAATAACTTCCTTCTGCCCAAATATATGCCTGTCTCCACTGCCCCTCAGTTTGAGTTAACAAGTATTTGTAGAACACTTAGGACATCCATGCCTCCGTACTAGGAATTATGAGAATACCCCTGCTAAATAAAACCTAGTCTCTGGCTTCAGAGAGAAGACCACCCAGTGAGAGAGACAATCCTGTAGAGAACCAGTCTAATCCAGTCTACTAAAGGAGAGATGGATTTTCATAACTGCTTCTAGTGCAATAAGAAACAGCTTCATTGCTTGGGACAGGAAACTTTTTTTTTTTAAGATTTTATTTATTTGTTTGACACAGAGATAGAGATCACAAGTAGGCAGAGGGATGGGGAGGGGTGGTGGAAGCAGGCTTCCTGCTGAGCAGACAGCCCAATGCGGGGCTCGATCCCAGGACCCTGAGATCATGACCCAAGCCAAAGGCAGAGGCTCAAACCACTGAGCCACCCAGGCACCCCAGGACAGGAAACATTTAAAGTAAAGGACGTCAAATCCCTGGTTCCGTCATGGCTCAGTCCCTGATGCGTGTTTTAGGAAAAATCACTGATACCTGTTTCTTTTTCTCTAAAACAGAAATGATCATACCCAACTTCCCTTTCCCAGCATCGTCTTTGGGATCAAAGGAAATGTATAGATAGAGCCTTTAGAGACCGGACAATGATTCACAGGCCTAACAGCTAGTAAGAGTTCATATTAATTAAGTTGCCCATGCCATGCACTGTATTAAGTCATTTAAATATTTTCTGTTTTGGGGCGCCTGGGTGGCTCAGTGGGTTAAAGCCTCTGCCTTCGGCTCAGGTCATGATCCCGGGGTCCTGGGATCGAGCCCCACATCGGGCTCTCTCCTCGGCAGGAAGCCTGCTTTCCCCTCTCTCTCTGCCTGCCTCTCTGCCTACTTGTAATCTCTGTCTGTCAAATAAATAAATAAAATCTTTAAAAATAAATAAATAAATAAATATTTTCTGTTTTAATCTTCACAACAACCCTGGAAGCTTAGGAAACGTGCTTGAGACACACACTGACTCTTAACCACACTGTTAGACACTGTTGATTCTCTGCCTCTTGTAAGCTCAATGACTTTGGATGAGTCTTTTAATACCTTTGATCCTCAATTATTTTTTCATCAATGAAATAAAAGTGGTTTCAACAAAATTGTCTTTTTTTTTTTCATTGTGGTGATACATAACATGAGATCTACACTCCTAACGGATGTTTCAGGACACACTACAGTATTAGTCACTACAGGTGTTGTACAGCAGATCTTCCAAACTTACTTTTCTTTTCTAACTGAAATTTTATGGCCTTTGAATTGCAACTTCCCATCTCCCCTATCCCCAGGCCCTGGCAATCACCATTCTGTTTCTATGGTTTTCATCATATTAGAGACCTCGCAGAAGTGGAATCATGCCATCTTTGTCCTTCTGTGACTGGTTCATGTCCTCCAGATTCATTATTATTGTCACATAAGGCCAATGGTTGTCACCTATTTCCTTTGGGGGGGGGGGGTTGATGAATAATACTCCACTGTATTTATAAAGCACGTTTTCAATGAAATTTCTTAGACTGAATAGTACTAAATCCCCCTATTTGGGGAGCACAGAGAAGGCACTATTAGTCAGGAGTTTATTGGTGTGACATTAACCCCAACTCACTACCCCACTTTTGGTGTGCCTGTTTTGTAAGATTTGTTTTTTGTGGTTTTAATGACACTCTGACTCCTGCTGACAGCTGAGTCTTATTCATTGTTTTCATCTTCCTGAGACGTTTACAGGTGTTTGTTAAAATGACTGGTCTTCCTTGTTTTTTTTGTTTGTTTGTTTGTTTGTTTGTTTGTTTTGAGAGAGAGAGATAGAACAGGGGAGAGGAGGCAGAGGAAGAAAGAAAGAGAAAGAAAACCTTAAATAGTTTCCACAGCCTAGCTTGAAGCCCCACACAGGGCTAATCTCATGACCCCAAGATCATGACCTGAGCGAAAATCAGAGTCGGATGCTTAACCAACTGAGCCACCCAGGCACCCCTTCATTATCTTTTTCTGATCCCTTCTTAACTTTCCTAAACTTCTGGGCCAGGTCAAATTCCCTTGCTCTCTATCCCCATAATTTTCTGAACATTATTGTGATTGTCTATGGATGTCTGCCTTCTCCACCAGATTTTAAGTTTACTGAGATGAACACCATCTGTCATGTTTACCACTGTGTCTCCAACGCCTAGCTCATAGCGGGTAATCATTAAATATTTAAAAAGCAGTGAATGACTGAATGAATTTTCTGAAGCCTATCTTTTTCAGTGACCTAGTTTTGGGCCATCCAAAAATAAATTTTGCTCTTAAAAAAACCTTACTGACCTGGTACTGCTGCTCTACTTAAGAGAAAATACTCAGTGTGTTTGATTTAATATTTGTAAATATCGAAAGACTAGATATATTTTTAAGATATATTTTTATAAGATAATAGACATAAACACACACATATACACAAGGTTGATAAAGGATGGTTTTTAAAAACTGCCTCAAAGTTGCAAACTGAAGATGAATTATATTTAGTCCAACTATCTATAGATTCTATTTTAACATCTAGGTCCTAGACACCCTGAGACACACTACAAGAATCAAAAGTATCAAAAGGAGTAAATAAAATTCAATGTTATTTACTAATAACAGAAAAGAAAAGAAAGAGACCTTCCAGAAAGACTTTTAAAGTTTTTAGCATTTTCTAGTTACCCTTGAGTTAAGCAGAATGAATCTAAACATACCACAGTATTTCTTAAGTTCTCTGTTTTCACTAGAAAAAGCTAACTAACATGAAATATTTGAATCATACATCTAAACTTCCCTTTATCTTATTCCCTGCCTACTATGGCAGTCAAGGTTAAACCAGGAAAACAGAAGACAATACAAGGCATTTAAACCACAAGAATATTTAATGCAGGGAATCATTTGTACAGGTGTTAGAATTGCTAAAAAGTCCAGTAGGAGCTGGGAAGTCCCGTGGGAGCTGGGGAGGCAAACCCAGGAACTGGCAATAGCAGGAAGTTACAAACACTGCTGGCATAGAGGGACAAAGAGAAGAGGGCTGGTAACCAGAGCCTGGGGGCCAGAATACTTGATGGAAGCTGAAACCAGGCAGGAGACTCAGCCACTGCCAAAGAAGCCACCTGAGGCAGAGATAGATGAGAAAACATACCTTCCCTTTTTTTTTTTTTTCCTCCTATTCTCTGATCTGAGGAATACAGACTGTAGGAGTCAGCTCTGTGAAACAGAGAAGAAAAAGGGAAGGCCAAGGAACCTGTGTGGGGGCACATGGGCACAGAACCAGAGCTCGAGGCTACTGGTGATCTGCTTCTCTAGTTTCAGGGTCACTGAAACAAAGATCTGACTGTTTGATAGCTGATTTCCCATGAACATTAATAAACTGACATTCTGATTTAAAATACTTTATTATTGCAAAAAAAAAGCTCTTCTAAAGGTGTTGTTCTTAAGTTCTATTCTTTTATATTCAATTCATATTTATAGTTGCTATTTCAAAAGATAACACTAACCTGCAAATTATTATTTTATAAAAGACATATTACCAAAAAAAGTACACTATTCAATGTTAAGAATTATTCATAATAAGTAGCAGAGGAAACCTGTCAATTTGCTTATTCAAAGTGAAAAACGTAGTTAAAACTAAGATATAAGGGAAGAATAAATATAGAGAGGCATAATAGCATTCCAAGGGTTAGGATGCTAAAAAAGAATTTCTGACAGATTTCTGACATCAAGTAAGAATCATTTTGGAAAACAGAATCTTTTTTAAAGCATGCCTAAAGTCACCATTGTCAAAAATTTCTGTAGAAATTTAAGTCATTGATTCTTCAGAAAACAGATCTTGCAATATACAACATACATGAGACTTGCCCATCTCGTATGAAATATCCATTTTGAATGGCTAGCTCAGTCGCTCCACTAGAAAGCCCTGACTTGCTCGTGGCCATATTTCTTTGGTCCATGACCCCATCAGTTCATACACGTCAAATAACTGCCAGGCGTCACCACATGGTTCTGATGGAGTCTTTCCTACCTGTGGTAAATCATGGTATAGGGAATTGATTCTAAAGTGTGTATAAGACAACCAGATGTGGTGTTAGTGCTTCGTCACTCCCCACTAGAGCTGACTCTTCTGATCTCAAGGGCCATTTTCTTTTCAAAACATCACAGGGCAGCCTGCTTGGGCATGCCCAGTCCAGACTCGGCTGAGGCAAGCTCGGTCTCGTGAGGCATGCGAACTGCAGAGTTCTAAACCACTGGTGCACATTAAGGATTTTCTGGCAATTTTCATACAATTAGGAATGGCCAAACTGCAACTGGGGAAATTACATTCTCACCGCCTCCAACCCTCCTGTGGTTTTTCAATACATTAGGTCTTTTCTGCTCCTCCTGCTTTAAAGGGGTAAATTAAGTAGTGCAGTTGTGCACTATGAACCAGCTACTGTATTCCTTCCCAAGAGGCAGGGTTAAGGGGAAAGCGTCTCATTAATTCAGCATAATCTGCAGACATTACCTGTCCCCAACACAACAACCAAGGAGCACTGTTTACCTCCTGAGAACTCTTTAACCCACTTCTCTCAGAAAGTTTGAATACGTAGAAGAGGTCAGGGATGAATCAATTTTTTTTTCCCCTAAAATGTCCCAAAATACCTCAACAATATAGTCTCATTATTTATTAAACCATTATACAGAAGCAAAGGTGAGGAATGGACACCATGGGATGAGAAAGTACTCAGCTATGTCAACATAGAGAGCAGTTTTATTATTTTTTTAAGATTCTATTTATTTATTTGATACCCAGAGAGAGAGAGAGAGAGAGAGCACAAGCAGGGGGATAAGCAGAAAGAGAGGGAGCCCAGTGTGGGATTCCAGGACCCTGGGATCATGACCTGAGCCAAAGGTAGATGCTTAACTGACTGAGCCACCCAGGTACCACTAAAGACCAGTTTTACATCAGGCCAGATGATGATGTCTAGCAGTACATTCTATTTCCCATACTGACAGCACAGCCCCTGAAATGGCTCTCAAGTCCTTGAGATCCTCATGGTGGCAAGTACCACCTGTAAAAGATCACATGAGCCCATACAGTTTCCCCAGCTCCCTTTTGATATAAGATTATCCCTCAAACCTCCAAACATGCGACACTAGAACTGCAGTATATGCCATCATTTAACTTTTGAATGGTTGAAACAGAAGAACTTGCAAAAGTCCAAAACTTGTCTTCTAAGATGGCCTCCAATTCAAGCCAATACTCCAGTAACTTCAGGATTCCAGATGAAAGAGCACAAAAGAAAATTCGGTGTAGAGGTGACCTTAAAGTTCTCTCCCTAAGAGCAGCTTGCAGCTTTAAAAAAAAAAATCTTCTTTTAAAAGTGAACTGCCTAACGTTGGTGCAGAAACAAAAAGAGATTTGGCTTTTCCACCTTCATGGTCTTTATGAAACCAAAATATCCTGGTAGAAAATGAACTATCTATTTTTATTCATATACTGGAACAGAGTTTCCAGATTTTTTTCCCAAATATCCAAAATTCTGTTATGCTAGGAAAGAAAAACTCTTTTAAATGGTTTATCTTCACTGTAAGAAGAAGATGATTTTTTTTCCCTTTAAAAGCAACTTCAAGATACTGTGGATACAGTCATGTAGCCATGTATCTTCTTAATAAGATGCCTCCCCTTTCCTGTAGGATGGACCATACACTGTGGTTTGTTTTTGTGATCATTTGTCACAGTGATAACTTTCTCCTCCACTGCTTCCAAATGTGGTCCCCCGCATGGCTAAAATAACAATGAGGTTCAGATAATCTGTCAGATACAGGAGCCCATTTTGAAAACTTAGGAATGTGCCTAAGTTTTAGTTTAAATGGAAATGATTTCAGCATTGAAATGGTTTTCTTCTTACTACTTGAGGATCCAACTAGACTAGACTATGAAATGATTAGGGAACAAAATGCTAAAGGAAGCATATATTTTCTGTGTGGAAGAAAGACAGAGAGATGGAATTACTCACACTGATAGGATAAGGAAGGATGACAAGGAGTGGTAGATAAGTAGGCATCCCCTGTTCCAGCTTTCCAAACAAATCCTTGTAAAGGGAAATATGTTCAATGAAAAGTTTAAGTAATAGCCACCTAAGGATACATAGACATGGTATCTATGCCCCCCAAAAGGGAAGGAAGAATATGAAAGAATATTAAATGAAAATGATTTGACAGAGGCAGAGATCAAGAAACGGTACTTTCGTCAGTCCAGGACATTTGAATTATTCATCTTCTTCTTTAAAATGTGTCAGTTGTAATTGAACTTCACCAGAGCTTTTCACACCAAAGCAATTAAAGGGGCATTATACTGAGAATGAAAAGTAAAATAATCCCCTTTAAATAAAAGTCTTTTTTTCTTTAAATGAATATTTTAAAAGAACAGAAATGAGATATTGAAATTAATAAATCCAACATCTTTCACAATTTGGGCACCAATATATCTAAAGAGTATCAATCTATCAGTTTTTTAATAAAACATGGAAGTAAACATGTGGTCTAATAACAAGCTAATAAGAAGCTAAGTGGCAAAGCATAGGCTGGACTGCAAACAAATAACATAAGTCTCAAAATGTCCCCCTATAAAATTCAGAAGCTGGGCAAAACAACTGTTTGGTTGGCTTGCAGCCATCCTAAGCAATGATCCATGCGTTTTACTTCCTGGAAAAATAATTAAGCAGTAAATCCACCCATTTCTTCCAGCTCCCCCAAGAAATGAAAGTGCCAATGACTCAGAAGTTTCTTATAAAAAAATGCTAACTGGGACCTTGAGTAAGCGGGCTGGTCAGGACCAGAAACAAGGCAGAGATGTAGGCATGGTGCAGAACTCTGCCCAGTGACAAGACTCCTGGTATTTTGGTTGTCACAAAGCCGCCCCAAGTCCTGCATGAATGACCTACCATCACAAGCCTCTCTCCAGTCTCTCCAACCCTCCTCTCCTCCAAGGGGACCTGGATGAAGCAGGGGCGTGGGTGAACCAGTCCTGAGCCTGTGAAGCCTCATGTCCTCTATGAAAACAGAACACGTGTCCACAGAAGCTGAAGAAGTAAGAAGAGCAAATGCATCTGTTTTTGCTTAAGTTATTCTAATCAATAAGACAAAACACAGCTACCTAGTTCCAGCTCATGAGTAAGAAAAAAAGGGAAAGGAGGCCACAGTTTCATGGTACTTATTAAGTTTTCAATGGATAAAGGAGGGAAAGTATCCTATATGTGCTACGTGCTAATATATTAGGGATTTGCTCCACTAATGCATAATGTAAAAGAGAATTAAACCTGTTAAGAGAAGGATTTATTCTACATTATCATTTAATTACCAACAGGTCTCTATATTCAATTATAGTACTATCGTTTCATTAGGCACATGCACTGAGATTTTCTAATTAAAACCCTCCCAGGTAACCCAGTGCTTCAGTAGATTTGATTAGCGTTTTTATCTTTCTTTTTTCTCATTGAAAGTAAAATAACCTATCTTGTATGTAAGTCAAAAATAGCAGCCTTCTCCCTGGGTCTCTTTTGCAGAGACACCATTCACCACAATTTCATGCAGGTTGCCTCTGGGTACAATTTCACCTTGCACAATTCTACAAGAGCATGCTATGGCTTTGTGTGGAAGGGAATACTGTGTCTCCCTGCACCAGAATAGTTTAAAATTTCGAAAGCTTTGGAGTCAGCTCCACCACTATCTGGTTACACTTCTTACAAACGACTTGGCTTCTGCAACAATTCTACATTGGCCAACTGGGGAATGTTATGAGGAAGAAACAACAAAATATGTGAAGCATTTAGCTCAGCATCTGTGCATCATAAGTGGCAATTTTTCTGGTTGCTCTTGTCATTTTTGTTGTTGTTATTGCCATCAAGATACAAAAACAGAAAATATTTGGAGACATCAGTCATGGTATATGTTCTCAGAAAACTTAGTTTCTGAAAGTCTAGATTATAAGCACCTTCTCCATAGATGGACTGACACCCATTCATTTGATATTAAGGTGTGAGGAAGTTACTTGATCTAGTTATGCTCTGGTTGTACCACCCATTCAGTTCTCTGCCCTTCCTGGCTCTGTTTCTGGTATCCCTAGGGACTGACCCACACAGTACTCTCCTGCCCTTTGACTTCTGGTCAGATCTGACCCATATAAGGAACCAACAGGAAGTCTGAGAGTGAGAGAAGACAGGTCAGGAGTATCTTCCTTTGTTGCCACCCTGCTTTGGGGTGTAGCTGTAGTAAGGGTCACACTCCTTTGCAGCTACCACTGGAGTTTCCTTACACATCTCCAGCTTTCACTGGACTCTGTTAACAGCCCTATTTCCTCCCCTGTTCTGTCAGGACCATGGTGGAGTTAGCTTCTTCTCTTACTAGGACCTGGGCTCTAAAACAGCCCTCACTGGTTTATTTATACTTTGTAAATAGTCTCTTCATTAAATTCTCCTTAGAATTTCATCCAAGCATGCCTCTGTTTCCCATTGGAACCATAAACAATGAGGCCCTTAATATATTTTCCTGTAGCCAAGAAGATTAAGGTTCATCTTAAAACATTCTATTAAGCCCTACAATGTACTAGCACTTAGCTAAGTACAAAGTGCAAGGGGACAATAATATATCTATACCTTCAGATGTGTGTGTGTGTGCACACGCACCACAGTCTTTCTCTTCAAAGACTTCAGTCTTCACAAGCAGCTAGATCTATACCATCAATCATTATCTAGTGTAATAAATGTGGCATGTGTATATACAGAGTACAGAGCAATTTAAGGGGCAAAATTATGAGAAAGTGTTATTTCAGGCATAGAAGAGAATGTTTAAAAAATCATGATGACCTGAAGATATACAGCATGTTTAGTTTAGTTTAGCAAAGTCATTCAGGGTAAGCAGAACACAGTGGTAGGATTGGAAATGCAGCAAGGGATGTGGACGTCATCACGAAGTACAGTTAAGTGGCTGGAGATTGCCACTGAAGCCACTTAACTATACTTCGTGATGAAGGTTTTGAAGGACATTACTGGAACCGGTACAAAAGAGTCCAGGCTGTGGAATGATTTGACCCCAACTAAAATTTAAATTGATACTTTTGAAGACAATGAGAATAGAGTGAACAGTTGAACAGATTGCAATAATACGGATGAAAGGTAAGAGTCTAAAACTGTAGGCACTGGAGTTGAAAAGCAGAGGACACACTAGTACATACTAAACAAACATTTCAGAGAAAGTTAGCAAGATTTCAAGATCTTTGAATAGAGGAGGCAGAAGAGGATTAGCTGCAAGTTCCATCTGAGATGTCTTGTTTAGACCATATCATAAATGGTGACTCCAATAACTGAATTAGGAAAGAGAGGAAAGGGAGCAGATTGGGCAGAGGTAGATGAGTTCCTTTGACAAGAAAAAGTATCACCTGCTGGTGATACAATAATTGGTTTAAAAAAAGAGATGGGGGCACCTGGGTGACTCAGTGGGTTAAAGCCTCTGCCTCTGGCTCAGGTCATGATCTCAGCGTCCTGGGGCTGAGTCCCACATTGGGCTCTCCGCTCAGCAGGGAGTCTGCTTCTCCCTCTCTTTCTGCCTGCCCCTCTGCCCATTTGTGATCTCTGTCAAATAAATAAATAAAATATTTTTAAAAATAATAAAATATTTTTAAAATTTTTAAAAAGAGATGGTGTCCCTTTGAGGAAAAAGGAAATAAGCTCACAATTAAATAAATAAAAGTCACGCTTGAACTGTACCATATGATTAAAGTTAACAATGCCTCCTAAGTGCAAGGAATTTTAAAAGTAAATGCCTTAGAAATTTCAAGTCAGACCTTCACTCTACTTGGAGCTCCTAACCTATAACCCCAAGCACAGTCAGCCTCTGCCTATGCTGCTTCACCACAGTATGCTCTTACTTGTTACCTGTCTCTCCCTCTCTCCAGAGCTTACTTTGACATATAGTTATAGTGACCTATGCAGTGCTTGTCACATGGTAAAGGCACTTAATAATCAGTGTTTAGGAGTGCCTGGCTGGATGAGTCAATAGAACATGCAACTCTTGATCTTGGGGCTGTGAGTTTGAGCCCCACATTGGGCATGAAGCCTACTTTGTTTTTTAATAATTTATGTATTTATTATAGAAAGAGATAGAGTGTCAGCAGAGGGAGGGGCAGAGGGAGAGCGAGAGAGAAATTCTCAAGTGGACTCCCCTGAGCTGAGCATGGAGCCTGATACAAGGTTCCACCTGAAGATCGTGACATCATGACCAGAGCCAAAGTCAAGAGTCAGAAACTTAACCAACTGAGATGCTCAGGCATCCTAGAGCCTACTTTAAAAAACAAAATGAAACAAAAAATAATCGGTTTTTAGTATCACAAAGACTTTGGTAAATGCCAAAATTATCACACCCTTCTGTGTTTCAACATTAAATTCCAAAATAATAGGAGATGTATTTTTTTTCTCATCAAGTATTCTAGTCATTGGTAATTTTTTTAAAACTATAAGGATGCTTCCTCCCACTTATTACAAAAATAGTTATATCAATCAGCTATTTTACTGAGGTACAATTAAGCTTTTGAAAACAGGATCACTCATGACAGTAAATCTCCATCTGAAAAACCCAATATTTTGCTCAAAGAGTTCTCTTAACAAAATTCTTTTGAAGCTAAAACTGTCAGGCTTTAGGATCTACACATGTTATAATTATTATTTTCTCCTTTTGCATTATCATGTTAAGAACTGGATTTTTGAAACTAACAATATGAACATTGAACTTCACTGTGTTCTAGTGAAGTGTGTATACACACACACACACACACACACACACACCCCAATACATACCAGTATAGCAACTGTGTCACCATACCTTAGATTTACACAGAAACATCCAGGGCTTTACCACCAGGTAATAGAAGTATGCTATTACCAATAAATTTTAATTCTTTAAGTGTTTTTAAACACAAAACATCTCTTGGTATTCTGTCAGGACTAATTAAGTGATCCATATGATGGAAATGTTGATTGCTAAATTAGGATAATACATCACTTCTCCAAGGGGACCTATAAAAGGAGAAAAAAAGGCTACATGGATTCATTATGCTTGGTTCTTCTTATCCTTTTAATTAAAAAAAAAACTAAAAATGATATTATATTTGACCCCGTCTTGCCATCAAATTCATTCACGATCTTACTTTCTTATTTTCCTTTCTAGAAGAATCTAAACATTCTGCTTTTGTGACACCTACTTAAAGGAAGTAGAATTTAATGAAAAAAACTTGAATCTTCAGTGTTTAAAGATCTAGATTCACTTGAAAAGGAAAAGCAATAGTGAGGAAAGGGAGTTGTTAACCCAAACAGATAGAAACATTTTCTAAGACCTCTATAATTAAAACAGTGTGCTGTTTACATATGACTAGCTAGGTAGATCAACAAAAAAGAATAAAGAACCCAGAAATACACACACTTGCTTGTAGTAGTCAATGAAAGTGGAGTCACAAGTCAAGTGGGAAATATGGGCATTTTAATAAATGGTGCAAAAATAACTAGACAGTAATAGGAAAATAACAAAAATGGAATTTATTTCTTATAGCCCAGACTGATGAAAATTCCAAAAAAATAGAAGTTTGAGTGTAAAAAAATGAAATTACAGAAGTACAAACACTTGTGAATTTCTCTATAACCTAGAAGTGAAGAAAAGTCTCCTCGGACTCAAATTCTTAAGGCAATAAGGAAAATAATTAATCAACTTGTCTACATGAAGGTTAAAAATGCATGACAAGCATAACTTCATAAGAAAAATTAAAAAGTCAATAATGCTATTTTTAAAAGTCTAGGTATATGAACAGATAGTTTCTAGAAAAGAAAATACAGTAGTCCTCACATGTTTAAGACTCTCAAATATATGAGGCTCATAATTAAGAGAATAGCTCATAGTTAGAGAAATACAAATTAATATCACACAGACATATTTATCTTATTTATCAAATTGACAGAAAACAAAAGCTTGCCCACATACTCAGTTGGAAAAGCTAAGGGGAAATAAATACATATGCATTACTAAAAAGAATGCAAAATGTTACAAATGCTGTGGAAGCCAATTTGGCACTATTTAGCAAAATTACATATTGTTTATATTTACCTTTTCTCCAGGAATCTATCCCAAAGATAAAATAATAAGATGTGAAAAAATGTATATACATCGTTATTTATTGTAAAATTTAAAATGGTAAAAAGCCAGAAACAACCTAAATTTTCATCAGTATTAGATGAATTGGATCAATTCTGAGATACTTAAAATGGAACAGTATAGAACTATAGCAAAAATTATTACTTTCTCATATGTAATCTCCGGGATACACTATTAAATGAAATCAGCAAGCTGTAGAAGAAATATGTACATGTACACTGTATTATCATTTATCTAGGAAAGGGAGGATATGTGTGTATATGGGTGTGCACATGTATACAGAATGGGTGATTAAACTACAATTACATGAAATTATTACATATGATAGGAGAAAACACAGAACAGACAGATATAAAAGTCAGGAGCAGGAAATCTGTAAAATGAATCTGAATACTTTGCCATTCCAAAAAGCAAGGAAGTTATCAAAAATTATTGGAATAATGTCAATAGAACTCATGAGCCATCTTGAAGTAGCTCCCACGGTTCAAAGATGAGTCATTTGCAGCATCAGTAAGAGGAATAACATCAGAGGATTTAAATGAATCAAATATGTTTTTAAAAAATCCAGGAATTTGCAATGTTCATTTTGAAAAAATTGATCACCTTTGGAGAGTGCTGGGAAAACCAACTCATTATACTAAATACCAGTAAATAAAGGGAAAGAATCATACAGATAACTCATTTTTCCAGTCAAAACTGCACCTCAGCATATCCAAAAAGTTGATGAAAAAGAAATTCTGTCTATAGAAGTATTCCAGCTAGCTTCTAAAGATGTAATAAAATAATTGGAATATTACCATTTTGCAACCCCCTAAATAAACTCTCAATCTGGGAAATGATTGTTAATGGCAGCTAACATCACAACAGGAGACAACTGGACATTATGTATCTCTTGATGGAAATTTACACCACTTAAGGAGTAGTCATACCAAAAAACAAGAACAAAAAAACAAAAACCTAAATATGATCAAGCCTTTTTGTCCAACCAATGGGACAAAAAACACCTGGGGAAAGGAGAAACAGATTTGGGGGTGGAGGGAAGATTTTTTTGTTTATCAATTTTTAAATGAGAATGCAATCAGCAATATCCAGAAAGTAAGAAAGTTCACAAAATGAATTACTCAGTTTCTTCAACAAACCAATTTCAACTAAAAAAAAAAAAAAAAAAAAAGCTAAGGTAACCTATGAAATGAAAAGTCTTTAAGAGACCTCCCAACAGACAAACCATAAGTGACTCTTAATCTCACAAAACAAACTGAGGGTTGCTGGGGGGAGGGGGGTTGGGAGTGGGGGCGGGGGTTATGGACATTGGGTAGGGTATGTGCTATGGTGAGTGCTGTGAAGTGTGTAAACCTGGCGATTCACAGACCTGTACCCCTGGGGAAAAAATATATTATATGTTTATAAAAAATAAAATTTAAAAAAGTAATAAAAAAAAAAAAGAGAGACCTCCCAACAGGGACGCCTGGGTGGCTCAGTGGGTTAAAGCCTCTGCCTTCGGCTCAGGTCATGATCCCAGAGTCCTGGGATTGAGCCCCGCATCGGGCTCTCTGCTCAGCAGGGAGTCTGCTTCCCTTCCTCTCTCTGCCTGCCTCTCTGCCTACCTGTGATCTCAGTCTGTCAAATAAATAAATAAAATCTTTAAAAAAAAAAAAAAAAAAAAAAAGAGACCTCCCAACAGAAGGCAGTGTGTACAGCCTATCAGAATGTCAATTCAACAAACCAGCAACATAAGATCTTTAACCAAACAAACAAATAAAGCATGTATGAGGAAAATGCTGATAGGATATTGGGTGATATAAAGACATTACTAGAATTTTTTACATATGAACATGGCACTGTGACTATGCTCTTTCACAAAAGTTCTTTTTTGTTAGTGACATATACCCAAATATTTGTAGATGAAATATGATGTCTGGGAACTTGTTTCAAGGGCATTCTGGGAGAAGAGACAGTAAAGGTGGTGCAAATGAATGCAAGCGTGGCTGTGAGCCAGTAAGTGTTAAGTCCGAATAACGGGTACCGGCAGGGGCATTGTACCTTTCTCTCCACAATGTGTATTTAAAATTATCCATAATACACTATTGATGGGAATGTAATATGATGCAGCTGCTATGGAAAATATTATGAAATTCCCCCAAAAATTAAAAATAGAATTACCATCTGATCCAGCAATCCCACTTCTGGGTATTCATCCAAGAGAACTGAAATCAGGATCTCAAAGAGACATGTGCATTCCCACATCATTCAAGAGCCAAAACATGGAAATAACTTAAATGTCCATGGATGGATGTATGGACAAAGAAAACATGGTATACACAACCAATGGAATACATTCAACTTAAAAGAAAGAGAAAAGAAATCCTACCATATACAATGATATAAATGAACGTGGAGGACATTATGCTAGTTAAACAAACCAGTCACAGAAGGACAAATACTGCATGGTTCCACTTACATGAAGTATCCAAAATAAGTCAAACTCATACAAATGGAGGGTAGAATGGTGATTACAAGAGAAAGGGGGAAGTAGGAATGGGGAGTTACTGTTCAATGGGTATAAAATTTCAATTACCCAATTTGAATTAGATCTAGAGATCTGCTGTGTAGCACTGTGGCTCTAGTTAACCAGACTGTGGGCTTGCTTTGGCAGCACACAGACTAAAATTGGAATAAGACAAAGATGACCATGGCCCCTGCACAAGGATGACACCCAAATTCATGAAGCAGTCCATATTAAAAAAAAAAAAAGATGCTATATTGTGCTCTTAAAAAATTTGTTAAGAGGGTAGACTCATGTGAAATTTTCATAGCACAATTTTTTAAAAAAGAAGAAGAAAACAAGTATCCATGATAAAAAGCATTAAAAAAGACGTACATACAAATCCTTGATTCACCATTTGTTGTCTGTTTAGTACTAACCAGGTAACCTACGCATTCTGAGCCACCATTTTAATCACATGTGGAAAAGCACGTAATAATAACAGTTTTATAGATTGGTTTGGCATCTCTACTTTTGGAGCTTGATAATTGTTAACTGAAAAAAAGAAGAGGTTTGAGAATCAGAGGTGACCCCCATTTAAATATCTCATTATTCTATGACATTAGGTCAGTACTTAGCTTCTCTGAGCCTTATTTTCTTTCCCGTAAAATGGGGATCACACCAGCAACACATCATTTTTCTGAGGATTGTGTAAAGTTGGCCCTCCATAAATAGTACTTTTTCACCTCCATGAAGTCATTTTGATTCCCAGTTGGAAATACTCTCCTGAAAGATATACTTTGATTATTATTTTATCAATAGTCTCCCTTGAATTATTATTTAATACTTTTTTAAATAAGACTCTGGGCCCCTTGAAAACAGAGATCATTCATATCCTCCACCTCATGGGAGGTATATTGCACATAGTTGGAGAACAAGACATTTTGATGAATTAAATCCCTTAAATAGATTAGATGCTACCTTCACAAACTGATTCATCCCCTGAAACTACCAACACTAAATGCCGTGGCCATGTATCACTGAAATATTGTAAAATTACATAAGATCTCTGGAAGAGTGTCAGATTATTGTTTCCTGGAAAACTGTAAATGAGGTAGGCAGAAAGTGGAGTAAGATTTGTAGTCAAGTTTTATCCAGGTTTATTGACAGGTGACAATCTCTGGGATGACTGTTAGCTCCAGGTTTGGCAGTTCCTACATGTAATACAAACATGTCACAGATTCTTCAGTAGAAAATTGTTTGTAGCATGAAGTGTCATCTTCGTCCCAAAAATTCTGTAGCTGTGAAAAACCACCTCACACATATCCCTGCTGTAATGATAAGCAGTGGTGAGGAAGGGGTATTTTTATACAGGTGCCATTCACCTTAAATCAGGTCAGTAATGAGCATGGGAAAATGAACAGTCTCCAAAACACCATGGACTCCAAAAGAACCTATTTGAAGCGACAAACCAACTTTGACTCTAAACATAGTCCCCCCTTGAGAGTAAACTCAATTCCAGCATTCTGACAATGTGGTGACAACATAGTTTTTACTTCTGAGAATTGTAAGGCCTTTTTCTCATAAAATCTGAAGAAAGCCAAAAGCAGTTCAATTAAATTGTCTAAATGTGATCATCTGTTATCTATAGCTCAGTGGGACAGCTCAGCCCAGTGGAGGCCTATAGAGCTGAGCTGTGCACTCTTCCCAGAATATTTTTTGAAGCTATTAATTGTGCAGATCACTGTAGCAAAACTCACTCCTCGGTGCTCTCCCTTGATGTTCACAAGCAAACACTAGAGTGCAGTGTAGATAAAGGGAGGCTTTCTCTCTAATTAAAAGAAAGATTTTGATCTATAATTTCAAAGTCCATCAAACATAATCCTATAAAAATATATGAGCTATGCATGAAGTTATAGGATCTATATCCCCCTCCAAAAAAGATAGTAAAGTTAAATCAAGCTCAATTGGTACCTTACAAAGTATGACATTTGAAAGGAAATCATTGCAACATCATTAGTTCACCATAAAGTGATGTGTTTATATTTTGCAAGACTAGGACGGCACTCAAATATTTAAGGTCTCCATACAATTGTGTCAAAGCATACTTGATGGCAGAACTTACAATTTTATTGACATTCTGGGTTTGCATCAAATATCTCACATATTGTGATGTGGGGATTTTATTTCACTTCCTGGAAAATTTTATGCTTAAGAAGGGATGTGGAGCAATTGTAATATATTCCATAGAGTTTTCTTCAATTTACATTATTACATTCTGAAGTGAGCTGAAATATGTCAAGGCGTTAAGTAACTGAAATTTTCTATTCTTTTCATGGCTTCAAATGGGAAAGGGAGTGGAAAACAAACGTGGAAAAAACAAAACATAAATCCATTGTGGTCATATGTTGCCATAATCAGGAAAACCCTATAGGATTGTGTAAGAGAGAATCTGAACACATGACTGCACACATTTAGCAGAAGCTACAGTCACTACAATAAAATGGAGTTAAATTTCTCCTTTTAAAAAAATCTGCTAAAAGTCAAGATAAGATTCATTATCCATGAAATCAAAATCATTATTCTAGCATACCTATCACAGAAAATTTTTGTGACATTAAAAAATGAGCTAATGTATATGGGAGATGGAGAAATTTTGTAAAAGGCAAAGGAGCATAAACATGTAAGTGATAACCAAGAGGATGATCATTATCTGCCTATTAGAAAAAAATAGATAACATTACACCAAGCATGTAATAAAGTACTAAGCACAGAATAACCATCTATTATACTTTTTAACAGAAATATTAATAGATGTTGGGCAGGCACATTGTCAAACATACTGCTTTAAGCAAAATTAAACAAAAAATGAATCTGGAGCACCTTCTAATGCTGGAATGTAGGACCATACTTCAAAAACAAAAACAAGAACAAAAACAAAACAACCACTCCACAATGACATGATGTAGCATGTCAGAGGAAACCAGGAGCCAGATGAAAGATACAACAATCTGAGCGTCCAAATAAATAAAATAGAACCGGATTAGAATCCAAAACATAGAACAAATATCTATGAGTCTGTAGTGTAATTAACAAATTTAAAAATGAATGAGAGAGAATAAACAAACCTCCTGTGCAGAAAAATTCCAAATAACTTACGTAGATATTTCATCCTCAAGGAAGGGAGCATAACTCCCCACCCCATTATGTCTGGGCTGTGGATAGTGAGTTCCTTTGAATATGGGTGGGAAACAAAAGGGGGAAAAGGAGTAACTTTATAGTGGAGAAATCTGACACCATCCCAGCCAGGTGGTCAAGGTTAACATCAACAGTGATAAGTCATGTTGATGGTGTATACTCTTGATATGAGGTGATGAGAATGGCATTTTTACCTCTGTGGTAAAAAACCCATAACCCCAATCTAACCATGAGAAAAACATCAAAAAAATTCCAGTTAAGGACATTATACAAAACAACTAAACTGTACCCCTCAAAACTGTTAAAATCATCAAAAACAAGGAAAATCTGAGAAATTGTCATTATCAAGAGAAACCTAAGGAGACATGACAATGAAATTTACTGTGTTATGCTTGATGAGATTCTGGAACAGAAAAAGGACATTAAGTTAAAACTAAGGAACTCTGAATAAATTATGGACTTTAGTTAATAATAATGTATCAATATTGGTTCATTATTGTAACAAATGTACCAGAGTAATGCAAGATATTAATAAAGGGAAACTAGATGTGGAAGGTAGAGGGTCAAGGAGTTTAAGGGAATTTTCTGTATTATCTGCACACTTCTTCTATAAATCTAAAACTAAATCTCAAACTTTAAAAAGAAAGAGGCCTATCAGGTGGCTTGGTTGGTGACTCTTGGTTTTGGCTCTGGTCATGATCTTGGGTCATGGGATCGAGCCCCACATAAGCACTCCATGCTTAGCAGGGAGTCTGCTTAAGATTTTTTCTCTCTCTCTGTTTCCTTCTACCCCTATCAAATATGTCTTTTTTCTTTTCTTTATAGGTGGTACAAGAAATAGCAGCAACTTGTCCTCCAACTTGGAGAGAATATCTCAGTGTGTCATTCAACATTGGATTTCTAGAAACTTCACTAAAATGACAGTCTCCTGAAAGATTGGGGGGTTTATCTCCTATCTTCTGGCTCACATATGTCTTCCTAAGGCATAAAAATTACTTTACTAACAAAAATACTAATCTAAAATTATATATTCACACCTATGTTTATTACAGCATTATTTAAAATATCTAACATATGGAAACAACCGAAGTGTCCATGAATAGAAAAATGGATAAGGAAGATGTTGTGTGTATACACACACACACACACACACACACACACACACACGAATATTACACAGCCATAAAAAGGATGAGATCACGCCATTTGCAACAACATGGATAGACTTAGAGGGGATTAAGCTAAGTGAAATAACTCAGATTGAGAAAAACAAATACCATATGATTTTACTCATAAGTGGAATTTTTAAAAAGAGCAAATGAATGACAAACAAAGAGCAGAATCAAACCTATATATACAGAGAACAAATTAATGGTTGTCAGAGGGAAGGGGAAGTTGAAGATTAGGAAAATGGGTGAAGGAGAGTGGGAAATACAGGCTTTCAGTTATGGAATGAATAAATCAGAGGAATAAAAGGCACCGCTTAGGGAATATAATCAATGATACTGTAACAGTGTTATATGGTGGCAGATGGTAGCTACACTTGTGGCAAACTTAGTATAATGTATGAACTCTAGAATTACTGTGTTGTACACTTGAAATTAATGTAACATTGTGTGTCAACTATACTCAATTTTTTTTAAAAGGCAGACTCAGACCTATAGCTACAGAGAGCAAACTAAAGTAGCCAGAAGGGAATGGGGTAGGGAGATGGGCAAAATGGGTGAATGGAAAGATAGGGAATTTACAACGTGTTACATATTATATACAATCAGCATTATGTCTCTAGTATAGTGGACCACAGTGACATTTTGTCAAACATCAAAGCAATCATGACCTCTGAAGACTATATGGCAGCAGAGAGCAAGCAGACAGGTTGACACAATAAGGCAAAACAGTGAAGGTTTAAAGCAAATACCTTTCGTGGTCCTTACAATATGGAGAAAAAAAAAAAAAACACCGACCAGGTCAATAACTACATATCAGATGCCAGAAACTATGCTAATTTTCTCCAGTAAAGATACTGTATCTTGAACAACTACAGTCTTCACCTAATAAAATAATCCACAGTCATTCTCCAAAATCCATCCAACTTCTGCATAAGCCAAACAGGCAAGCTAAAAAGGAATGCAATAGGTATTACGCCTCTCATTTTTTGTCTTTGATCTTTGAGATGTGGTATTGCTTCTTGTTTACTATCATGAGAAGAAAAGTTCCGAAGTTTCCATGAGGCCTTCCTACCATGATGACCCTTACTCCATGGGTCAAAGGCCAGTGTGGGGATTCTTCCAAATGTCACATATTTCTAATCTAATTAAACATTCAGAAACTAGGGAATGAAAACAAAGTGAGCCTATGAACTGCTGGGTATGCTGTGACTCACACCTGGGTTGACTCCATGTATCACCCAATCACAGCAACATTGGTGTTTGGGGTCACTAGGAATTAGCAACAATTTAGAACCAATGTTTAGCAATTTCCAAAGGTCTGGGTATTTTTCCCTAATGTGGAGACACTCTAGTAAATTTATGCAGGCTTGAGACTAGATTCATAGTCTATACCTACAGCAACATTGCATGATTCTTCCTCAAGAGAACATGACTTTCCCTTCAGTCAAGAAGTTCTGGGTCTATGAACAGGCTTAGGTCTGGAAACTTAGTGAAAGGTCATGACCCTCCTCAAGCATTTAATCACTACTAAAGGGGTTTCTGTTATAACCAAGCAATGTTCTCATAGACTTCCCAACTATTCCATTCCTAAGAACACTGTGATCAATTTCCTATAGGTTCTGATTATTGTTATGTCCCTGCTGACCTTTCTAATAAATGGGCCTACATTTCTTTCTTCAACTGGTCACTTGGCTTCTGACACTTTAACCTCCCACTATCTCTACTAAAATCAAGGAATCTGCATCAATGATGACATTACCTAGAGTCATGCTTGGCTGCAAAGGAGAGCAACCACAGATCTTTTCAAGAACGCAGGTGATCCCCTCCTTATTGTATGTGTCATCATCTTGGTAAAGGGAAGGAATTCTGGGCCTTTTCATGCTTAATACCATGCCATGCAAGCACTGGTATCTCAGCTCCATTAAACATGGGCCACCACTGAGTTTAGGGTTTGGGCAACCAACCAAAGAAATTGTTGGAATCATTTCCAACTCCATGAGCTAGCACAATCAATGCAGAATTTCAGTAACTGCACCCATATCAATGTATTTAGTCCCACCCTTCTAGTTTGATTCCATCTTCTATCTAACACCCTTAGAATCTACTTCCACATATATTCCCTAGATTATGGATTATAATTGGCAGATTTTGTCATTCTATTTCTTCTTGAGTCTTACTCTGTACCTGACTCCTGAAGCATACTGAGATTTGGCCCAGTTATGGGTCAAATGATGACAAGGGGTAGGTATGGAAAAGCATGAACATACCCCTTGCAAGACCTGTACCCAAGGTCTGTCATGGGTCTTCCAGGAAAGAAATTCTCATACCCTTAGACACAGGTGGGAAAGCTATTTCCACTGGCAAGAAAGACTCCCAAATGACTTGTGGAGTTGAAGACTGTTTTATCTGATTCTAAACAGATGTCCTCAGTTTAGTTTTCACTTTCATTATCTCCTAGCTAATTCCCTAACTTTCAGATGAGAAAAATTTAAGGTTATTAATTCAACTGATGTAATTCTGCAATGCTTACATTAAATTTTGTGTTTGACTTTCACCCATGAAATTTCTCTGATTCCAAGATCATGACATAAGTAGAGAATTTAAAGAAAGACCTGAGATTATCATTTTTTTTCTTCCTGCAAATGTTCCAATTTCTTTTAGAAAAATGCATTAGCTCTCATAGTCATCACTAATGCCCTAACAGTCAAGTACAGCAGCCACTTGGACTACCAAGGCATTTGGTTCAAATTGGCACTTCATCACAATGACAGATGATGAATAGCTTCATTAATTGTGATGCTACTGTATGTCATGGATTATCATCCCATTTCCCACTGACAAAAAGTGCAGCACTGCACTAAAGCCCAAGGACATGACCAGACCAATCTCCAAAGTCTTATCTTTAAAGGTTTTTCTCCTAGGACCATTCCCACCATCAATTCTATAGCTGCTCATGTCTAGTCAAGAACCAGAAGCCACACAATAATTAGAACAAGGAAATTTTAGTACAAAGAATTACCAACTAGTGAAAGGTGGTTAGCTATTAAAAGGAGGAAAGAGGGCTATAAAGTCTCCAGAAGTAGCAAATGTAGAAAGCAATAGGAACCTGCAGCCTTACAATGGCCAGATGCCAGGTGCTGGAGCTGGTCTATAGAAACAACATAGCCAGTTCTGAAGAAGCTTGTCTGAGGGTCCAGGTAAGCAGAGGACTGATTGCTTTTTTTGAAAGATTTATTTATTTATTTGAGAGGGAGAGAGAGAGAGAGTGCAAGTGAACGTGTGGTGGGGAGGGGGTGCAGAGGAAGAGAGAGAAAAAGAAACTAAGTAGACTCCGTGGTAAGTGCTGAACACAGAGCCAAACACCAAGCTGGATCTCATGACCCTGAGATCATGACATGAGCCTAATCCAAGAATTGGACACTTAACCAACTGTACCACCCAGGTGCCCGGATGACTATTTTTCAAGAGTGAGCTATGTAGGCAAGAAGGCAGAGACCTGGAACTAAATAGGTGCATGAATTTGGGCAGGTATTACACTGTGGTGTCTGGGAGGCAGACACTAAGATGCATCTAGACATACACACACACACTGAGAGCAAAACTGTGAAAGATGCAGGAAAACTGGAGCAATGTAGGCAGAGAAAGGCTTCAGACTATAATGTGGGAATGAAGCAAGTGACAAGTAAAGGGAAAGGAAAGGTGGGTTGGCAGGAAAGACTCAGACTATAGTACAACTCTATGAAAGTCTCACTTAGCCCAACAGTTGTCCATAAAGGAGTCCCTCACAGGCCGGAAATAGTGACCTCTTTTATCACCACCATGGTCAGTCATTAGTTGAAGGTTGCCTTGAAAGCACAAGACCTCAACTCAAAGCAGAAGAAGATCCTGAAGACACCTGCAGTCAGTGACTTTCAGCTATCTACACTCCCCACAGTGAGTTCTGTCTTGATGGGAGATCTGAGCACACTTCTCCATGGCTGCAACCTAAGTTAGGTCCAGTTGCTAACAATGAGATAAGTATGGTCATAGTGGATAGGGTATTAATAGGCTGGGACTAGAGAGAGAGAGAAGTGAGGCAGTCAGGATGCAAAATTCAAAGAGGCACTTGCTCTCAGGTGCTCACCATGCACTTACATGAATCTAAAGTGACTGCCTCCAATTTTGCAGTCTGTGTGCCTCACTTACCTCTCCTAAGACCTAGCCCTGCAAAAATCCACTATTCAGATACCACAATTAACTTTATTATATTTGCTTTTTCATGTTTTTATTCACCCAACAATCCACCTTAAATTTTTTTTTCAGGTCAACTAAAAAGGGAAAGTTAATTTTATTTGGACCACCTTAAATATTTATGTATTTTGAAAAATACCTCATCTCTGAATATTTCTCTTTTTTATTAATTAGAGTTTACCTTTTTTTATGGTTCAATTTTTTAGATAAATTAACATACAGTAAAGTGTATAAGTCTTCACTGGATGTTTAGTGAGTTATTAAAAAAAATGTATACATCTGTTTAACACAAACCTCCTTCAAGATATATAACAAGATAGTCCCCAGTTAGTTCCCACATGCCTCTTCCCAGTGAGTGTCCAACCCCACCCTTAGAGACAACCACTGTTACAAGTTTTTTTTATTATCAGAGACACGTTTTGCCTCTCCTGGAAATTCATACAAGGGCGTCCTACAGCATAACTATGATGTGTAAAGAAGATATATTGGTGTTTCTATACAATTAGAGTTTTCCAAACAAATTTTGCTAAAACTTGGCACCTGGGCTAAGAGTTAGTCATTATAAAGTAATTTATACCAGTTCACCTAGAAAGACTGGCCTGACTGCAGAGGTTATGTGTTTACCTTTCACAGGGGATGAAGCCCAGACCTATAGAGTCACTGGATTCTGTTATTTTCCTCTAAAGAATAATGGTTGGCTGGTTGGTTTGTTGGTTGGTTGGTCTGTGTTAGCAAACAGCTTAGCTGGACTAAAACCTCCCAAAATCTGTCTTCCCTTTGATGAGTGGAAGCTGAAGTCTGTGTTAAGTTTTTTGTTTGTTTGTTTGTTTGTTTGTTTTTAAATCCTTAGTTGGGTTGCTTATCATCCACCCATACCCTCATGGTTCAGAGGCCAGCCAGAGAATTGAAAAGAGTTATAGGCAGAATATAAGTTTTCAGCTGTCTGACTCTCCTTTTCCTGAGACTGACATCTCTTCTACTTTCAATCGGCTGTGGTCATCCAAAACCTACCCCCCTGGTTTTTCAAGCCTGTAAGACTGTGCATTTCCACCAGAGTTTCACTTATCCTGTATGATGCTGATGGGGTCTGCACTCAGGCAAAGGATCAATCAGTGCCATTCCCTTCTTCAAATAGTTGTCTTTTATACTTTTAAGAGAGTTTATAACTGTTATCTGTAGAATACACAACATTTTCCACACTGAGTTTTTTTAAAGGCTCAGAAAAAATAGCATATGTCAAATCTATTTTTCATATCATTTGGGTAGCATATTGTGTTTTCCTAGGTGACTGCAACATTACCTCCCCCAGTCCTCTTTTATTTTCCAAAGTGACTTTAGCAGTCCTCCCACCAAGAGCTGCATCTGTGTCCCCCATCCTTTTGAATCTGGGTGGGCGCTTGTGCCCACTCTGACCACTAGAGTACAGTGGAAGTGAGGCTATATGACTTCAAGCCTAGGTCTTTACAAGGAATATGCATTTACATGGCTTTCTCTTGGAATGTTAGCCCTGGGGGACTGAACTAACCAAAAACCATTATCTACCACCAAGTAAGTGAGTGCATGAGTCTTCAAATTATGCCAGATTCCAGCCTTTGAGTCTTTCAGCTGACCCTAGACATCACTGAGCAGAAACAAACCAGTCTCACTGTGTTCTCTCCAAACTATTGACCCATAAAATTCATGGTTGGTTTTTACCAGTAAATTTTGGGGTAACTTATTACAGAATAATAAATGCCCACAATGACTTAGATGTTAGGATAATCCAGCTCTGACATCTGCAACACCAATGATTTCCAGTTTTATTTGGGTTGATATAGATGCTTAAAGATATGCCCTTTTTCTCTCTCACAATTCCCTTTTAAAGTTGCAAGTTAAGAAAATGAAGTCAAATTTCCCAGATAGAAGAGGACCATTGTTGACTGAAATGTATTCCTTCACTAGGACCTCCTACCCCTTGGAAATTTAAAGTGATTTGAACCTGAATTCTCTGTCTCTAAGAATAAATAATTTAATTTTTATTTGGAGTATTTATGAGTTAATTATAACACTTCCTGGATATCTTATATGTAAGATGAATCTTTTACTATACAGTCAGCATTATTTGAACTCTAAATAAGACATAAATGCTTTTAGAACAAACTCAATAAAGGAAGAGTTTAGTAAATTCTATCCTTTGTCAAAAAATAAACTGTGTATTAGTAAACAAGTAATAATAATAAAAATAATAAAGTGTAAGTGCATAGCTCCATACCCAGGGGGAAGAGAGCTAAGTTATAATAATAAACTCCTTTTCTGGAGGAGAAAATTTGAGAATGGATTCAACATCAAGGGGAGTAACATAAAACATGTTGTAGAAAAGTGGATTAATGTTTTGAAGGATAAAATGTCCATGCTACATTTCTTTTGAGTTGTTCTTATTTTCTTCAAATGTTATTGATATACATGAGCTAAAAATCCATCTAAAATCTATCATGTACAATTACAGAAGAAAACAAGAGAGGTAGATAAAGATAATGGCATATTAATGCCAGTGTGGTTAAAGTCAAACTCATTTATCACTAATGGCAATATAAATTGGTGCAATGTTTTTGGAGAGCCATTTGGCAATGTCTATCAAGAGGAATAAAAATGTTCATATCCGATGAGTCAGGGATCCCACTGCTGGGTTATGAAAGCAGTAAGTTTGAAGGTTTTTATTACAGAAATATTTTTGACTCAAAAATATAGCAACAATCTAAATGTTGAACAATTAGGGAATGGTTTTAAAAAGCCAGTGGACTCTAACACAGTTATTAAAAATAATAACTTTAAAAGCTATGTAGTACCAAAGAAAATATGCTAGTTTTTTGGATAAAACATTAAATAATAGCAGAACACTACAAATAGAAAACTTTTTTTAAAAATTAGACATTAAAGGGGCACCTGGGTGGCTCAGTGGTTTAAAGCCTCTGCCTTCGGCTCAGGTCATGATCCCAGAGTCCTGGGATCGAGCCCCGCATCAGGCTCTCTGCTCAGCGGGGAGCCTGCTTTCCCCTCTGTCTCTGCCTGCCTCTCTGCTTAATTGTGACCTCTGTCTGTCAAATAAATAAATAAAATCTTTTTTTAAAAATTAGACATTAAAAAATAAATATAAATGTGGGCAAGTACTAGAGGGCAACACATAAAAATTAACATGTGTTGATTTTTAGTTGTGACATCTTCAGTTAATTTTACCTTTTAAAATTCTTATATCCTTTAATTTAGAAACAATGCTGATTGTACTATGAACTATAATAGACCCATATTCCTTAAAACACTGTTGCCTATTTGTTTAGATCTCTGTCGTCTCTGATAGCATTAAGAAAAAATTGTGCTAACCATTCTAACAGATGGTATCTCATTGTGGTTTTGATTGCCATTTCCCTGATAACTTATGATATTAAGCATCTTTTCAAGTACAGTTGACCATTTGTATGTAGTCTTTGAAAAAATGTCTATTTAGTTCCTGTGCTCATTTCTTAATTCAATTGTTTGGGGTTTTTTGTTAGTGAGTCATATGAGTTCTTTATGTATTTTGAATATTAACCCCTTATCAGATGTATGATTTACAAATATTTTCCCCACTCTGTCAGTTGTTTTCTCATTTTATTGATTGTTTCTTTTGCTATGCAGAAGCTTTTTCATTTAATGTATTCCCTTATTAGAATGAATATCATCAAAAACACAGGCAATAATGATGTTAAAAAAAGGGAACACTGTGCACTGTTGGTGGGAAGTTAAACTGGTACAGCAATGAGGGAAACAAGGATGGAGTTCCTCAAAAAATTAAAAATAGGATTATCATATGATCCAGAAACCCCGCCCACGAGCATATATCCAAATGAAATGAAAATAGCATATCAAAAAGATATTTGTTGGGCGCCTGGGTGGTTCAGTGGGTTAAGCCTCTGCCTTCGGCTCAGGTCATGAACCCAGGGTCCTGGGATCGAGCCCCGCATTGGGCTCTCTGCTCAGCAGGGAGCCAGCTTCCTCCTCTCTCTCTGCCAGCCTCTCTGCCTACTTGTGATCTCTTTCTGAGTGTCAAATAAATAAATAAAATCTTTTTTTTTTAAAGATATTTGTACCCCCATGTTTATTGCAACATTATTCCAAAAACCAAGATGTAGAAACTCAAGTTGTCTGTCAAGGGGTGAAGATGTGATGTGTGTGTGTGTGTGTGTGTGTGTGTGTGTGTGTACGCACTATGTAGTATACAGATGTGCATGTATATATACAATGGAATATTATTCAGCCATGAGAAAGAAGGAAATCCTGCCATTTGGGACAACATGCATGGACCTTGAAGAAATTGTACTAAGTGAATAAGTCAGACAGAGAAAGACAAATACCATATGATATCATTTCTTTGTGGAATCTAAAAGGGCTTAATTTGTAGAAATAGAGAGCAGAATGGTGGTTACCAGGGCCTGGGCCCAGGGGAAGCAGAGAGATATTGGTCAAAAGAAATAATTTTCAGTTAGAAAATGAATAAGCTCTGGAAATCTAAGGCACAGCTTTATGATCTTAGTTAACAAGATAATACTATATACTTGAAAAGCGCTAGGAGAGTAAATCTTAAGTGTTCTCACCATAAAAAAGAAATGGTAATTATGTGATGTGTTGGAGGTGTAGCTAATGCTATGGCAGTGATCTTATTGCAAATAAAAGTAGGGATTTTTGTTAATGAGTCATATGACATCAACATATAACAATCAGCACATTGTACATATTAAATTTGCACAATGTTATAAGTTAATTATATATCAACAAAACTAGAAAAAAATATGCAGCAACTCATACATAGCTGCTAAGGAAGTGAACTGTTTAATGAGCAGAAATTTCCTAAAGCTAAAAGTTTTCAACTTAAATAGATAATACATATACACATCACAGACCTTTGCCCCTTGGAAGCCCTATGATTTGAGTAGAATATCTTAATAAATGAAAAATATTTCATCTCACAGTCCTGAATCTGCTCCAAATTTTACCAGCTTTTTGAAATTCTTTTCAGAATCTGCATTTTCTTTTAACATAGCATTAATGCATACTATCCTCTTTTGACAATAGATCTTATAAGGAGAGGTAAAAACAGAAGGGGCTTGGAGTTAAAGGTATAAGACACAGTTAAGCAAATATTTAATAAAAAGGAGACTAAGTTTCACCTATGTGGTAATTTCGTTTGAGATGACCTTACTGATGTTCCCAACATACAGTTCTTACTTAAACTGTACTATATTTAAGAAAACTTGAGGTTTGGAGTTTTGAATTATAACTTGTACACCCAGTCCATATGTGCAAGAATGATTCTCCAGTATATCTAACCTGTGGCCCAAGATCTATGTTGTAACAAAATCAAAAGTGATTCTGATACAGGTTGCCCCAAGATGATGCCTGGGAATATCTGACATAAAATTTAAATTAATATACCTGGCTTCTCTTTCCAGATAGTTCCCACCTGGTCAAAAAAGGGAAGGAAAAAAAAATATATATATATATATGTATATATTTTGCCTCCATGATATTCTTCTTTGTTTAACTTCATTGCTTTACCCCAAGTGAAAGAGAACAAGGAAAAAAAAATTTTAAGAGAGAAAGATATCCAATCAGTTCTTATTATTTACAAAATGTTCTACATAACTGACTCAATACATACTAAAAATTATCTATAGAAAACAATGGGTATTTGCCTGGTAAGCCCCGGGAGAGGGCAGGGTGGTTGATAAGCTACTGCCCAGAATTTCTCTCTGTCCGCAGATCTCCAGATTCCCAGCTCGACCACAGTGAAGGCAGCAGCACTGCCACCAGCTCCCCATCTCACTCTCTTATATCCTCTGATTGTGCTTTCCATTCAAGAGTGATTGCCTTAATACATATGTATCAGAAATAGCCCTTAAAAAGAAAAAAAAAAAAACAGACTAAGGATTCTGGGCCCCCAAAATAAATAAGTAAATAAATAAAATTGGAGTCAAAGAAACCTATTCTAAAAATTCCATAATTATCAAACAAAACCAACTAAACTTATTAGTGGAAATTGTACACATGTATGTCTTTCCTGTTCCCCTACTTCCCATGGGCCTTTAATGTTGGAAATTCTAAACATTCTCACCTTCTGAAGAAAATTTCAAAAACCTTAAAATACATGATGGGTTTAGCATTTCTGTGTTTTGGCCTTCACACTTTCTGTACCTGGAGCCATTGGAAGCTTGGTACATGCAAATTCTCTAAAAAAGAAAAAGAAATATATTTAAGAAAAATTGATGGCAAAAGGATCACTGAAGATGTGTTGTGTCTAGTATGCAAGACCTATAAAGAATTCATCAAACTCAACACCCAAAAACCAAATAATCCAGTTAATAAGTGGGCAGAAGACATGAACAGACATTTCTCCCAAGAAGACATCCAAATGACCAACAGACACGTGAAATAATGATTCACATCACTTGGCATCAGGGAAACACACATCAAAACCACAATGAGAAACCACCTCACACCATGGCTAAAATTAACAAGTCAGGAAACAATAGGTGTTGAGAGGATGCAGAGAAAGAAGAAACCCCTACACTGTTGATGGGAATGCAAACTGGGGCAGCCACTTTGGAAAACAGTGTGGAGGTTCCTCAAGAAGTTAAAAATAGAGCTACCCTATGAGTCAGCAAGTTCACTACTAGGTACTTACCCCCAAAGATATAAATGTAATGATCCAAAGTGGCATGTGCACCCCCATATTTATGGCAACGTCCACAATAGCCAAACTGTGGAAAGAGTCCAGATGTCCATCAACAGAGAAGAGGATAAAGAAGATGTGGCATATATATACAATGGAATATTATTCAGCCATCCAAAGGATGAGTACAATTTACACTGACATGGATGGAACTGGAGAGTATTATGCTGAACAAAATAAGTCAATCAGAGAAATACAATTATCATATGGTTTCACTCATATATGGGCTAGAAGAAATAGCACAGAGGGTCATAGGGGAAGGGAGGGGAAAACTGAATGGGAAGTAATCAGAGAGAGAGAAAAACCATGAGAGACTCTTAGCTATAGGAAACAAACCGAGGGTTGCTGGAGAGGAAGTAAGTGGGGTAATGGGGTAATAGGTGATGGGCATTAAAGAGGGCACATGATGTGTGTCTTCTTCTCAACTGCAATCTATAATATGCTCCAGCAGCATGCCAGAGAAAAGCACTGATGTGTTAAGCACAACTGATGAATTATTGAATACTACATCTGAAACTAATGATGTATGATAGGTTGGCTAATTTAATATAAAAAACTGAATTTAAACTAAAAAAAAAAAAAAGAAGGAATAACTGATGGCAAAAAAAAAAAAGTTGTGATATGTTCCAGATTGACTCGAGAAATCTATAAATGTCAAACTGTGTTGGCACCAAACCCTGAACTGCAGGATGGGAAAAAGAGTGAGAAAAGTTAAGAAGAGAAATTAATGGAGCAAAGGAAAGGGAGAGAGGGCAGAGCCATGGCAATGGAAAAAGGGCATGGGCACTTATGGGAACAATGGGAAAGTCTGCTGTGGGTACAAAAAACAATTGGTTCCCCCAACCTCCCACCCCCGCCCCTTCAAAATCCTCAGATTGTTTTTCAGAGTCCATAGTCTCTCATGGTTCACCTCCCCTTCCAATTTCCCTCAACTCCCTTCTCCTCTCCATCTCCCCTTGTCCTCCATGTTATTTGTTATGCTCCACAAATAAGTGAAACCATATGATAATTGACTCTCTCTGCTTGACTTATTTCACTTAGCATAATCTCCTCCAGTCCCATCCACGTTGATACAAAATTTGGGTATTCATCCTTTCTGATGGAGGCATAATACTCCATAGTGTATATGGACCACATCTTCCTTATCCATTTGTCCGTTGAACCAGGTGGTGGGTATTAGAGAGGGCACGGATTGCTATGGAGCACTGGGTGTGGTGCAAAACCAATGAATACTGTTACACTGAAAAGAAATAAAAAATTTTTTAAAAAGATGTAATGTAAATTTTTTCTGTTTTCCCTGGAAAAGAATTAATTTTTTGCCTAATAAAGAGTAATTATTAAGGCATGATACTAAAAAAAAAAAAAACAATTGGGCAAAATAAAAGACATGTTTTAAAAGAGAGAAAGCTACCAAATAGAACGTGATGGTCTGAGAACATTCAGGAAAGAGCAAGTGTCATGAACTCACCTCAACAACCCCTGAGGATTGGTATTATTCCATCTTCAGGAAGAAACCCTATGTAAGAAATACGGTGCCAGTTCCAACAATGGAGAAAGCTGTATTCAAAGGCTATTCTAAACCTTCTGCATAGAAATCCTGAAAGAAATATAAAAAGATTGCTGTCACCTTGTCAGACAATGGAGGTCTACCTGTACCTTACAACCTAAAACAGGAAAACTTTGAAAGATCAATAAAATATCAATTCAAACACTTTATCAGGAGTCATAAAAGAGGTATTATATTCTTTGTAGATTCTAAGGCAGAAAGTTTCATCAGCAGCCCTATCATGAAGTCAAACTAGTTTCAAATATTCTGTCTTTGTTTGGTCTCAGTAGAAAGATCAGTCTGCCCAGCATTGTCCCAAATGTGTGAAATCTGTGTTGCAGATGATAT
This sequence comes from Lontra canadensis, assembly GCF_010015895.1. Taxonomy (NCBI): domain Eukaryota; kingdom Metazoa; phylum Chordata; class Mammalia; order Carnivora; family Mustelidae; genus Lontra; species Lontra canadensis. Next base: position 10,277,156 of record NW_022631031.1, on the reverse strand, counting down.
TTATGATGGCAACGAAGTACAGTATTTACTGGAGTAAAAAAGATTCTGACATTTAAATTACACCTTCCAGATTCCTAAGGTGTCACTTGGAGAATCAAAGAAATAGGTCAAGATGGGGAAGTATAAAGAATTCAAGAGAAGCTCCTTTAAAGAGTAATTACCTTTGCTGACTCTCAGAAACAAATTCCAAGGGATAGTTTCTGTGTTTTGGGTTTTGTTTTTAAAATATTTGGAGGGATAAGAAAAAGCATGAAAATGGAGTCACCAGCAAAGCACTCTGCATTCAGAATTCTTCACAAATGTTTATAGCATTCATGTGGCTCTCTGGCAGTTGAGAAAAAGACTTAAAAAGGTAAATGAAGTTTTAACATCAGGGTTTTATCAAATTGCCTCAATTTCTGTTTAACTGCTGGACCCTGAATGCCATGCAGATATCTGTAATTAGCAAAGTTGTAACATGTTCCAAAAGCCAGCAGGAGACTGAGTGACTGAAAGTTCCATGTCCCTCCTGACTTATGACAACATGGCTCTCCTGGAAATGCCAACTTCAGCTGGTGGTGTTTTCAGCGATGTCTGAAGCTAAATATTGAAAACATAGGTCAACGGGTTCAATGTCAGAGTAGGCTGACCAAGTTTTAAATACGCTATCAGGTTTGCCAGGGTTGTGTTCACCTTTACATAAGAAATACATTTTTTTTTTAATCTAATGGAATTAACTTCTCAACTGCAACTATTCAAATACACCCCAGTTCTCAGAATTCTCTATCACTAATTCCTCTTTTCTTCTTCATATCCACTGTTTTGCAATCAGTATGCAGGGACATTCAGTTAAAAAGCAGACCTCAACAGCATGTGCGTATACAGAAGGGTTACATTTAAAGAACAGGACAAAGGGCACCTGGGTGTCCCACTCTGGTAAGCAGCCGGCTCCTGATTTCAGCTCAGATCATAACTTCAGGGGTTGTGAGATCGAGTCCTGTGTCTGGCTCTACATTCAGGAGGGAGTCTGTTGGTGAACCTCTTTCTCCCTCTCTCCCTCTGCCTCTTCTCCCCCTCTCCTTCCCCTTCCCTGCCTTGTTCCCACACTCTCACTCTCTCTCAAATAAATATTTACAAATAAAAATAAATAAGTAAAGAGCAGGGCAAATGGGCCAGTCTTGTCAGGGGGTTAGTGTATACCACAAAAAGAGCTCTCCCAGCCTCCTGGAAGGTCATAGGTGTTGAAGTCTACAGACTTAGATCTAACCCATCCTGGTAGGTACTAGCTGAGTGATCTTGATTAAGCTACTTAATTTCTCTGTGCCTCAATTTTCTCATGAATAAAATGGGGCTATCTCATGTAAGCTTGCCTGTGAGGACTTAATGAGCTAATATCTGCACAAAACAGCCCAGAGACTAGCACCTGGCAAAAGTCTCAGTAAATATTAGATACTAACTTCAACATTTTAACTAGATCATTGTAAGTTATTTGGGTGCCTTAGGACTACTGTGGTTTAACTGAGCCTTAACTACTAGACAGAACTTCAACCTACAATAAAATATTAGCCCAATATTAAATAATATATGGAATAATAAATTAATTAATATCTTTATTAACATTAATTAATTAATTAATGATTTTGAAATATTTATAAATTTATAAATAAATAATTTATTGATAATAATGAATATCAATATTCAATAGTATACAGAAATATACAGAAATGTAAATTGTATAGTAGGAGAATGATGTAAATAAATGTAGGATTCCTTGATGGATGGTGGAGGGGGGAAATATTTCAAATTGATGCAGTTTCCAGACTAGAATTTCAGGCTTAGGGGGTATTTTTTTTTTTTTTTTTGCTTATTTTAAGCCCCAAATGCATTCTGAACCAAAAACCTTATAAAAGCATATGTATATTATTTACTTTTTAAATCACCAAACAGTTTTCTCAGATTTTGAGTAATTATACTAATTTGGCCTTCTATAAATTCTTCCTCCACAATTTTTAAGCATCTCAAGATATTAAAATAAAAATTAGAAAGCAATTTAAAAACATAAAGTATGCCACTTACAAAGATTCAGATGCTACCTTTGGCAGTAAGTACTTGGCCAGTAATTTATAATTCTGCTTTCTCAATACATTAGCTTCTTTAATATTCTGAGCTGTGGCTGTGTACATGTTTCTTGCTGAGCCTCAGGGTTCCTTGGGGTTGTCTCAAAGGCAATACCAGGGATGGGGAGAATGGGTGGGTTTTCCACTTTCCCACACCAGTTCTAGTTCCATTTTTACCTATTTTATATGTGACGATAATTCTCCTTAATGGGGAAAAAATGGCTTTACTCCTATTAAATAGTTTGACAGCTCTAAATACTGCCATGAAATTCTAAATAAAAAATACTTTAATGCACAAGCCGCACTTCTATAATTCCTCTTTCCTATACTTCTTTCCAAGTCTTGCCCTTCCAAATGAAAGTATTTTTTCTAAATTTAGAAAATTGTAAGTTTGAAAGTTTCAAGCCTAACTCATACTTAAAGACATTCTTAAAATCTCTAGGCCAACTTGTACTCTTCCTTCTCTGATCTGCTAAAGAAGTGAGCGTCCACAGCTCTCCCAGGGCCCCAGTACTGTCCACAACCCATCTCCAAGGACAGTGTTGGTCTTCTGTTTCCTCTCTCCTCTGTTTGCTTTCTGTCCCCGATGAGACCATACATTCTCCAATATCAAGACTAAGCCTTAGAATTCTTTAATAGAGAGGCACCTGGGTGGTTCAGTCAGTTAAGCATCTGCCTTAGGTTCAGGTCATGATCCTGGAGTCTCCCATCCAGCTCTCTGCTAAGGGGGGAGCCTGCTTCTCTCTCTGCCCCTCCCTCCCCTTGTGTGCTCTCTCTCTTTCTCTCTCTCTAAAATAAACAAAATCTTAAAAAAAAAAGAAGAAGAAGAAGAATTCTTTAGTAGATTGTACCCTCCCTGCCCATTAAACATGAAGAATCAAAGAAAAAAAAATTCGCTGAACTAAATAAAGAAATTAGCTGTAAGTTTTCAGAAAGTCTTCAGTAGGAAAAAGGCAGAATTCAGTTCTAGTGCTTAAATAGACACCCCTAAAAAAATCAGCCAAAATATAAAAGCATGAAATAAGCTGGGAGCTTTAATATGTTCTTGAAAGACAACAAAGTAGGAAATGTAAATTAAACATCCATCTCTTTGTAATGGTATAGGGTGTCAATTTTTTTTAAATTTCTAATAAACACACAGGTTTTGTTTTTTGGTTTTTTTGTTTTTGTTTTTGTTTTTTTCTAGCAGACTGTAATAACTGAAAAACTAGATAAGGCACCCAAGATGCCTAATAGTTCGGCGATGTCGGGGCGGGGGGGGGGGGTGGCAGATGGCAATGCAAGTGTGGTCTTCCCACTTATTTCTATGTTTAATAATTACCACCATATAAAACTCCTAACAAACTAACCATAAAACGCTGAGAAATAAAGACAGTGACTCAAAAAAATATAATGAAACAAACAGTTTGAAGATGCAGGAGTAAATCACTTAATACAAAAAAGAAGTTGTCCAAAAAGAGTCGAACAAGAGGTTTGTTTTTTATTACCTTGTAATTAGTTCAGGTTACAAAGCAAAGCTCAACAAAAGCAAACTCTTTCTGCCAGGAATCCCCCTAGTCACTCTATTTAGGTGAGAACAGAACCTCTTTTCTAGTAAAAGATGCACTTGAATCCATCTGTCATCCAATTTCCCATGGATGTATATGTATAAATGTTTGTGTGCATATTCATATTAACAAAGTTATGAATCAGAAATGTGTTTACATTTTTCTTGAGGATAGTAATAAATGTTTACAGTAGTAAGACTGTACATCCTGATGATTATAATAATCCTTCAATTGAGCTTTACAGTTTATAAAATGGTATTCCTTAGATGTTTCATTTGATTCTCACAGTTACCCTGTAAGTAGGAATGACACAGGTACAGGCACACTCACTGTGTAGATAAAGCTGCTGAAGCTGGGAGAGCTTGTGTGATCTGCCCAGTTATTCAGGGAGGTGCAGGCAGGCAGGCTCTCAACACAAAGTTGGTGAAAAAAAAAAAAAAATAGACACACACGAGGGAAGGCCAAGTCTTCTGAGTACGGATCTATTGCTCCTGCTACATGAACACTTTAGCTGCCATCATTTTAAAATAAATTCTGAATCTATATATCTGTTAGGACACACCAAATAAAATTTTGCAATATAGCATCCTTCAAGCATATTAGAACTATAGTAGCAGACCACTGATTAGAATCAGTAAAGCAAATAAAACAATCATGAATTTCATTTATCTTCCCTGTTGCAGTCTTAACTTTGTCTATATGTGACATCTTTATAAAATCTATACATTTGTTTTCTTTCATTCATCCAATTCACTCAGCAGATGTTTACTGAGTCTTCTATTTTCCAGGCTAGATGCTTGGGGTACAGAGCTGAACAACACAAAGCTACCCCATTCTCAGGGCAATGAGAGTTTGCTTACAGATGCAGACATTAGGCAAACAAAACACATGCAGAAATTTTGAGAATGGTACAAAGGAAAGGGAAAAATGGTGTGAGATAAGATAGTGGGGATCTAATTTAGATTGGAACACAAGCAACCTTCCCTGAGGATGTAACATTTAAGCTGCTGCCTGAACTGGTTTTCTGTTTAAGAATATTCCCTGCATTTGTTTTCCTTGCCTTTGGACACGTGTCTTGAGAGAAGTTGCTGTAGCTGATGTTGAAGAGGTTACTGCTTATGTTAATCTCTAGGATTCTGATGGATTCCTGTCTCACATTGAGGTCTGTCATCCATTTAGAGTTTATCTTTGTGTATGGTGTAAGAGAATTAACCAGTTTCATTCTTCTCTGTATAGCTGTCCAATTTTCCCAGCACCATTTATTGAAGAGACTATCTTTTCTCCCATTGGATATTTTTTCCTGCTTTGTCAAAATTAGTTGACCATAGAGTTGAGAGTCCATATCTGGGCTCTCTATTCTGTTCCATTGTTCTATGTGTCTGTTTTGGTGCCAGTATCATGTTGTCTTGGTGACCACAGCTTTGTAATAGAGCTTGAAGTCAGCAATGGGATGCCCCCAGCTTTGTTTTTCTTTTTCAACATTTCCTTGGTGACTCAAGGTCTTTTCTGGTTCCATACTAATTCTAGAATTGTTTGTTCCAGCACTTTGAAAAATGCGTTGGAATTTTGAATGGGATGGCATTGAAAGTATAAACTGCTGTGGGCAGCATGTTCATTTTAATGATGTTTAGTCTTCTGATCCATGAGCATGGAATGTTTTTCCATCTTTCTGTGTCTTCAATTTCTTTCATGAGTGTTTTGTAGTTCCTAGAGTATAGATCCTTTACCTGGTTTATTCCAAGGTAGCTTGTGGTTTTTGGTACTATTGCAAATGGAATTAGTTCTCAAATTTCTCTTTCTACAGTTTCATTGTAAGTGTATAAGAAAATAAGTGATTTCTGTGCATTGATTTTGTAACCTGTCATATGACTAAATTGCTGTATGAGTTCTAGTAATCTGGGGGTGGAGACTTTTGGGACTTCATCAAGATAAAAACTTCTGCACAGCAAAGGAAATAGTCAACAAAACAAAGAAGCAACCCAGAGAATGGAAGAAGATATTTTCAAATGACACTACACACAAACAGCTGATGTCCAAAATCTATAAGGAGCTTCTCAAACTCAACACCCAAAAAAAAACAGATAATCAAGTCAAAAAATGGGCAGAAGACATGACAAGACTCCCCCAAAGAAGACATACAAATGGCTAACAGACACATGAAAAAGTGTTCATCATCATTAGCCATCAGGGAAATTCAAATCAAAACTACATTGAGATACTACCTTATACTACTTAGAATGGCAAAAATAGACAAGGCAAGAAAAAACAAACATTGGAGAGGTTGTAGAGAAAGGGAAACCCTCTTACACTGTTGGTGGGAATCCAAGGTGGTGCAGCTCCTTTGGAGAACAGTATAGAGGTTCCTCATAAAATAGAAAATAGAAATACCCTATGACCCAAGAATTGCACTACTGGGTATTTACCCCAAAGATACAGATGTAGTAAAAAGAAGGGCCAAATGCACCCCAATGTTCATAGCAGGAATGTCCACAATAGTCAAAATGTGGGAAGAGTCAAGGTGCCCTTCAACAGACAAATGGATGATGAAGATGTGGTCCATATACACAATGGAATATTATATTACTCAGCCATCAGAAAAGATGAATACACAGCTTTTACATCAACATGGATGGGACTAGAGGAGATTATGCTAAATGAAATAAATCAAACAGAGAAAGTCAATTATCACATGGTTTCACTTACTTGTGGAACATAAGGAATAGCATGGAGGACATTAGGAGAAGGAAAAAATGAAGGGGGAGAATCAGAGTGGGGACAGACCATGAAAGACTATGAACTCCAGGAAACAAACAGAGGGTTTGGGTGGGGGGGGTGGTCGAACCTGGTGATGGGTATTATGGAGGGCCCAGATTGCATGCAGCACTGGGTGTTATACGCAAACAATGAATCATGGAACACTGCATCAAAAACTAATGATGTACTGTATGGTGACTAACATGCAACAATAAAAATAATTAAAATGCTATTCAATTAAAAAAAAAAATATTCCCTGCATATGTTCACTGAGCCAGCCTGAGTTTCCGATGGTGAAGTCACACAAATGCCATAATATACAAGGATAAGTGAGACAGCTCTCAGGGAACTCACTGTTCAAGGGCAATGGTGTTGCTAAACTTGTTTTGGAGCTTGGAAAAAAATATATTTAGCTATCAAGCTCCAAATAATTAACACAGAAAATTTTTGCAAGATGCATTATTTTAAGACTTGAAATCAGACCTAAGTTGTTCATCCCAAAAGAATTAGCAGATCTTCATTCTTCAGTATTATCCTTTAAAGAAATGATTTTGTTCCAGGGGAATCTGATCCAAGGATAAGTCTTATCTGGAGAATACTAAGATAAAGTTTGCAATAAACTAAGATCACAAAAGATGTCACTATCTTACTACCCTCACCCTTTCTTTTTTATTTGTAAATGTAGTGTCTTAATTTTTTATAATTCTCTGACATAATTTCATATTTTTCAAACTAAATATTTACCTAAATATTTACCTAATTAAAATTAGCTGTCATATAAATATGCATATATCAGTCCACCCAATTGAAGAATATTATCTTAAGTATGTTGACAATTTTAAGTATTGAATCATGATAATAGTAAATCTTAAAATATATTGCAAGCTATGATCATCTATTTTATTTCCATAATTTATTTTCTCCCTTTAGCTTGTCTTTATTTTTTACCCAAGAATAATGTCTCTTAGTTATGGAATCTAAATATCAAGAAAAGAGATAAATATCCCTGAAGTACTATGAGAATTAAAATATAAAACGGTCATTTATGTGACAATGCTAGGCTTTCTTGCTCTGACTGTAAAAGTTTACCTAGGCTTCTATTTCCATTCAAGAAGCTTATTCTCCTAAGGAAATGCACACATACAAAAATAAAGAATAAAAAAAATGGTTTTCTGATCCATCATTTTTGATTACTGGAAATTTTGTGACTCTGCATTCCAAAAATTTACTTTCTCTTTATATGGCTTGACTAGAAGAATTAATATAGGGTTTCTTAATAATCAACACTTAGTCTTCAAAAACCATAGAGCACAAGTCATAAATTAAGGTATGAAAGACATCTTGTGTATTAAAAAAAAAAATCAAGGGGTGTCTGGGTGGCTCAGTCATTAAGCATCTGCCTTCAGCTCAGGTCATGATCCCAGGGTCCTGGGATGGAGCCCCACATCAGGCTTCCTGCTCAGTGGGAAGCCTGTTTCTCCCTCTCCCACTACTCCTGCTTGTGTTCCCTCTCTCTGTGTCTCAATCTCTCTCTCAAATAAATAAATAAATAAATAAATCTTTTTTAAAAAATCAAATATGTTGAAACAAAAGAACTTTAAAAAGTCCCATCAAGTTTTCATTGTCCAACTAGGTTTGTTTTTTTTTTCCCCCCATCTTTCAGCATGTACAATGAAAACTGACATCTATTTAAGTTTCAGATTAGAAGCTAATTTTGCTTCTTGGTTCTCAAATACCATGTTTCAAATTTATATTTCAGTCTCAAACACTTAATGACAAAGTATTTAATTTAAAACTTCAATCCTCATTTTCTTAGTTTTTATAATTGTTAATTAGTTTTACAGACCATTGAAAATGAGATCCAAAACTATATTACTTCTCACAATAGGTGACATCTTCTATCCCATGAAATGTATTATGTGCTATACATCCTGACACTTAAAAATAAAGTCACATAAATTGAGAGCAGAAGGGGAAGGCAGATTGGATTTAGAATAGGTATACTAATTTCTTCATCTTAGCAACTAGGATTCAAAAGATGTTTTAAAGCCTTCAAGTGAATAAAAAAAAAGTATAAATATTTATTATTATAAAGGAAAGTAGTAAAAATGAAAAAAAATTAATAAAATGGAGTGATGAAGGAAAGGAGAAAGGAAGAGAAATGCATTAGTTTTATGATTGTTCATAGCAGGGAAGAAAAAGGTAATGTCTGAACTATGAGAGAATTAAGGAAATTACATAACATAGTAGTTATAAAGTTAACTACTAGAACAAAAATGCAAACCTTTTTAAATATAGGTATTATCTCCTAAATATAAAGAATTATACAATGAAAGTGAAGAATATGGACTATAATAATTTTTGAAAGCAGTAAAAAAGTATAATTAATTTCAAAGAACTAGATTCAAATACACCTATCATATCAATAAATATAAATGGATTAAATTCATATATTTAAGAAGGGAAGAAAAGATTGGACAAATGTATTTCAGACAAATGTAGAAAGAGAAGGAAGGGAGGGAGGAAGAGAAAAAGGGAGAGAGGCAGAGGAGGGAAGATGGAGAATGGAGGGAGTAAGGAAAGAAGGGAGGAAAGAAAGAATAGGTTGTAACCTTAATATCAGTTTGTTTTAATTCATTTCATAAAACATAAATAAGACAAAATGTCACCATATAATGTTAAAAGGAGATATTTGTAGAAATAATTTTAAAAAATCAAGACTGTCAGTGCACCAAAAGATATAGCATCAATAATCATAAAACAAAAACTATAGGTGTTATCATGAAAAACAAAAATGTAGTAGGATTTTGGTCACCTCTTTTAGTCTTTGACAGAGAGGAATAATGCAGAATACCTAAATGATGTAAAGTAGGACTAAATAAATATAGATCAAACTCTGTTCCCTAAAATAAAAACTACAACCTGCACTCACACAGAATGATAATAAAATGACTGACCATTAGGCCACAGTAAAAATCATAATTTCAAAATGTTAAAATAATACAAGCAACATTCTCTGATCAGAATGCAATAAAACTGGAACTAAATAATAAATCAAAAATAAAAATACAGTTATTAATTATGTGACTTCATATGTTATTTTTTAGAGCCTTACATCAACTGCAAAATGAAAATAATACTGAAATCATAGGGTAATGTTGAAAATCTTTTGAATTATAAGACATTATGCAAATAAAATATTATCCAAGAAAAATCATATTCCTCCTCACACTTGAGAAATACTTATTTGGCAGCTCCAAAGATTTGAGCAACTTGGTCTATACTGTCCATCTATGGCTACTTAAACAAATTAAAATTTTAGATTTCAACACCAGCCTGATTTAAAGAACTCATTAAAAACATTATGCAAGTGAAAGGAGCCAGTGACAAAAGACTACATATTGTATAATTCCACTGATAAGAAATGTCTAGAATAGGCAGCTCTATAGAGAAAGAAGGTAGATTAGAGTTTGCCCAGCACTGAGTAGAGGTGGAGAGAATAGAGAGTGACTGCTAATGGGTACAGGTTTTCTTTCTAGAATGATGAAAATGTTCTAAAATTAGATTGTGGGGATGGATGCAAAAGTCTGTATACTGAAAACCATCAAGTCATACACTTCAAATAGGTGAATTTTATGGTACATAAATTATATCTCAATAAAGCTGGAGTTTTTTAATTGTGAAAAATAGAGCTCATTAGCTACAAGCGCTAGTGGCTACCATCTTGGACATCAGACTATTTCCATCACTGCATACACTTCTGTTTAATAGTATTGGCTTACCTGATACTGAACAAATCAAACAAATATCTAGAAGTTCACAAGAATTATTTAAGCTTTACTTCAGCAAATTAATAAGGTCCTTCTAGTGAGAGTCTCAGATGATTTTTTTTCTCACTTCACTTACTAATTATACTAAAAGATCATCCTCTCACTTAATATAATCCAAATACATTAAGGTGCTAATTGAATATGCTGAATAAGCTGTGCATACTAATTGTCACTAATAAGTTTAATGCTGATTGCTTAAGTTTATAACAGCTACTCACCTACATAGTGGTTCAAGTCAACTTGCTATCCCTCACTCTTCATTAGGAAAATGTGTTTCATTAAGCTGATGTCATTATATGTGAGCCCAGAGGATTTACACCATGGGTAGTCCTTTTAACGTTCAATCCTGAGCAAATTGCTCATGCAGCTGAAGGTGACTCTTACATCATCCCTAGTCTTCCAGTGATGCTTAAAGCATTCCATTATTACGGTAAGCTTTGAATCAATAAGTACTTCTATGTCTATTACATTTCTTTACTCAATCAGTATGTTTTTAAATACCTAGCATTAATTATAATCCTGTAATCTTGGACAGTTCACTTATCTTCTCTGGGTTTCAGATTCTCCAAATTAAGGTGTAGGGAGGGAAGAGAGAGAAATTGGCAGCCTAATTACAAGTTTATGTCCCCTTCTGCCTCCCAGTTGAGGGAACTCTACTTAAAAAAAAAATACTGGAGATTAGATCTTAATTGTTCTCATCACAAAAAAAGAAATGATAATTATATGACACAATAAAGGGTTGGCTAACACTACAGTGATAATCATATTGCAATATATAAATGTTTCAAATCAACACATACACCTTTTACTTATACAATGTTTTCTCTTAATTATATATCACTAAAAAAAAAAATAGTAGAGCTTACTTGGGGAGCTTGGAGAGGTCACAAATATACCTAAGAATTGATCTTTTTAAAAAGCAGACATAGTTACCATTGTGAACAATGTCAGGGAGAGGAAAGGAAGACCAGCTACTCTCTCTCTGTTGCAGTCCCAGGTAAAGATGCAGGCTCTGTGGCAGCCTGAGACAGCCCGGCAAGCTGATTATGGATCTTTCTGCAAATGGAGAAGAACTCTCTCAAATGTCAATGTATGAGAGGTTGGCTGACTCTGCATGGGCTGCCATGCTGAAGCAAAATGACCATCCTGGTCTAATTCAATAAGCATAGAACAAGACCATGACAATCTGATTGTTCCTTCTCTCTCACAGCTATAAATACCCCAGAATAGAGCAGATTTTCCATCCCTACCTTGATACAGAGATTCCAGCTTGTTTGTTCTTCTGAGGTTGGCTGAACGACTGGAAAATAAATTTCTGTCTTACTTTCCACATCTACTAATCCACATCTATTTCACCTTTCCAGGAGCAAAAACCTATCAGATTTACCAGAAGAAGTAGGAGAAAAGGCCAGGTGAGAAGAATCAAGGATCCAAAACAGAGAAGTTAGGCAAGCCAATCTATACACATGTCCCCACTGGGCCAAAGCTAACGGAAGAAACAAAAAAGGCCACTAATCAAGGCTGCAGTAAGAGGATATATGATCAAAACAATGAGACTCTAAAGCAGACGAACATAAAGCTAATATCTGAAAATTAAAATAGAATTAGAATTAACAACAACAAAAAAATACATTGGCCAAAAAGAAGAGGAAGAAGGAAGAGAAGCAGAAGGAGGAAAGAAACAATTGTGTCCTGGAAAATCAAGTGAAGAAGTTGTTTCATTATACATAGGAAAAAAATTAAAGAAAATCACAAATAAAAAATTTAGAGGGGTGCCTGGGTGGCTCAGTCATTAAGCGTCTGCCTTCGGCTCAGGTCATGATCACAGGTGTCCTGGGTTTGAATCTGACTGCCTGCTCAGCGGGAGGCCTGCTTCTCCTTCTCCCATTGCCTCTGCTTGTGCTTCCTCTCTTGTTGTGTTTCTCTCTGTCGAATAAATGAGATCTTTAAAAAAAAAAATTTAGAGATGACACTATACACCTATTATAATGACCAAAATCCAGGACACTGACAACATCAAATGCTGTGAGGAGGTGGAGCAACAGGAACTCTCATTCATTTTGGACAGGAATGCAAAATGGTACAGCCACTTTGGAAGACAGTTTGGCAGTTTATTATAAAATTAAACATATTCTTACCATATAATTCATCAATAGTACTTCCTGGTATTTATGCAAATGAATTGAAAACTTATGTCTAAACAGAAAACTGTACATGGATGTTAATAGTAGCAATTATACTCATAATTGCCAAAAATTGGAAGCAACCAAGATGTCTTTTATTGGGTTAATAGACAGACAAACTGTGGTACACCCAGAGAATGGAATATAATTCAACACTAAAAATAAATGAGTTATCAAGCCATGAAAAGACATGGAGGAAACTTAAATGCATATTATGAAGTGAGAGAAACCAATCTGAAAAAGTTACATACTATGATTCCAACTATGTGAAATTCTGGAAAAGGCAAAACTATGGAGGCAAAAAAAATAAAAAATAAAAAAATAACAATTATATATATATATGCATATATATATATATATATATATATATATATATATATCCCTGTAACCTGTAACCCCTGGCAACCACTGATTATATATATTTTTATATATATATATAATATATATATAATATTTTTATATATTTTTATATATATAATCAGTGGTTGGCTAACACTACAGTGATTATATAATACTGATTATATATATTTTTAAATTATATATATAATATTATATATTATATATATATATAATATTTTTTATATATTTTTTTATATATATAATCAGTGCTTGCCAGGGGTTACAGGGGAAAAAAAGGATAAATAGGTAAAGTACATGGGACACCTGGGTGGTTCAGTGGGTTAAAGCCTCTGCCTTCGGCTCGGGTCATGATCCCAGGGTCCTGGGATAGAGCCCCACATCGGGCTCTCTGCTTAGCGGGGAGCCTGCTTCCTCCTCTCTCTCTCTCTCTGCCTGCTTCTCTGCCTACTTGTGATCTCTGTCTGTCAAATAAATGAATAAAAAATCTTTAAAAAAAAAATAGGTAGAGTACAGAGTACAGAGGATTTCTAGAGCAGTGACAATATTCTGTATGAAACTCTAATGTTGGATACATGCCATTATAAATGTACAACACCAAGAATTAACTCTAATGTAGGCTATGAACTTCAACTAATAATGATGTATCAGTGTAGGTTCCTCAATTATGACAATGCACCTCAATTAGGACAAATGCACTGCTCTGATGGGAGATATTGATAATGAGGAGATTATCCCTATGTGGAGGGCAACAGGTTTATGGGAAACTTCTGCTTCCCTACTACTCAATTTTGCTATGAACCCAAAACTATACTAAAAAAATAAAATCTATTAAAAAATAAGTTTAGAGCATATGAAGAAAACAACTTCGGGAAAGACAATATGAATTAAAGAAACATAGTACATTTTACTGAATCAGAGGAAATCTTGAATTCAGTGTATATAAGTCTCTAAGTGCTAGGCAAGTCTAAAGAGAAAAAAAAAAGGATCTATATCTAAATATACCTTTGTGAAATCTCTGAGATTTAGTAGTAAAGAGAAAATTATTTGACCAGTCCAAAATAATATGTGGCCTTCAAAATAAAATTCAACACTCTAGTATCAGACTTCTCACTGCAAACTTGGATCTTAGAAGACAGAGAAATATAATCTGTAAGAGAAAAGAACATTTAGGAATCTTATTCCCAGGCAAGAGAATGTTGCAAACAAAACAATGGTATTTTCAGTAAGGGTGAGAAATATACCAAAAACAAAAAGAAAATAAATGGTTGAACATAAGAGGAATAGGTAAAGTATAGCAAGGAAATGCAAAAATAATGTATAGATAGAGTAATAGAATATAAAGTGAAATTTGAGAGCAAAATAGTCTTTTATGCTTTAAAATCTATAATCTCTGAAGAATATGTAAAAACAGCATATTTACAGAATAAAAATAAAAGTAAAATATATAAAACAAAACAAATATTAAAATGGGATACTATATATTATGAGAGGATTTTTATATATCTAAATATCTGAGATCATATAGATGAAAACTATGTAAAAATATGCAGGATTTGAATATAATCCTCAAGGTTAGACTAATAAACACACATTTAAAGAAAATATTTTACCCCCATGAGACAATAAACATTCTTCATTACTAGAAATATTTACAAAAATGTGATCATTTATTGGACCAAAGAGAACGACTCATTTCACTCAAGAAAAAAAGAGGGGGAAGGGAGGTCATTTTGTGAACATTACGTGATAAAATTAAAAATCATGAATAAAAAAGGTAACCTACAAAAAAGTTCTAGAATCCTAATCATAGGAAAATATGTAACTCCACATGCTTTTATATTTAAAAATGAAAGACTGACTATAAAGAGATTATAAACTGACTTAAGAAACTGGAAAAATAGTAAAAAAAAAAAAAAAGGAAATTAATGCAGATAAAAGTTAAAATTGGTAATATGGGATTAGAGAAACAGTCCACATACCCACTCTGAAGCCAAACAGCTGAGATCTGCAGGGGAGGCAGAATTCTTCCTCTACCATTCAAGATCTTCCAGCTGGACTAAGAATTCAATTACATGAGACAGCTGTAGAGGAGGAAAACCCAGAGTTTCATCACATATGTGTGGAGGCCCAATAATAAAATTATGACCCTGAAGAAATTACTAAGACAAGCAGTTTTTATACATTTTAGACAAAAAGATGATAAATTTGTGAGGAATTTACAGGATAAGGAAAACCAGTGTCTGGGAGCTTTAATTAGTAAGGAATTCTAAGTTGAATTTGGCTGAAGTAGTAGATTAGTAAAGAGGTAACAAGGTTCATTTCTACAGCTTTCTCAACTTTAAAGTCCCCATCTCTGGTGATGAGGATGTCTTTTTAAACCTCTTAGTATGAGGAAAGTATTTTTCATATGGGTGATTTGTTTCCTGCTTTCAGGGAGACAGAGGAGAGTCTGAGTGTCCTTGCACTGACTGTTACCAAGTAGCTTCAGTTCAGAATAATCAATATGCTATGGGAGTACATTTTAGGGTGGCCTGCCCTGGGTCCCTACAGATCTAATTCCAGCTGTGCCAGTTTTCGATGAGTAGCTTGGGCAATAGTTTTAGTCTCCCTGTACCTCATTTCCCTCATCTACAAAGTGGGAACAAAATAATACCTAATATATAGGCCTATTAAGAGAAATGAATTCAAGGTTGTAAAGATTTTATACAATGTCCGACAGGTGTATTATATACCAGTCATTAAATAAAATAAAACAAAATAAAGGCAGCAAATATGATAAATCGAGCACATTGATATCTTAAAATATTTAAAAATAAATATATTTGATAACTATTGATATTTTTAAATAAAGTAATAAGATAGACAAATTCCTCACAGTCTGGTTAGATCTCCTTTTTTTAGGGCAAAAGTGGGAACTATGTTTTAAGACTCAGGACAAACAAGAGTACTTGATGTCACACAGAGCGAGCCCGAGAATGAACAGAAAATTCAGGCTAGGAAAACTGGATACCCAGAACCAAGAGACATTGGAAGCCCCAGAACTTTCAGTTCCAGGGAGGGTGAGTTTGAGCACAGCCCTTCCCAACCCAGTTCCAGCTGGCTTGGCCAGAGAGAACTCTGGAGTCATGGGACAATCTAATTGGTCACTCTCCCAATATCTACCTCCCCTTCAGTGAGTGAGTAATTCCTATGTGTCTCAAGTTATTGCTGCATGCAGAGGACAGAAATCTTACTAATTCGTTCACTGAAGCAAGCATAGCTTGATGAAAGTACATTGAAAAACAAAAAGAAAAATAACTATAGGTCAATTTCACTTCTGAATGTAAAATGTTAAAACGTTATAAAATATTAAGTATTAACTAATAGAATCAAATGGTATTTTTAGAAATAACAGTGACTATGCAGAGTTGGCCTTATGACTGAACAGATGAGTAAATATTAGTTAAGCTATCAAAATGTTTCACTATATTAAAAAATGAAGGAAGAAAAATGTTATATAAAGAGATGCTGAAAACAGTCAAATGCATCAGCTATTCCTCAAAAGTTAGTAAGTAGTAAAGGAATAAAAGAAAATACAAGATGCAAGTATTTATCAGACACTATCATTAAAATTATCTACATTGTGAAATATTAAGACTAATTCTCTTGAATCAGGAATTAGAGAGAGATGTTTTATGTGATTTCCAATATTCAACATTTTTAAAGATCTAGAGAAAAAGAAAATAGAATTATTTTTACAAATGAAATGCTTACATACATAGAAATCCAAGAAACTCAATACCAAACTAATTAGTACTGAACGGGATATTTAATTTAAAAATTAAGGAAGAAAACCTTAATTCACAACAACTAAAGTTCTAATATCAATGATAATAAAAATCTAAATAACTTCTATTTCTAAAAACCACATTAGTTTATCAAAGAACAGAATGTAAAACCTGAATAAATAAGGCAAAATAAAAATAATTATTCTTCCCAAATTAACACAGAAAATGTAGTGCAATTATAAACAAAATTCTATAGCTTTTTTATCTAGACAAAATATGTTTAACATTTACATGGAAACATTAAGGTGTGAGGTCTGTCAAAAAAATTTGGATAATGAAGATTAGTGACCAGGGATACCCTAAATATTAGTAAAATTTACATATATGAAACTACAGTGTGGTATGAAAATAGGAATAGACAAATATATCAGTGAAAAGTCAAAAGTCAGGAAACAGATCCAAGTGTATGAAAGAACATTTATGATAAAGGTGGCATGTGAATTTATTGGAAAAAAATGAATTACTCAATAAACAGCACCAGAAAAAATAGCTGTCCGTGTGGAAGAAAAAAACATAACTAACACCATAAATATTCATCAACATCAAAATGTTTAAATATATAAATATAAAAGTGAAATAAAACACTAGAAAAAAATAGTGGATAAAAGTTTTATAATATTGTGATATAGATGACTAGCTAAACAATATAAGACATGAGCAGCTATAAAAAAATTGAGATTTGATTATATAAATATTAAAAGTCTTCAGTATTGAAGGGGAAAAAGCCTGAACAAAGTCAAAAAATAATATTACTTATAATGGGATCAGAGCCTATATGTTATTAAGACAAAGACAGGGGCGCCTGGGTGGCTCAGTGGGTTAAAGCCTCTGCCTCTAACTCAGGTCATGATCTCAGGGTCTTGGGATCGAGCCCCACGTCGGGTTCTCTGCTCAGCAGGGAGCCTGCTTCCCCCTCTCTCTTTCTGCCTTCCTCTGTGCCTAGTTGTGATCTCTCTCTCTCTGTGTCAAACAAATAAATAAAATCTTAAAAAAAAAAAGACAAACTACCTAGTTTTTAAGTGGATAAATTATATAAGCAAAGAGAAAATATGGAAAACTATATATTAATAAGATGTTAAATGTCATTAAAAGAGAACAATAACATTTCCACCATCACTTAACAAGATTTAAAATATTGTTAAGATTTTGGGCACCTGGGTGGCTCAGTGGGTTAAGCCTCTGCCTTCAGCTAAGGTCATGATCTCAGGGTCCTGGGTTCGAGCCCCGCATCAGGCTCTCTGCTCAGTGGGGAGCCTGCTTCCCCCACTTGCTCTACCTGCCTCTCTGCCCAGCCTGTGATCTCTCCCTCTGACAGATAAATAAAAATTAAAATAAAAAATAAAAAAATAAAATAAAATATTGTTATGATTTTAACAGTTTTGTTAAAAATCTTAAGATTTTTTTCCCAGTATTTTTTCAACATTCCTCTTTTTTTAAAAATGTTTAGATAGTATGATAAATCAGATACTGTGTTTGACTGATAGCATCCAGAGTGTCGAGAACATAAAGAATACTTGCTTACATTGCTTATAAAATTAATATTTTAATGTATACACCTTTTGACCCAGCAATCCTACTTCTGTCAATATATACTACAGAAGTAAAAGCATTAATACATAGTACAACATTGATTGGTAACAACAATTTAAATATTAGTTATCCAGGTGATGCTATATATATAGGAACATTTTGTAGAAGAACAGAGAAAGGAAAAGGTGGAAAGAATTCGTATCAAAAGCATTGACAATGATTCTCTGACCTGGAAATAAAGAGAGTACTTGGTAGGACATTAGGATTAGCTTAGAGAGAACAAGAAGCAATCGGTCTATTATTTCTTAATTAAAACATGTGTTTTCATTTTGTACTTAAAAATAAGATTAAGAAAGAACAAAACCTCAGTCTCCTAGAAAAATAAAATCAGTGGTTTCAATTACCTCAAAAGATCCCACTAACTCAAAAATATTCTCAACTGCTCCACGTTCAGAAAATCAAAGTAGGATTTGTGAGAAGCCACCTTAGAAAAATTTGGCTCCTGATTTTCAGTCAAATTGAAAAGCCAGAGATGAAACAATTACACAAAGCTACAAACTGCAAATATAATGAAGTAAAAATGGGTTCACAAATGGCTGGTAGAAGATAAAGAAATGTAATACCCACTGGGACTGAAATTACTCGGGAAACCTTCTTGAAGAAAACAAGTAGTTCAGAGTGGTTTGCGTGATTTTCCTCTTATCCCTTCACCTCATCTCTCTAGGACTAGGCTGCGTGTGGAAAGTGACCCTGAACCATACTGATGATCTGTATTTCCTCGGCAAGTACTTGACCAAACATCAACCTCACTCTGACATCTAAATTCTTGTATTGTGTCTTGTGCTTTAATTTCCCTGCAAGTGTTTTGAACTAGTTTGAAGGCTCTCAGAAGACCAATATCCCCAGAGCCGTTAGTATGCTTGCTTACGTGATAATTTAGGTACATTTGGAATTAACACTCTCATCTCTGAAGTCTCGCTGTGGTCATTTGCTTGTCGCCCATTCTCTCCCATGTCTTCAGCCCTTGACTCTAACTTAATGCCCAAGTTTTTATAATGTATTCCTGCACTCTTGCATCATGTATGACCCACACAAGCTCTTATTCCTCCATGAACCCTTTACAGATCACCCTAGTCAAGTGGGAAACATATTCTGCTATTTATCTCCTGCAGGCTGTCATTTAAACCACTCCTCTAGGGCTTGTATATTCTTTCTTCCATAGAAATTGTCATACTGAGAATGGGCATAAGGTAAGACTTTTTGGGTAGAAGAAGAAAGAAGGGGAGAGAGAAATGGAGGAAGACAGGGAAGAAGAGAGGGAGACGCTAACGCAGAAACCAACACAAAACAGAATCTATCATAAATGTTATTATTACAGAGCTTTCTTCATGTTTCTTTAAGGAATTAGATAATGCGTAAAATATAGAATAAATTCCCTGGATTCAAGAAAAATCCCCTGTGCCTTTCTAGCATGTTTGCAATAAATTGATGCAGAGAATTAAGGCCCTGAGATTCCTAGGCCAGCTGCCAACTGTTGCAGACCCTGGGACAATATGGGGAGAAGAGGAGCTGTGACCACACTCCAACAAACGGGTCCTCCTCTCCTCCATGTACAATCCCGGGTCTCCTCCATGTCACTTGGATGTGAGGTTTAACCCTGGGCCCTGGTTCTCAGTCCCTAGCAAAGTCACACCCCAAGAACAGAGCCCCTCTTGTCCACACTAGAGGGGAATATGGTCAAGATTCCTCAGCCACTGGCTCCAAGTAGAGGATGGCTCACTCGTGGAGCCCTTTCCTCTGCAGCTCTAGTTTGCTCCACAGAGTTAGAGAATCCAAGCGGGTCCAGGTTTTGAGGCTTAAAGCTTAAATAATTTGGAAGCCTCTGGTTATGAAAACAATACAAAATTCCAAACACAAAATTAAGTGCAAGAGCAAATACTGATTTGAGTTCTCTTTTTCCTTTTTGCTATCTATTTTGGGGGTTGTCATGATCTTTTTTTCCTTAATCTTCATGATTTTAACCATCAGACCTTTAGTTCTCTTTATAATGCTGAAGAAGAGTTTTTGGCATCTTGGAGTTTCTGCCAGGCTTATTTTAGTTTGTATTTCCACAATATATTTCCCATCATAGTTGAATTTTGGTAGGGTTAATAATTTCAGAAAAGAAATACAAATTAATTTGGATTCAGGCATTTATAAGAGCAACTTCTATTAAATTTAAAATCACTGTTTTGTTACATTGAACTACAAAATGTGATTAAATACTTCAGTAAAAAATATATTGCTTTACTGAGGGTTGTTTTGTCACTGGAACACTTGTTTCTTTAGGCCATTCTGCTGAGTGTAGTTTTGTCTGGAACTGGCAGTTTTCATCAGGAAAAAATCCACTAAATAAATAAATAAATAAATTTTAATTCAACTTAAAAAGGAAAAGATGCATAAACTTAAGACATAGTCCAATGCATCAGGATACATAAAACATGCAACTTTATATACAATGGTACATACTCTTTGTAGTAGTCCAAATTTGTGCCCTAGAAAGAAGAATTCTGGTAAATTCTACTTCACGTGATTCTCATTTAAAAAAAAAATTAAGAAACAAAAGATATTTTCTACAAACACTATAAATTCCTGACAAGAGTGAACTTCTGTTTCACCTAGGCATATCTGAACACCAAATCCTCCACTTTTAATTATATACATCTGATGATTGGACTACTTTTCCTGACTAGCCTCTACCCAATACATTTCATACCTTATATCTCCTCTATAGATCCCATAACCGGACACAATAGAACATGACAGATCGTAAAACAACTTCTGGCCTCGCCATTTCTGAAGATACAGGTAAGTTGACCAAAAAAGTGCTAAGAGAATTCCTGGAAGTCACACCACACCTGAACATGAATGGATAACCTGTTATTCCACTAAACACAATGAAATCTAGGCCCCACTGAAGTTCTCATCAGTCAGATCCCAAAAGTGCTCTGGCCAGTCCCCTGCCACCCAACGTAAGGGTAGGTGTGAATGTAGGAAAGTTATAGTAGAACTAGATAGCAGCTCTGTTTGTGATTAAAATATCTTACTTTTGTAAATTAAAAAAAAAAAAAAAAAAGCACACACAAACATATAAATATATAACACATTGCTAGCAAAGCTTCCCAGGATCTTGAAAGAAGCCTAACCAGGTGAGGGTCTTAAAGATGGAGCTTCATACGTGTCACAGTGATTCTGTCTCTGGGGAGAAGATAACATATTTTCACATTGACAAACTTGTTCATTCATAAAATCTGCTTATTGGGACACCTGGATGGCTCAGTTGGTTAAGTGTTCGACTCTTGGATTTGGCTCAGGTCATGAGATCAGGTTCGTGAGATCTAGCCTGGAGTCAGGCTCTGCACTGGGTGTGGAGCCTGTTTAAGATTCTCTCTTTCCTTCTCTCTCTGCCCTCTCCTGTGGCACTCTCTCTCTCTCTCTCTCTCAAAAAATCAAAAAATTATTTAATAAAATCTCTTACTATTCACTCTTCTATCCTTAGATTTATGTCCCATTATTATCATGCATTATCATCAACCAACTAACAGTTTCATTCCTTCTGAAAAGAAAACAAACTTTTTCGAGATTGATTTCATTTTGTTTTTCATTTCACACAGTATTTCCAAGAGGTGAAGGTTCATTCAAAAATGAAGCATTTGGTTCCACTCAACTAAGGGCAGGGTTGCCTATTCTGAGGCTGATAGTAGGAGGGACAGAGGGGACAGCTGTGTGGGGACAAGGGCAAAGAGATGTGTGATGGTGATAGGTCACCATGAGCCAGGGAGGATGAAAGCAGCCTCACAGAGTTTAGGCAGATCGAAGGCTCTGGAGGAAGATAAGCATTTGCTTGTGTGGTTGGTCTTTCTCTCAGTGAGACTGAAATGCTGCCAGTGGAGAGCAGAGTGGGTGTGTCTGTCTCCCAGGAGAGGGGCCCCACACCAGGCCACCCCATGCCTCATGCCCTAGCCAGAACCCCATCTGAGTCCAGGTGACTAGAGCACACCTAGAGTGGTCTGTAATTGGCATTGCCCCCCACCATTTTTAGTGATTCTGGGTGTCCCTTCCCTCCTGGGGAGACCCTGAGGCAAAAAGGGGATCTGGGGTAGACCAAGGCTCACCCACCTGCCAGAAGGCCCAGGGCAATGAGATGCCTTTGCAAGACATTCTCAATGGTCTGGAGGAACCTGAAGAAGGGGTCTTGATAAGAACCATGACTAGCATGTGGGTATGCTTCCTGTTTCCGTGGGGAAACTATAGTCACAACTGTACCAGAGAGTATGCTATACTCAAGTAGGCACCAACCCTTGAGTAACTTTATCCAGATCAACAAAAAAGAAGGGATCAATGTACACAACCATGTGTGAATGGTAACTCTGGGTGTCACATGCACCTGCTCCCTTCAACTCCCCAAGGTCATCGGCACTACACTGGGAAAAGAGCAGGCTAATTTGTGGTAGGGCCACCCAAGGCAAAGCCTGTGAGCCTAGGAAAACCTTAGAGCTAACCAGGCTGCTTCTCTAGAAGTGTGTTAAGATACCCATTCCTGACCATGAAAAGCAGCTCGACCTGAAGCTGCCCCTGCTACTCTTCTAACTTAAGCTGTGTGTCCCTTCAGATGCAAGAGATCTTCTCATTTATACAAAAAAACTTGTTGACCTCCTAAAACCAGCAGCAAAGAGTATGCCAACATTTAGGCCATTTCATCTGGGAATAGTACTGTTGTTTAAAAAGAACAACCCTAGGGACACCTGGGCGACTCAGTTGGTTGAGCGTCTGACTTGACTTTTTGTTTCAGCACAGGTCATGATCTCATAGGTCATGAGATCGAACCCCCAACCCTCACCTTGGGCTTCACGCTCACAAGGGAGTCTGCAATAGATTCTTTCCCTCTGCCACTCCCTGCACTTGCACACGCTCTCTCTTTCTAACAGACAAATCAACCTTTAAAAAAAAAAGAAGAAGAAGAAGAAGCCCAAAATGGAGTCATCTGCCTCCCATGGAAACAAACCAAAATGTAATTACAGTTTCAATTTATCCTAGGAGAATGTGACTTTTTAACAGTCAAACTAAAATTTCCTGACCAGCACTAATGAGATAATCTGCATAATAAAAACCTCCTCCCTTCTCTCCCCCCCAAAAAGGGTGTTCTGGCCTGAAACAATCCTTTCTTTTCTTTTGCTAATAACCTTCTTGGCCCATCTTCCTGCTTATAAAAACCTTCTTTTTTGTATGATTCATTGGAACATCTATTTGCTAGATGAAATGCTGCTCAATTCATGAATCACTTGATAAAGCCAATTAGATCTCCAAATACACTTGAATTAATTTTATTTCATGACACTGTGTTTGAAGTACAAAGGTACCTAGCAGTTATCTCAAAAATTGGGCAGGATCCACTCTTCGGCTAGTTCAGGGTCTTTCAAGAGTACAAGAAGAACTGCTCTTTGTTGAAGGACAACAGAACCCAGCTGACCAGAGTGACTCCAAGTTCTAAAAGTAAGACACCCAGCAGGATTGGTAATTTATTAAAGAACCTCAAAGCCTGCCTTGTTTCACATAGTTCAAAGGTGAACATCATGTCTAGGACTGTGGTGGAGAGCAGCATGGCAGAAACCCCTGGTACCATGGTATCTGAGACCAAGAAGACAGGAAACTTAGAAGCCCTTCAGAAGGAGCAAAAGCATAGGAACCAAGCTATTTCCAGCTCAACTTCCTTAGTTTTAAATAAATAAAGCCATACAGTCTGACAATGAAATGCTATTTTTTAAGTGCTTTTTTTTTTTTTAAATTAGGCTCCATACCTAGACACATAGAGCCCAGCATGGGGCTTGAACTCACAACCCTGAAATCAAGATCTGAAGAGAGATCAAAAGTTGGACACTTAACTAACTGGCTGAACCACCCAGGCACACCTGAAATGCTATCCTTTTAAGTTTACATATTCCATAGCATAATAGAAACCTCACAGTGGATTCCATGACATCAACTGTGCTAATGCCTGATGCCCCAGTTTTCTAGTAGAGCAGAGCCCAACCTCACACCCATATCAATGGAGTCAAAGGAATGCTCTATCTGCCTTAAAAATTACCTGCCTCTGGTTCCCCCAGGTTATGGCTGAAAGTCATTTTGTGGGCTGAGAAGCACCACCACCTCCCTCTCCTATTCCTTTTTGTCTCTCTGCAGGTCCCTGAACATAAAATTAAATAGAGTCTACTAATAAAACAAGAACAGGATTCATGTCCCCTCTGGATATTTAAGGAAGAGAGGAGGCAAATGGTTAATATTTTTTGGCAATCAGATTAAGACCACCATCTAGGCTTAGCAATTCCACTTTTTGTTCTATACCCTGGAGAAACTCTCATACATTTACCTTAGAAGACAATTACCAAAAAAAAATTTTTTAATTTTTTTTATTTTTTCGCCAGGTTTACACACTTCACAGCACTCACCATAGCACATACTTCCCCAATATCCTACAAAAAAATGTTTTTAGCAAAAGAGTTTGTAAGAGCAAAACATTGGAAATAACCCCAATTGTCCATCACCTGGAAAATAGGATACTATACAATAATGGCAGCTACACTGGAATGGATGAATCTCACTGCTGAGTATTAAAAGCCACTCACATAAGAACACATGTGTTATAGTTCTATTTACAGAATAGTTCAAAAACAAGACCATTTAGAATGTGTACTTGGCAAAATCAGAGGAATAATAATCTGTAGGGTGGAAAGGAGGAAGAGGTCATCAGAGTTGTATATGCAAGAGTTCCAACAGTGTTGGGAATTGTTCTCCCTCATAAACAATGTGGTGGGTACTCAAATGTTTTAATATTTTTCACATTTTGACATTTCTGAGTTCAGGAGGATCTTAAAAGATATACTTGTTATTGTCATAGAAATCTTAACCAATTTCTACGTTCACAGTATGTGATATTAAGCAGAAGTCTGAGAAATATTTGTAATATGCACAAAATAGAAATTTAAAGGGACAAGAGAAGATGTATCCATAGGTCATTTCAACTAAAGCATCTGCATTTATTCTATTGATTCTCACATCAAAGAGGCCACCAAAAGTATTTCCCAAGTTGTTTATAACCTTGGATAGACACTTAAGAGTAATCTTCAAAGACATTTTTGAGTGTTCTTTTGGCATAAGTACATAAATAAGTAGTTGAAATACTGCTCTCAGTTCTGTGAGATTTACTAAAAATCTAAATTTAATAAAAGAATTTTGAGTATAGTGATCAAGTATTTACTAGAAAAATGTAAACCCAGCAACACCCAGCTGAAGGTCACTTTTTTTAAAAGCTTCACAGACTGCCCAGCAAGGGTAAGTGAATCTCTTTGTGTTTCTGAGAACCTTCAGTTCCTTGGCCACTGTCCCAGTATTACAGTAGAGTTCTATAAAATGTGAATTAAACAATTCCATTCAAGGGTTGCTCTGCACACCAGGGTTAAGGAAAAAGAAAAAGAGTCTTTTTCTTTTTTCTGTCCTTTAGCTCTAAGCCAATATGTTGCTTAATAGACATAAGATAAGCTAAAGTTTCATTCCATTTCATATCAATTCAAGTAAAAAGATTCACTCCCTGGTATTTTTATGTCCTCTTTTCATTTGCGGGGAAGATCCTAGAATAGTAGAAAGTGATTCTTTGTACATTATAAGAAAAGATAAAGAGAGGTGTAGAATTGGTGAAAAGGGATACAACTGGGAAAATGAAAATGAAATAAAAGATAGCTAAAGATTTTCTTTGTCCACAGATGCGTAAGAAAACAAAGGCACCAGAAGCAAAACATATTGATAGTTCACATAGAAGGGTTCCTGGATGGCTCAGTGGATGGGGAATGTGACTCTTGATCTCAGGGTTGTGAATTAAAGCCCCCATGTAGAGCTTACTTTAAAAAAAAAACAAAAACAAAAAACTCAGTTGAACTTCTAAAGTAAACAAAAGAGTTACTTTTGGTTTTTGTAGAACTTTTTATTTCCATTCAGAAATAAACTGGACATAAATCTGGTACCTTCATTCACATGACCCATATATCTACCCTCCCTAAATATACGTATAACAAATAAGTATGAAGGTAAGATGCTAAACTTCAAAACCAATCTGTTTTCAAAGCCATAGGGAAGATAATTGTTTAAAAAAAAAAAAGGTGTTAAGCCTTGTTTATAAAAAGCAGTGCGTTCACCTGCAGGAAGAGGTAACATCACATGGAAATAAGGCAGACAGAAATGCTAGCCACATGACCAGCCATTTGTTAGCCAAGAAAAATCTGACCACCAGATTTTATAAAAAGAACCAAAACACAATGTAGGAAGTAGAGAGTCACTCAGAATCCAATGCAGCTTCATCAAAAGGGTTATCCTATCCCTAAGCAGGAAGTATTTACTGATCTTTTTTCTTGGGTTCTGCCTTTAACAAGACCAAGTGTCCCACCTGTCACTGCTACTGTGTGTTTCTGCCCATTCTCTCTAGCTGGCTTCTACTCCTCCACAGTTCCTATTGGACCTCTCATCTGTTTTTTGTGCCATCTTCTTCTCAGACATCAAGCCACACTATAAAACTGCTACCACATTACTGTCTTTCTGCATGAATATCGAACTTCCATTGGCTAAAGATTCATACCAGAACAACATAAAGGCTTCGGTCAGGCTGTTGGACTAGCTACCCTTGCATCAAATGCCCTCTCTTCGTCAAATCAGCTCCAGACAGCGGCAATGGTACATGATGGACCCTATCGGTTCCATGTATAAGTTAGTTTTCAGAGGAGAGTTTTGCATGAGACTCAGCCTCTTCAAAGGAGAAGACACAGTATTTGAGCCCCTCCATCACACAATTTCACATTCTGATATTTTCTGGGGCTCAAAATAAGAACTTCGATTTGCTTTTAAGGCTCAATTCTAGATTGGATTTTTCTTCTTTTAATATTTTAACCCAGATGTATTGAATTTCTATGGTAAAGAAATTAATGTACTAGACATTGGGCATGAATGACGGGAAATAAAACATTCTAGCAAAAGAGATATTACAGAAGGAAGAAAGAAAGAAAGAGGGAGGGAGGGAGGGAGGAAGAAAGAAAGAAAAGAAAGAGACGGGAAAGGGCCAGGTGTGGGAGATGCAGTGTAGTGATCAAGAAGAGGTCACGTGTTAGAGTTAGGCAGACCGGGGTTCAAATTCCAGCTTTGACATCTACTGGCTGTGGATTTTGACACGTTGCTTCATGTTCCTGGACTTCAATATCTTTTCTATAAAACAAATACAATAGGACTTACTGCAGGAATTCTCCAGGATCTGTTTTTAAATGCTTAGGTGAATGCACAGACACACACACACACACACACACACACACATACACACACACGTCCACGCACGCATGCGTACACAAACATCAGGTTGGCACTTGCCATTATGAGATATCAGGATATCACATTCACTTATTTTTTTTTTAAGATTTTGTTTATTTACTTGAGGGAGAGAGAGCACGAGAGGTGGGAGGACCAGAAGGAGAGGGAGAAGCAGATTTCTTGTGACAGCATTTATTCTTTGCAATCTATATCCTATGCCCACTTGTGATCCAATTAGTGAGAGAGTGTTACACCCAAACCTTACCCTTCCGTACAACATAAAGTCCATCCGGAGGTGATTTCACCAGTCTCTCCTTGTTACCAACAATTGCAGGATCACTGGAACAAATGCTTAGACCTAGGTCAATAAGCATGCAGGAACCATCCAGAGCATGTGGTAGAGAAGGCAGTGCTAAATATTCCATTTTCTTGTCTACATTTCCTGGCCTTTTATAGCTAGGTAAGAACATGTTCTTGTTCTGGAGAATTAAATGTGGACAAAAGAGACACATATCACTTCTGGGCGGAAGTAATAAAAAGTTCAAGTGCTTTTCTCTGCCTTGGTGACTGCCAAAAATCCAGCAGGAATAAATCTTTGTTGGGCTGAGCCCAACAATTTCAGGCTTAATTTGTTACTGAAGAATAATCTGGCTTCTACTGACTAATACAGAGTTGGCACAAACTGATCCAAATAAAGATGCTCTTTGAATTCTAGGAGGCAGAGATTGGAAATCTTTTTGTCCCCTCACCTAAAAGCACCAGTCCCAATTCCCTTTCTTAGTTGCTGCAATTCCAGGGGCTGCACGGGCTGGACCACAGATGGCAAGGCAGCAATGCCAAGAGGACAGAAGATGATGTGTCATGTCTTCCACAAACCATCAAGTTTAATAATGTACAGAATATTCTCTTTATGCCAAGTTCTTTTGTAGCTAAAGTAAATGTCCATTATTCAAGTTACTGTTTTACTCAGCAGTCCCGTAACAGCTCATAATTTTAGAGCACTCATTGTTCTAAGCACTCTGCCTCCAATAACTCATTTAACACTCCCAACAATCCTGTAAGGTTGATATATTCTCATCTGCATCTTGAAGATCAAGAAACTGAGGCCAAAATGTGATCTCTCATGGTTTGGAGGAGACAAACGGCCCATGGTGAAGTCGGAAGCTAATTATTTGGTGGGCAAAGAGCTTTGCTTACTTCACAGTGTCGTTGGGATATTAAATAGCATAGCATATGTGAAACACTTTGTAAAGAGCCTCATCCACAGTAAACAACTGACACATAATTGTTCTGATCATGATTATACTGATGACGATGGCTGAGAATGGAACCAGTCATCCTTGAGCTTCCCAGTGAGAAAGGTGTTTTATTGCCCCTTGGGCACTGTGGTCTGTGCTCCACAGATAGGAATAGATATATTCCCAAAGACAAGAACTAAACCTCCAGTTGAGCTGAAAGAAAAGGCATCCAAGTAAGGCAAAAAATGTCCGTAAGTCCTGTGCTGTGTAGCATTTAAGCAGTTGTTGGTTAATGTACCTCCCATGTTCCTGTCACTAACATAAATAATTTACACTGATAATCACTGTAACGGTGTTGTTATTATCAAAATGACAGATACCCATATAGATGCAAGAAGCATTTCCTGTAAAAGGCTGCCTGGTGTCCCGGGCAATGCATACTTGGATATCAGTTCAAAAGTGATGACATATGAAGTTAGGTTTTAATTATTTCACTGAGTAACTGGAACATACAACTTGTCTATCTTAAGGAATATGAATCCCTTGTCAATAAGCAGAAGGGAAGGCATGAAGTTGAGGGAGGATGCCAGGCAATGCACAAGCTAATCAGTGTGATTTTTAGGTCTTGGTTGTAGACCACATATAGTATTACTAAAAGCATCAAGTACATCTGCAAATTCAACTGAATGTAGGAATAATTTGCTGTTCACAGATAATTCTGTCATATTTTAGAAATATTTCACAGACAATGGGTTCTGGCATCTTTCACTTACAGGGAGTGTGCTTTACTTTCATCCAAGTGCCAACACCAAAAACTAGTCAAAGAGCCAAGAGAATAACCAACAAGCCTTGGTGCATCTACCCGTCTGAACATTGCTGCTATCATTTCTAAAGAGACTGACTATTGACTTTTAAGATAAAGCTACTTATTATGTATCATGCCAGCTTAATAAAAATGGAAATCCCTTTTAACTTTTCAAACATAAAGATATAGCTTTAGTTTCACATGTCAACAAAGAGAGAGGAGACAGAAAGTCATTGTAACATCTATTCTAATGCATTCTTTTAATATATCGTGAGCCTTCTTTTATCTCAGTTTATGTTTCTTCATTTCTTTACTGTTATTATTAAGAATCCTTATAAGAGGGACGCCTGGGTGGCTCAGTTGGTTAAGCAGCTGCCTTCGGCTCAGGTCATGATCCCAGCGTCCTGGGATCGAGTCCCACATTGGGCTCCTTGCTTGGGGGGGAGCCTGCTTCTCCCTCTGCCTCTGCCTGCCATTCTGTCTGCCTGTGCTCACTCGCTCTCCCTCTCTCTCTGACAAATAAATAAAATCTTTAAAAAAAAAAATCCTTATAAGAATCAGAGTTAGACCAGAGTTGACCAGATGGCCTAATTATTCTATAAAAACAATCTCTCATTTTCAAAAACTCATTGATCACAATTAGAGGATTCTAGGCAACCAGACAACGAATCTGAAAACTGGTAAAACAAAGGGAATGAAGCATTTATTCTGTCTTTCCCGTATGACTTAGGCATCTGGGTAACAAATGTCTAATGTTAATGAGAAAAGTTTATCTTTAGAGAAGTATTATAGCTAATAAATGAAAAGTTAATAAGAAAAGTTTGTCTTTAGAGAAGTATTATAGCTAATAAATGAAAAAAATGATGGATTTTAAATATGACTATTTTACGAACACTAATGAATTAATGATTTATGCACTGATCGTCCATGACTGCCCACATCACTAAAACAAAGACAACCAGATACTATGTGTGTCTTGATGTAAGTACACAACATTACCTATGAAGTAGTCTTGCCAAGAAAGTCAAGCCTGAATTTCGGCAAGCTTCTGGATCCTGCCACCAACTTATAGAAAAACAGGGGGCAGAGGGAAGTGTTAGTTAATATCACAGGAAAGTGATCAGGAAAATACAGACTGTATTAATTCTACAGAACAAATAACTCATACCTTCAACAAGTACTTTGCAAGTGGAAAAAAAGAGATGGATGAAAATATAGATTAAAAGACACCTAAGAGAGGGAAGCCAGAGTGGCTCAGTCGCTTAAGCGTCTGCCTTCGTCTCAGGTCATGATACCAGGGTCCTGGGACTTAGTCCCCACATGGGGCTCCTTGCTCAGTGGGGAGCCTGCTTCTCCCTCTGCCTGCCATTCTCCCTGCCCCTGCTCATGTTTGTTCTCTCTCTCTTTCATACAAATAAATAAAGAAAATCTTTTTTTAAAAGATTTTAAAAGAAGGCACTTAAGAGATACACCAAACAATTGCAATGCATTAGATTCATTTAGAACCAATTCAAACAAATTGTATGTTAAAAACAACCCATGAGGGGCACCTGGGTGGCTCAGTAGGTTAAAGCCTCTGCCTTCAGCTCAGGTCATGATCTCAGGGTCCTGGGATAGAGCCCCGTGTCAGGCTCTCTGCTCAGCAGGGAGCCTGCTTCCTCCTCTCTCTCTGCCTGCCTCTCTGCCTACTTGTGATCTCTCTCTCTGTCAGATAAATAAATAAAATCTTTAAAAAAAAAAAAAGCCCATGAGACAGGGAAATCTGAACACAATTACAATTAATTATAAAAATAAAATTTACTTGTGTTACAATGGTGTTGTGATTATTTTTTAAACGTTCATATCTTTTAGATAGAGAAAGATTTTTTAAATTATACATATAGAATTTGCTTCAAAATAGTCAGGACAATTGGTGAGGATAGAGATAAAATATGATTGGTTGTGAGCTGGTGATTGTTGGAGCTAGGGCACAGTATATGAGGGTTCGTTATGCTATCCCATCCACATTCGCTTATTTCACTTTTCATAGTACACAGTTGAAAACCATCTCCCTTTCAAATTTTAAGACTCAGGTGAAATCAGGCTGATCATAAAAATTTGATGGTGATCTTGAATTTCAAATCAATTGCCTAAAAAATGGTGAGTTCTTGTTATTTTCCATTGGAAATCATAAACAAAAGCCCAATTTTTTTTCTATTTCTGTTACACCATATGGTTTGAAAATTTGTAGGGGAGGAATTTTTCTTATCCAAATTCAATTTCAAGGAATGTCTTTGATCCATTTGTCTATAAATCCAAGAAAGAATTTGAAAATTAAAGAAAATACGTGTAGTACAACAGGCAGATGGGGGAAGTTTGCAGTGATAATAGTGATAATCATCACTTACTATTACAAAGGAGATATATATGGTGTTTGCCTATACCTGATGCAATAATAAATTTACCTTGATGCAGATAATGTGCTATTTCATGTACAAGGAAGGAATTTAGATGAGACACATCCCTGCGGTCTTAGTGGCAATAAAGAAATACAGTTGGATTTTCACTGACAAACAGAAAATATTTATTTAATTGAAAAATCAACAAGTTTCTTACACTACTGCCCATTATATCTTTTTTAGACAATAATTTTCCATATAAAGCTTCACAAGTATTGTTGGTCCTTTGATTCACTGGAAATAAAATAATAATCTTAATCATACTTTTCTCTGTTATTTCAAAATTATATCACCTCAATAACTATTATTCTACATGTTTGAATTCTGAAAGTTTGGGTTTCAGGTAAGCAGCATTTTATCTGTGTCTAAAAACCTTTCTTCAAAAATTTTTAATTCATTGGCTTATTCATGAAAACAAGGAACTAGATATCATGTCAGATGTATATTAGTGAGTAATAAATAGTTTGTGCTTCTTTGAGCTTATGGTATAGCTAGAGAGATTAAAAAAAAACAGAGCAAGCAAATTATAAATGCACAATTTTAAATTGGGGTAAAAGCTTTGAAAGAAATACTCAGGGTTACGTGATATATATAGATATTCATTTAGCATATATATAAATACACATATAGACATACAATGAGTGAATCCACTAACATTTATTCATTTAAAAATGTTCATTGCAACAAGTTGGGATTGGGAGGGAGACAAACCATAAGTGACTCTTAATCTCACAAAACAAACTGAGGGTTGCTGGGGGAGGGGGGTTGGGAGAGGGGGGGTGGGGTTATGGACATTGGGTAGGGTATGTGCTATGGTGAGTGCTGTGAAGTGTGTAAACCTGGAGATTCACAGACCTGTACCCCTGGGGAAAAAAATATATATATGTTTATAAAAAATAAAATTAAAAAAAAAAAAAAGAAAAAAAAATGTTCATTGGGACTTCTGTTTCCTGTCAAGATTGAATAACAAGGACCAGATTTTTCTTCCCTCCTGGGAAAAAATAAAAAGATATATATATATATATACATATAAAAACATGATGTTCCAATATTGGACATCAAGAATTCAGAATAGTCATTTTTGAAAAAAGGAAACAAATGATGTGAGCCCTCTGATTACTTCAGCTGACTGCCCAGAGATTTCCAGGCAGTGAGAGAGGAAGCTAGAACACAAGTGGATTCCAGGACTCTCCCTGAGTTGAGGAGTCCAAGCTGGGAGCCAAGGAGGCCAAAGTAACTAGGGTTCACAAGGCAGAGGACCACAGAGATTGAGACCTGCAAAGAGAGAGAGCTCCTGAAATATGCAGATGGTACCCCTGGAGTCTTCAGGAAGGAAGTACTAACCATATGTCTGAATAAAGTCTGGATTGTACCCAAAGCAGGAGAATAAAACCAAGAGGAGTGGAAGGAAGAAATCGTGGGACTCACCCAAGGCTGGGGATGCTCTATGTTCTCACTAGCTCGGGCAGAAAACTTCATGGTACATGATAAACCCGGTGTAGTAGTCAGAGGCAATTGTCCCAACACTGGAAAAAAAATCAGATATACAATAAAAGCTGCATCATCCTATTAAAATAAATAAATAAATAAATAAATAAAAGCAAGCTTTAAAAGGATCAAACTGTTTCCAAGGAACTTAATTGTGTCCCAGAAAGCTCAAGAGGGTTTATAGACCACAAAAACTTCTAGCACACAGCAAGGTAAAATTCACATTCTATAAAAGGCATTCAATATAAAAGTTACAAGGTAGGCAAAGAAGCTAGACAATATGACTTTTCAATTGCAATCCACCTAGAAATAACACGGGTAATAAAATTAATAGGACTTTAAAACAGTCATTATAACCATATGAGAGAGACTAAAAAGACTACAGAAATTACCAATCATGTAAATAAGGAAATAGAAGATCTAATAATGACCCATATCAAATTTATAAAGATGAGAAATACAATGCCTGAAATTAAAATTACAGTGGATGGGATTAACAGCATATTAAGAAAAGAGCAGTAAACTTGAAGACATAGCAATAAAAATTCAGGATGAAACAGAGAAAAAAGACTGAAATTTAAAAAATAAAGTTCCAGAGATGTGGACAGCTACAAGTTATATAATATACATAAAAGAGAAAAAAGGGGGGAAGGAAAAAAAAAGGTTGAAGAAATAACGACATGATTTCTTTTAAGATTCATTTACTTATTTTAGAGAAGAGCACGTGGGAGGAGGGGCAGAAGGATAGGGAGAGAGAAACCTAAACAGTCTCCATACTGAGTGGGAGAAACAACACAGGGCTTAATATCATGACCCCCCAAGATCATGACCTTAGCCAAAACCAAGAGTCAGTTGCTCAACTGACTGTGCCACCCAGGTGCCCTAATAATCTTTTTTTAATTTGCTGAAAATTTTAAACCCACAGATC
Source organism: Lontra canadensis (assembly GCF_010015895.1). Classification (NCBI taxonomy): domain Eukaryota; kingdom Metazoa; phylum Chordata; class Mammalia; order Carnivora; family Mustelidae; genus Lontra; species Lontra canadensis. The sequence goes on along the minus strand of NW_022631031.1, from coordinate 10,242,751 downwards.
CAGAAAATTAAAGCATAAATAAAACTACATCAAGTGACATCATAATCAGATTGCTTAAAACCATAATATAGAGAAAAATCTTAAAAGCAATCAGACGAAAGAAAGATCATTACATATAAGAGAGCAAAAAGTAATGATAGACTTCTCAAAAACCGCAAGCCAGCAGACAATGGAGGAAGGTTTTTAAAGTATTGAATTTGTAAAATATTATTAAAACAAAACAACATTTACAGAGGTGAAGAAAAGATTAATGGCTCCCAGGGCTAAGGACAGGATGGGTAGGAGGCATGTATGTGGCTGTAAAGGGATTGTATGAGGGATCTCTGTGGTTACACGTGATGAAACTACATACAATTATATACTCACATGGGTGTAAAACTAGCAAAAATATTAATCAGACATATGGATTGTATCAATGTCAATTTACTCATTTTAATATTGTACTATAGTATGCAAGATGTTATCTTTGGGAGAAACTGAGTACAGGGTATAAGGAAACTCTCTACTATTCTTTGCAATTTTCTGCAATCCATATTTATTACAGAATTAAAGTGTTTAAAAAATAAGACAACATACAAAAAACTGAAAGAATTCAAAATCAATAGAAATGCACAATAAAGAAAAGGCAAAAGAATTCATTTTAACAGAAAGAAAAGGATACCAGATGGAAATCTAGAACTACACAAAGAAATGACTAGCACCGAAAATAGACTATGTAGGTCAATTTTGAATTCATTTCTTGAATTTGCATATCTTTAAATAATAATAGTCTGCTTTAAGAAAAAATAATAATCTACAATGAGATATGTGACATGAATTGCACATAAAATGTACATAAAAGAATCCCAAAGACCAAAAAGGGGGAAAATGGAAGTGTATTGCTATAAAGTTCTTATACCACAAATGACATAATACAATATTACTCAAAGACAGCTGGTGATAAATTAAAGAAGAATATTGTAAAATATACAATATTGATTTTTTTAAAAGAGAGGTTATACAAAATATGCCAAAAGGGAAATAAAAGTACTTAGTCCAAAAGAAGGCAAAAAGTAAAGCGGGGGGGAGGGGGGACAGGTAGGACAAATAGAAGGGTGTCAGATTTTAAATTCTAAAATATTAACATGAGCATTAAACCTATATAGACAAAAACACCTGTTACAGGTTGAATTGTGTCTCTCAAAAAGATTTATTGAAGTTCTAACTCCCAGTAGCTCAGACTGTGATCTTATCCAGAAATATGATCATTGCTAATGTAATTAATTAAGATGAGGTCATACTGAAATAGAGTGAGTTCTTAACCTAATATGACTAATATTCCTATAAAATGAGAAGAGATGATATGAAGACACAGATACACAAGAAGAATACCATGTCAAGACAGGTAGAGATTGGAATTAGGTGGCCACAAGCTAAGGGACATGGGGGGGGGCGGGTACCAGTAACTAGAGTGGCAAAGGACCCCTTCCCTAGAGGCAGCAGAGGGAGCATAGTCTTTATAATATCTTAGTTGGGATTTCTAGCTTCCAGACTGTGAGAAAATACATTTCTATTGTTTTATAACACAAAGATTGTGCTACATTATTATGGCATCTCTAGAAAACTAATATAGTATCTAAATTATAAAGCAAAGAATGCCAGATTGATAGACAAGCAAGTGTCAACTACACTCTGCCTACAAGAGACCCACTTTAAATATAAAAACAGAAATTTAAAGGGCACCTATGTGGCTCAGTTGGTTGGGTGTCCAACTCTTGGTTTCAACTAGGGTCATGATCTTGGTTTGCATGTCAAAATCCTGTAGTGGACTCCGTGTTCAGTGGGGAGTCTCTTGGGATTCTCACTCTCCCCCTCCCCTGGATCACCTGTTCTCTCGCTCTCTCTCTCTCTCTCTCAAATAATTCTTAAAAAAAAAAATTCAAAAACACAATTATCTCAAAATGTGAAATTTAGAATTACCTCCAAAAACTAAACATAGAATTACCCATGTGACCCAACAATTCCCCTTCTAGGTATATACCTAAAATTATTCAAAGCAGGGACTCAAATAGATACCAGTGTTTACCCAGCAAAATTCACAATAGCAGAAAGTTGAAAACAACCCAGGAGTCTATCAACAGATCAACTATCAACAGATTCAACACTAAGAATTATCCCGCTAAGTGTTTCACCAAAGAAGACACAGGATGATAATTAAGCATATGAAAATGGTTCAACATTTTTCATCATTGGGAAAATAAAGATTTAACTACAATGAGATGAAACTTCCTAAGCTAATAAAATGGCTAATATAAACTTGAAAGTAACAATACCAAGTGCAGATGAGAATGCAGAACAATGGGAATTCTCAGAGAGTGCTGATGGGAATGTAAAATGCAACTGTTTCCTTAGAAAACTTTTGGCATTTCTAAAAAAAATTTGCATGAATACCAAGAAAGGATCTGTTCCAGGCAGCTCTTGTAGCTTCTTGGCTTGTGGAAGTATAACTTCAATCTTCACATGGTGTTCTCTGTGTGTATATTCATCTATGCCAAAATTTCCCCTATTTATAAGAACATCAGTCATACTGGATTAGGGGGACATCTGACCCCATCATGACCTCATCTTAATTACATCTGTAGCAACCGTATGTCCAGATAAGGTCACATTCTGAGGTACTGGGGCTTAGGACTTTGTGGGGGAAACAACTTGACCTGTAACAGCACCTATTAGAATGGCCAAAATCTTCTGTTCTCCTGGAGACCTGCTTATTTTTCAAAGAAAAAAAGAGTGGAAGACATTTTCAGATATTTTTGCTTGGCGTACTGGATTTAAAAGTATGTTATTTATGTTTGATATATTTAATTAAATGTTTGGCATGAGTTTATAAGGAAGTTTTATTTATTTTAGTCAGTTCAGACTGCAATAGATCATTTAAAATTCCATTAGCTTATTGTTGACAGTATTGTTTAAAAAAAAAAAGTACATCTGATAGGATAAAGCTTCTCTGTTGCCAAACTTTTTACTCTTCTTTGATACATTTTTTTAATTTGGCAAATGTGTTAATCTCAACTTCTCTTAATGATTCCCTGTTATTGTAGTTTATGACCCAAATAATGCTATTTAATCGGTAGGTCAGACTAATGCACTCAAGCTCATGCGTGCCTAAATGAAACTTAAAAACAAGAATGAACAAAATTAAAAAGCCTGACCATACCAGGTATGTGAGAATGTAAATGGTACCACCACTTTGGAAAACAGTTAAGAAATTTCTTTAAAAGTTATACATATTTCTACCATATGAGCAGTTATCCCACCACTAGACATTTACCTAAAAGACATGAGAATATGCACCCAAGCAAAGATCGTACGAAACCTTCACAGCAACTTTAGTTACGCTTTCCAAAACCTGGAAACAATCCATGTCCATCAACAGGTGAATAGATAAACTAGCTGTGGTACGTCCATATACTGGAATACTACTACTTAGCAGTAGAAGGGAACACACAGCTGATACACAACTTGATCATACTGAGGAGAAGTCAGGCAAAAAAAATAGTTCATAATATATGATCCCATTTGAGTACAATCCTAGAACATGCAAGCTAGTCTGGAGAGGGAAAAAACTGAATCTCAGACTGCTGACAGAAGAAAGAAGGGCAGAAGAGGGAATTATAAAAGGGCACAAGGAAACTTTGAAGGTGATGAACCTGTTCATTATCTTGATTGTGATGACAGTTTCACAGGTATGCATGTATATTTTTATGTATATAAACTTATCAAATTGAACACTTTAAAGAACACTCTAAGGTCTATTTCAGGTCACCTATCCTGTAATAAAGCTGTAAAAAAAAAAAAAATCCTCTGACTCACTCACAAGGGTATTGTATTTATTATTTATCTACAAAGTACCTAGCAAAAAGCCAGATATACAGAAAATTCTCACTGTAAACTTCATGATTGAAAAGAATACTAATTAAAAACTGTGGCTAAATTTTAAACTACCTTAAAAAAGTATATGTTTAGGGACGTCTGGGTGGCTCAGTGGGTTAAAGCCTGTACTTTCAGCTCAGGTCATGATCCCAGGATCTTGGGATGGAGTCCTGCGTTGGGCTCTCTGCTCGTCAGGGAGCCTGCTTCCCCCTCCCTCTCTCTCTCTGCCTACCTCTCTGCCTACTTGTGATCTCTGTCTGTCAAATAAATAAATAAAATCTTAAAAAAAAAAAAAAGTATATGTTTATGAAGTGCTTACTAGTCTGGACAGGCACCAAGCGTAAACAAACATATAAGACAATATAGCATCAGTTTCTAAAAGCACAAATTACACAAAAATGACCTGTTAAATATAATTCATTTTCATCTGTTTACTAAAATAGTGTCTCTAAAGATTCCTACCAGGTGACATTGCTAATATGATTTATTTAACATTTAAAAAATAAATCTCTATAAACCATAACCTGAATTTTATACTTAGTGGCTTTATTACTACTGTTACAATTATTATTACTCATTTAGGCTAGCTGGGTTTTCTCCCTATTCCCTGTCTGAGGAAATAAAAATTAGTACAGTTCTTTTTCTGTCAAATGAATTTTTAACAAGTCAGTTTCTAAAATTTTTACTTCTTGCCCTTATTCTACTTACATGAAATGAATACTTTCTTCTCTTCTATGTTCCACCTATCCCCAGGCCCCATTCAAGTATTTCTTTAGCATATACGTTAGCAACACAGTGCCAATTTTAGTTGGTCATCTTAAAATCCTTCTAAATGTGCAGGGAACTTCAGTATTTATTTTATTCAATAGCCTATAATTTTTTAAAATATGAAGTTATACTCCCTTCCCAGAGCATCTGTTAATAAGCCAAAAGTTTTTATAAATCAGTTAGTGTCCATATACTAGCTGTCATCTTATTACAATTATTCTTATTCAAGCCTAGTTTCTATATTAAAAAATAATCTTAGTAAGTTTCATCTGGGGTCTTTCCATTTGATTTCTGTAGTAGATTTTACAAAGGCAACTTTACCAAATCTCAATTTACAAAATCTCTGGAATGTGATATAGTATAATAAAACTTTGACTGGAGATATTAAGTAGGTGATGAAACGCTACATGAGATTCATTTGTAAGGTGTAAACTGCTAGTTCTAACGTAATGCCCTGTAATTAGAGAGAAATATAGAACTCATGCCTATGCCTTAAAGAAGAACCAAGAAAGTTGCCTTTTCATTATTCCAGCAACTTAAGTATGATAACATAGGATGGTGATCTGCTGAGTAAAAAATCAAGATAAAATCACCACTCCTCCTGGGAAACAGGATTCCTTGTTCTTCTGTCAGGACCCCACAATCCAGGGCAAGGACAAAAGATCCCAACAGCTCGGTCTATATATCAAATCTGGTTCTGACACAAGAGATAAGTTTTCCATCTGTCACTGTCTCTTTCCTTGCCAACTCACTCTTGTCCAGACCCCTTTTACTGTCCCTTTTTAAAGCATACTAGTTTGTTGTGCCCCTGACCTGACCTCTTCTCTTAAATACTGGCAGCAGCAGCTTCCTTGAAGAGACAGGCTCCAAAGAGCACACTATTTAGCTTTAAAAAAAATAAAGAAAGTGGAAGGAGGCAGGTTTTGTGTTCAATTAGTCCATTCTTTTCTTAGAATGAGATGCTGTCTTAGGGAGTGTATTTATACCATTTATACCATCAGACCTCTGAGGCACCACTCACCAGGAAGAATTTACACCCCACTGGAATCCTTACTCTCTCTCCTTAAGCAAACTTGTGGTTGAATCCCACTCTTTGCTTTACCTTCGAGCCTGAAAAATCTCTCTTTCCCATTCATTCAATATCTGTGCCATACTTCAGTGTCCGCATCATGTAGCCAACATGGGTAATCTTCAAAAATAAGCACTAGACTCCAAGTTATATTTTTCCACACATGGCTTATCATGAAATGAGGCATTCACCAATGTGGTAAGATGGAATATTTGATAACTTGGTTTCACTGAAAATATCAAGATGCTTTGTAGACAACTGGACTGAATCTGTCATTTATTTGCTTGCTAACACGGGTGAATATAGGTCACAAAATAAGGTTCTCATATCCTTCAGCAAAAACTCCACTCAGAGAAAAACCTATACTTCTATTTTTTAGCATTTGTTTTTCTTTTTTTTAATTTTTTTAATTTAAACTTTATTTTATTTTTTCAATTTTTATAAAATACCTTGAGTATTTACCTTTTGAGGTTGATCGTTCACATACATTGCCTATTTTATTTTATTTTTTAAATTTTATTTTATTTTTTTCAGTGTTTTCAAGATTCACTGTTTATGCACCACACCCACTGCTCCATGCAATACGTGCCCTCCTTAGTACCCACCACCAGGCTCACCTAACCCCCAACTCCCTCCCCTCCAAAACCCTCGGTTTGTTTCTCAGAGTCCACAGTCCCTCATGGTTCGTCTCCCCCTCAGATTTCCCCCAACCCCCTTCTCCTCTCCTTCTCCCAATGTCCTCCGTGTTATTCCTTATGCTCCACAAGTAAGTGAAACTATATGATAATTGACTCTCTCTGCATGACTTATTTCACTAAACTTCTAAAAAGCTGGGACTCTGTGCTTCTAGTCCACTATCTGTAGAGGGGTACTATAACCCCCAGATGATTTTCAATAGGTATCAGAATAAATGACCTATTATAAATTAAGGAGTGGGGAAAGATAAGAGGCAAGAATCACCACCATGTGTACAGGACTCCAACCAATCTGTCTATCTCAAAACCAAATTCTCTAAGATTTCTTCTCTCAGGGTCAATTCAATTAAAAGTGTAATTAGGACTTTTCCATGGGCTTATTGAATTGAATGACCTACACATTTCTAAGGAGCAAAAGCATTCAAAAAATCATCATAAACAAAATTAAAAGACAAGAGATGAACAAAAAATTCACGATATATGTGACTGAGAAAGGCTTAATATCCATACTACATAGAGAGTACAGAGACATCATTAAGCGAAAGATAAACACTTCCATATTAAAATAGGCAATGTATGAGATACTACCTTACACCAGTTAGAATGGCCAAAATTAACAAGACAGTAAACAACATGTATTGGAGAGGATGTGGTGATAGGGGAACCCTCTTACACTATCTGTGGGAATGTAAGTTGGTGCAGCCACTTTGGAAAACAGTGTGGAGATTCCTTAAGAAATTAAAAATAGAGATTCCTTATGACCCTGCAATTGCACTACTGGGTATTTACCTCAAAGATACTGATGTAGTGAAAAGAAGGGCCATCTATACCCCAATGTTCATAGCACCTATGGCCACAATTGCCAAACTGTGGAAAGAGCCAAGATGCCCTTCAACAGACAAATGGATAAAGAAGAAATGGTCCATATATACAGTGGAGTATTATGCCTCCATCAAAAAGGATGAATACCCAATTTCTGTATAAACATGGATGGGACTGGAGATTATGCTGAGTGAAATAAGTCAAGCAGAGAGTCAATTTTCACATGGTTTCACTTACTTGTGGAGCATAAGGAATAATACGGAGGACATTGGGAGATGGAGAGAAGCGAGTTGGCGAAGTTGGAGGGGGAGACGAATCATGAGAGACTGTAGACTCTGAGAAACAAACTGAGGGTTTTGGAAGGGAGGGTGATGGGGGTTAGGTGAGCCTGGTGGTGGGTACTAAGGAGGGCACATATTGTATGGAGCACTGGGTGTGGTGCATAAACAGTGAATCTTGAAAACACTGAAAAAATAAAATAAAATCTAAAAAATAAAATAGGCAATGTATATGAACTATCAACCTCAAAAGGTAAATACTCAAGATATTTTAAAAATTGGTCACAATAATAATCAGAGGATAGAAAATTAAAATGATCATAATAATATACTTTTCTCACTTGTCGAAGTGGAAAATATTTTTACAATGATTGTGCCCAGTGTTGGCAAGGGTTTTAGAGTAAGGCATTCGTGTATGTTGCTGATCACAATGTAAATTGCTCTTCTTAGAAGGCAATGCATATTTATAGAAAATGTATATTAATTTATATATATTTTCAAATGTATGCACACTGCAAAGGCATATATATTATATATTTTAAAGATATACATATATTTATATGATATGAATTGACTTATGTATTATTGTGTATTTATGTATTTTAAAACATAATATTAAAAGTATATTTATTATTATATGTGTGTGTAAATGTATGGATTTATATATTACATGGTTATTTTTAAAGACATATTTCTATTTTGCTACTATGTCCTAACAAACTAATTGAAAATATGCTGATTTAAGATTCTGGCTCTCCTAAAGTGGATGACTTTCATGGCACATAAACAAAGACTCCTTTGGGATTCTTCTCAGAATCTTTGATGCCATAATCTTTGATGCTAATGGAGAATGAAGAATGGACATCATTCTTCAACAAACCAACAAAAACAAATGTATTGTCAAGCATTATAGATACTCCCTCTACAGGTAGAGTAGATGGAATTTTCTCCTAATTGAATTCTTTCTTGGCAAAATAACTAACCGTTTTGAAGAAGTCAATGTCACAATTTCCAAAAAAGGCCCATACAGTGATATCAGCACAGGCATAATCTGTGAAAATCTGAAAATGAGGTCACTAAAACATCTGTAGATTCTCCCAGTTGCATGTTGAGGGAAAATGGAGTAGCTTCCAACTCCTTCATTGCCCACTTCAAATTACTAGAATAAATGTCAGCAATTCTGGAGTATATGACATCATTTAAAAAGACTGATTCTGTTCTCATTCTGCTCCAAGTTACAAATAAACATCACCAATTCCAGTACAAATGGATTCACCAAAGCTGCTCAGTATGTAAGGCTCCTTTTATTTGACATTCTAAAAAGCAATTTCCTAGAATGGATCAAAAAGAACACAGATTGGAGAAAACCTTACTCTTGGTAAAATTCCAGGCTTTAATTTGAAATTTCTTCAGATCACTTTTTTTTTTTTTTAATCTGTGTTTTTGGTTGACTGATGTAAGGGGCTCATTGGTTCCAAGGGCTTTATGTTTCCATTGTATGAGTCTTTCCATAAAGATGTAGCTATTGTGGCCCATCACATTTAATGATAAAAGCAAAACCAATGAATGCCTCTGCTAAATTAGACATTCCTTTGCTTCGACATTTTCAACATCACCTAATACAACTTCACCAATACAAGTATAGATGGGTCTCCATAATGTGATCTCCAAGTTACACTTTTAAAAACAGTACCAGTGGGAAGCAATAACAGACATCATAACTTAGCAAAGTATTGACTGATGGTTCTTGATCAGGTACTGAAGAACTCAATAACATATTTGTGTAAAGTTACACTGCAACTTAAATAAGGTAATACCTCATTAAAGATAATTTAACAAAATAAATATCAAAAATTCAAGAAGGGACTAGAAGATTTTTCCACCTAGCTCACTTGTGTATCTGAGTTTATCTTTACTGATAAAGCCCATGGACTGAGGTCCAGACTCATCATTTTATAGCAACCCATGTCATAAAATCTGTACTGAATACTCACAGAGATGCCTGTGTCATCACTGTAGGTACAAAATTGAATGACACAGCCCTTACCTTTGAAAAGCTCATAGTCCAGTAGGAGAAACAAGTACCTAAAGAGATCATTTTAATATAATATGGTAACTGGTAGAATAAAAGTAAGTAAAAATAACATAAAAACTGAGAAAAGGAACATTTATCCCTCAAGGAAGATCTCCTTGAGGAAATGATGCCTCAGCTAAGTCTTAAAAATGAAAAGACTTCTTTTATCTCTTCTTACTCTGACCAAATTATCTCATGTCTTCTTTGATGGATATGAAATTCAGATAATTAATTTATCAGACATGTTTTTTAAAAACACACGATGATTGAGGCTAAGCAGTGCCTTTAATATGTGGGCCCAGGGTACAGCTGGCTGTCAAGAGGCATGGCTCTGGAGAAAAGTCCACTTTGAAAGAAACGTGCAGGAAACTGAGAAAGAACTTGAACTGAGGCACATAAAAATATGTAATGGGAAAAATATAAGAGAGAATAGGATTTGGTAAGTAATCAGATGTAAAATAATTTAAAAATAAAGGACACAAATTTATCTCTATGAGTTCTGGAAAGAGATAGTGATGATACATCATTAATTAAAAACAGAGGTCTCATGATGTGAAAGTAACCACCTTTGGGGAAAGCTGCTAAGTCCAGTTAAAATATCTAAATCTAGTTCGTGAAATCAGTTGACCTGAATGAAGAGGAAGAGTGATACTGGAAGCTTGAGAAGAAAGAAGTACTGATAAAAACCCAACTAAAATTAGAGATCATCAATCTACAGTGTAATAAATTATTTCACCATTGAATGACTTTCTTCAGAAACATTCCATGAGCTAGAAGCAAAAGCAGATGGAACAAATGTTACACTGGGAAATGGTACCACAGAAAAGCAAAGCAGTAAATAAATTCATGTGCCCAAATGTTTGCCAAATAGTAGCTCACTTGGTGCTCACCAAAGACTAGGTAGTAAGCATAGTCAGACCTGCACTTGTCAGACCACCTGCAACTTTTTCACCATGCCCACAAATATGGCATCATTTTATCTTATTGCAAGATGACCAGGCAGGCTTGATGGCATGATGCATAAGTATATATACAGAGTATACTTATAATACTTTGTTTAAAATGCTTCTTTTGTTCTTACAACAGCAAATAATAACTCCAATAAGATTTATATGTTCAATAATCCTCACCAGGACTTCAACTCTGGTGCTTTGAGAATTCATTTCATCTCGTGAAATAGATTTTTATTTTGTTTCCATGGCCAAAAAGAGTAAATTGAGACCCAAAGCAGTGAGCTATGGTCATTCAGCCACCATGTGGTGGAAGAATATTGAGGCTCAGACTATCTGAGTCTTACTCTTTCTACTGCACCAAAGTAGAAGTGCAAACTAGGCAAAGAGAGAAAGGACCTGTTAGTGAAGAAAGTAAGAATAAGACTTAGCAGATGCAAATATCAGGTAATTGTCACCTAAAAGCAAGTTAGCAGTCTGTGACCGGGGGCAAGGTGGATAATGGCAAAATCCAGGATACAATAGTAGTAACAGTATTAGGAAGTGGAAGGTAAGTTCACTGGCAGTATATTGAGCAACAAACTGTGATTCAATGTCTCCTGCTCAATGTGGATATTAAGTTCACTAAGTATTGAGTGGAAGATAAGAAGAAATATGAGAGAATAATGTGACCAGTAGCATGAACACAATGTCCAAGTGAAGCAATGGCAGGATATAATTGAAAGGAAAAGGTTTTGAAATGCAGAGAACAGGCTGAGCCTTTCTGAGTGTACAAGAATAACAAAAGAAGGCAACCATATATATATATACATACATATATATGTGGAGTTACATAGTTACAGTTATAGTTAGAGCTATTTCTACTTATATACATGATATTTCATATAGTTATTTATAATCTTATTTAAAGAAGCCACATTTCCCCTGAAGGAATAAAGGAAGTCTGAAGATGACAAAGTTTCTAGCAGTGAAGTAAAAGTTACATTAAAAAAAAAGCCATGGGAGAGGTTGGTGAGGGACAGGCATGAGTAGCCTGTAGATGAAATTAATGGATAAACTGAATTTGAATGAGTTTGTATGGAGGCATCAAGAAAGAGGAAGACAAACTAAAGAAGGGTGCCTAGGTGACTGAGTCAGTTAAATATCCGCCTTTGTCTCAGGTCATTATCCCAGGGTCCTGGGATCGAGTACCACCGCATTGGGCTCTCTGCTCAGCAGGGATCCTGCTTCTCCCTCTCCCTCTCCCTCTGCCTGCTGCTCTCCTTGCTTGTGCTCCTGCGTCGTGCTCTCAAATAAATAAATAAAACCTTTAAAAAAAAAAAAAAAAGACAAACCGAAGAGACAGCAGTGACTGGTGTCAGATGTTGGGAAGTAGAGAGGAAGAAAGGAGTCTTTTTGTAGTGGTTTAATTCCAAAGTAAGTACACTATCACATAAAATTTCACATAAGGTGTTTTCTGACTTTAATGAGCTCTCTTTGGTCATGTACTTTGTACTTTATAGCAAGATCAAGCATTTTCCTTGCCTGTTTTGTTCTTAAATATACCTCAAATTAGAAGCAAGGTGTGTGCTTACCAGGAACATGGGATACATCAAACTCTAGTCTATGAATTTTTTATAGGCAGAGAAGAATTAAAAGATCAGATTAAATTCAGAGCAATAACTGAAACCCTGCTCAGAATTAATGCATCTCATTACTTGAGTGAAGCTTTCGAGAGTAAATACTGCTCATTTTGCAGTCAGAGCACTGAACTGGTGACATGTTTCTAGTTCACTCAAGCGATTCACTCATACTTTAATATGATATTTCATAATTATGATAAAATATTCCAGGATGGAAATTATGTTTGGCCATTTATGCAAACTTTCATTTTGTGCAAGTTAATACAATTCATGACCTGGTATGCCTCAGGGCTTAAATATTTAAATGATGTTTAACATAACCTTTCCCAATGGATAAAACCATTTTGGAGGGAAAAAGCAAGATTTGAATGATATTAAGAAAATGTTTACTTAAACTTGTATTTGCAAGATGCTTAGAAGAAATGCTTCATTTTATAATCTACTCTGTTCCTCTGTGCTATTCTTTATTCTTAGGATATTTGTCATCTGAATTTCTCTGTGTTTTAAGTAACCATATATCAATTTTTACCAACTGTGGTATGTCTTTTGCAAAGAGGACTCTCATATACATGCACACGTGCAATGTGACCTTGCTTCTCCTCCTATCAAGAAGTGAAGTTTTTCCTCCACCCTTTGAATCTGGACTTAGCCATTTGACTTGCTTTGGCCAATGGTATATTAGCAAGCATGAGAAGAAAAAAGACTTAAAGGTACTTGCACAGTAGGGATTGCTCTCTTTGATCCCATTTGGAAACTTAAGACCACAGTGTGGATAATTCTGAACTAGCCTACTGGATAGATCATTTGGAGTGGAACAGAGCACCCCAGCGTGACAGACTGCTATTCATCTCTCTGTGAGTGAGCCCATCTTTGACAAATGAGTTCTAGTTAAGCCACCAGAAGACCATAGCCAAGTGATTGGCCCAGGAAAGACCATCAGCCCAGCTGAGCTTAAAAACTGCCCAGATGGGGCACCTGGGTGGCTCAGTGGGTTAAAGCCTCTACCTTCGGCTCAGGTCATGGTCTCAGGGTCCTGGGATCGAACCCCGCATCCGGTTCTCTGCTCTGTGGGGAGCCTGCTTCCTCCTCTCTCTCTGCCTGCCTCTCTGCCTACTTGTGATCTCTGTCTGTCAAATAAATAAATAAAATCTTTAAAAAAAAAAAACTGCCCAAATGGATGACTCATAGAATCACAAACAACTGAAATTATTTTAAGCCAATAAATTATTTTTACAATTTCTTATACAGTAATGCATAACTAATACTGGAATATCCTTTCATCTTCTGATAAAGGGTAGTAATAGTTCATTTAAAGAAGAGTGGTAAGGAAGAGAGGTGGTAAACAAAGCAATGCTTTATTTGGAAGAAAATGAGAAAATAGAAGTATGAGTGTTATGTTAATTCTCAGTCTCACCCAAATGGAATCTATACCACCACTGACCCCCTAGCAAATGCTCAGTCTTCGAAAATAGCTTACAGTATTTGAAAACTCTAGGAATATGTTACTTCCAAATGGTTTCCATTCTAGCTGTCCTATAATTCTAGTAATCCGTTTATTAAACCCTATTTCCTGATTTGTTACTAGTGGAATGCTGGGAAGCAACTTCAGTGCGGGATTACTTCATTGCTGCGTGTCGAAACTGATCACAAGATGCCTGCCTCACGGTCATTCACTTTCTTTCATACAGAGGAAAGCCTGCTGGGGGAGATGGCTCTATCAAGAGTTATACTGAAGTCAGACCAAAACTGCACTGAGCCCTTTACCACACAATAAGAGAAAAATTACTGGTCAGGTTCTGTGATAATGGTTTTGAACCAGGGATGGGCATAATAATCACCAGTGGGTTTTTTTTAACTATGGATTTTTCCCCATTTACTAGAAATTTGAATTCATTTAGTCTGAGATGAGGTGCTAACATTTGCTTTAACATCACAGGTCATTGCCATGCACGCTGCTAAATAGGAATCACTAGTAAAAGCAAAAAAGGGCATTAGCAATATGATATGATTTGAGGGGTAACAAGAGCATTTTTTAATAATATAACCCCCTCCGCCTGGATGGCTCAATCAGTTGAGTGGCTGACTCTTGATTTCAGCTCAGGTCATGATCTCAGGGTCCTGGGATCAGGCTCCAGTTCAGGCTCTGAGCTCACTGAAGAGTCTGCTTAAGGATTCTCTCTCTCCCTTGCCTCTGCCCCTCTCCCTACTCATGTGTGTGTGCACACTCTCTCTCTCAAATAAATAAATCTTTAAAAAATAGTAATAGTAATAAGATAACCCCCTCTGGCCTACTATCATGCCTGACATTACATTGGCTCTTCTTTGGCTAAAAATAGATTACCCATGTGCTGGCCAGTTACATTATAAGGGAAAAGTCTTGAACCAAAAGCCCTGATTCTCTCATAATTACTGACCTAACCTTGGTGGAGTCATTTAGCCTCTCAAATTTCTTCCTCAGCAAAGTAGGGAAAGAAATACCTGCTTTCTAGGTTACTGAGAATGTCAAATGAGATGCACAGGGAGGTAGTTTGCAAAGTCTAAAATGTCATCTAAAATAAGGAATTGCCATCTTTCAGGAGGAAAAAGCCATTAACTTCTCAGAACAACCTCAGTTATTTGAACCGTTAGCCTATTACCTAATAAAATGATAAGGAAATGAGACTAGGCACAGGTAACTTTGGATTGGGAGGGAGGAGATTTCTGAAATGGGATTATGTCCACGAAGGAGGAGGGTTTCACCTCAGTGGGGGATCCTCCCCAATGGTCTGAGGACCATACAGATGAATGGAACAGAATAAGGTAGTTAAAAAAAAAAAAAAGAAAAAGAGAGACTAAGCACCAGCATCACCTACTTCCTGACTTACCTCAGATCAGCTCAACAAATGGCCCCAAATCAAAATGGTTCAGTGACTTCATTGTATTCCTAAATGATGGGACATATAGGGAGAGAAAGAATAAAATCAGATATACCTCAGAATAATGCACTTGATTGGATAGATTTGATTTTTGTAGGCAGCTTTTCTCTTCATCTTTTTCCATTTGAAAATCAGGTTATATCCATTTTTCATATTTGGAAGCACAGTCAGAGGAGGAATTTTGCAGATACAGTAAAAATAAAAGTGAATTGCTCTTCTAATTGCCTTGCAGACTTAGCTTATATGAATAATTATTCATAATCTTTTTTGATGCTGTGGTGTAATAAGTTTTTTTTTCTTTTGATGGCAATGAAATAGGTTCATTTATTGAGGCTATAACGATCAAAATGAAAACTTGAAAAATGACGGGCTCGTGCACTGAGAAAAAAGAGTTTGAATATTTAAAATACTGAAGAGTAAAAGTAAAGTTTTTTTTTCACTTCAAGCTTTCTGAAATGTTAGATGAAGGTGAATCCTGGGTACTCGGTTTATTTTTTTAAATGTTAACATATTTTATCTAACCTCTTATATCCAAGATTCTATTTCAATGTGCAATCAAATATAAAAAATTATTAATGGTATATTTTAGTCTTTTCTCACACTGAAATTCAGTGTGTATACTTGCCGTATATTTCAAATTGGAATAGCCACACCTAAGTGTTCAGTAGCCACCATGATGCTAGGAAATTGGAAGAATCACACAGATTTAGAATATAAGAATATTCTTAAGAGAAGCAAAAATGTAGCAAAGAAATGCAGTCAATTTACATAATAAAGAGCTCAGAGGTATAGGACAAATAGATTAGGGACAAATGACTCTGGACCTGTGTTTGACAGTGGGGTGGATAGGGGAAAAGATAGTGAGCTCAAAGGGAATAAGGGGCTGTTCTTTCCAGCTCAGTTGAGCAGGAGATGAAAAGGAGGACTTCATGAAGCATTAAGGGTATATGGGTTCTGGGTCTTTTCCACTGGGACCATAAAAAAAAAAATCCTAAAGATTTTGTTATTTTAAAATATTTAAGTTTGCATGGGCCTTATTCTTTGTCAAGAGCAGTGCTGTAAATTATAACTATGAAGTTAAAGCTTCAAACATTAGAGAGCATGAGAGAGCACGAGAGAGCACAAGAAGGGAGAGGGTCAGAGGGAGAAGCAGACTCCCCTCTGAGCAGGGAGCCTGATGTGGGACATGATCCCAGGACTCTGGGATCATGACCTGAGCCGAAGACAGTCACTTAACCACCTGAGCCACCTAGGCACCCCCAGGGTAGTGATTTTATTCCTTTGGAATATGTATTCTAGGGGAATTGCTAAATTATAGGGCAGTTCTACTTTTAATTTTTTGAGGAACCTTCACACTGTTTTCCATAGTGGCTGCACCAGTTTACATTCCCACCACAGTGTAAAGGTTTCCCTTTTCCCCACATCCTCCCAAACACTTGTTATTCTTGTCTTTTAGATAATAGCTATCCTAACAGGTACAGCTTTGATTGCTGTAAGACCTGCCCCTCTTCTCCATTCCTGTCTGATTCAGTTGTCAAGGCCTGAAGATTTCCCCAATGATTCCTAGGTGGTGATGTCCAAGTGGGCATCTAGGAAAATGCCTGACAATGATGGGGGAGCTGGATGTTCACCTTGGGTTCTTTTTTCCCCCTGGAGAAACCATAACTCCAGAGAAACCACTTCTGGAGTTGTTCTACAAATACATATTGTTTTATACGTCTTGATTCTCTGCCGAGATGTTTGTTATAACCTGGGGTCATCCAACCAAGCATAATCAACAGGCAAGTGAATAATCAATAACAATGTAGTCCGATAGATATAGTAATAAAAGTAATAAAAGTAATAATACAGCAATATTACAACACCTCATACGGGCAGTCGGGGACTAGTTTGTGCGCTAATGTCCATGGAGGGCGGTGTCATTAGTTTTCTATTGCTGCGAAACAAATTACCATAAGCTTAGCAGCTTAAACAGCACCTACTGAGGGGCATCTGGGTGGTTCAGTCATTAAGCATCTGCCTTCAGCTCAGGTCATGATCCCAGGGTGCTGGGATCGAGCCCCACATCTGGCTCCCTGCTCAGCGGTAAGCCTGCATCTCCCTCTCCCAATCCCCCTGCTTGTATTCCCTCTTGCCATCTCTCTCTGTCAAATAAATAAATAAAATCTTTAAAATATATATATAGATAAATAGATAGATAGATTACCTCACAGTTTCTAGGGACCAAAGTCCAGCTTAACCGGGTCCTCTACTCAGTGTCTTCTGGGATGGAAATCCAGAGGTCAGCTCCCCTGCATTCTCACCTGGAGCTCAGGGCACTCGTCCAAGTTCCTGTGGTTGTTGACAGAATTCAGGTCCTTGTGACTGTAGGACAAAGGTC
Organism: Lontra canadensis; assembly: GCF_010015895.1. Classification (NCBI taxonomy): domain Eukaryota; kingdom Metazoa; phylum Chordata; class Mammalia; order Carnivora; family Mustelidae; genus Lontra; species Lontra canadensis. The sequence continues at coordinate 10,225,266 of NW_022631031.1, read as the reverse complement.
CCTGTTTTCTTGCTGGCTGTCAGGCTTTTAACCCTGGGGCTCTCTCATTTTCGAGGAGCCGCCCACATGTCTTTGCCACACAGCCTCTGCCCAGCCTTCTCAGATGGGGCCACAGGGAAACAGATAAAGGAGACCTTATTCAAAATGGAGTCAGAAGCCCTGAAGGGGGAGCTTTCTCACACCTACTGCTCATGGCAGCCTGCTTAACCTATAGGAAGAAAGAAGATAAGAATAATTTTGACAAGGGAGGACATTTTTCGCATAGGAATTCTCTCTCCTGCTTTTAGGGAAAAGAGAGAAGATCTCTCCCTGTCCTGCAACAAGGCAGAAACCATGGCTTGCTGCCAATGAGAACCACCACAGCCGTCAACCCTCATTCTTCTAGGTGAACTTCAGTTCACATGATCCCTCCCCCACTTTCCTCTTAAAGCCTAAGAAAAGTTGACCTTCCCTTTGTTTCTTTGGACTTGCCTGTGGCTCACTGTCGCTGGATTGTCCCAAATTGTGATTCCTCTGCTATTCCAGAATAAACTCATTTTTTTTTTTTTACCTAAATAAAATGCTTTCTGCTCTATTCAGATTTACGGAGAGTTTACTTCTTCAAGGCCAGCAGGAGAATCTCCTCTCCCATCTGCTAAGGCAGGGTCTTATGTAACTTAAGATAACCAAAGAAGTAACTATCCCATTCTCTCTACTGTATTTTATTGGCCAGAAGCAAGTCACAAGTTCTGCCTACACTTCAGAGGAGAGAATGACACAAAAGCATGACTCATTTGGAGGTCTTTTTAGGATGTGTCTGCCACAAGGTGACACGAAAATTTCATAATGAGGAGGTCTGAGATGAGTTTTGTAGGTTGCCTTTGATGGGAGTGGGGAAAGAGATGAGGAAAATACATCCCAAGTAAGTTGAAAAGCTTTAGCAACAACAGAGCAGAGGAGGGAAGGTAGGAATCACATTCTGAAATAATAATTAGTCCTTAGAATGGAATAAAAGGACCTCTATTTTTCCACGTTGTGTGAATTTATAGGAATTCTCAAAAAAGAAGGCAGAATTTCTGCCACCCCAGGGGATGTCTTTGTGTGAATTAGGTAAAGACACCCCTTCTCCTGGTGTGTACACACCACATCATAGACTGCTTGGTGGTAGAGTGCCTAAAGGCTGAATTCATCCCCCACCCTGTCTTCCCAGTGAACAGGCTACACCACTGTCTGTGGTGGCCTTGGAGGAAGAACTGTAGAGGAATTTGGGATATGGGTAACCTGGTGCTAGTGGGTAACCCTATCATGTATGTTCTGCCCCAGCTGCCTGGCCACAGAGCCCTGTGGAACTTTAACGTGGCTGCTTTCCACCATTACCATGTGATGGGTTGGTCTGCCCGGCACCTGGGCTGACCCTGGGCCACATTTCAAAACTGGCAGATCTGACTGGGGAGAGGCAAGACAGTGGGGATACAGAGAATGGACACCAGAAGAAGGAAAGTGAATTTAAAATTAGGAATGGAAAACTGGGAGCACCTGGATGGCTCAGTTGGCTAAGTGTCTGCCTTTAGCTCAGGTCATGATCCCGGGGTCCTGGATTGAGCCCTGCATAGGGCTCCCAGCTCAGTGGAATCTTCTTCTTTTTCTGCCCCTCCCCCCGCTCATGCTGTCTCTGTCTCTCTCTGTTTCTGTCTCTCGTGTGTGCTCTCGCACTCTCTCTCTCTCAAATAAATAAATACAATCTTTTAAAAAGAAAGGATGGAAAATTAAAGTTTTGGATATTATTTTGCTTTTTTAATAAAGTGACAATTTTCTCCAGGCCTTCGTAGCTCTAAACACTATTGTTTCAAACTAAGTTAGGTATAATATATTTCTATATTCATTAACTAAAATTTTTTTAGATCTAACCCTATACATGACATTAAGGAACAAATACTATTTTTAGTTTTCAAAAAAAAAAAAAAACCACTATCAAGTACCTACCATATGTTAAGCATGAAATTTTATAAACATTGCTTCAATTAATCCTTAAATCCCTGATAAGTAATTATTAATATACATATCTTATAGATAAGGAAATTGAGATAACCAAGATATAAGGTCCAACTCAGGGGTTCCATTCCCATGTATTTTGTGTGAGTCATGCTTCACAGGACTTGTACAAACTGGTCAGGTCAAGTATACCCACTTAAATGGAAAAGGAAACTCTGGGCCTTTGGTTCATCCTTTGTACTGCACCAAAAAGTAAACTTCCATTGCTTTGGAATTTCAGGGAGTTTTAGTTTTCAGATTGGAGCTGTAGTTTTCTGGAGCTGTGTAGTTACTAAGGATTTATTGAGCCCGTACCCTATGTCAAACACAGTATTTGGTGTCCTACATGTTATTTCATCTAGTCCTCATAGATTTCTGATATGGAAATGATCAAGCCTCCATTTCAAATACAGGGAAACTAGGACGGACGCCTGGGTGGCTCAGTGGGTTAAGCCTCTGCCTTGGCTCAGGTTATGGTCTCAGGGTCCTGGGATCAAGCCCCACATCAGGCTCTCTGCTCAGCAGGGAGCAGGCTCCCTGCTTTCCGCCCCCCACACCACCTCTCTGTCTGCCTCTCTGCCTACTTGTGACCTCTGTCTGTCAAATAAATAAATAAAATCTTGAAAAAAAAAAAAAAAAAAAAAACAGGGAGACTGAGATGACAGGCTCACCAACCTGCCCACAAGAGTTAGGCAGTAATTGGCGGGTTCAAGATTGAACCCAGGTATCCTCGACTCATTATGCAAAACAAATCTGAGAAACTATGGGGGTATCACACATTCCTCAGGCTGACTTCCCCACAATAGTTAATCTGAAAGTATCTTCACATTTATCTCTTTCCTATTTAAACTGTCATGCTACTTTGCCATGATTTATCATCACACATCAGATTCTATAGTCACCTCCACACAAATCTGTGGCTGATTAATTAACTAAAATTGGAAGACATTTTGATAATGAAAAGTGCTAAGCATTGCTATGAATAATAATTAGTGTGCTACTCCAACTAAATTATGTATGTCAGTATTGGGAATCAATCAGTAAAGGAAGGGTCACACCTCAGATGGTCAAACTAGAGAAGATGGATTAGTCAGAGCAACATAAATGCTTCAAACAGATATTAGCAGGGAAACAAAAATAAAAAACAACAACAACAAAAGCCTTACTAACCACAGTATATGTTATGCACCATTCGGGATCCTGGAGACACAACGTTGAATGTGACAAAAATGATGACTGCCTTCGGGTGTTGTATTGTCCAGAACATGGCAAACATGACATGTGACCCTTGCACAGTGGTCTACCGTGCTGAGAACATCTTGCAGTCAGCAAGAAGACCAGGAGAAAACAAGTACATGGCCAAGGTGGCTGTAATTCAGAACCTGCTCTCCAGTCCCTAAGATGGAATGAAGTGAGGTTGCAGTCTTAGAAGAGAACCAGCACTGGGGCTGTGGGTGGCTCAGTCGGTTAAGTGTCTGCCTTTGGCTTAGGTCATGATCTCTGGGTTCTGGGATCGAGCCCCATGTTGGGTTCTCTGCTCAGTGGGGAATTGGCTTCTCCCTCTCACTCTTCCTCTGTGCTCTCCTCTCTCTCTCAAATAAATAAAATAAAATAAAATACTTAAAAGAAAAAAAAAAAAGAACGAAAGAAAGAAAAGAGAATAGAACCACGACAGGCAAGGCTATGACAGGGATTCAACTACTGATATAAGGCCATGACCTGCCCACAGGAAGTAGGCAGGAGCTTGGTTACTAGAAACAAATCAGAGCCTGATCAGCAGGAAGGGTAAAGACAGGTTAGTCTTCAGGCCTAGAAATTTATAAAGCCCCCTGCAGCCTCTTATAAAGAGAAGTGACCCCAGAGGTTGATGTTCCCGTGAGACTATGTTCTCATGGGCAGAGAGCCATGAAGGGACCCTACTCTAACAGGCTGTTTTCTTTCTAAGATAGCTCACAATATTTCTGTGGATGTGATGAGACATCCTGCCACCAGAAGTCCCAAACCGGAAGTGACCCAAATGATAGTCGTACACAGGGCTCTCCTCTTCCCTACCAAAGATGCTTTTTCTGAATCAGGAATTAGATGTCTCACAAGTTTTCTTGCCCAGTTATTCCACCTGGGAGTAACTGCCGCCTTCATTTCCGGAAGCTGGGCTCCCAGTCCTTGCTCTAAGTAGTGAATTTGCTTTAAAAAGGGAAGCAATTCTGAAACATGTGCACACGCCGATGTGTGCTGTCTTGGATTGCAGGAGGCCCCAGCGACCCACTCAGTTCTCTGATTTGAATTCTTATCAGGGACTCAATTTCTTCAAAGATGCCATTTCATTCCCTTCTAATTCAGTGACTAATCCCTTCCTATACTGCAGAAGGCGACCGCATTTCTTCGCTCTTGCCTTACTCTGTGGTTAGTTTTTCAGGTGTGATATGGGAGTCGTTCTCCTTCGGTGATGCTACGTGTATGCTTATAGGCTATAATCCCCTGCGGTGACTGGCACAAATAGCATACATTTGATCAAACAAATTAGAACAACTGTCTTTTGAGAAGCAATATTCTCCCGAAGAATGAGATTTTAAAACAGGATGTTTCAAGTGTCACCCCATTTTCTTTGAAGACATTTCTTCTCAAGGGCATAATTACAAACAATAAACTTATTTGTGGGTTGCCTGGGTGGCTCAGTGGGTTAAAGCCTCTGCTTTCGGCTCAGGTCATGATGGTCCTGGGATCAAGCCCTGCATTGGGCTCTCTGCTCAGTGGGGAGCCTGCTTCCTCCTCTCTCTCTGCCTGCCTTTCTGCCTACTTGTGATCTCAGTCTGTCAAATAAATAAATAAACAAAATCTTTTAAAAAATAAGTAAATAAACTTTTTTGCATCTAAGCTTGTACTTGGGCATTGCCAAAGCTGTCAAATATTTTACAAGTATTCCTAAATGTTTCCATGTAAGATATATATAAAAAGGCTAAGTGAGTAGCCCCTAGGTGGCTCAGTCAGTTAGGAGCCTGCTGTTCAGCTCAGGTTTTGATCCCATGGTCATAGGATAGAGTCCCATGTCAAATTCCCTGCTCAGCGGGGAGCCTGCTTCCCCCTCTCCCACTGTTGTTCTGCCTGCTTGTGCTCTCTCTCTTTCTGTTAAAAAAAAAAAAGGCTAAGTGACTCTTTTGTGGGGATGTGGTAAATATTCAAGAATCAAATATTCTACACACTCTTGATGACCAATAACTTTACAAGCTTCTTTCATATATTTCAAATTATTTTGTCCACAAAATAGATCAGAGTTATGATGCCCATTTGGTCATGACATGTTCATGTTTATAGACATGGACCTGATGACACCCCTGATCTCCTGACCTTGAGCTCATTTTCCTATCTGAAGTGTACATGCTCAAAAACTGTTACCTAAAACACAAAGAGGGATGCTTGGGTGGCTTATTCAGTTAAGCATCTGCCTCCCACTCAGGTCGTGATCCCAGGATCCTGGGATCCAGTCCTGCTTCTGGTTCCTTGGTCAGTGAGGAGCCTGCTTCTCCCCCTGCCTGCTTCTCCCTCTCCCTGCTCTTCTTGCTCTGTCTCTTTCGAATAGATAAATAAAATGTTAAAAACACACACACACACAGAGATGTGGGTGGGGGAATAAGTTAAACAGGTGATGGGAATTAAGGAGGGCACTTGTCATGATGAACACTGGGTGATGTGTGGAAGTGTTAAATATTGTACACCTAAAAGTAATATTACACTGTACGTTGACTAACTGGAATTTTTTTTCAAGATTTTACTCAAATTCAAGTTAGTTAACATAGAGTGAAGTACTTGTTTTGGGAGTAGAATTTAGTGATTCATCACTTGCCTATAATACCAACCAGCAACCCTCAGCTTGTTCTCTATAGTTAAAGGTTTCATGGTTTGCCTCACTTTCTGTTTTTATCTTATTTTATTTTTCCTTCCCTTCCCCTATGTTCTTGGGTTTTGTTTCTTAAATTCCACATATGAGTGATATCATATGGTATTTTTCTCTCTGACTTATTTCACTTAGCTTAATACTCTCTAGTTCTATCCACGTTGTTACAAATGGCAAGATTTTGCTCATTTTGATGGCTGAGTAATATTCCGCTGTGTGTGTGTGTGTGTGTGTGTGTGTGTGTGTGTGTGTGTGTGTACACCACATCTTCTTTATTCATTCATCAGTCTATGGACATTTGGGTTCTTTCCATATTTTGGTTATAGTGGATAATGCTGCCATAAACATTGGGGTGTATATACACCTTCAAATGTGTATTTTTGTATCTTTTGGATAAATACCTAGTAATGCAATTGTTGGATTGTAGGTTAGTTATATTTTTAACTTTCTGAGAAACTTCCCTACTCTTTTCCAGAGTGGCTGCACTAGTTTGCATTCCCACCAACAGTGTAAGAGGGTTTCCCCTTTCTCTGCATCCTTACCAACATCTGTTTTTTCCTGAGTTGTTCATTTTAACTATTCTGACCAGTGTGAGGTGGTATCTCATTATAGATTTTAATAAAAACTTAAAAAAAAATACAAAGAATTTCCAATTAAAGCACAACTGTTACCTGCTTTATTTTTCATTATGTTTCTATCTTATAAGGAAACTATGTTATATTCTGAATTTTTAAAAATATTTTTAATGGAAGGTTTATTCAAAAAAGAAAAGCTGACTTCCGAATGGCAGTTTGATCATTACTTTTAATGATGTGTTTACAGTAAGGACAATTCATAGTCTGTATTAGTCTTTTCCTGTTGCTGTAACAGAATACCATGGGCTAGGTGACTTATAAACAACAGAAATTTATTTCTCACTGTTCTGGTGGCTGGAATTCCAAGGTCAAGATGCCAACATGGTCACATTCTAGTGAGAGCCCTCTTCTTGTTCCTGATCTTGCTGTGTCCTCCCATGGCAGAAAGGATGAGATAATCTCTCTGAGCCCCTTTTATAGGAGCACTGATTCCATTCATAAAAGCTCTGCCCTCATGACATCACTTCCCAAAGATTCCACTTCCTCATACTGTCACAGTTGGGGGGTTAAGATTCAACATATGAATTTGAGGGGATACATTCAGACTATAGTATAGTCCTTTGGAATATTCTTGCCAGGTATTTTTACATTTTTTATATGTAGGTCTCTTTTTTATCATGAAAGAATTTCAGAGAAATCCAGACTTACAGACATAGATAAAAATGCAAAGCAGTACAAGAAGTTGCCTATATTAAAACAGAAAAAAATTATGGCAGTGAGATAAATTGCTGTTGTCCTGAGTGGCTAAGGGAGGTGAGGTTATCTCTTGGTAAAAATTCATCCTGAAATGACTGGATTTTTTCTAAGAATGCTCAGATGGTTACCTCTTTACTGAGTTGGAAATTTTTATATCAAAATAGACCTTAAGAACACCCAAAAGTAGGATAAAACTCTTTATTTCCTCACCCATGTAGTCTTCCTGAGGTTTCAAACTGGGAAGGCTAATCACCAAGGTCTCCTTGCCACAGAAGGTGACCAGAAGAATACAAAGCTGTCCAGCTCTTAATCACTATGCGATCCTGCTTCTCACTGTACTGTGTAAGTAAACACACTCAGACAGCCACACACAATGTGATTTTCACATGACAGTCACTGCAATAAGGACTTGTGCATGTTATTTCCCTGTATCACCATTATAAATGAGGCATAGCTTCATTATTTTTGTTCTATTTTTGTATCAAAATTTCCTAATTTCAGAAATACAAATTGGAGTTCTACTAAACTCTCTCTGTGCTAATACATGAGATGGGTTACATAATTGGGTAAATAATTAGGCCTTTTAAAAGAGTTAAAGATGAAATTGCCCAAAGGAATCAAAATTGATGAGAGTAAAGTCCTCCCAAGGAAGAAACTTGTACGTCCAAAGTCAGTAGATGAGAGTAATTGAAGACACTGCAAAGATGAAGCTACCTACGCAGTTTCTAACAAGATTAAGGAGTAAATAGCACTGCAAAAGGCTTTACTGTAAACTTCAGAGAAAATAAATCTATAAGTAATCTCATTTTCATGCTTGAAAGTGTATTTGGAAGAACAAGGTTGCCGAATTTCTATTAAAAATCAGATATAGACAACCTCCGATGATGAGTGATTGTAAAGCTCAGCTTTGTAGTTCTGAACGGGGATTGCAAAAAGCCATTTTCCTCTCTTTCTCTCTCTCTTTTTCACACCCACACACAAATATACACACACACATACACACTGATGCACAAACTCAATTTGCATTTTTATTCTACTTGCCAATATTCATAACTTAATCACTGGTCAAATGCCTGTCTCACCATGTTTTGTACTTTCTTTCTGTCCCCTTCTTTATTCATGAGGGCATAGGGTCTTGCAACCAAGAAAGTCAAGTAAGATATCAACTTTAATATGTTTCAACACAAATATATCAAAAATTTCCTGTTAAGTGATGCCAATATGTTATACTCACACAAAGAAAAATATATATATTCCGTGGGAAATATTAATATGTGAGATTTACAGAAGACCTACTATGTGCCAGGCTCTTTTTAAGAATTACTTATAATTCTATGTGTAATACTATGTCTGCATTTTAACTTGAGGAAACCAAGACACAAGACCTTAAAAGATGTGCCCCAGTTCCTAGAAATAGAAGTGAAGAAGTCAAGATTTAAACCCTTTTCTGCCTGACCCCAGGAGATCTTATTTTTCCTAATCTGTCCTATAAGGACATGAGACTCAGCAAAAGAGAGCCCACAATCTCTAGGAATCTTCGTGACTAGGACGAGTCACATAAAATGATTAAGAATATCAAAACAAATGGAGTTGGAGTGAGAAGAAAGGTAAAAATCACAGACTACCCAAGACATATTCACCTATGAAATAATTGCTTTTCTTTAAACAGAAGTCACAAAAAAGTTACATTAAGATAGTATTTGAACACACATAAAAGTTTGTTGCTATTGTTGTCTCTGATGATCTCCTTCTCCCCCCCTCCTTCTTTTTCTCCTCCTCTAAAAACTGCCTCACTGCTATCTTCGGTAATGGACTCTTGCAGCCATCACCTTGCCTCCTCCTTGACCACAGATGGTTGAACCAGTAGTAGAAATCTGACTGAAACCATTCAGGTTTCCTCTCCCAGGAATTTATTTGGTAATTGCACATCATCTCTGTTAGCATCAAGTTAAGTGGACAGTTAGAGGTCAGGGAAGGCCATTTTATAGTATGTGCACAAGTAAGTCAACCTGTTAGAGAGAGAGGAAAATAAAAAGGCCAAGAGAGCAAGACAGCAGAGATGGATCGACAAGGACCCAGAGGAAGGGTGGCAGAAAGAGTGAGGATGTAGTGGATTGGAATAACTTTCCATTTCTGACTTCAACTCTTCATGAGCTCTGACTTCTGTTCCTCTCACTAGGTTGGTATTTATTTTCAATATATCCCATTTTTGCTTATGTTAATTTGAATGGATTTTGATCAGTGGTAAAAGTGATGGTGGATTATAACATAAATGCCTTCCAAAATAAAAAGAGACTAAGAAAATGTGAGGGAAAAACTCAAGATCCACATTCTAATTCACTTACTTTAGGAGAAATCACAGGGTGACTTCAGATTGAAGTTGTTCTTATAATGCTGTTGATTGATTCTTTTTTTTTGAAGATTTTATTTATTTATTTGACAGAGAGAGATCACAAGTAGATAGAGAGGCAGGCAGAGAGAGGGAGGGAAGCAGGCTCCCTGCTGAGCAGAGAGCCCGATGTGGGACTCGATCCCAGGACCCTGAGATCATGACCTGAGCCGAATGCAGCGGCTGAAACCACTGAGCCACCCAGGCACCCGCTGTTGATTGATTCTACTTGGACATCCATTGCGTATGCTCAAGTCATCTGAGAGTTTGGCCTGTATACTTCCTTAAGGGCTTTCTGGAACATTTTCCTGCAGTGCTACTACAATGCACAAAATTGTAGGTTGGTGGACTGAAAGGATTAAAGAGCTTCTTTTATTAGCCAGCTTTCTACTAAGAAATGACTTGAGTATTGGCCAAAAGAGAGGACTCTAACAAAGACTGCGATACCTGGATACTGTTGACGCAACAGTGGGAACTGTTAATGTAAGTTTTCAAGCAATCAGGTCTTCCGGGAAGCATATATAAACTGGGAAAGAAATAAAATATCTTCTACTTCTTCCAGAGGAAATAATGATTTTTGGTGTCAATACTGATAATTCAAAAAGAAATGTGAGCCTACCTCCAAGCACGTCCATGCAGCTATTCTGTTTCCTTGGACTTTATTTGCCTCACAAGCCATCATTTGGCTATAGGGAGTTCTTCTCAAGAAATATGCATGAGTCCAAAATGGACTAAGAGCTGTATTTTCCCCCACTTTTATGTTAAATGCAATTGTCTGACTCACAAATCTTGTCAGTCTGGTGTAGCTGAATTTCTTGTCTCTTGAGAATTGCTTCTTACCACTGGTTTGGGATTTGAAATCTGAAACCATGTTCTTGTCCTATGGCTATAAAATGGTGAGACTGATTTCTATGATGAGTCTACAATAAAAATCATCTTTTCCATTTTATGTAAGCACGCACACACACCATGCTGATTTACACACAGTTCCTCCATGTTGAGAGCCAGACTGCAGAAGTTTTTTCCACCTCACTGTCAGTAAAGATTCCCCGCCCTCCCTTCCTTCCACACCTGTACCCCTATTCTGACAGTCTCCCACCACCTTGTGCCTCTCCAAGATCCCCTTCCTGGAGCCTCTACTCCCAACCTCTGGGATAACCTTGTCAGCCCTTCATCCAGGCCTGCTAGAGACCGCTTCCCAAATTGTGGAAACTAAATTAATGGCCTGATGAAGGGTCTCCACACCTATTTCTGTACATTCAGGAAAGGAGAGAGGAAAGATAAGTTACAGATAACCCAACTTAGAATTCTGAATGTATCCTCCAATGTCAGGAATAATATAGTTAACATTACATCTTTAATGTAATTGTTATTATTCTTCAGTTCTTTTCATTCATTTATTCATTTACTTATTCAACAAAATATTTTTTGCTGTTGTCTACTGTATTTCAGACTCCCCACTTATGAGTCTGGGAAAATGGCCATAATGAACAGAAAAAAATATGAGCTTTTTTGTGGATCGGTTTTAATACATAAACATGATGAATAAATAACATTGATCCTATAGGAAATCACGTATTGAGTTCATAATAATCTTACAGACTACAATAATCCCAATAATCAGTTGAGGAATTCCTATATGTGTCTGTATCTATACACATATAAATGTTAATTTCTTAGTCAAAATCTTAAAATATTATTTATTCACTCATAGACACATAGCTAAATAAATTGACATACTTAGTATCCACATACTATACCACAGGAACTGGTAACTGGACCTCAAATCACTGGTAGTGACTTCTTCTCATTATTCCCCAAAATATCACATCAAATCTCTAACATATATTATAAGTCTAAAATAAAGTTCCAATTCCAAAACACTGCTTATGTTTCCACATAGATAAAGCACAGTTGCTAAGGACATGTGCTTTGGAATCAGACCTACATCCAAATCTTAGTAGTTTTATCACTTTGCACAAGTTATTAGACTCTCTTAGCCCTCAGATTTCAGAGCTGTCATGAGGATAATAGTACATGTCATATAAGGCTGACATGGGGAGTAAATTAAGTACTATAAATAGTAAGCCCACTGTGCCTAGTATAAGGTAAGTACTCAAAAATTTATCGATATGAAATGGTTATACTTCATCTATTTGATAAGCCAAATATCAAAAAGAATTAGTTGACTTGGAAGCTCTTGAGAAACAGTAGGTTACCACGTGCTCTTCTGATGAGAGTCTATTTGGAAGGTGAAAGTACACAAATCTTATTTTGTAGCTAAGTGGCCAATTTTATTCTTCTTTCCATCTCTGATTCTTATGATTTTATCACGCCTCATGATATGTGTTCCAATATTCCCCTCAACCACACTTTAAGGAAGCAAATAGAGTAATTCCATGAATACAAAAACAACCTCAGCCTAGAAAGTCATAGGAACACTCAACCAAACTCCAAAAGAGCAGCTGAGGGTGATTTTTTAAAATTACATCTCTGAATCCATCTGACCAAACCTAGAGGGCAGCTATGGATCAAAATGGTGGATGAACAGGCAGGTGGCCATTCCCCATAAATACTTTCCTTGCAGGACTTAGAAATGACAGTGATTGAGAAATGACATGCTATTTCTCACATGAGCTATTAGCTCAGACATCTCTTTAACATGTCTTTTTTCTGCCTCTCTCACCAGGGCAACATTTCAATATACAATGCTAGTCTGGAACTGGCATTTGTTCTGAAGGAGAAATGTTCATAAGCAGCCCTTCCTGAACAGCTTCTCTGGTGAGGAGATGGCATCTATCCTCCAGTTAGTTCCTTTGTTCCAGGCATCTATCCTCCAGTTAGTTTCCTCAGCATCTGACTGATGAGAAGTTCTTCCAATCATGCCAACACTAAGCAGGAAGGAAGAAAATTTATCTTTAATTGACCTTCTTAGTGGAGAATTAGAACCACCCTTTCCCATAATGCAAGTCCCTCCAAAACCCAAAGGGAGGGGTATCAATTAAAAGTTTAAAGCTTCAGGCAGAAAGCAAGTCACATGACTACATGGTTGAAAATTATGCCATGTAGTCAAGCATTTAGGGCCCTGGGAACAAGGAGTAACCCAAGGGAGGAAACCTCTGCCCGTGTGGGAAAATTCTCAGATACAGAATAGAGAGAGAACTCAAAGTTTCTCTGTTTTCATAAGATACCCTAGCCTTAAACATGAAATGCAGTGTTTCTTCTTCACGAGAACCTAAAGAATCCATTATCCTAGTGCTCTGCCTTTCACATGAGTAATTTTCTTTCCTTATTTGCATCTACTCAACCAGATATGTGGGTCTTCTAGCACGACTTTGAAAATACAAATTAAAACAAAGAAGACTAATAATAATCACAGAATAGAAATAAAATAAATATAATTGTTCTATCTTGACTTCATTAATTTTTTTACATCTTATTTTTGAAGAATCCAAGTCCACATGTATATCTTTGCAAATGCTGTGCATAGGTCAGTAACCTTTACATTGAAAATATATTGAAATGGTTTCTGTGTATCTGTCTCTCTCATTAGAGTATAAGCTCCTAGTTACAGTATCTATGCCTTATGCAATTTTGTGGTATGGCATAAGATAGTGTCTTGGAAATTTTGCCTCTGTTTTTAAACTGTTTACACTTAGATAAGACCTAACATGAAATTTCTTTTTTTTTTTTTAAGATTTATTTATTTATTTATTTATTTGACAGAGAGAGAGAGAGAGAGAGATCACAAGTAGGCAGAAAGGCAGGCAGAGAGAGAGGGAAGCAGGCTCCCCACAGGCAAAGAGTCCGATCCCAGGACACTGAGATCATGACCTGAGCCAAAGGCAGAGGCTCAACCTACTGAGCCACCCAGGCACCCCCTAACATGAAATTTCTATAGTCAAAATCAAAATGAGTTTAACCTGACATTATTTGAAATGAAGGCAGTTGTGTCTGTTAAATACTGACGTAAACATCTAGCTCTGGTACAGAAATACTTATAGGAATTTTGACCTTTATTTTTTTAATAATTTTTTTATTATGTTAGTCACCATACAGTACATCATTAATTTTTGATGCAGTGTTCCATGATTCATTCATTCCAGGGCTCCATGCAGTAATAACCATCACCAGGCTCATCCATACCTCCACCCCCCTCACCTCTAAAACCTTCCTTTTGATTCCCAGAGTCCATAGCCTCTCATAGTTCATCTTCTCCTCTGATTTTCCCCCCTTAATTTTTCCCTTCCTTCTCCTAATTTCCTCCATGCTATTCCTTATGTTCCACAAGTAAGTGAAACCATATGATAATTGACCTTCTCTGTTTGACTTATTTCACTCAGCATAATCTCCTCCAGGTCCATCCCTGTTGATGCAGATTTTGGATATTAATCCTTTCTGATGGCTGAGTAATATTCCATTGTATATATGGACCACATCTTCTTTATCCGTTAGTCTGTTGAAGGACCTCTCAGCTCTTTCCACAGTTTGACTATTGTGGACATTGCTGCTATGAACATTGGGATGGATATGGCCCTTCTTTTCACTACATCTGTATCTTTGGAGTAAATACCCAGTAATACAATTGCTGGATCACAGGGAAGCTCTATTTTTAACTTTTTGAGGAACCTACACACTGTTTTCAAAGTGACTGTACCAACTTGATTCCTGCCAAGAATGTAAGAGGGTTCCCCTTCTCCACAACCTCTCCAATATTTGTTGTTTCTTGTCTTGTCGATTTTTGCCATTCTAACTGGTATAAGGTGCTATCTCAATGTGGTTTTGATTTGAATTTCCCTGATGGATAATTATGATAAACGTTTTTTCATTTGTCTGATAGCCATTTGTATGTCTTCTTTGGAGAAGTGTCCGTACATGTCTTCTGCCCATTTTTTGACTGATTATTTGTTTTTTGGGTGTTGGGTTTCAGAAGTTCTTTATAGATCTTGGATACCAGCCCTTTATCTGTAGTGTCATTTGCAAATATATTCTCCCATTCCTTGGGTTGTCCCTTTGATTTGTTGACTGTTTCCTTTGCTGTGCAAAGGTTTTTATCTTGATGAAATCCTAAAAGCTCATTTTCACTTTTGTTCTCCTTGCCTTTGGAGACATGTTTTGAAAGAAGTTGCTGTGGCTGATGTGGGAAAGGCTACTGCCTATGTTCTCCTCTAAGATTTTGATGGATTCCTGTCTCACATTGAGGTCTTTCATCCATTTAGAGTTTATCTTTGTGTATGGTGTAAGAGAATGGTCAAGTTTCGTTCTTCTTATATAGCCATCAAATTTTTCCAGCACCATTTATTGAAGAGACTGTCTTTTTTCTATTGGAAAAAAAAAGGTTTTTTTCCTGCTTTGTTGAAGATTATTTGACCATACAGTTGAGGGTCTATATCTGGGCTCCCTATTCTGTTCCATTGATCTACAACAAATATGGGATTGTACATTAGTGAGGAAAAGATGGACATTTTTAAATGACATTGGAATAAGGAATATCTATTTGGAAAAAGAAAACTGAATTTTCATTTCACACTGACTCCAAGGAGATCCAAGATCTAAAATATAAAAATTAAATTAAGTTAAGGAAATTATGCAATAGAGAAATAAAATAAGGGTAAGTTTCTTTATGACTTGGAAATTGGAAAAATATCCCTGATTCGCAATTTAAAAACAATAAAGGGAATAATAAGTTTGACTAAACTAAAATTTTGAAAAAACTCATATAAGAAAAAATATCATAATCAAAAGCAAAGGACAAACTAAAAAAAGATATTTATAACTAATATCATAGACAAAGGGATGATATTTTTATGACATGAAGATATCTTAAAAATTTAGACAAAAACCAAACAACAACCAGATAGAAACAGGGACAATCGATGTGAACAAGCAATAAACAGAAGAATGAAACATATAACAAGGTGCTTAACCTCAACCATACATGAACATTTTATTAAGATATCACCTCCAATTGGGAAACATCCAAAATTTTTTTATAATATCTACTTTATTTTGATGGAACAAACCCATGGCAGGTAAGAATACAAAGAAGTTAACAGTGATAAAGGGGGATGTGACAGTAACTAAAAGAACTATTTATGCATTTTTTAACTCACTTCTAAATATCTGTAAAGAAATGGCAAAAGTATGAAATACGAAATATTTTATGTACAAAGTTATTCTTTGCAAAATTATTTTTAAAAACCAGGGTGCCTGGGTGACTCAGTCGGGTAAGTGCCTGGCTCTGGGTTTTGGCTCAGGTCATGATCTCAGAGTCCTGGGATCCAGCCCTGAGGGGCTCTGTGCTAAGCCGGGAGTCTGCTTGAGATTCTCCCCTCCGCCTCAGCCCCTCCCCCTAAAATAAATAATTCTTAAAAATATATATTTTTAAAACCAGAAACAGGAAGTCACTCAAATGTTGGTTAAATTAATTATGGTAAATTAAATAGTATCTAACCATAAACAGGATTGGAAAAGATTGCTATACACTGATGTGAAATGATCTCCAAAATATATAAAGTGGAAAAAAACTCAGAATAGCATATATAATATGCAATCTTTAGTATTAGTAAGAATTTTCATTTATTTAGCAAATTACACTTGTAAAAAGAATTTTTGTGTGTTAAACTTGTACTAATCACAACTTGTTACCAAAAAAGTGGATAGCTACAGAAAAAGAGAGGGAAGAGGATGGAATACATGGAATTGAAGCAAGAACCCTAAAATATGAAAACAAAAAGAAAAAATAAACCTAATTATATATCTAGTTAAAGACATAAGCACACACCCACAAAAAATTGTTTTTCCACATAGTGTTTTGACTTTTCATACTTAATGGAATAAGATGTATTTCATGGACAAATAGAGTTCAAAAGAAATTTTAACAGTAGTCTATTTGTTGGTAATAATATTGGTAAGTTTATTTTGACATTTTATGTGTATATATGCAAATATATAATGAAGTTTAATATTATTATATAGTAAAATGCAAGAGAAAAGTAGAAAATCAAAAATTTGACTTAAATATTTTAATGCTAAATCTGAGTTTGAAATATCATTATAAATTCATAATTTTTTTCTCCTTTGAAAAAATATAAGTGCCTTAGTTCTGTCTACTGAAGAGACCTAGAAGTCATGATAGCCAAATAATACTGAACACAACTAGCATTGTGGTTTCCAAATGCCTTCTAAAAGGATTCAGGAACTTCAGAGGAAGACTTGATTCTAAGTGTGAATCTGTAAATATACAAGATGAACATTTTGCTGTGTCAAGGAGGAAGGAAATTGTCAAAGTCAAAGAGTCATTTCCAAAGGCTACACACTAAGCCAACATGAAGGGGTGCCTATTGGCCAAAGTTGAAATGATCTGACTGTCAAATACAATAATGAATGTAATTGTTTAAAACATTTAATTTAAGTGTATTTTAAATGAGTAAATAATAAGAAAAAGGAAAGAAAGCAAAAAAAATCTATTTAATAAACATTTTTAAAAACCTTACTTCAAAAAATGTCAATTAAGAAGATGAAATTGAGTGTCCATCTGTCATTACTATTTCAGAGATCCAAAATCATTCTTCCTCTTCTTTTTTTTTAATTTTGTTTGTTCATTTATTTATTTGTTTATTTATTTGACAGAGAAAGAGCACATGTAAAGCAGGGGAGGGGCAGAGGGAGAAGAAGAAGGAGACTCCCCGCCAAGCAGGAAGCCTGATGCAGGGCTCAATCCCAGGATGCCCAGATCATGACCTGAGCCCAAGGCAGATGCTTAATCAACCGAGCCACCCAGTTGCTCCCCAAAGTCATTCTTCTTAATTAGAGAAAGTTCTTCTTTGTAGTATGGTGTGGATGAATTTATGGGATTGTAATGTAGAATTCGTAAAAACCTGTTTTATACCCTGAAATGAAATAATTGATTCAAACCTCATCAATAGATGAAATCATTACATGACAGAGGCCTTTACAATGGAGGGAGGGACGAGGCTGCCACCACCCAAAACCCCCTGACCATTTATGGCATCACAAAAATTTAAACAATGCATGCACCTTAATGTGTTGTGATATAAGGCATCCTGTGCCACCTGTGAGAGATTCTTACCAAAAAGTTTGGGGGAATTACAATGAAGGGAATAAGACATATCCACAAATGGAGATACCCAGAACATTACCGGCAGCCATTACCCAGAAATTTACATACCACACACGTTCCACAGTCATAAGCATTTTTTGAAAATAGCTGAAAATGCCCTCTTCCATGATTACTGTCAGTCAGCTCCAGGACAGGTAGCTAGCTCTCTCTGAGATCTGCAGGCAGAAGGAAGGAAATAATAAAGAAAAAAGTACAAATCAATGAAATATGAAACAAAGTACAATAGAAAAAAAAAAATCAATGAAACCAACAGTCAGAATGACCCAGGAAAAAAGAGCAAAGATACAAATTACCAATGTCAGGAAGAAAAAGGACACTTAAAGAGAAATCTGAATAGACATTACAAAAATAATAGGGAATTAATGAACATTTGCATTGTTTGAAAAACAAAGAACTCTATGTATGATACTTATACAAATACACTAGAAAGGGGATGCAGATGGAATGAGAGTCATAGCTTCTGGCTTGTCTGAAGATTCAGGACCTCCCAAGAAACCTGAACTTTCCTGGGTGCATGACTTTTTCTCCTCTCTTTAGAAAAGAAATAGAAATCCCATAGAAATACACACAATGAGCCAAATCAAGATGTAAGAAGAGCTTCTTATGGAAAAAAAAAAAAAAATATATATATATATATAACTTCAAATTGAGCCCATAGCTTGACTTGGAGAAGTCCTACTGAAAAAAACACTGCTTAAAAATAGCACATAGTGAGAAAAGAAGGAGAGCCTGGGTCTCTTAGTCAGTTAAGCAACCAACTCTTGGCTTCCACTGACCACATCAAGGTGGAGAGATTAAGCCCCATGTCCAGCTCATCAGGGAATCCACTTGAAGATTCTGTCCCTCTGCCACTCCCACCACTCGCTCTTGTGCACACACTCTCTCTCTAAAGCAAATAAATCTTTAAATACATAAACCACCCAACCCAGAATCTTCATTGATCTATTAGCCTAACCTGAGGAAGTAAGATGAATTAATAATATTTTTAAATTTTTACATTTTTATTTTTTAAAAATCCAATTTAAGGGTTCCTGGGTAGCTCAGTGGGTTGGGCTCTGATTCTTGATTTCTACTCAGGTCATGATCTCAGGGTTTCAGATAGAGCCCTGTGTCAGGCTCCAGGCTCAGTGGGAAGTCTGCTGGAGACTCTCTTTTTCTCCCACCCCATATCCCTATGCCCTTCCCCACCCCCTGCACACTTGCACTCTCTCCTCAATAAACAAATCTTTTAAAATAATAATTAATTAATTAAAAATCCATATTTAGAGAAAGTCCCAAGAACAGTTAACTCCTATATGACCTTCACCTACATTCATTGTTAACATTTATACAGTTTATACATCTCTCTTCTTTCTCTCTCTATATATATGTTATACATACTCATAAAAATAATAAAATAATTATTATTAAAAATGCTATACCATTTGAAAGTTGATTACAGATATTATGACCCTTTATTTTTATTTTTTTAATTTTTGATCCTTTATTTTTAAATACTTCCATGTTTACCTCTTAAGAATATACTCTCTTACATAACCTCAGTGCAGTCATCAAACTCAGAAAAATCGATAGTAATATAATGTCACAATAGCATAAACTATACTTCTATCACATACATTCTTTATATAATGTTGTTCTTGACCTAGAATCCATTCCAGAATCATCCATTGCAATTAGTTGTCATGTCTTTTCAGCAGTTACTCATCAGTCTTTGCCTTTATGACATTGATATTTTTTAAGAATACGAGTGTCTTACAGACTCTCCATCAGTATGGGCTTTTTGATGTTTTTGTCACAATTAATTTGTGTATGTTTGGCAGAAATGTCAAGTAACTGATGATATGTCCTTAGTGTGTCACATCTAGAGGTACATGATGCTTATTTATCATATTACTAGTGATGTTAACTTCAATCGCTTGGCTCAGTTGGCTTCCGCAAGGTTTCAAGGTTCCATGTAAAATCATCAATATTTCCTCTGTAATTAGTAAGTAATCTGTGAGGAAATACTCTGAGAGAGTTTAATTATCTCTTCCCCATCAAACTTTCACCTAGCAGTTTTAGCATTTATTAATGATTCTTGCCTAAGTCAATGATCACTATGGCAATTGGAGAATGATTTTTTTCCAACCTTATCTTCCCTTCTACATTAATTATATAAAATTCCATGGTAAAGAAGAGCTTTTCCTTCTCTCCCATTTATTTTTCTATCATCAGTGGAGACCCAGGAATTCAATTTTATTTAATGAATTCTTAGCCATTGCTGCTATATTTTATCGATGCTCAGATTGCCCCAGATTTGGTCATTAAGATTTCTTCAAGCCGGCTCCTGTGCCCTTTTTATAATATCCATTAGTTTTAGAACTTCCTTCTGTTGAGGTCCATTATCAAAGGAGTGAGACTGATACAAAGTGAAGGTCAAGCAAAGCTTTATTTCATGCCAGCACCGAGAATCAAACCGACCGGCCAGGGCATCTCTTACAGAGAGAGCGACAACCCCCAGCCTCACAGACTAGCTTTTACAAAGCAAAGGCCATGTGGTAGATCCTGGCCAATGAGATTGTAATACACAGAGAAAGTTGCATAGTCATGCTAGGTCACACACGGGTGGCCAATTGAATTACAATCTACCCTATAGTAGCTATTTGAACTAGCCTATCACTTCGGTCAGAATTGGCGCTCAAGTTGGTGCCCGAAAAGGCAGGGCCCACATTCTTTGGTGGTTAGAGAGATAGTATGTGTGCTTTACTGATTGAATGCTTCCATCTGGCCTGACTCGTCCTTGCATCTGGGCTCTGTTATCTCTGCCTAACCTGACCCATTCTTTGTATCTGGGCTCTGTTATCAGGGACTGGTCAGCTACATTTTACTGGTTTCCCAAACTTGTTTCTAAGTAAATTTCTCTGGGGGGGCGGGGGGAGGGCAGGGTTATTTTAAGTTTACTGCACAAACAACAAAATGGCTGTTTTACTGAGATGGAGTCGCTCTGGCTAAGTAGGCCCTTACACTTTCTTTTTGACTCAGTAACATGCTTCAGACTCATCTTGAATTTTCTCCGTCCCAGCCCTGGAATCAGCCAAGTCTCTAAGGTATTCAGAAACCATTACATGGTTTGTTTAAATCTACGAAGACTGTTCATTCTCATATCAATAAGTTTATGTCTCCTCAATATACAATCTCAAGGAAACTTCTTCCTAGTAATTAGATGGCTTTCTCATGCTCGCTACATAAAAATGTGGCATATATTTTGGCAAGATCATACTGCCCAAGCTCCTTTTAGTGGAGAATGGTATTTCAAAACCATATTCTGGGAACGCCTGGGTGGCTCAGTTGTTGAGTATCTGCCTTCAGCTCAGATCATGATCCCAGGGTCCTGGGACTGAGCCCCATATCAGGGTCCCTGCTCAGCAGGAATCCTGCTCTCCCACCTCTCCCCCTGCTTCTGTTCCCTCTCTTGCTGTCTCTCTCTATATATCAAATAAATAAATAAATAAGTAAAATCTTAAAAACGAAAACAAACTCTGGGTGCTAGCTGTTCTCGTTATACCAGTGTATAATTGCTTCTAAGTGCATTGAGTAGATAAAACTAAGAAGCACAGACTTTTATTATATATATGGTATATTTTAAATCATGAATTAAGAAACGCATATATATTTTTATACTATGAATTGTTATATGTCTAATTCCAATATAATACCACAATATTCTTTTCCACCTTCCCAAATTCCACATTTGTATATCTCTTCTGCCACAGAGGCAAACTGTCTGGCTCCCAACAATAAGGTTAACATTGGTTCAGTTTCTCATTCATAGGATGTATGTACAAAATGATTCCAGAATTTCCACATCCATATTATACATATAAGAAATAATTAAGAAATGTTCAAGGTTTTGTTTTTTGGATTTTGGGGTAGTTGTTTCAGATTTGGGCAAGGGGGTTACAGTTTTGTTGTCTTTAAACTGAGATTATAGAATCAAAGCACTGTGTTTAAAAGTTGTGAACTAATGGTATTTATAATTAGAACAGTTAATATTTATGGAAGAATTTAATCCTCCTTATCTTAAAGTTCTTAATTATGATATAATGTACATACAAAATCCCCATAAATTCTCATTTTTTTATTGACCAACCTTATCCTTACCACATTTTGATCTTATCAGGTGTTTTCAAAACCTAGCGTCATATACAATCATATCCAACAGGTGCAAGCTTTATTTCCTAAAGAGATATCAGTGAACATATCCCTATATAATACACAACCAGTAGACTGATTACATAGGGAAAGACACCAGTGAAAGTCAGTTTTAGAACTGTATTGAAAACAGGGTCATTTCAAGTGTTTCAAACACCAACGCTGTTCTTAAATTCCAGAACATATAATCCATGGATTTATACCTCCCAAAACAAATGTACCAAGGAGTTTATAATCTAGATAACAATTTCCATTGGAGGTCTAATTCAGAAACAGGAAATTTACAGAAATAAAATGACAATTACAACAGACAATTGCCATAGCTATTAAAATTGCCAATTGTGGAATTTCTTATCTGGTCCAGATATTCCTAAAGAGTATTAACCCAAACACATCTAATGCAAAATCAATTGAACTCTAGGCCTCCCACAATTATACACATCAAAGACCTCATGATCACCAATAGAATGTCAAAAATGGAAAGCGACAGGTCACTAATAATGTAAATTATAATTCAACTACCTTGTTATAAATCAATGCAGACCATCACATCATTTGTTTAAAACTACCGAGGATGTTCTTTGCAATTAGACCAATTACAATTAGGAAGCAACTAGTACCAGCTGATTATTTTTATGCTCTCTCAATATACGCACATGGGACTATTTTTTCCTATATAATTAGATGGGCCTTTCATGCTAATGATATCAAAATATGATTTACACTTTGAGAAGATCATATTGCCTTTCTGAGGATTCAAGACAAATCCCTCTACATCTCATATTTTTTGTGAGAAACCTGGCTAGGTAACTTATCAGAAAGATCCAAGACACCAGATATCATGAAAATGTCGTTCTCAGACTGAAATGTGTGATCCCCAATTTACAACAGACTATAACTATGTGACAAATAAAAGAGCTTAGGCTTTAGAAGTCCACTCAACCCGCAAAAATTTGTTGGCTAGAATAGTTCCAGCTAATAAAATTGTCCCTGACTATTTACAGGCCAACCAAATCCTGAGTCAATACAATAACTAACGCCTGGGAAACACTTCAGGAAAAGTGGAATCATTTATTTGGCAGGGTAGGGGGCGGCAGTGAGGGGTAGAAAAAGGCACGTAGTTGTTAAGGTAGGCCAAATTGATCCATGAGACTTATACTCCTTGTTGGTTCTGAGCAAATTAAAAATTAGATACAAAGCGGGATTGCAAATACATCTTGCCTTTTCTACTGAGTCATATGCTTAAAAATTAACCCACTGCCACTATACCAGAGTGACACTTGCTGGTGCTGTCACCATTAAAAAAAAAAAGAAAAGAAAAAACTGAAGCTATTACAGCTCACTTAGCCCACTTTGGACAAAAGGACAACGGTGTTATTATAAAAGAAAAAAGGTACAGTCAGTTTGACTAAGGAGGAGAATTCAACAAAGTCCAGCAAAGAGTTCAGCAATAGCCATATCCAGAAACAAAACACATCATTTTCAGTAATAAGAGTTATCAGAATACTCATAAATAACTACAATTGCTTTCCCTGATAAGGAATATTTTTGCTTCAGGAACATTTTCCCCTGGTAAGTTTTAACTAATAGTTGAATACATGATGCTTGAACTCAAGGCTAATGTTACTGTCAAATTGAATTTTTGATGAAATAGCTTTTTAAAAATCCTACCTACATCTATTAATTCAATTCCATTTGATAATAAAGCAGAACAGGGGTGAGGGAAGTTAAGACGGTCAGAGAATGAGTTAATAAGTGATTAATGGCAAAATATCGCTGGAAAGCAGTATAATAAAATGTTTTTGCTTTTTCCTTCCGTAATTCATCCTCCTCCTCCTTGTGTGATTTAAAATAAAGTTCTTAGGCAACTACTGTTAACAGTATTTACTGCGTAATGCTCATAGTGGGACTTCTGTTTAAAAAATAAAATAAGGGGCGCCTGGGTGGCTCAGTAGTTAAAGGCCTCTGCCTTCGGCTCAGGTCATGGTCCCGGGGTCTTGGGATCGAGCCTCACGTCGCGCTCTCTGCTCAGCAGGGAGCCTGCCTCCTCCTCCTCTCTCTCTCTGCCTGCCTCTCTGCCTGCTTGTGATCGGTCTGTCAAATAAATAAAAATCTTAAAAAAAATAAAAAATAAAATAAAATAAAATAATAAAATGGGACCTATGAGTTAAGTAGAGTGAGTCATACTTCCCCTAGATTTTTCCTCCAGCACTTCAGTATTGTATCCATTGTGTTCCCACTCAAATGTTGTAAGCTAAAATGCTGAGCGGAATCCCAAGAGGAATCAACTTCCCAGCTTCAGTGATGTCCAACTAATACTCTTCTTGGACTCAAGCTGTAAATCAACTCATAGAGAGAAGGAAACAGTCATAGAGTTGCTGCCAAAATAGCAAACAGGTTTTCAACATACCGATTTAATGTAAAGATTCAATGTGTTTAATTTATATTAAGTCCTTCTTACGATTAGAACAAATTTGTTTTCAGAGAAGTTCAATTATAAAATCATCGATAGGACTTACTAATTTCAATAGGTCATTTTCCTTCCAGGTAAATTATACTAATTACTAATATGTACAAGTCCCATTTGAACATAAAGAAACCCTAGGTACAAAAAAGGAAATAATTAACTAAGCACTCTTCATCTTTAAATAATTGATCTAAGGAGAAATAATAAGATATGTTCATTTACCATTGCAGAAAACAGCTCTAACATGGTGGAAAATCCTGAACAATACAGATTTCATTATTAATAAGAAACACTAACTCTCCCTCCTCATATGTTTTTCCTTTTAAATAAACCATATTGGAAAAATGCTACTAAAGAATATTTGATTCTTCTTACTTTTCATTAATCTATAAGGGCTTAAGTATAGCAAAACAGGGGTGCCTGAGTGGCTCAGTGGGTTAAAGCCTCTGCTTTTGGCTCAGGTCATGATCCCAGAGTCCTGGGATCGAGCCCCGCATCCGGCTCTCTGCTGGGCAGGGAGCCTGCTTCCCTTCCTCTCTCTCTGCCTGCCTCTGCCTACTTGTGATCTCTCTCTGTCAAATAAATAAAATCTTTTTTTAAAAAAATTAAATAAATAAATAAATAGATAATAGCAAAATAGTCAAAATGTTAGTCAATTGACTATTTTTTCATCTTACTATTTTAGATGCATTTCTAGATATCTTCAGCTATAGCTGCATTCCCAACCACCTAAAAAAATTCTTTGGCCTTTTTCCCCCCAACAAACTTCCTTTGTAATCAACTGAGGCCAGACCCAAACAATTAATTTAACTCTAACAATATTTTTTGTATCTACTAACTTCTAATAATTACTTTAGGATTCTTTCCCAGACACTTGATTATTAATAGCAGAAAATCATATGACTACATTAGATTACATCAGCTAATCCTCCAAAGCAACTGTTCCTCTCCAGTTTGGAAAGAAATCAACACCTCAGTTCTCCTCCCTGAGATAATACACAATACACTGTAACCCACAGTAATTAAAATCTCTGTTAGCACATCTTGACTTCCACAACTTCCTCTTCCAGCTGTTAAAGATTTTAAAAAGTTAACAAGGGTCTTCTACCGATGTGAGTTCTATCCACCTATGTCCTTTAGGAAATGGGCAGTATATAAATAAAGGAACAATAGTAAACAGCTTATTCACTGCTCCCAACATGAGCTAAGCAAAGAAAGGTGGTTGAAAGTATCACAATGGTTTCTTCACATTCAATCCTTTTGAATTATGTTCAACAGTGTTTTATTATTGTCATTGTTAGTTCACGAGCATTTACAGACTTACGACCATGTGAATCATGAAGCCAAGCACTAAAAAGGACATAAAAATATACACTACCCAGTTCCTACCCTTAAAAACTTTAAATGTATTGGAAATCACAAACATAGTAGGTATAATTTATTAAGTATCCATAGTGATTTAGGCTGTTTATACATGATAACCCTCAGCCTACCCCAAATCCTGGAGGATAGGTAACTTTGGGCCTTATTATACATTTTACAGACCTAGTACCTATTCCTTAATTTGGGTATCCACCCATCCTTATCAAAATCACTTGCTTCAGGCAACTGGGTGTCTCAGTTGGTTAAGCATTTGCCTTCAGCTCAGGTCATGATCTCAGAGCCCTGGGATCCAGCCCCAAATTGGGCTCCATGCTCAGCCAGGAGTCTGCTTCTCCCTCTGCCTGCTGCTCCCCTTGCTTGCACTGGCTCTCTGACAAATAAATAAATAAAGCTTAAAAAAAAAAAAAAAAAAAAAAAAAAAAACCACTTGCTTCAGGGAAAGCTGATTCTTATCTCCGGACTGTTGGGGCCTACTCTACCTCTATGTAGTTAGATGAATAAAAAGGAAAAAAAAAAAACACCTTTTATTATCAGAGTCAGTTTGGTCATCTTTTCTATATTTTGCAACCAAAACACCCTGATACACAGGACAATATTTGTCTTCCAAAATTAATAGCATATTCTTGAAGAAATGGGGGTTACATTTTCTTTCATTGTGTATTTTTGAGACATTAGGGAAAAGGTTGGCTGATTTCATACTATTAAAGCCCGAAATTTCATTAAAAATATTTGTTGGGTGAATGAATTAGCTGAATAAATGAATGAACAATGAATAAACTACTGAATATAAGATAATTCTCTGTTCCTGTTTGTCCCTACCCCTCAAGCCAAATCCATGATTGAAATTACTATCTTAAAAGAAAAGAAAGAACAATAATTGATGATAAGTCAGCTCTTTGAATTTATTGAGTTTTTCTTCGCCACTTGATAACAGTGCTATCTCGATGTTCTATAGTTAAACATACTAACCTACCCTCTCCCCTGCTTGACATTACTTGAAAATCACACATAGTGAGGTTAGGTGGCTAGCACTCAGAAAGTCAGAAATAGAAAAGAGAAACACATGTAACAGTTGTCCCTATGGATACCGACCTCCTTCTCATATTCCTATGCATTAGTAAGTCATGTTCATCATAGGATGAGAGATTAGACAGTAGAATGTGTGTTTTGTTTTGTTTTGTTTTGTTTGATTAAAAGTGCAGAAGATCTTATTCAACTGCTATGTGGTAATTATTAAAGACATTAATGTCATGTCTTAGGGATCTTGTTCTCCAAGGAAGCTAAAGAATGTGTAAAGATGTTACATAGCCTGAGGGGGAAGGGGGCGGTTGGGAGAAGAATATTCTAAAGATATGAGTCACACAGAATGCTAAAGATCCTTCATCTCATGACTGGTAACTACTCCACTGAGAAGGAATTAGCTCTCACATTTAAAGTGGGAAATGACCATAGAAAGGGAGAAAATGGTTATTTATTTCCAGACCTTGCCAACTTCCATACTGCTCTATTGCTGTGTCATAGCCACAGACCTGTACAATGACAGGAAAAATAATTTCTAATCTTCCTGTTCAAGAAGTAATTTTATTGATCTCCACTTTATCTTTTATTTTTCCTGTGATTCAGCAGGTCAGAATTGCTCTAGTTCCAGTACTTTCTATCACTCAGCGAGATGTCCATGGAGTTTAAATGTCTCAAAAGTTAATAGGAGGTGAAGAAATTTATTTCAGCACCAAGGAGAGTGCCTGTGGGGGTTTGTTGTTGTTTTAATGGTTTTGTGTGTTCAAAACTGCTTATTATTCATGAGGTTATGAAGAAATTTTGAAATGTGATTTAATAGAAAGTTGCTAATAATTTATTTCATTCATTAGAATAATCCCAATCATTTCTTTTTGTAAAATTTAAAATTGCCAGTATTTTGTGTATGTTCATGATTTCAACGTGTTATTCTTTCAACTTTCAAATGCAATGGAATTAACAATCCTTTGCCTTTTTTTCAAATGTCAAAAACCACATTTTCTGAATGGATCTAGAATGGAGGAAGGTGCAGTGAAATCAAGAAGTGTTAAATTAACAGATATTAAAATCTCCATGAGAACAAGGTCTAAAATCTTTTTCACCATTGTGTCCTCAAATCTTGGCATATGATAAATGCTCAATGAATATTTATGTGAGTCTTCTGAGAAAGAATGAATTAATGAATGATGTTCATTAAGTCAACAGGAATGAGTTAGTGAATGTATTCTCTCTAATGACAGGTCACCTTTTGCACCTGATCTGGGAGATAATCACACACCACTTTGCTCAGCCTGAAACCTGAACACATCTTTCTTTGGTCCATATCAATGGAGTCTCTGGATCTCTGAAGAATCCTGCTCCAGGTCACACCCTTCATCTCCATGAACTGTTCACTGTAAAGGTTTCTCCTTTAAGACCTGCAAAAGTCACTGAGATCTCAATCCCTATAACCCTACATCTCCACGTCAGAATGGCACTACCCACCCATGGTTCCTCCAGTGCTCCAGTCAATCAGCCAAACTTGTTCTGCCCTGTAGCCAGATGAACAAGACAGGAAACTGACTTTCATCCTCCTCCATGAGGTCCCAGGTAGACCATAACTATTTGTCCCTATTGCCAACAGCCCAGATAGCCCCTTCCTTCTGTGCCAAGAGTAGGAAACACCAGGCCTCACTCTGCTGAGAGACCTTCAACAGTCCAAGACATCTGAGTCCAACTGTGCTGAGAGACAAAGGACAATAATGCAGTTCTGTTTCAAGCTGCCACCATAGCAAGACACAAGGTCACCCTGGGAGACAAGACACTACCAAAGCAGGGCCAAAGGTGAAGGAGAAAACATGAACAAGTAAACCCAGGATGTTCAAACAGATGTTTCCATAGTCAGCAAGTTGTGAAGACTTCTCAAAGCTCTAAATCCCTTCCCCTTTTTATGTCTATTTGTGCGATAAAATATGTGTGAATAAAGTCAATCCTCCCGGCTCCCAGGTAGACACAGCCCAGTTCTTAGCTCCTAGGAGGCTTCTGGGCTAAGGCTCCACTCTACTTGGACTGTACTATCAGGCCCCCAAAACGGGGGGGAGCTGCCAGGGAAGGACTGATTTCCATTTCAAACTGCATTCTGGTACTTTGTACTCCAGCACCATTGGCCGATCAATATTTAATGCTTGGAGATTCTGACTCTGCGGGAGTCATGTCAGGGGACCTTGGGAGCCAATCTGCTTGAGCTTCTGAGTGATAATTATTCATGGGCTCCTGCCTCTTGCTCTTTCTCTCGCACGGTCCCACTCTGCAGACTCAGTGCCTTATTCAGTCTTCTCTCTCGCGCTCTCCGCTGCTGTAGCTGGACCCTTCGCCTTCGCCACCGCTCAGCATCTGCACATCCCTACAATGGCTAAAACAGCAATGGGTAAGGCATCGCGCCTCCTTCTCCCTCGGCTCGACCAGGAGCCCACCTCTCACCTTCTTTCTTAAGAGCTTTTAAGGCATTGGGAAATATTTTATAAAAAGAAAGATGTTAGTGATAAAACAGAAACCGAGAAGGACGAAGGCAGTTCTGGGGGTTTGAGAAGGGCAAAGAGGGGGTCCCTGGAAATCTAAAACTAAAATTTTCTTTTGAAAGGAAGAAGCAGGTAAGTTGCCTTCCCATGGGAAGAGAATTGTTCTGTTTCCATGTTTTAAATTAGGGCTCAATCGTGGGGGGAGGGAGCTACCTTTACTGTTTGCCTTAAATGGGGTTAAGGGACATTTTAGAAAGTGCTTGTAACATCCTTTATTTCTTCTCTAGTTAAAAAAAGGAAAATGGGGAAGAGGAGAGGGAGGTGGCGGAAAGGAAAAAGAAAAATGCGAAGTCAAATCGGTCCCTTTTAGGTTGTTTGAAAGATGGGTGGAGACGGGGGGGGGCGGGTGGAGAACGGGGCAAATTTTATGGTATTGTCTCGTCCGAAAAACCGCTAGTCCTGGGGCGCGGTGCGGGGAGGTTAGGGCGGGGGATGGGGTGCTACGCTCCTTTGTTTTAGGGAAAGGGAGGGGAAAGAGAGAGGAAGTCGGGGAGGGCAGGGAGGGCGCGGGTGGGCAGCTGCAGGGGCGGGGAAGCGCGCGGTGGGGAGGGGTGGAGGGACAGCGGTTTCGCAGGCGCTGGGGTGGGGTTTCTTTGTGTGAGGACGGACGGCCCCAGGGGGAGGCACCTGCAGCGCTGGGCGCACAATGCGGACGGCCCCACCCTGTGTGAAGCCGAGCCGGCGCCCTCACTCCTCCCCACCGCCGGGTGCAGCAGCTTCAGGGGAAAGAGGGCCTGGTGGGGAGCGCAGCGCGACACCCAGGAGCCCAGCCCTGGGGGGAACAGCAGCGCCACGCCCCGCGCTTGTAGCTACTGACTCCGACTCGGCTTCCGAATGAGACCTGACGATTGCCCCTGCCTTCCCCACCCTGGCCTCATTGTTCTGTTTAACCGAGAGGAGGAAAAAAGTGGGTTAACATTCTTCTTTTCAAAACCACATTGCGTAGGGTAACTAGACATTGACGCAGATAAGGCTTCTTTGAGCTCATTAATCGTTTTGGGTAAAAGCTTCGGGAACCTAGATAAGTGTAGATATAATAATACAGATACAAAACAGGTCAACTTCTTAATAAATTGAGCCACGTGAAAATACCCTTCTTCTAGGTCAGACAGGGCCAAATAATGGCAATTTCCATAATCTCAACCTATATATCAGGGAAACAGTTGAGACCCGAGAGATCCCCAACCGGTTGTACGCCTCTAAGTGCCCCCATGGTTTCAGCGCTCGGTGGCCCCCGGGGTGGACAGGCAGGGATGGGCCCGAGGTCTGGTGACTGCTGGAAGCACCCCTCCCCCGGGACACTGGTGCGGGATGCGGAGAAGGGATAAAGCGATGGACAGGGCTTGCTCCGCACAGCCCCGCCCTGCCCCACCCTTTTTGCGGTGCTGGGAAGACCTCCCGCTCCGAGGCTTGGCGAAGAAATGGAGTTGGGGAGGGGCCGATGAACGGTCTGCTGTCCTAAAGCCCCCCCCCCTTTTTTCAGCCCCGCAGTCCAGAACAACCCAGACACCCCCTTGCTTTGCGCAGACACCCGGTATTGCCCCAAGTCCTGGTGCCGAGCCCCTCCCAGCCAAGGCGGTGTCTCTGCAGAAAAGCTGGCTCGAGCCCCGCCCGGCCATACAAAAGCGCGGCCCCACCCCAGCCCGCGGCAAGACCGCAGAGGTGACCCCTTCCCAGGGGTGCGGGGAGGGTTCTTCTCATGTCGCCCTCCCACAACCCGCGGAGTTCAGGCTACTTTCTCCCCAGTTGAAACCCTTGGCCCAAACGGGGTTCTCTATCATTTCCCGGGACGTAGTCCCTTTGGATAGTCTCTCCAGAAGGGACCCTCACTAATCGAGCAAGGCGCGGCTCGGCCCCACCCCTCCCAGCTGCGGCCCGGACTAATCAGCCGCTGGCCGGGTGGGGGCGCTCTTGGCGAGCCGGCGCGTGGAGCGCTGCCAGCCCTGCAGAGCCCCGCGCCGCGCCCTGTGCTCCCCTCCCCGGAGCTGGGCGCTCGCCCCCGCGGGTGCAGCCTGGGAGACGCGTTTCTGCGCAGTGTCCTAAGCTACCCCCACTTCCCACAGTTCGCGATTCACCCGCAAGTCCAGAAAGGTTCTCAGAATGAGGGATGGGGCGATCTTGCTCTGCGTTCTGCACCCGCACCGGGAGCTTTCTGCTGCAGGAGGGGGGCGACAAACTCATCACTATCAGTGTTATTTCATATTATTATGATTGTTATTATTACTACTACTTCATGATTCAATGGCCTTATTTGTTCAAAAGGTTTGAATGATTGAATTTAGAGATTAACCCTTGTTGCACTCTCTTTTTCTTCCTTCTACTCTTCCCTTCCTTCAGCACCCCTTAAAAAAGGAATATTTTGTTCTGTTCATTTTACATTATAAAGCGAATGTGTTTTCAATTCCTGTCTGGATTACATATGTTCTTGTGGGTCGGGTATTACCTGAAGGTGCTTACTAAGGATAGGGTTTGTGCGCCAGAGATTGCTGGAAAATTTCTTCACAGACAATTGTGACTGCAAAGGGTAAAATTATACATATATAATTGAGATGTAATGATCTTCACTGTGTATTCCATAAGGTCATATCTACCAATCAATATACATAGGTGATGCACACATTTTTAACTGTTTCTTTTCTTTTTTTCTGAAACTGTTCTTCCAATTGCTGATTCTTGATAGTGTCTCAGTTCGGCACAGAAACCTGGATCCTGAAATGGTAGCCACCATTCCATTAATAAAAATCCCACCCAAAATATGACAAATGCAAGGGTTCTTTCTGTCGTGAGTAAGCTGTATTTGCAAATCATGAAGAGATGTACAACCTCTGCGATACTAAAATAATGGATTTTGGACTTGTTTCATTTGCACAGTATAATCAATTAATCACCAGGGCAGTGCTTTTTCCTGATTCATTAAACAATTATTCAACATGATTGTCCTAGGTGCATATAGTATTCCCCATTATCTTCTCTGATAAAGTGGGCACCTTTTAAATGGATATATAAATAACCAGAAGTGGAAAAATGAGGATTTAGTCAGGATTGCAACATAAAACTGAAAGAGAGGGGCACCTGGGTGGTTCAGTCGTTAAGCGTCTGCCTTCAGCTCAGGTCATGATCCCAGAACCCTGGGACTGAGCCCCGCATCAGGCTCCCTGCTCAGCAGGAAGCCTGCTTCTCCCTCTCCCATACCCTCTACTGTGTTCCCTCTCTCCCTGTCTCTCTGTGTCAAATAAATAAATAAAATCTAACAAACAAAAAAACTGAAAGAGAAATAGCAGTAGCTTATCAATTAATTATATATATGGTTAATACCAGCGAGTAAGCTGAACCTGTAGTAAGCATTATGTGACCCAGTGTAGCCCTATACAAAAAGCTACTATGACGATATAAATTAGTATACCTGGTGGCATTTGTCGACACATGTCAAAATTCTCTGAAAGTGTACTTTAAAATAATAAATAAGATTGAATGGTTTTTAGTATTAAAGTCTGGAATTTTTTTCAGTCACTATTCGCAATAGTTTTGAGAAGTGACCTATGGCTTTGTAGAAAATAGTTTTATCCTAAGGAGGAGGGGAGTATTTTTATTGTTAGAATGAGTGCCTCTGCTCTTAGTCATTAACATTTTTAGCAGGATTTTTATTTGTTGCACTAAAAACACATTTATTTACTTTGGAGATTTTTAAAATTATTAATGGATAGAAGCATTCAGTCATTTGAGCCAGTATGTCTTCCATCAAGTAGCCTGTGATGAAGAGGCTTAAGAGGCTACATTTTGCTCAGATTCCACAGTGCCTGGCAGTCCTTTCAGAGTGGATAAAGCCAACGCACGCAATAAAACCCTACACTGTAGGATCAAAATAGTTACTGAGTTCTGTGAATATCTAGTAGTTTCTTTCATCCAGAATTGCAAGTTAAATCTGTAAGGTTAAAAATGAAATGGGAGATGAAACAATCATTTAATTGAGCATTTTTGTCATTAACGAATCCAGACCATTTTTAGGAAAATTCCTCACTTGTCAATCACCACGTTTTTTTTTTATTCCAACTGAGCAGCACTGACTACATGCCCCATTCCATCTCAGGAGCTCCTTGCTCACAAGGCTGGATGATGCTGGCCCTGGGCAGGTGGCTGCCTGCTCTGGGTGTGGCCATTCCCAAGCTGCTAAAACCCAATTCCAGCTCACGCCAATTTCCTATTTGTTTCTTGGAGAAACACATGCTATATTGTTGTCACAGGATCTGTGACCTTATATGAAAAATGCAAGAAATTGGCCACATAAAATACCAAATTAGCTGATGACCCAGATGTTTCCAGAACCGAGGCTGGTTCTCGTTTCCTGTTCTCTCCATTGGAAAACCTTGGAGTCCGCATAAGCTTTCACCCCACTAGAGGGCAATCAAGTCCTCTAAATAGGTGATTGATTTTTTTTTTTTTTAAACCCAGTTTCAAATACTATTTAATAAAATCTTTTTTTTTTTTTAATCTGGAACATTCAATTGCTTATTCAATAAATTAATGCCATACTTTACCCTACTGGATGAAAATTTGTGCACATTTTCAAGGAGACTATTAAAAATGAGTGGAAATGAGTGTTAACCCTGGTTAGTCCTTCTCTTATGATTTTACTTTCTAGTTTTATTACATTGTTATTATAATATCATTTATGTTACTTTTGGGAGTTTGTAGTGGATGAATGGTAGAAAATGATCAGTAGTAATAGCAAAATTATTTAGGAACAGAGAGTTGTAACGTTTAAATAAAGGAATAAATTAAACAAAAACATTGTTTACTTATTCATTTATTTAAAATGTGCTCAAGATGTTGGGGACATACCTGAATGTCAGTGTCCACCTTTAGGGAGCTTTAGGCTAGAAGTTAAAACATAGATACAACATGATACTGAGGAGGGGGGTACCAAAAGCAAGCCTAAACTAATTTTTAGGATCATCAAAAGTAGTTTTTTTCCAGGTTTGAATTGGCAGGGATTTTTTTTTTCTCTTGTGTTTCACGTAACTATAATCCATCTGTAAAATATTTAATAGTTTCATATTACTGTGCTCCTCAAACTTTAATGTGCATATGAATTACCTGTGATTTTCATTAAAATGCTAATTCTGATACAGTAGGACCGGTTGAGACCAGACATTCTGCATTCCTAACAAACTCCCAGGTGATGCTGATTCTAACCACCCAATAAGTCAGTTTCAGAAAGAGAATTGTGATAGAGGTGTTCCTCACTTAATAAACTTTGGTATTGGGTCTTAATATTTTCAAATGCATGGCAATCTTTACAAAATATTTCACTTCCCCCTTTATACTCTTAGGGATTTATTCCTCTGGGACTTATGTGTTCTCTGCCATCAGTCTCTCATAATTGGATTTTTAAAAATATATTCATATTGTAGGACTCAGCAGAAGACCTTCAAGAAAATGTAGAAAATGAGAATTTGGCTCTGTGTGTGTATGTGTGTGTGTGTGTGCCTAAGAAAAAATGAATATGGCTTGTGGCACAGTGGAGAAAGATGCTAAATCAATATTGCTAGCTTAGTGTTATTTACAAAACAATGTGCAGAACAAAGACTTCAACTCACAATCTTTTAGTTATGGGATAATCTAAAATTTGCCTAATTCAGTTTGCCATATAGCTAATCCCATTTGCCACAGAGATAATTTGCTACAAGTACTCCACATACTGTATAAACTAAAACAGATTAAACAGCACTAAAATTGCCTTTCAACATAGCCCATAAGTGTTACTTACCAAATTATTCTAACAGAGAATTTCTTCCACATGAGAAAATTATTAATAATTTATTGAGTATGGCTGCATAATTGAAAACAGATTATGTGTGTGTTTTCTCCTTACTTAAGCCAATAAAGGACCTCCATTGTTCCATACTAACTTTGGAAGAAAGTCAACCTAAAGGGAAAAAAAAAACTGGACTTCGAAAAATAGCTCCAAAAATACCATATGTCAGTGCTCCCATGCAGTGGGGTGCATTCCTACGTTTCTGGAAATGCTATCCTACAAAATTATACTATACTTAAAATATCTCAAATTAGAAATACATTATTTCCCAAATAGAGCACTAAAAACAGTCCCCAATAAAACTGGCCCCACAGCTGTAGGATAATCTATTATGCAACGTGAAGTTGGATTAAGCCTCAAGATTATCCAGTCCTGTTTTGTAGCTGTTGTTGTCAATCAACAGTTTTCCACTGCCACTGTTCTCTTTCAAGATTCATTTTTTTCAGCATAGACATAAATTTTAGAGTATAAGAAAGGATTTTTACTGATTGATTTAACCCTTATATAGCATATATAACATGCTAGGCACCAAGCCCTTTACACATATTCATTACGCTAATCATCCAATAAGCCCAAAAAGTAAGTACTTTTACAGAGGAGGAAACTGAGTCACGGGGGGAAGTAACTTTTATCCAAGGTCACACAGTTAGATACAGAATTTGAACCCAGGCCATCTGGTTCCAGAATCTGTCCCTTTAACCAGTACCAGTTACTCTTATAAATGCTCCATGTCAGAGGTGTTCCCACCATGGAGGTCAAACCCGTGAGACTGCCATTTTGTCTAACAAGCCTGAGATGGTTTTATCCTTTCTTAGCACTGATTCACTTTAAAGAGGCGATGCCTTCAAATTGATGGCTACCTTTAATTGCTAACCTGGGATTTATTAAAATAATTGTCTTGATTTAGGCTTTGGGGGAACAAGAGCTATGAGACCTTGGGGGTTGTAATGTATGGAACACATGGTTGTCTGAGGGCTAAGAGAGAAGCAGAGACT
The DNA here is from genome assembly GCF_010015895.1 of Lontra canadensis. Classification (NCBI taxonomy): domain Eukaryota; kingdom Metazoa; phylum Chordata; class Mammalia; order Carnivora; family Mustelidae; genus Lontra; species Lontra canadensis. The sequence continues at coordinate 10,189,078 of NW_022631031.1, read as the reverse complement.
TCTCATGTGGACACACCATGATGACCAGTCTGGAAAGAAAGAAAGAAAAAAAGATCTTGATTTAATCTAATCAGTGTCATCATGGTTATTGCATTTTAAAATGGACACTTACCTCCTTACATAGACACTAGATATTTAGCTTTAATATTTTTTATGAAATAAATCTAGAACTAAAAGAGATATACCGCCTTGGCATCCACATTTAGTATAATCATTAGATACTACTTCAAGACTCTTCCCCTTATTATCTCAAAAGCAAGTGGGCAGGAGGAAGGCTCTGAATCCCTTGTGAAACATTTTTAATTATCTTTTAATAAAGGAATCAGGTCCTGTCATTTGTCAAGGAGACATCTGCAGTAGTAAAACCTGTGTTTATATAACCCGTTTTTATTAGCCATGATTAAAGATAACATTTTGTGTACATTTGTTCTCACAAAACACTTTTATGTGAATATAAAGGTTAATTAATGCATTTCAGCAATCATTTTGTTAGTCATCTGGAAATACAGCTTCTCTAGGAGCTGTACTTAAGAGAAGCAGTCATACATTTTACTACAAAACCATAGCAAAAATTTTAAGATTTTTCTCATTTTCAATTTTGTCGACCTCCAGATTAAAATATCTAATACTCGGAAAAATTATGAAATTCAAAAAATTTGACCAGAAATAGATAATTATAGTTTTTGTATAGTACACTAAAAATAACACTGTCGGGGCCTGACTTTTTCTTTTTTTTTTTTTTTTTTTAAGCGAAGTTATAAAGCAATGCCTGTATGAGTGCTTATTTAGCACTTATTCTTTTGGAATAAGACTTTTGATGTCAGAGTTTGTACACCATACATTGGACAAATAATTAGTCTAACAATAGATCATCCGAATATCAATCTGTCAATCTTTCAACCATTCAAGTAGCAGGTCTTTTTATCAGAATAAAAAGAAATTGATGAACTTTATCTAAACCTTGTTCCAGAAATACTTGTACGAGAGAGCATTGTAAACTTTAATTTTTTGTTAGCACTCTATTCTGTCTTTTGGAAGATTTCCCCATGCACCGCAGCCCTGGTTGATTTCCATTCAACAACAACACTCAACATGAACCTAATGATAATCTTTCAGTTCCGGGTTCCTAGTAGATAGAAGTCTAACTCACGTGACAAAGTTCAACCTGCAATATACTGACCATTGCAAAACGGAGACCAGAAAATCTCAAGACGTTCCTTGATAGCACTCCCCCAATCTCAGGGGAAGGGGCATCAACCTCGTCAGGCAGTTCATCAACCCTGGAGTTACTGGAGGCTCCCTTGGAATCTTACTATAGAACATCTTGTCCTTATGCCTGCCAAGTTCTTTTTTATTCCCAACACTAATATCTATTGTTGTAATTTAAGTCTTGCAGCTTTCTCTGAAAAGCACCAGTTAGCATCCTTCTCATTCTCATCATTCAAACACATGAAAAATTACCAGAGTCAATTCTAGTCTTTTGATATACAGATTACATGATTATCCAAGACTTCTTGTCACTTTAAAAATCTTTCCATTCTACTTCAGACTTACCTTTTCCTTTCATATTAAAAAAAAGGAGAGTAAACATAGAAAACTGAGAAATGTAAAAGTTTCAAAAGAAGAGTTAGATAGCATGATCTACCTGTAAGGACCTTGTAGTTCTTAGAAAATATTTACTTCCTCTATCCTTTTTAATCTTCACATAGTCCCTATGAAATGGGCATAATATATGTGTTGCTTTGTTTAAAATGAGTCAGTTTAAGCTCAAAGAATTTACTCAGTCAAGTTCATATGTGGTAAGCTTCAGGGCCAGGGCCAGAACATGTGTCTAATAAAGATAGATAGATAATTATATATTCTATATGATTATAATGGTATAATATATTATGTAATATAACATATTATGTAATAAAGAATAAAACTAATAAAGTTTAGCACTTACTCCTCTAAGTCCTATAAACAAATGGGCATACATGTGGGAGGTCACACACTAAACGTATTTGCCTCTAGTCCAAAGTCATTAATAGTTAATAGTTAATGACAAGACTTACCAAAGTAAGATAGATTCAAGCACCAATTCTCTTCTGAAGCTTATGCTAAGTATCATGAGACTATAAATAAACATGATTCTCTTGCTTGGGGGAATTTAGTCTTTCGTAGAAGACAAGACTCTGTACATACAAAAAAGTTGAATGCCGGTAGTAGTAGCTTAAAACCATAACTGGAAGTCTCCACCATTTTAAAAAATTTTATTATACTATCCTACCATATTACAAGACAGTACATAATGCTACACAAAGAACATCAGTTAAAAGTACTGTGATCCACACAGAGGATACAAACTTGAAATATCTAACTAGTGTCCTCTATCAACCAATCCAGCCAGGGAATCCCCTAGTTAAAAGGTTTCTCCACCTTAACTGAGCCTCAGTAGCATTCAGATCCCATCCTGCACCAGCCACCCCACCCCTGAGGTTTTGATTCCCATTCCCTGGCTCTGAGGTGGGTCTCATTAATTTGCATTTCTAACAAGCTTGGGAGGTGGGGGGGCACATTGCTGATGCTCCTGGTCCAGAACCACACTTGGATCAACCCTAATGCCGGTGACCAGTGGGGTACCTGGAACAGTGTGGGGAGCAGCATGGTCCTCTAGTGTGATTTCCCTCCTCTGAACAGCTCTGCAACTCTGGACTTGAGAGAATAGAGGACTTAAGCTCTAACAACTCTGCCTCCTCTCTACATGCGGCCAGTGTTGCATTGCTGGAAGAGCCCAGGAGCAGGATTCTGAAGCCCTGAGCTCTCATCTTGACTGTCTCAGCTAGCCAACCTTGGTCAGGTCCCTTTTCCTCTCTGTGCCCCTATTGTAGCATTATAAAGTGGCAAGATATTGCCTTGTCTGCTTCAGAGGGTCCTTTCCGGAGCCAAGGAAACAAATGTGAAAGTGATTAGTATCTGTCAAACACTGTGTAAATGCAGCCCGTGGCATTACGTGTCATCAGATAGAATGCCTGGATATTTTACCCATGTACTGATGCACATTTAGAATGAATAACGAAGGAACAAGGAGCACAGAAACGGTGTATTTTGGTTTTCTTTGAAAAACACTTCCTAGGGGCGCCTGGGTGGCTCAGTGGGTTAAAGCCTCTGCCTTCGGCTCAGGTCATGGTCCCAGAGTCCTGGGATCGAGCCCCGCATAGGGCTCTCTGCTCGGTGGGGAGCCTGCTTCCTCCTATCTCTCTCTGCCTGCCTGTCTGCCTACTTGTGATCTCTGTCTGTCAAATAAATAAATAAAATCTTTAAAAATAAATAAATAAATAAATAAACCACTTCCTAAATAATAAATTAAAATAAAATGTCGAGTGAATTGCTTGAGCAACAGTATCTGATATTTTGAAGAAGTCCTGTGCTTAGGTCCACCCAAGATTCTTTTTTAAAAGTTTTTTTTTTTAAATGAACATCGGCTGAGAAGAAGCAACTAACTTCTCCAAAGCTTAACTTCTTGCAGTCAGTCCCCACCCCATTTTTTCTCCAGCCCAAACTTCTTTAAGGAAAGGGTGATGAATAGTGGCCCAAGATGGCAGCCATCAAGGTAAGAGAATTGTTGGGCAAAGTAGGCGTGCCCTTGCAACTAGAAATAGGAAATATCAGAGGGTTGAAAAGGAAAGGATAAAACTCAATACAAATTGTTATGCTGGTCCATGTTTGCCCCTTACCAGCACCACCTTGACGTTCTCTACCTTCTGAGTCTGCCCCATCAAGCAACAGTACAAGCCCACCTTAGATCAAACAACCTAAACCCAAATGTTCATGCTGCTGAAAGCTTGGTTTAAAGCTACCTCCAAAAGTTAAAAACAAAAGGGAAAGGCTTTGTATAATAAGAAAATGCAACTTGTCATGGAACTCAAAAGAATGCAAAATGCTATGTAAATTAAAAACAGCCCCCCTCCCCCCCAAAAAAAACTTAGGTCAGGCCAATTAGAGGTGGGTTGCATATTAGATGGACAGAGTTTTGAACCCTGCCCTGCTACTCGCTATCAGATAATCCTTGAGCAAATTATCATTTCTATACCACAATTTTCTCAATTATGAAATGAGAAAAATAATGCCACCTAAATCACATGGTTGTTATGAGGCGTCATTAAACAATTGACTGTTAAGTACTTTTTAATAAAAAAAATTTAATCTCCTTCCAAGCCCCCCTAAATAGATGATGAAAATACTAAATAAAAGTAATCCTTTAAAGTAAACTTCTAAATTCTTATGCTCCGTGAATGTAGTAACAAATCTACCAGAAATTACTTGGAATTTAAGAAATGGCCACTATTCAACAATTCTTTGTGATACAGAGAGAGCTGATATTATATTTATGATGCAGCTGCCAATATAGTATATCTCCAAGACAGATCAACTCCAGAGAATGCCAAAATTAAAAGTACACCTCTCTTGCATTTATTTCTCATGGCATGTTTCACAGTCATATTTCATATCTCATCCAACTTCAAATATATATAAAACTTCAATAAAATTGAGCGTTCTTGTCTGCCCAGCAAGGCTCATCTACGTAAAATGTCACATTCAGTAGAAATAATTAAGAAGAACAATAAGATGTAAAAGTCTACACTGAGTTCTCTGAAAGAGCAGGAAGGGGGGCATCCTGGTGGCTCAGTGGGTTAAGTCTCTGTCTTTTTATTTCAGCTCAGGTCATGATCTCAGCGTTGTGAGATCTGCCTGAGCCCCTTGGCAGATGCTCACACATTAGGCATGGAGCCTGTTGGGATTCTCTCTCTCCTTCTCCCTCTGCCTCCCCAGCCCCCCGCCCCCTCTTAAAGAAAGAAAAAAAGAGTGGAGAAGTGGGGATTATATCATGTAATATACACACACCACACACACAGAGTCTCTTCTCCTTACAATCTTATAAACCCATCAGTTTGAGCCACACAGTAAGAATGTAATATTCCTTAGATGACTGTGATGGGAAAAGACTATGGATACGTAGAGGTTAGTATTATTCCTCAGTCATTGATGACAGTAATATTTTTTTCAATCGATAGTGTTTCAGGTACCAGCCAATATAAATCTGGAAGATGTTAGCAGAATATAATTGTTAGAGTAATAAAGATATCCTGAGAAATCAAATTAGCATTCATCTGACATCTGACTTTACAAAGGCTTAAGGGAGGATAATTGACTACCAATAGAAAAGAGCATTTTAAGTATTTGCCTCCAAAATTTTATATAAATGTATGGTGCATAAACTAGGAATTATATTTATGACATAACTGCAGACATATTAATGGAATTGTGTGCTTACATTTATAAGTGTTGTATAGGCCTTTTTCAAATTAGTTACTGTTGATTATAGCTCTCTCCATATAAAAGTACTCAATATTTTTTCACATCTAAAGGCCATAAAATACAGGTAATAATAGACTCCTACTTTCTCATAAACATAGAATAATGACAAAGGAGGAGCTTTATATGAAAGCCTTAAAACAATGTAAATCCTCACAAGTTCATAATACATGCACCTGGTAGGAAAGACCAGCTTTAAAGAAAATGTAGATATTTCCTCACTTAAAAAAAAATCTAGAAGAGTTCTGAAACAGCTACCAAGCACAAAGTAGAGAGCAAAGAGCTACACTTCTCTATCAGACAAAAACTTGGCTTAAAAAAGAAAAAAGTTGGGATGCCTGGGTGGCTCAGTTGGTTAAGTGTCTGCCTTTGGCTCAGGTCATGATCCCAGTGTCTGGCTTCTTGCTTAGCAGAGAGCCTGTTTCTCCCTCTGCCTGCCACTCCCCCTGCTTGAGCTCTCTCTCTCTCTTTCTCTGACAAATAAATAAATAAAACCTTTAAAAAAAAAAAAGTTTAGTAACAACAAAAGAAAAGAAAATGAAAGTCAGTATTTAGGGTGAAAATTTTTTTCTAAGTTCAGGGTTGACATGGAAGAAATACTGAATTAAGTAGCTTTGAAAGAATTGGATTTCACCCACTGAAATTTTTCTTAAAATGCAGTCTCAAAATAGTGTTCCCAGTTGCAGTCCATATTGGTTACCAATTGCTACAAGCTATGTTACAACATATCCAAGAAAAATGCAGAAAGTTGTAGCTTGGCCCGAACACTGGACTCTGTCCTGCTTGCCTGGTGAAACAAAAGCTTATGCATCTAAATTAATTGCAAGGGGAACGACAAATAACAAACAGCCCTGAAGTTTTTCTATGCAGAAAACTACAGGTTTTATCACTTCTGCTAAATTTTAGAAATGAATGGGCAATAAGTAGGGTAGTCAGCTAAGAAGTCAAACAGGATTTCTCAGAATTGCTTCTGAGAAACTACTTGCTCTCCTTGAAGCAAATTCTACCAGCTTTCCCAAGTCTGGCTTTCCTTAATCTTCCCTTCCTGAGAACTCTTACAGCAGATTTACTGTCTCCCAGTAAATGTGGGAATTGGCCATATATCATCAAATACACCTTTTGCTAACATCTTCCTGGTCACTTATTTCTTCCCTACTACGAGTGAACCATCCACATGCCACACATCCTCCTTATGCTCCTTTTCCCCATTTAATTTTTATGGGAACCCCCAAAAAAGTTTCATTATCCCCACCTGACAAGGAAGGAAAGCAGAAGCCAAGGAGAGTTAAGTGACTTGCCCTGTGGTTCAAATATTCAGGGCAGCGCTAGGTTTCAATCTAGCGCTCACCTCACTACACTCCAGCTTACTCATCGTGAGCTGTTCTTAGTTCCTGTTTTGCTACAGACCTTTCTTTGTCTTTGATCCAACTATGCTGAGGGCTTCTTTTAGGACTGAGCCATGTTCCACTTACTTTGTAAGTGGCTGGTACTAATAACACTGCTATTGGCTAATATGTACTGAGTACTAACTCTGTTGGGTTCTGTGACTATGCCAAACACTTGCAAGGGGTATTATCATCCCCATTTTCACAGGTGAGAAAGGGAGAGAGGAGAAGTCACACACGGCCTAAGATGGGTCCCCCCCCCCCCGCCACAGTGATGGGTCAGGATTCAAGACAAATCAGTCAAATCTCAGGGTTCACCCGCTTAACCACTATGTCTCTCTTGGACATCGTAGGAGCTCTGACTGTGTTTGTTGACTCAATGAGATAAGGATGAACTAAGAGAAGCAGGCAGAACTGTACGAAGCAAAGTTCTACAACATTTCACTTTAGCCAAACCCAATAAAACTTCAAAAAGTCACTCAAGAATATAGATCACTTTATAGAAGAAGAATCTTCACTAACAATACATTATGTCAGTACAGCATTTCAATTTCCCAACACATACCTAAGTCGATCCTTACAACAACATCCTATCTCCATTTCGTGGCTAAATAAACTATTCAGGTTTAATAAATTGTTCAAAGTGGAAAAGATCCTGAACAAGAGCTTAAGTCTTCAGCTCTATTCATATTCTTTCCATGGGCCAGGGGGGTGGAGGAGGAGGGAAAGAAAGCAACACAACGTATACATGTAGAGGAAACATTCACTTGTCTCCTTTTTCTCCTGAATAGAGAGAGTTGATTACCCGCTGTTGTGAAAAATAAAGGTGGTGGGGGGTTCTTAAATTTTGTCAGGGAACCACACAACCATAGTTGTGCCCTTTACTAGTGCCATTTTGAAACTGTGCACACAGCTACAGCTAGGGGATAAGCGCTAAGTGGGAGAAGCAAACAACTTCAAGTATGCAGAAATACCGGTCTGTAGCATAACATGAAGCTAGTACATTTAGTGGAGAGAAAAGTTGAACTCAATCTTGCTCCAACATCAGGGCTCTTAACCCCCACTCTATACCTACTTTCAGTGGGAGAGCTCCAGGGCCAATGACCCATTCAAATATCATTTGCAGCTGATGAACAGCCCTACCCTGCTTGGCCCCCAATGGATAAGTGTTCACAGAACACCTTCTAACTGCCATACACACTCCTACATGTTGGGGGGAAAACTATAGAAAACATTAAGTGAGACACCTTCCCTCATCCTCAAAAAACTTAAATATAGTTGGGAAGAAACAATAAGCAGCAAACAAAATAGTAGAGGAATGAGGGCTAACCTCTACAAAACAAGCCAGGAAATGATTGTCTTTTAAAAGAGAAGAAACTCAAAGGCCCTTGCAATGGAAACCATTAGGGTTGACTCACTCCTGTATTGAGGAAGATACAAGCCCAGCCTTATGGAATTGCATGAGTCACAACTGTGGGAGACATTTCTCAAGTGGCCCACATCCCAGTACACAGATCCCCTGTCCTACTCCTTCTATTATTATTTGGCAAATGTTTTGAAGATGTGAGCAATATTCCCAACCACAAGGCCACTCTTTTATGAATAATATTTGGGCAGGATAAATCTAGAAAAAAAAAAGACCATAAGATAAAGGCAATATTGTGCCTTCATATATTATGTATTACCACATTGCCATTTGTAAAACAATATCAGCCACTTATGCCACATTCCAACCCACATTTGTCTCTGCAGATCGAACACTTGATTCCATTTTTGCTTTTATTTTATTTTATTGGCAATATTTATCACCAAATCATACGGTATTTGCTGCCACAAATGAATAAAATGCATGGGCTCTTTCAACCTCAATCAGTAAAACAACATGTAATCCTTCACATATCTTAAGAATGACTTACAGATTCCAAAAGAGTTCTAAATGGTATCCAAGAAGCTTACACTGTGTGCATCATTTGTTCTCTCTAATAGTGAAAATTATATATTTAAAGCCAAAGCCAAAAATAAATCTATCTTACATGTGGGAAAGTGAAATTTGTCCTAATAGTTGGACAATTTGAAATTTAAAACGTGAATTGTTTTATGAAGAACATTATATGTTATAATATTTTATGTCATACAAATATTTATTATGGAATATCAAAATAAAAAAGATGGGGTACCTGGGTGGCTCAGTGGGTTAAGGCCTCTGCCTTTGGCTCCGGTCATGATTCCATGGTTCTGGAATCGAGCCCCACATCAGGCTCTATGCTCAGCAGGGAGCCTGCTTCCTCCTCTCTCTGCCTGCCTCTCTATCTACTTGTGATCTCTGTCTGTCAAATAAATAAACAAATAAATACTTAAAAAAAAAATTTGGAAAATGGCAACATTTTTGCCAAGTAGAAATATATTAAGTTTTCTTTAAAATGTAATGCCTTGGGGCACCTGGATGGCTCAGATGGTTAAGCGTCTGCCTTGGGCTCCGGTCATGATCCCAGTGTCCTGAGTTAGAGCCCTCTGCTCTGGCTCCCTGCTCAACAGGGAGTCTGGTTCTCCCACCCCTGCTCTTCCACTCTTGCTCTCTCCCTTTCTCTCCCTCTCAAATAAATATATAAGCCTTTTTAAAAATTCAATGCCTTAAAATAATTTGTTAAAAAAATATATAGGTAAAGAAAATGCCTACTGCAGAAAACACAACAAGATGAATCTGTAGGTAACGGGAAAGTTACTTATTTAAAGACAAGATTACTAAATTTGTAAAATCATAATATTTCAGAGTTTAGAGCTATTAGTTTTAGATGAGGAAAAGGTCCAGAGTGGTTAAATGACTTGCTCAAGGTCATAAAATAAAAAACCTAAAGTTCTGAAAAGATCTTCAAGGTCCTATAACACAGTTAGCATCTCAGGCTTATTTTCCTACGTCTCACGTGGGACTGATCCAGCCGAGGGCAACTCCATGGGATTATAGTTTCACTTGAAAGGATCTCCACACATTTCATGATTTTGCAAAGTAAAAGAAAAATTTGTTCTTCCTGAAAATTCTGTGACTGGAAGGAATTCTGGAAGTAATACAGAGTATACACGTTTAGTATTTGTGGGTAGAAGCAGCTATAAGCACGATGTATCCCAGGAACTTTGTATCCACACCTGAGGCAGCAGTCTTTCCACACAGAAAGATTTGCTTCCCAAGAGGATCTAAACTATGTGACCGTCTTTGAAAGGCTGCCCCCCAAGTGCTCTGAAAGAGGAAATTAAAGACTTCCCAGGTCCCTGCCACAATGCAAAAAAGATGGCTTCTTACCGCCAACATAAAAAAAGGTCAGACTTAGAAACATGAGAGTCAAATATTGAAGAGAGACATTGATTTATTAAAAGCCTGCCATCGCTTTCATTTAGGATGACCCTTTCCCATTTCTGTTTTCCATTCTGTCTGCCACGAGCATCACCCCACCATCGATCACCCCCAAAGGGAGCCTTCAAAGTAATAAAGGTTATTATATCTGCTTTCTTCATCTATAAAATAAGAAAAATAGATGATTTCAAGTGTTCTTCCAGGCCTAAATCGCTGTGGCCAGTGATTCCAACTGCTTTAGACTATGTTGTCTTTTGTTTATTTTTTTTAATTAAAATGTTTTTTTAAGATTTTATTTATTTGACAGAGAGAGAGAGATCACAAGTAGGCAGAGAGGTGGCGGGGTGGGTGGGGGGGAGCGGAGCAGGGTCCCTGCTGAGCAGAGAGAGCCTGATGCTGGGCTGGATCCCAAGACCCTGACTGAGATCAGGACCTGAGCCTGAAGGCAGAGGCTTAACCCACTGAGCCACCCAGGGACCCCTACGTTGTCTTTTATATTTCAACCCCATTTGTAGCAGCGATGACCCCAGCTGACCGTAGAATGCAGACTTCGGATGCATTACTGGCTTTGTATGGTGCTTTACATTCCCTGCAGAAAACTATACTAATTCAAGCGCCAGTGTACAATCTGAGGAATCCTGTTTCAGAAAATGAGTCTTTACCTGGCAGATCTTGAGGAAGTAGCATTTGATTTCCAAAACAAAAAAGCAATTTTCGTCACCTTCCGGGATTAACCTGAAGGGCTTCTTTCATGCCTGGAGATCTGACGCTGAAGATGGCCCTGCGGACACAGTTAACGTTAAGGTGCTTCACGCTCCCCTCCAATGCTCTGCTACTCCCACATCCTCCCGGAGCAACTCAAGAATGTTACTACAATAAATTTTTTTTTTTACTATCAGGTAGTTCAAACCTTAACAATATTTATATTTACTATTTTTTAAAGATGTATTTGTTCATTCTATTCTCTGTAACACAGAGTGACCGGAGCATATACTAATGTGACTAGCAAAGTCACGGATATATTTTCGGTCAGAAGGAAAAATTACCTGATTATTCAGTTTTGGTTCACTATACCAATTACAGAAGCATGTAATGTGAGGTTTTTGAATGGATGGCTGAAATAAAACACCACTGAACGTGATTTAAAAATCTGACTTTAGGGTGTCGTTAAGTAAATGTTATATACTGTGCATTTTGCAGTTTCATTAAATGAGATCCTGGAATTCTCATTAGGCTTTTGGAAACAAGCAGAATGCTTGCCTTTCCATGAGGTTTTTGCAGCCATTGCCCGAAATAGTTATTTTCTATTAATTATTTACATACCATTTAGGTTTCCTAAGAAAACATTTAGGGAGACTGATCTGAATGCAGTCTGTATACTATCCAGATGAAGATTCTATCCAGTGGACCCTTAAGAAACGTTTGACAATCACACCAAGGTGAAATACCTCTATTCGTGGTTGATGCTAGGAACTGTTCTAAGTAGAATGTATTTTGTAGAACACGCTCAGAATTAAAACAACAATATGGAGTTTTTCGAATGCATAGAAACCTCACACCATTCCAAGGAAGCAGAAGTTTACATAGAAATGCTTCAAGAAATACGCTTTCAAGTTTTAGTAAGTTTTCAGCCCAGTAGATTAATTAAATCAAGATTAACGTCTAAGGCTTGTCACACAAGTTGCTGTGGAGTCTCGGCTTAATCCTACTGTATTTCTTCACAGTGTTTTCTATAAATTAGCGTGTTCCTTTATTTGCATACAGGCAGCCCATTCCTGTGATTGACAGATAAGTTTCTCTGAATTCATTTTCTGTATCCTCAGTATCTAAACCACTGGTCCATTCAGGGGAAACTCAACTGGCCCATTAACTGAGATAAAATCATATGAATCTTATATGAGAGGGTTTTTTTTCTTTTTTGCACTTGTGATAAAAGTCTTGCATTTTCCATTTCTGAAAGGTGTTGCTTTCACTGAGAACATAGTAGGTAACTTACTGTATTTGTAGTTTCACACCACTTTATTCAATGCAAAGACACACGTCATGGAATTTATTCTAAAATCCACATGAAGGGGGCCTGGGTGGCTCAATGGGTTAAAGCCTCTGCCTTTGGCTCGGGTCATGATCCCAGGGTCTTGGGATCGAGCCCCACATCGGGCTCTCTGCTCAGCAGGGAGCCTGCTTCCTCCTCTCTCTCTCTCCCTGCCTGCATCTCTGCCTACTTGTGATCTCTTGTCTGTCAAATTAATAAATAAAATCTTTTTAAAAATAAAATAAAATCCACATGAAGTAGAAGCCAGAGCTTTTTTTCCGGAGAAAGTCCACACATTATTATAACAAAGTGAAAGAAGAAACTGACATCCCTATCATTGATAACTAAAACATTTTGGATTCTAGAAATTGAGCCCACAAATGCAATAATTAGTCTGGATAGGAAGTATGAGTTTTTGCTGAATTAAGAATGGTTGGGAAGTATTTTTCCAGTTTTCAGCCAATAAAATTAAAAAGTAATGGGAAGGGGAAAAAAGTAATGGGGAGTAATTTAAATTACATAGATGCCGGAGGAAGCCGTTTTGCAGACATAATTCAGAGAACGGCATGGCAGCCTCAGATGACAGCTGCTTCCAGCTCAGGAGGCTACAGGAAGGGAAGAGTCATTCGGATGAGAGAGCTCTACTCACCCAGGTGAGCCGACTCTCCTGAGTGTCTGAGATGGCGTTCTCTCATTTAAGTACCCACAAATCTAGCTATCGCATTAGGCTATCATTTTATTCATACTACCTGGTAGTGTTAAGGCCTAAGAAAAAATTTCCTTGAATACTCAAAATTAGGTTGGCAATAAAGTCTTGAAATATAAACAGAATAAAGAGCTTTCATTACTCCGATAAACCAGTGTAGATCTCCATGTAGAACTGTAAGAATGTCTTTCATTAGAGGGAGAGAAAAAAAGGGCAAAACCCTGCATGATATAGTGGGATTCTCATTAAACTCAGCAGGAGGTTTAACTGGAATCAAGGGTAAGGTGAGGTCTCAGATTGGTACAATTTACCACTCTTATTACATTTTTGATCACAGGGACTGATTCATATCATCCAATTTCTTTTCCTTGTCACAGCAGCTTTGCCAAAAATCAATCAAATTGAAATTTAAGAGCCTCATATGTTTCTGTGCAACCCAGCGATGGGTTGTACAGCTTTGACCTTCTTAAATGTCCCCTAATTTGATTTGATATCTATTTCCTGCAGAAAAAGTATGCCGTTTCAGCTGATCAAACATTAATCTTTCAAACCCTCCCTGGTAATTATATCTTAGGAAACCATAATTTGGGGGGTGGGAAGAAGGTGGGTAGAATGAATGTAGACTGAATCCATTTTTGTGCTAAGCCAATTAACATTACATCATCGTAGCAGAAATATCTAGAACATTACCTCATATCAATGATCTTCTGGGATGTTAAAATAGACCTTCAAAAATGGGAGATTTATTTTTCATGTCAATGTTGAATCTTCAATTACATATTCATCAACTATATTCATCAACCTTTTTTTAAGGTCCAAATTCAAGCTAATGTGGTATACAAGTGTTTTAAATAAAATCCATTTCATTTATTTCCTCTTTCAAGAAGAAAATCATAGTGATAGAGCACCCAAAAGTATTTCTAAATAGGATAACAGATTTGACTTTTAGAAAATAATCTGACCTCAAGCTCTAGGACCCCAAAGCAATCAAACTATCAAATGCAACACACACACACACACACACACACACACACAAAATATGGTCAAAATCAAGTTAAAAGAAGGATGAGGAGCTTAATTTATCACATGGAAAAAGGTGCCAAAGAAAGCTGTAAGATCACTGATTCTGATCTATGTGAAGACTGCATATTTAGAAGAGTGAGGAAATCATTATATATGTGTTTGTCTATTTCATATTTTACTAAGTACAATTAATTTCTCTGCTACTAATTTAATCTAAACGAAGATCTAATCTATTAAATCTCTAGTACCAATTGTATTTTTCTCCTGGATGCTCCTTGTTCTTCAAAGAAAAAAATCCTCAGATTCACACACACGCAAACACAAATGGAAAATGGAAGAAAATGAAAAAAATTCAGGTAATTGCCAGGCAAAATATATTGCTCTTAAAATATCCAAATAACCAATGCAATGCATTTTCCCCCTAAAATGCCTAAATAATTACCACTTACTTCATTAGCTGTGATAGGAGTGGATAAGGATATATTCAGTCATAAAAGAATACACATACTCAGAGTTCCTTTTGAGAAACTGTTCCTGAGTTTTGTAGCCATCTCTGCCAGTATTTACTATCCAAGTAAAACATACAAGTAAAAAAAAAAAAACACCTTATACTTTATTTCTCTACGTCTCTGTACTTGACCTATAGTTCTGTAGTCAGTAAGTCACATGTGGGAATTAATTAAGGAACAAATGCCAAAGAAAAATGGGAAGAGAAAAAAGTCTTGGATTCTTTATTTTCAAAGGCAGTAGTAACATGCATTACTTTCTTGTTAAAAAACAATATGGAGATGGTGAAGGTATGTGTAATGCATCTGAACAGATAGTTGGAAGAAGTGAATGGCATTACAGGCAAGGCACATAGAACCAGTCAGACCCATAATCAAACTGAACTCCACACTTCATAATCTGTTGGCTATTGGGCAAACTACTCCACTTCTCTGCATCTTTTTCTTTCATCTGTAAATCTAGTCTCATTATAGTATCTTTCTCCTAACATTATCGAGAAGATTAAATCAGAAATGCATGCATATATCGTAGCACGGTGCCTGATATATTCTTTGTGCTCCAAACCCAAATAAGCCACTGCTACCATGATTCATAGTCCACTGTAGCCATTTGGAAGAATGGAAAAAGAATTAGTGTTCGTACATCATTAGGTGAAACGAGTATTGCTATAGAATCATTGTACATCATATGGGTTGAGTTTTAAATGAATTCACTAGAGAAATACACTAACTTGAAAACATTAATAGTTAATAGCAAATGCAACCAACTATGAGAAAGATTATATGGAATTACCTGTTACTTCCCACATCCTTACAAACTGCCCAGAACTTTATGGTGTTGGGGTATAACGAAAAAATTAATATATGCTGAGTTCCAAAAACCAGTCAATGGGATTGTCAGTTCAAAGTATGAAATATCAATAGTGAAATCTTATTAGTGTATTTCTAATAGCCTTCATATTTGCTTGGGATTTTTCATTGTTGATAAAAAAAAAAAAAGGTAATCCAAATTCCATATATTTTGACCCATACTCTAGGGTGTGGCCAACCTATCCTACTGGACTCAGATTTAGTGACAGTTTGTCTGGAAAGCTTCCTTAACCACCCATCTGTAAGGCTCTTTTGCTCTCTTCCTCTGCCCTTAACTCCAAATACAGTTATTGTTTACTTTCCATTGTTCTTTCATACGGTCTCTAGTAACTATCTTCCCTTTCTTTTCCCTTTCCCATTCCCTACTGTTTTCTTAAGTCCTACCACATTACCTGCTGAACTTTATTCGGTTGCACCTTAAGTGTATCTCGTGGTAACAGGTCCTTCCTGCATAATAAAATGACTAGATAAATCTTTCTAAGAAGAAGCTTTCACCAGGTAACGCCCCTTACAAAATGTTCAGTGGCTCCCTATTGCTAAGATAATTGTAATGGCCAAATTCTGACAGTGAAAGAGGATATTATTAACGGGCTTCACCTAGAACTGTGCAGGCAAACCAGGACTTCCAGCTAACCACTCATTCTCACCTCTGAGCTTCTCAAATTTTCCCACAGAAATATTCCTGAGAGTGGACTCAAAACCAAACCCTCAAGCTTAAATTTCTTTTAAGTAACATGTAGAAAATTCATGATATTGTGACTTTCTGGTAAAAAATATAAGAATGGTTGTCTTAATGTAAATACAATATCTTAAGTCATAACCTTTTCACATGAACAAAAATTCAGAACATCTTACCCAACATCACAGAGCAAAACTGAGCCCCAGGAAGTCTTTCTGTCAGGACACAACTCCTGAAAACCTCATTGTAGTGTAGTCCATGAAAATGAAGTGAATGATTCTCCCCGTAGTTCAGTTATCCTTTTCTTGCATGAATTCAATTCACTGCCCACCCACAAAAGCCTTCCAGATAGCTTCTTCAGAACCCCATTTCCATGTCAACAATAATAAACATACCTTCTCCCTTCCTTGCTCTCCTTAACACCACTCAGTCTTTACCATCCAGGTCCATTTGTTCTGGTTGCTATATAAAATATAAATCACCCAATGAAATTTGAACCTCAGAAAAGCAAGGAATGATTTTTAGTATGTTCCATGCAATTTTTGGGTTAAAACTTAACTAGTCACCTCATATTTTTGCTTGCTGAATCTGGCAACCATAACTGTAAAGCCATTCCTGACCACTCTCCCAGTAGCACCAAGGCTTTGAGATTCTTCTGAATTTCTAGCACAAATCACCTGTACCTCTATTTGACACCATATTTTGCATGTGTTTCTATCCATATACTCCATATTTTTATATCCATGTATTCCATTTCCTAAATTTGAAAGCTTCTTGAGAATAAGGATACTATTGTATTTCTTTGTAATTCTATAGTGCCTTACAGAAACTCCTCTCCATCAGTGGTGATCATAAATACTTTTTTTTTTCTTTTCAGTGTGACAGAATTCATTGTTTTTGCACCACACCCAGTGCTCCATGCAATGTGTGCCCTCCATAATACCCACCACCATAAATATTTGTTAATTGAGAGATTGACTTAAAATCAATGAGCAAGGTAGCCAACAACAGTTTATTAAGCAATAGTCTTCTGTTCCATCCAGACCTGTGCTGTGAATGTTTTCATAGATGAGTAAGATGTAGTATTTGTTTTCAAAGAGCCTATGGTTTCATAAGCAAAAATTATACATCAAAACCCAGTAGTGACTGATCTTAGACAGTATAGAACCACATATAACAGTATATAATCAAGATTGGGTAGTACAGTCAGCTAAGGGCAATTGGATATCAATGTGGGCAGCACCCCTAAGAGAGAGAAACCCTGAGGAGGGAAGGCTGGAATTGGGATTGAAATTTTGGCAGGAATTTAGTTGAGAGGAGAGGATTAGGAAGAGCAATGCCACCTGGGGAAAATTTGGGCAACTCTACCATGTGAAGAGGAAACTTTTCTTCACTGGACAATGTGCCTTTGTTGCGGGGAAAGTCAAGATATGCTCGGACTGGTTGCAAGTGGTTTTAAGGAGCTCCTTAGGATTCAGAGCAAATATATGAATGAGAATCTATGTTCATGCCATGGAGAGTCATGGCCCTCAATAAAAATAATGTAAGGATTCCCTTAAGTAATTGCCCACATTGGTCAATTGAGCTTTGTCCCCAAACCACCTAGGAGAGGAAAGACAAACTTTTCATCAGTCATGGTTATACACTACACACAGGGTTCTAAACTGTTGGTCTCAGACAACCTTTCTAGCTTCCACCTTCATTAACTTATGGAGTATAATAGAGCAGTGGCCTTACTAAAAAGTATTGAATTTCATTTCCAAGAAACGGAATACAGATGTTGAAGAGTATTCTTTTCAGTAGAAATTCATGTTCTTCTGTAGCTTTAATCTGTTACTGCGCTATGAGATAGAGATCTTATTTTATTTTTATTTTGGGGTTAGCCCTCCCTAATAAAGTTGGTATTTTTAACATGTGTTCCTTGTATGTGCTTAATTTTGCAAAATATTTTTGATACCATTTTGCTTTCTCTTATTAAAAAAAAGGCACCAGCCTGCAAAAACTTGCTGTTTTGAGTTTTATTCTTCATGGGATCAAATGTATTAAACCACCAAATGTTTTTATCTGACAGAAGCTGTGATTCACACTAAGCATCCATGTAAAGACCTGCTTGGACCTTTTTTTTTTCTTTTTTTTACCGACCTGCTTGGAACTTTAGAAGTGACATAATTTTATTAACCAAATAAACAAGACAAAGAAATACAGTTTCAGCCTTTTAAAATTCAAAAAGCATCTAATGTATTCTCTCAAAGTAGGTGTTAGCAGGACTGTTAAAACAAAAGGCAAATTGTGTTGTTTATTTTAAAGGAAATAAGCTACACAAGGAGAGAAAATTCTCTTAGAGTGACTCTGAATGTATTAGGTTGAACCATATGCATTATGGCAATATTTGATCTTTGTATGTGGTTCAATGATATGCAAGCACGTCTAGCCCTGACATTGAACCTCATCCTAAAAGTAGAAATAGAAAAATGCTACTTGGCAATCTTGATATTGATTGATTTACTGCATTTTTATCTGGAGGCCACATATGACTTTAGCCTCTGGGGGCCAGTTTCATTTGCAAAATTGGTGGTGGGGTAGGTAGACTGTTAGCTCAATGATCTTTTAGGACCCTCCTCATCTAGCATTTGGTAGCTCTAGAGCATCTGGATGTCAAAGCTGTTTCCCATTAGCCAACAAAAGATGGACTTTGTTAATAATGCCCAAATTAATCGTCTGGAAATTTCTGTCTTCCCAAGGTACTCACCCTCCCTTGCATTACCATAATGATCAGAAGCCCCTGCCAAAAGATGAACATTACCGTGAGATTCAACACATTAGACCATCACCATTGTTTGTAACTTTCCTCAAGTTAGTGCACAGTATGCCTGTCATTTCTCTTCCATTTTTTTAAAATTTATCAATAATCAACAATGGTGGGACAATCCCACCTCCTTATACCCATCGGGTCTTCTCTCGTCCTGGTGTCAACCAGCACTGAGGAGATGCCTTCCCAGGTTACCTGGGCAGGAGGCCTCTTGACGGAGAAAGGGAAAAATGAAATAGGGAGGGGGCATGAAGGAGGAAGGAGATCCCTCACTGAATGCCTACAGCTGCTTGGCAAGGTGGGCCCCCAAACCGGGTTCCACAGAGGAGATAACAGCCTTATCAGATCTCAGATCTAGCTTTATGGTATGTGTGGAAAGAAGTTGGGACAAGAAAGTTGCTTGGGGATAAAGAGAAAGCAGGAACAGAGATCCTTGGAGGATGCATCCACTTGAGAACAATCCTGTTGGGTTCTCTGCCTGTCCCCGACTGCATCCGTGGCCACACAGGCCGGGGCCACAAAGGACACCTCCTGAGTCATACTTATGTCCGGTAGATGCACATACACGTGTACTCGGACGGACCTGTCTCCCGGAGCATTCTGTCTGGTTTTCCTTTTTCTATGTCTTCTTTGTCTCTCCTCCCTGTCCTGCTGGATCTTCATTCCTCCTACTTCCCTTTCTTTCTCTCACTCCCTTTCTCTCGCTTTTTATCTAACCTGGTTTAATGTGTCATTTATGTCCTCTGTAATAAGGAATATGCACCTATTTCAGTCTTCCTTTCATTTATATTTTGCGAAGCTGTGTCCCTGCCAACATTCATTCTGAAAGAGTCTGTAATTGTTACTTAGATTAAAAGAAGCACCAAGAGGAAATTCAGAAAATGAAAGGTACTAATCCTGAGTCTTTTGTTTTAGCCTACAAGGAAAAAATGAAGGAGCTGTCCATGCTGTCACTGATCTGCTCTTGCTTTTACCCCGAACCTCGCAACATCAACATCTATACTTATGACGGTGAGTTGCCTGCAGTAGAAATGCTCCCACTAACATTGTTTGGAAAGGCTTACATACACTTGTTTCTCTCTCACAGCTCCTGATCGAATTAAATCAATGTTTTGTAGATCTCACTATTGACTTGTTGCTTCTAGCTATTTGGTCTTATTGATTGCCTCTTGCTCTGAACAGTTTAAGGGTTTTGTGGTTTGTGTGTGTGTGTGTTTCTCTGTTTTTTTTTTTTTAAGTAAACCCTAACCCTGAAATCAAGAGTCACACGTTTGGGGCACATAGGTGGCTCAGTCAGTTAAGCATCAGACTCTTGATTTCGGCTCAGATCATGATCTCAGGGTCATGAGATCGAGCCCTGCATGGGGCTCCACACTCAGAGAGTCTGCTTGAGATTCTCTCTCTCTCCCTCTCCCTCTGTCCTTTGCTCCCCCCATGTCCTTCTCTCTCTAAAATAATAAATAAATCTTTTTTTTTTAAAGTCACATGTTCTATTGACTGAGCAATCCAGACGCCCCTAAAACAGTTCCAGTTTGATGCTAACAAGAGCACATTTGTGTCTCTTCAGAAATAGAGTGAGATGGCTGTTAGCAGCCACATCCAGCATACCAACATGGATAGCAAGTCTAAGGCTTTTCTTTGCAAATGCTATAATATGCTAAGCTTTCGTTAGACCAAAGAGTAATTTGCAAGAAAATGCTTTATACTCAGGAAACTCAAAAGAAAAAAATCAACAACCATCACTGTTTCCCCTTATTATATTCTCCATAACATTCCCATATTTTGAATATGCATGTCAACAAGCTAACAAGTTCCCATGATAAAAGTGACTTATGACTGAGGCCCCAGATAATAAGAATTGAAATTAAAATAGAAAGAAAGTAAGGAAGAAAGAAACCCAGCTTAAAGAATTGGCATGACTACAAACTTCACTGTAGTACAACACTTTCCATTGGATTTATCAAAGTTCAGTCTATTTAGCTTGCTTTTCTTCCTGGCTCTGCAACTATCTGTGTGACCTCAGGCAAGTTAGTTAGATTTTCGGAGCCTTATTTAACTCTAGTATCTTCTTCCCACAGTTGTTATAGGGTTTAAATGGTCTAATGCAGGTCAAACACTTGGCAGCAAGGCTGACCCCTTACAAGGCCTCAAAAATGGTAGCTATCATTGCCAATGATCTCATCCTCACTTAATTCAGTCAGTGTAATGACAGTGTTTGATAGAGGTCTATGTGTAGCAGTCAGAGCTGAGGTATATTTTGTTACTTGTTGGCTTATCATGTTTCTTTTCCAGATGAGTAAAGTTATACATTAAAGATAAGCTGAAGGCATCTGTGGCACTTGACCCCTTCCGTGTGTTTCTTTTTTAAGATTTTATTTGTTTATTAGAGAGAGAGAGAGAGCAGGATGAGGGGCAGAGGGAGAAGGAGGCACTCCCTGAGCAGGGAGTCCAACATGGAGCTCCATCTAGGACCCTGGGATCATGACCTGAGCTGAAGGCAGACGCTTTAAGGACTGAGCCCCCCAGGCGCCCCTCTTCTGTGCCTTTAAAGCCTGGCCCAGGACTTAGAGGCTTTTTCCTTCCAAAGTTATGCTAACATAGCACAAGTGTCATAAATGCTAATTAACTCTTTCGTAACCATGTCCTTGTGAAAGGGTTTCAGTTTCCAACCCAAACTTCCTTTAGAATGCGGGGCCAATCCCTACCTTGTGTAAATTCATTCAGTCGACAGATAGACAGAGGCTTCCTCTGCTAGATACAGCTGTGACCCATAATCCGGCCAAGTTTCTTCTGGGATTCTAATACCTCACTACAGGCTGTCACAGAGGCTGCAAAGATAAATATGGAACAGCCTCTCTTTGGGGGAACTTAGAGCTGAAGAGAAGAGACATACGTCCAATAGTCAAATAATCAGCAAGGAGAGCACAGTGTGGTTAAGGGATAAGCTGGAGGTGACACAAAGTGTACTGGGAAGACAGTGACAGGTTCTACAGCATTAGGGATTGAAGACAGGGTAGAAAAAAAGTCAGAAGTCATGGGTGAGCTGAGTCTTAGAAGCTAAACAGGTAAGTTCAACATTGCTCGTGCACTGCTTCCTAGAAGAACTGGTAAAGCATTTCAAATTTCCAATAAACCTTTGTTATTTTTTTTCTTTCTCATTTAGCCTGAAAACACCTCCAGCCATGGTAATTTTCAAAGGATAAATCAAAATCTGTGCCACTTTATTTTCATGTGAAGCTCATGTTTATTCAAAAGGAAAAAAAAGTTCGGTTTAAAATCAATTTGGGCTCTTTTCTCCTAAGGAGGCCTGCCTTTAATCGACTCCCTATGGACGTTGTTGAATTTCCCAACACTGTACATATTTATTCTGTTGGAATATATCTGTCATGATAGTAAAAAAAGAGATCTTGTATGTTCAAAACCATGTAGAACAGATAATCACACGCAACATTTATTCCTATTTGCCAGAATAACAAGGCTGCTTTCAGTTGCCAGAACTCACATTATTTCAATAAACCCCTGCTTCACTGCTCTGTATGCTTAACATCCTCCAATATTCATTCCTCAGATATGGAAGTGAAGCAAATCAACAAACGTGCCTCTGGCCAGGCTTTTGAGCTGATCCTGAAGCCACCATCTCCCATCTCAGAAGCCCCACGGACTTTAGCTTCTCCAAAGAAGAAAGACCTGTCTCTGGAGGAGATCCAGAAAAAACTGGAGGCTGCAGAGGAAAGAAGAAAGGTAACTTCTCCCATAGGTTTTTCAATTCTTCTCTCTTTTCTCTGTCTCTTCCCTTCCCTCCTCTTCTCTCTCCTTTCTTCTCCCCCCACCCCACACATTCTAGCAGAGGTTCCAGGGGACAATATGTGTAAACCTACAATATCCCAGCACATGTAGGTCTTCAACGGACACAGAGCCAGGCTAGTTCAAGTAAACATTGCTGCCTCTGGGCTCCTTGAAACCAAACATCTTAGACACTAAAAGAGCTTCAATACCTTGGTGCCCTTCTCCCTCTCTTAGATCCCTTATCATAAAAATCTCCCTGCCTTAGTCCACTGTGCATATCCAGGAAAGCATAAACTTAGGAAACTTAGCTTCACGGTTTGGAGGTGAGGAGGGATATACGAGTGGTGATTACTCCTCTCAGGGTTGGTGTCCCATCCCCAGTGTGGTGCATGGTTTTCCTTGAAACTATAGACCACCAGATCCTCCCCCTAAAATATCTCTGCCCAGATGCTGCTCGCCCCAGGATAAGGGCCCCAAGCTAGCCTCTGTCCTCAAGGCCTCACTTCCTGCCTTTGAAGTTGGTCCCTCCAAGATCAGGACCCTCTAAATCTATCGGTGTCCTCCTCTCCCCAGTTCTAAGCCTTGATGGCCTTTTCTTCTCTCTTTTCCATTGGCCCCTGTTTGTATTAAAGCACTTTTCTTTTGCCCAATCTCTAATTGTTCACAATTAGATAACTAAGAAGCCAAAGGTATTAAAAATGGGGGGGGGGGACTCAGAAATCCCAAGGACTCTACACATAAAGATAGAAGTTACATCTGAATATGCCTGTACCAACCAAGTGATTGTTAAAGTCCATCCCACCAAAATGCTCTTGACCAACCCAAATGGAATTATTTTTAGGTAATTCATGCCTCTATTGTATTTTTCACTGACTTTATCACAAAATATTTTTAGAAGCATGTAGTCACTAAGAATATGCTCCATGCACTGTCTTACTTGAATGGAAACTCTGCATTTACAATAATTTTTTATTTTATTTTTATATTGCCTATAGAAAGTTAGCCAATACATTCAACACCTATAGGTTGGATAGTTACAAAGAAAACAAAGATAGTCTTTCTCGCTGAATTCTCTAACAGTCAACATGACACAAAGCCAAATATGCTTATGTGCATATGTGTGTGTGTATAATACATGTGTACATATATGCACACACATATATATACATACATATGTAATATCAGATAATGAGAACTTATCTCCTAACTTGCTGCCAACAGATACAAGTTACTAACTACAACAGTGATGGTGTGTTACATTCAAGGCAGATCAAGTTCTCTTACAGGTAAAGGGCAATGGGTACAGGTCCTAGGTTGTCCTGTAGAGACGCTGGGACTTGATTAGAATAGAAGGTCAGTGACTAAGCTGAGATTGAAACTTGAGATGAAAATTCAGCATCATGGCTCAGAATGTTGCTGGTGTTTCCAGGCAACGTATTTAATTTGAAGGATACTGTTAAAAGGAAAGAAAAACACAGAGATTATCAAAATTAACTTGGTAGCTTCATAAAACTCCTGAGTTAGCTAATTACTAATTCTTTCTGGTAAAATTTCCTACACCCTGACAATGATAAATTATCAACAATTACACCTTTATACAAGTGAATTGAACTAGAAATTGGCCTTAAAATGTCTTTTAAGACATTTATAAATATAATCATCCAGCATTACGACACCAGGAAAAATTTTTGAAAGCCTTTAAAATCAGTATTCCTTCACATGTATGGTATTACTTGTTACAATTTTCAAGGCAAAAATCATTATATAGATTATGTCCTGGTAGTAGAGTTTTAATTAGAAGAGAATATAACTAATTAACAGAAAGTACCAACTTAAAAAACCATTAATTGATTTTATTCTATTGGCTTGTGCCAACTTAATTAGTGCTCGTTAGAAGAATTGTTAATTCTCCTCAAAGAGCCTCTAGCTAGTGGATATATGTCAGTGATTACCTTAGTGAAAACATGCATATAACCAAAACTCAGTTCAACTAGCTAAAACACAAAGTGGGTATGTGACTAAAATGTCTAGAAATGGTTGCAGCTTCAAAAACAAGCTGGATCCAGACGAAGCAATGTGGCCAGATAAAACTCTTTATATCTATCATCGATCTCCTCCTGCCTCTCATTGATTTCAAGACCAAGAGCGTTTCCTTTCCAACAGTCGCTCCCAACTTATTTTCCTCCCAAATTAGACACTCGAGCAGAAAGAGCATTATTCTTTCCCACGAAAGTCCTGGGACTGATCCTCAGTGTCCTGTCCTGGGGTCACACCTTGAACCCTGAGCCCATCCTTGGGGTTGAGAGGATGCGGTACTTTGATTGGCTAGCCTGGATCACATGACCTTCAGAGGCGGGGAGGTAAGATTCCTGCAGAGAAATGCGGAGGAGTAGAGCCCTAAAAGGAAATTGAGGTGTTGTTATCCAAAGAAGGGGAAATGGAATTTCGACAAGCAAAATGACAGCCACAATTTTCATCTTTAGAAGCTTAGCTTTAGTATAACAATTGCAGTAACTATTTAGCTCCTACACTATTCAACTGGTAATTCTCCTAGCCCTGTCAGCATGAAAAAAGCGATCTCTGCAGCTACACAGAACAGTGCTGTCCAACAAAAATATAATGTGAGCCACATATGTATTTTAAGTTTTTCTAACAGTCACATTTTAAGGAGTAAAAAGTAACCTGAAACAGCCGTGTGTGGCTAGTAGCTATTCAGTTGGACAGCACAGATAAAAATGAGACCAGAAAAATCTTAGTGAACCATGGAGGAATTTTAGGCCTGTTTCTAATTGGTACCAGATAATTATTCAGTTTCAACTTTACTAATTTTTTACATATTTTCTAAGAATTACATTGAAATATAAACTCAGAAAGTTAAAAAGAAACTGCCATGCTGTGATTTCAATCTTTATGTAATCAGAACCAACCAATCCAGTACAACCTACTGGAAGTAATAGGATCTTCTAAATCTCACACTTTCTTCTTTGGCTCCGTGGGCTGTGCATTTACTTGTCAAGTCCTCACTGTGGGGAGGGAGCTTCTCTGGGCCCAATTTTCACCTGCTGATCTCTCTCCTGGTGTTCAAATTTATTATTATTTTTTTTTGTAACACTTTGCACAATTAGTAAGCATATGTTTATCTGCATATATATTTATTTAGCCCTAATGTCCCCACTGTTAAATTATACACTCCATGAAGGCATGGATTCTGTCTTTTGTTACTAGTTCCTAGAAAAATTAGTACTGCAAATATTTTTAAATGACTAAGGAAATGATAATTTTTAGAACTAAACGTTAAAGTGGCAATATATCACTTGCTTTGACTTTTTATTTTGTCTTCACATACTAAAACAAAATTATAATTACTATATTTCCAAAGGATATCTTCTGAAAGTGCACTAAATAAATTATAAGACTTCTTAGTCTGGGAAAAATCACTCAATCAACAGATATTTTAAGAGCCTACTATTTGACAGGCACTGTTCTAGCTATTAGAGATGCCTCATCAATCTTAATCCAATTGGGAAAAAATAGCTAATAACTAAATAAAGCAGGGCAAAGGTAATTGATAGTGCTGGAGTGGAAGGCGTTATTCATATGGGGTGACCAAAAATGGCCTCTTATATATGAGAACATTTTGGGGGGTTAGGGGGAAGCATGAAAGAAAGGAGTAAGCTTTACAGCTCTTCTCTGGGGATAGAACACTTGAAGTAAAGAGATTAGCAAGTGCAAAGGCCCTGAGATAGGAGTGTGCTAGGACAGTTTAAGTACACAGAGCTCAGTGTGACTGAAGTAGAAAGAACAAAGAGGGGCCAGCAGGAATTGGGGTCAGAAGGTAGCATTTTAATGACTTAGACTTCAATTGAAATGGGAGATCATCGAGGAAAATAAAAACATTTCACTATTTGATGTGAATCACAGCATCTCTTTAGAAAAATATCTACTAAAAAAAAACTGGCTGACTAGAAAAATAAATAGTGTTAGGTAGAGAAGACATGAAAGTGTTCTAGACTAAGAGAATCGTTCCAGAAGTAAGGATACACAGAGATAAGAATGCATAATGTATGTTTTCAGGGCAGTGGGTAGACCAGTGAACTAGTGCAGTTGGGTAGGGAGATGGAGAGTAATGAGGTGAGATTGTGGAGGGCCTTGAAGCACCCAGATTGGATGTTCAAACTCTATTACGGAAGACATTAAAAAAACACCAAAGGCTTTCAAAAATAAACACATGTCCAACCTAGTCCAGTGGTCAGCAACATTTTGCTCTGGGTCTATTTCTGTTCTTATAGTTACAAGTTTTTAAAGATTCTGCCTATCAAACATGTTATTAATAGTAGTATAATATTAACATAATAGTATTAATAAAATAAATATAATAGTATTAATAAATTTGTTTTGCCATGGTTATAAGGAAAAAAACTATAACTGCTAATTAATATTTTGATTATCATTAAAAATAAGTATTTTCTCACTAAATTGACTTAATTCTAACTCAATGTGAGTATAAAAATAGACAAAGAAAAAGGTGAAATATGATTTCTGATAGGATTTCTGAAACATAATAAAAGTTTATGAGCCCCTTTCCCCTCCACTAGTATCATCAAAAGGCCTGCTTCTGAGAGTTTAGGGACCACATCTGGGAACCAATGACCTAGACTATGTTGCAGAGGCCTTCTGGATTTATAACTGGAGGGTTGCAATGCAGTCATCTCCACGTGGGCTCAAACTCACTTCACAGTAAATGTTCTGGCAGTGTCCCCAATTCCTCATACCATCTGCTGACTCTATTGCAGCACCGACCATCTGGTTACTAGGTTGGACAGTCCTCCCTTAGGCTCCTTTGAACCAGAATTAATCCCCATTGATTGGTTCACAGAAGAAATTTGTTACGCAAGAAATAAGTCTTTTTCCTGCTTTTCCTCCTCTCTTTGATTATCTGTGGGAATCAGCGTTCGCCTCCGTAAGACCAAATTATCTCATGAGGTCAGCTTGAAGCTCATATTTTGAAATCAAAGTTTCCATACTGCAACTGACCCCCATGGGTGAAACTCTTCAGTCATCCATCCGTTCAGCCAACCAGCCAGTCATTTATTCATTCAACAAACGTTTAGCAAGAAACAGCAGAGCTAAGCTAACCCAAAGTCCCAATTGGCCCAGGACAACTCCAGCTTAATCCTGCTTTTTCTATATCATTATTATCATTTCAATTTTACAAGTACTCCAGTATGGACAATAAATTATATGGTCACCATAAGCTGATCATAGTGTTTGAGAGCATCTTTAAAAGCACAGTGGGTGAAAACATATGTTTAAGACAATACCTGTGATCAAAGTCTGGTTCTACCACATAATAGCTGTATGACCTTGGACAAGTCCTTAACCTGTCTATGTCTTATTTTACCCATCTGTAAAGTGAGCCTAGTAATGGGACCTCTGTCATGGAGTTAATGTGAGAACCAGAAGACCTATCCTACATGAAGACACTTGACAAGCCCTGTGAGACAAAGAGCTATTATTATGCAAAAACACATCTGGTTCCTTCCCATTTAGTCCAGCAAACTCACAATTTTTTAAATTTTATTTTATTTAAATTCAATTAAGCATATAGTGTATTATTCATTTCAGAGGTAGAACTCAGGGATTTATCAATTGCATATAACAGTGCTCATTACATCAAGTGTCCTCCTTAATGCCCATCCCCCAGTTACCCCATCCCCACCCTGCTCCCCTAGAGCAACCCTCAGTTTGTTTCCTATACCTAAAAGTCTCCTATGGTTTGTCTCCCTCTCTGATTTTGAAAATTCACAATTTTATAAAGAAAAGTTTCTTATCAACAAAGATACTGAAATGTTACCGTACATTTCATAAATTCTTCAAATATTATAAAATATTATTTATCAAGTTACAAAGAAGGAGAAACAGTTTGATAGGTGACACCTATATAAATAGGTCTGCACAACTACCAGTGGCCTGAAAAAAATTAGTATTAGGAAAAAATGATGAAAATTTAAGAATTCTAATGACATGGATAAAATCTCAACCTAAAATAGATTGAATTAAAAAGAGCGCTACTCAAACCGGTTCAGTGAGATACACACACTGACTATATTATCACCTATCAACTCCAAAGTCCCTGAATCTCTGAAAGAAAGATACATTGCTTATTTTTAAGAAAATTGAATAAAGTGGACCATTGGTCACCAAACTTGATAGACTTAGCTTTTCTGTTTGTTGGCATCTCCTAGATGGCAATTAAAGTTGCACCCAGGAAAAGAGGGGGTGGTTTGTACAGCAGTGGATTATGAGCTAAAGTGCTAGATTATTTGTAATTCACCATTCAGAAGGCATCTTCTCCTTGGTGAATCTGACCCTTGGTCCACAGAACCTTCTTGTGTGTGGTCCCCTCGAGGAAGAGCAGCCCTACCCCCGGTAGTTCTTTTCCTAGTTCATCACAGTAAAATCAGTACAGGCTTTAGTCTAAGAGCTCATTCTAAAGGTCTTTAGGTTTTAATCATTTTAAAATTTTTATTATACTTCTCACGCCAACACAAAGTGAATATGGCACCCTTTTGTTTTACACAATTATATTCAATTATTATATCTTAATAAGACATTTTTATGCTCCAGCTGGGTTACTAATGTTTTTTCATTGTTAATAGTAAAGCCAATAATTGAAGACACATCCTCCAACCTATCACTGTGAAGACACTGAGATACTAGGAGATTCCGTGTCTGAAAAAAGGTTCTAGTTAGTGGCAAGTAATGTATTCAAATGATAAAAGGAGACAATAAAATAAAGGGCTAGAAGTGTGTTCACTTCTGAAATAAGTGGAACACTAATACTATCTAAAATATAGTCTTAAATCTCTTATGTGTACATAAAATAAAGTGAGTTTTATATACCACTTAACTCAAATTTATCTTCCATTTCATTTGGATAGTAATTAAATTCATACTCAGTAATACAAGGAATGGTAATGAACCTCTTTAGAAAATGTTGAAGTGTTCCTAAATGTACAATAACTCCTCTCCCTGTCTCATTATTTTTCCCTTCATGTAGTCTCATGTAATCATTGCAGTGATACTTAGTTCAGTGTGAGGAGGTTGATGCCTAGAAAAGGTGTTCACCAATTCTGCACCTCCATTATTACAAAAGCAAGGTGGAGAAAGTTCCCTGATCTCCCAGAATGTCATGTTGGATGTCTCGGTCCTATAAATAGTTTGCCTTGACATTTGCATTGTATCAGCTGATGATTATCATGCCCTAATTTTCCATTTCATTGTGTCCGTGATCTTCTATATTAAGTACATGCTCTTCAGAGATGGTCCTCCATGGTCAGACTTCTTCCCTTAAACAATTTATTTTTAACAACTTTCAACAAATCCTACCTTTCAAGCCTCCCAGTCAGGGCTCTTTCTGCTAATCTGCCCAAGCAAGGAATAAAATAAAAAAACACCTCTTCCACCTTGCAGTGAGAACATTGCATCTGCCAAAATGAAGGGATACTTATCCAGTTTTGTCTAACACATATTTTTATTCTACATCCTTACACACACCTTATACTTTAAGGCAGTTTTTTAAACTGCATTCTTTTTTGCTCACTGATGGAAATATTAGAACCATAACCGGTTTTCTTCCGGTCTGTGAGGCTGTGACTGAGAGGTTAAGGTGTATCTTTTTTTTTTTTTTCAAGATTGTATTTATTTGACAGACAGAGATCACAAGTAGGCAGAGAGGCAGGCAGAGAGAGGGGGAAGCAGGCTCCCCACCAAGCAGAAAGTCCGATGCCGGGCTCGATCCCAGGACCCTGAGATCATGACCTGAACTGAAGGCAGAGGCTTTAACCCGCTGAGCCACCCAGGTGCCCCTTTTTTTTTTTTTTTTTAAGATTTATTTGTTTATTTATTTGAGAGACAGAGAGAGCGTGAGCAGGAGGGGGAGAGGGAAAAGGAAACAGAATCTCAAGCAGACTCCCCTCTGAGCATGGAGCCCGATGAGGGGCTTCATCCCACCACCCTGAGATCGCGACCTGAAGGGAAACCAGGAGTTGAAGGCTTAACTAACTGAGCCATCCAGGCACCCTTGGGAGATGAAGGTGTATATATGAATGAATCAGTTTCTCCCCAAGAATAAATTCAGAGAAGTTGTAGGCAGAGATATCTGGGTGCTAGGCTGCAAAAGAAAGAAAAAGGAATATGACTGTCGCAGCAGTGGAATTATGGAGACCTTAGGAACTGAGGTAAAGACCCTAAGTCTATTGGCTCTGTGGAAGAATGTGTTTGAGAGTTAAGTACTTGTGAGGAGAAACCAAAATGGGGCCCCGTCATAAATATTTTCTCGGTGTGGAATTCTTTCCATAATCAACTTCATGTCATATATTTCTTTAATGGACCTGAGCTTTATATATTTGAAACACAGGTAATCATTAGGTCCTAAAAATGGATTAGTTGAGACGATCGCAAATATGACCTTTCCTCTATAGAAGAAAAGGCACGACAGGAAGGAACAGCCTTGAAGTGGCCTGGCCCAGTTTGGCCGGCCTTCATCATTTAGCAGTGGCCTCACATGAGAACGCTCTGGACTGCCTTCTGTTTCTGTTTCACCCCCATTAATTGTGCTAAAGAAATACACTTGACGGCGATGCTGGGTAGTCTTCATTTAGTCCCAGCGACTGCCGAAGGAGTAATGCCATTAACTGAGGCAGCTCGAACGGAGCCAAACGCTCCACCCAGTGAGGCAATAGGCCTCTCTCCGTCACTAGTGATGGGGCCTGGGGGAGTGTTTGTTCACACAGACCAAACGTCCCCCACCGAGGAAGTCATTTGAAAAGACACATGCTGCCATATTGCCCTGTGAGTCCCCAGGGCTTCCCTTCTCGATTCTGTTCCCCTGCCGTCTCCTGACTGTCTTTAGGCCTTTCACAAAAGAAAACTAAGAATGCAAAATATAAACTGTAAGTTAGAACCCAATTTTAGAAGAGCCACAGTAAATTTGAGCACCTGAAAATGAAAAGTTCCTCAGTTGCCCCTTGATACCGATCCATGATAACTCTATGAGCTATCCTTGCCCTGCAGTCCATAGAGAGAAACTGTATAACTGTGTGCGCTCACATACACACACACACACACACACACACACACACACATCTGTAGTCAGTGTGTCCCTGTCCCAGTTCAGTAGTCCTAGCAATAAGGAAGCAAAATCCGTGTAGGATGCTTTACCAATAGTCCCACCTAGAGGCAGGAGGATGTATCAGCTAGAAAATATTTTTTCATGTTTTTTCCCAAAAAGCTCCATTTGATTTTGAATTTATTCTGTGTTAACATTTTCTTATCATTTTTCTTACTGATTTTTTTTTGTCAGCTATAATGAAGCAAGACTGATGAGTCTACCAAGGATGTCAGTGAAACCGTTTGGGGGTTAAAAGGAGACATGGGGCTAGTTTCCAAAATGTTCTAATCTCCAGTGAGTCACTAGACCTGTTCCTGATGAACTTCAGAGCAAACACATCAGCAAAGAGTCTTTAAGGCTGCCTGATGTTACCATTCCTGTAGAATTGTATCTGAGGAGAAGCTTATTCCCCTGTCATACTTCACAGTTCTCACATACCAAGATCTCTCCTGTAAGACCCCATGGTTTCCCATTAATGCTTCTAATAGTAATCAGTATTTGACAAGCCATGAAATATTTTTTTGATCTGCCATTGTTTAGGTGTTTACATTTACAATTACTCCTGTGAAGCTTCCCCTCAGAGCACTGGCCAGTCCTAAGGCATTACCCAGGAACAATGAGTGTGCAGTAATTTAGTCTTAAACCTCGATAGCTCTGCACTGAGTAAGACTTCTTTCCGTTGCATATTATGGAGGAAAAAGTCAAGTTAAATAGCACATCTGGGTCACCGATGCAGCCCTGACATCAAATACCAGGCCAGAGCATTTTCCAGAAGGTATTCTGTGAATAGAGTGCATTAGAATCACCAGAGAAGCTTATCAAAAATATAGATTCCTGGGTCTCAGGAAAGAACCACAGAATTAGAATTTGGGAAGGGAGGTGGATACCAAGCCTCTGCATTTTCATCAAGCACCTCAGTGATTGCTAACCTCCACTGCACAGAGTCATACAGCCCCCTGATGCTGCAGGAGAAATAAGGACACAAAATGTGGGGATGTTGGATGGGTGCTGGGTAGGGTGTGTCTGGCTTTGATGTTTCTACTCTGATCATAAGTAACCCCAGGGTTTCCAAGATTGCCCAGGTGACCCCAGCATGTTCAAGAAAAGACCAGAATAAGGGCTTTCTATTTTCTGTCACCAAGTGGACATTAATTTTGTACTGTTCACAAGTCTCCAAAGAGAATTTGGCTAATGAAAGAAAAATAAGCAGGTTGGGGGGCGAGTGAGGTGGAGTAGGTGGGGGGTGGAATAAAATGAGAAAATGAATTTGGGGATTTGATTGGCTAGAGTTGAAAGCTTTCTGCGGGACTCAGCCTATAGCTGGTGAAAAAATGGGGCAGGGAAAAGACTAGAACTTGCCCTAATCTTCCCATATTTTCCTGAGGCTTCAATGGACGCTGCACTCCAGTGATTAACTGCAGCATCCTGGTTGCATAAATGCTTAGCAGCAACTAACTCTAAAAAAAAAACAAAAACTCCTCAGTCGGGGTTAAATGCTTCTTCTAAGACAGTGCCTCCAAAAAACTCACAGCTGAAATTTCAGCTGACCACATCTCCCAGCTAACCACATTCTACAGAAAACTCTAAGCCGTGCAGATGAGTACTGAATGGCAACCATGCTCAAGGCTAGAAGTGGAGTTCATTTGAAAAGAACACTCTCGAATCAGGAGGCCATTGTTCCCCCAGGTTTGTGTGTGGGTGACTCTTAGATGAGTATGTTTTTCTTCCCCAGTCTCAGGAGGCCCAGGTGCTGAAGCAATTGGCAGAGAAGAGGGAACATGAGCGAGAAGTCCTCCAGAAGGCTTTGGAGGAGAACAACAACTTCAGCAAAATGGCGGAGGAAAAGCTGATCCTGAAAATGGAACAAATTAAAGAAAACCGTGAGGCTAATCTAGCTGCTATTATTGAACGTCTGCAGGAAAAGGTAATCCAACAAAGTTCTGGGCATAAGCATGTGTTGCTATGCAACACAGCTGGGTGAGCTCTCAGATGTCCAGGCACCAGAAACTTAGTCAAAACCTGCTTCAAGTGCACAGACAGCCAACAGTTTGGGTAGGTTCACCCATTGTAACATTGACTCCATGGGCACTGCAACATGGTAGAAGAATGGGAATCCAACATTAAAGTTAGAACTGTGTCTGATTTTTTTTTTAAGCAGTGAATGAATTCAGGGAGGCTGATCCATGCTTTTCAAGTATAGCAAAGACTTCTGTACAAATTTGAAGAACAATCCCTTAGAAAAATATTAAATTGGAAATATGAATTAGACCATACAAATATATATTAGTAAGTAATGATAATATATAATAAAATAACACATTCAATATTTATTTCAATTCAATATTTATTTAATTTATTTAATTAAAACATGATGCTAAATATAAAAGTAATAACTTGGAAAAATACATTTGTATTTTTGTAGGAAAAGGACAGAATATCTATGAAAAAAAGCAGGAAGCCCAAACTCTCCATGTAGGAAAATCTACATGGGAAACTGGAGTATAATAACATTGCTTGAAACCAAAGCAAAGGGAAGCGCTTGTAAGGGATGTTCATTTCCCCAAGTTCTGATATCCTGGTGCCTTCGCACCAACCCTTCAGTCAGGATGAGGAGTGCTGGAGAGCCTCTGGAAAGTGTTCTGTCTTTCCCTTTTGTGGGCTCCACTGCTATCTACCCACCACCACCACCCAGAAAACTTTCCTTTGAAAATGTGGAGTATAGCTACAAATGGTTTAGCTTTGTCCACCTCCAGAAATTGGATGAAACATTGAGAAATATGACTTTTGAGAAACAATGCCTAAGTCCTTTTCTGAGCAATTGCCCCCTGCACCAGTACTGAGTACAACATGTAGGCACTGGAGAGAGAAGTAGGACTGCCTCGTCATCAGAGCATTAGGAGTCTCTACAACAGGAGCTGTGCTCCTGTTTTCTGAGTTTTTCTTAGGAAGACTCATGTCTTCAATTAGAGTTGGCCCATCTCATCTAAGGATCAGGCAATCCCGTGCTGATGTTCTCATCTATTCTGATGACTCTGTTTTTGCTCCCATTCTCTGATTACACATATCAGGCCAGAATCAAAGAAAATTAGGCATAAAACCTGAAAATAGATACATTTAACTCCATGGAGAGTTTGGTAGGCATCTGTGCTCTTGAGGAACTTTTGAAAGCATTGCTGGGGAAGTGTGTGTGGGCTCTGATACAGCGGTGGGACGCTGAGGCTCTCTGAAGTGTGTAGAGGAAGTACTAGGTGACTCGGGTGGGAACGGAGAGCAGCTGAATGCCTTAGTCAGAACTTTAAAGTTGAAATTTAATTTACTTATATAAGCTGGTGTTTCCCCACTCTCAGAACAATGTCATTGTACTTCATCTAGGTACATCAGGTCAGAATTTGAAGGTGGCCCTTCCACTCTCTGCGTGTTACACATAGTGGTACCATGGCCAGTGCTTTGCTAAGATACAGGAGGGCAAAGTTCCACTGGGTAAAATTTATGCCCCTCACTTTGAACCATTCGGTCTTCCTCCATTTGCCTTCAGTTCACATGTTTCTGCACAATCAAGGAGATTCTTGCTGGTACCATGGACAGCAGAAGACCACCATGTATTCTCTTCTGGATAATTATGGCTCAACCATCTCCTATCCTAGGCCCAAAATAAAATAAATCATGTGGAGTTGCTAGGAATGGGGCACACTGGTCATATTCCAGTATTTTCCATTAAACCTTAGTATCCAGTGCAAGATTTATACTATCAACAACCAGGACCATGACTGTTTTTGAAATTACACATATACAAGTAGACAGCATGTCCCTCTTGATTGACATTATAAAATGGCACATGAAATTTGCATGTTTTAACTAGTATTTCCAGAAGTGTTGGATTTTAATAGGCAATTTCTTTTTCTCTGTGCGTTTCTCTTCACTTACTCCCTGCCCAGCACCTTGCACTCTTCCCCATTCTCACCCAGATTTAGTCTCTACCCCCTTTCAGACACACAGATGCATACAGACATGCAGTTTGTCCTGGAAATAATCAACCTGTGGACAGCTTAGCATTCCTGACATCAAGCTGCAGAGTCTCCAGAGGTAGAACCTATTTTCTTTTTTTTAATCCTCCGGATGACTCCAATATTCAGTCAGGTTTGATAACTAGGGGTTGTAGCCTATTCTGATTTAAATCTCAGCTGACAGTATTCTTTTTTTTTTTTTTTTTGATGAAGTGGTTTTATTTATTTATTTATTTTATAAACATATAATATATTTTTTCCCCCAGGGGAATATTCTTCTTTTTTTTTTTTAAGATTTTATTTATTTATTTAACAGAGGGAGAGAGACAGTGAAAAGAGAGAGACAGTGAGAGAGGGAACACAAGCAGGGGGAGCTGAGCAGGGAGCCCGATGCTGGGCTCAGTCCCAGGACCCTGGGATCATGACCTGGACCAAAGGCAGACGCTTAACGACTGAGCCACCCAGACTCCCTCAGCTGACAATATTCTATCCCATGCTGAATGATATAATGCAGATCATTTTTAAGACCACATTTCCCCTGGTATTTCACAGCCACAGAGACATTTTCCAAATCTATTGAGATCTTTGGCCAGTGTTACCCAAGATCTATTATCTTTTCCATGAAGTGGAGAGATTTCTTAGGTAATACCAAATTTGCTTCCTTTTGATGTATTTTAAATATGTGTTTTCTTTCCTAAAATAATACAGAGTAAGTTTTTTTATTAATACCAGTATCTAGCCTTTTGTTTGAATGAAATTACTGCAATGAGATTAAAATTATAAAGAGAATCAGTAATAAGAATCGTGCTGAAAATCCATGAAAGTGCTAACATACATAAGTTATTCTGGAATCTCTACTTCAAAAGATGTTTACCACCGAAAATGAAACCTATTAGTAAGTCATTCAGTGAGTATTGATAGAGTACCGACTATGTGCTTAGGAACCTGGAAGGGAACATAATATCAAAAAGCATTAACTAATCATCTCTCTCCCCATGCAGACAATATAAAACCCAGCAATAAATGACCTAGCAGCAAAAATTAGGGAATAAGTCAACATATCATAATGGACCAATATAAATAGTAAATACAAAAACACTGGGAAAATGTCAGTAAAAATAAATCCACATCAAGGCTAACACACTAAATTCCCACCATTTGACAGGCCTCACCGACCCTATCAATTAACCAGGAGATGTGATACAATTCCATGTGAGCTCTTGCCAGCACTCTGCCCCGCCGCCACCCTCCCCCAGACCCCTCAAATAAGAGAACGGAGCATCCAAGCAGAGCATGTCTTCCTGTGGTATTCGTGGCTTCTTTGGTGTTATTCACTGATAAATTTCCACAGACTTCTTGGAGACCCAGCCATGCTAGACTCAAAATCTTTAGCTAGAACTGAAAGCCCACAGCAAAAGCAATCTCAGTTGAACTTTAGAATCTCTAAAGTGCTCTTTAAGAGATTTTGATATAATTGTCTGGGATGGGACCCAGAGATCAGCATTACTTTTAAAATTTGCCGGTAGGTGCTAATATTTAGCAGGAGTTGAGAACTACTGAGCTAAAGACTCCTTAAATATGCTTTGTTAGGTTTTCATAAATTATATTTAAAGATTTTTTTTTTAATTTATTTATTTGACAGACAGAGATCACAAGTAGACAGAGAGGCAGGCAGAGAGAGAGAGGAGAAAGCAGGTTCCCTGCTGAGCAGAGAGCTGGATGCATGGCTCGATCCCAGGACCCTGGGATCATGACCTGAGCTGAAGGCAGAGACTTTAACACACTGAGCCACCCAGGTGCCCCCATAAATTATATTTAAATATTTTTTACCTTTGTTCTGTAAAACTGTTCTTTTTTCCTTCAGAAAAGAATGTGACACTTTTTTTTTTCAATTTCTGTTTTCATAACACCTCATCTCAACACTCCAGCTTATTATATAGAAAAGAATCAAATATGGAGAAAGGTGTGGAAAAAAGAATGCCTAGGTCACAAAGACCTACACTAGGCTGATCTGTTTATGTCACTCAGATCGAAATTATACATACCCAATAGTCTTCAAATTGAGTGACATAAATTGTCATACCCAGGACTAGAAACTGTAGTCTGTGGGTTAATTGACACTCTGGTGTGGGGCGCCTGGATGGCTCAGTGGGTTAAAGCCTCTGCCTTTGGCTCAGATCATGATTTCAGGATCCTGGGATCAAGCCCCGCATCGGGCTCTCTGCTCAACAGGGAGCCTGCTTCCCTTCCTCTCTCTCTGCCTGTCTCTCTGCCTACTTGTGATCTCTGTCTGTCAAATAAATAAATAAAATCTTTAAGAAAAAAAAATTGACACTCTGGTGAAGTTTCAAATGTTCTTATTCTTGGAATAGTTTAATAGAAAGAGACACAGAGACAGAGACAGAAAGAAAAGCACCGGTTCCTGCCACACGGAAAGGATTAAAGAGACACTTTCTTCCTCTCCTAACATGTTCTTCCTCCCCTAATGCTGGACAGTATCCTGCAGAAAATTCACCACCTGGCCCTTCAGGAGCCCTGAAGAGCAACACCTCTCTCATCAGACCCGAACAGAGTCTGTAGTGGGTAATTTTGAAAAATCAGTTAAAACAGGTGTAATCATTTTAACAATAATACATACATTCATTAAACACAGAACTTTAACATCAAACATTTAAATGTATAGCCAGTTACCAATCTTTTGATGTAGACCAGGACCTTTGTGAGAAATGGATCAGTTAATAGGGGTCCCATGTCCTTTTTTTCTCCCATTTTCCACCTATATCCTCTTAGCTATGTTTTACAGTTTTAATTTCTTTAAAATTGGGTGAGAATTTCTGTATAATAATATGGATACATAGGATCTTTACAACTTTTCTTTTTTACAAGCAAGTTTCCCCTTGATCCACTATCTGATCATAATTCCCTTTCCTGAGTATTTCCAAAGCTTTCCCTCCACCCTTACAATTTTCTGTTACTATAATATTTAACTGAATCATATAATGAAATTCTCAACTAGCTGGTCAAACAGGCTGGAAATATAACTGACTGCAAGCAAGCTATATAGCTCAACCAGTGAGAGGAAAAGTATGTGGAGATAATAGAGAAGAGGCTCCCAGCCTTACAAACAACCCAACATTTAGGAGGGTCCAAGATAGTGGGGGGAATGGAGAATGTTGGTTAACCTAGCAGGTCAATTGAGAGGACTTCCGCTGAATCTTGTTGACTTCTCCACTTAACTCAAAGGTGCCACATCCTCTTGCTTTGATAACACAATGCCACCATTCACTAGCCCCTGCCAAGACAGCTCAGATCATAATATTGTGACAAGAGACCAAAGGAGCTTTCCATGGCGTTCAGGAGTGAGAGAAGCAAAAAAACACAGACGACCTTGACAGCTACTTTACCTAGCCAACCACAAAGGATAGCACTTAGGAAATAAGGGATATTGTCTTACTATAATTGATAAATTTCACCTCTAACAATATAGAAAAGTTGAACTGAAAACATCATAGCCATTATTTCAGTGACAATCACATCACATAACGTGATATAATTTAAAATAATAAAAATAGTTTGAGAGAATGTTATATAACTTTAAATCAAGATTTCAGCCATTATTAGTTTTCATCTATTGTCAAGTTTTATTCTTCTCATTGGACTTTGTTTTTTTGGGGGGGGTCATTCTCATTCATAAGTGCCACTTATGTAACTATTTACTGTTGAACATGTCTGATGAAAGACTAATGAAGGGAAAAGAGGAGTTAAACCCAGCTATTACTGATTGGTTCCTGTAGACCAACCATTTTGAGCGTACTATTGCACGTAATCCAAACAACAACCCTGAAAAGAGATCCTGTTACTGCCCCCATTTCACATCTAAGGAACTTTGTCCTTAGAGAGATTACACCATTTGGTCAAGATCACAAAGCTAAGTAGACCACAGAGTCTAGATTTGAACCCCCGTCTTTTTGATTCCCAGTGTCTGTACTAAGCTAAAGCAGCAATTCTTTGTCAATCATCAAACACTGCTCAGTAAGCAAGCTGGGCAGTACCATTGGGAGTTTATACTCAGTGATCACTGTCATCTTGATATAAATGAAAACATGCCTTCCGGGCACTCACAGGTCACTCTTGATCCCTCTTTTATTTTACAAGTGCCTGTTCTTTTGTCAAAAGAATTCTTGATGACACTGACTGACCTCATTGGGCATTTAAATAGACTCACCTAACAGAATTTCATAGATGGAACTGATAGTCTAGGTCATCTAATTCAAATCCCTGGTTTGTATTTGATACCTAGTGAGGAAAGGGAGACATTAAAACGTAAAGGGGAAAAAGAAGGAAGACCTCAAAGAAATCTCTAATCACATATTCTTAAGGAATCAGAATTTTTCCTAATTTTTCCTTTCATACATGCTTGTATATCAAAAGAGAATAGTTGCATACAATGCTAAAAGATGATGTATTACACTTCCCTTATATTGACAGGAGGAAGGAGGGAAATTGCAGAGAACTTGGTAAATGTAGATCTGCTTCAGTCTGTCTTGCCAAAGGTCTGATAGCACCCACCAAATAGTAGAAGCTCAATAATGAGATGCATCTTATCAAAGAATAGCCTTGACTTTTGAGGAGCTATCTCAGAGCATCACAACTACGTCAGTAACCTCTGACAATTAGAGTTTCCTGATTTAAATTTAAAAAAAAAAAAGACTGTTGAAAAACTCCCGCATGTCTGCCCTTTGA
Source organism: Lontra canadensis (assembly GCF_010015895.1). Taxonomy (NCBI): domain Eukaryota; kingdom Metazoa; phylum Chordata; class Mammalia; order Carnivora; family Mustelidae; genus Lontra; species Lontra canadensis. The sequence goes on along the minus strand of NW_022631031.1, from coordinate 10,148,662 downwards.
TTCTCCCACATTCTAATAGAAAGTGAAAGTACAATTTCATGGGTATCTCTTTGGTGATTTGAATAGAAAGTTTTCAAATAATGTATTTACTAAAATACCTGAAAATAGACAATATTTTTCCTAGAAACTCAGAATTTATTTAATTTCCCTTTTTTAATGTTTATCTCCAGCTCACAGATCTAGTTGTTCTTTCCGATAGCAAAACGTATTTCCTTACAACTAATTTTGAGTTTCATAAGAAGTGCGCTCCAGGGTAGCCCAGTAATATTAATTATAATGCTCCCTGTTAGAAATTTGAATTTGTATCAATCCTTAGGCTTAGGTGTCTGCTATTTTGCTCCAGTATACTGATGGTCTGGACTTTTTCTCAATTTTTGTCAGAGCTCAGCTCTAATTAGCTTATTTCTGCCTGAGAAAGGTTTTGCTGCATCTTTTTCCTCGTAATGGCGGGACAAAAGGAAGGAAGAGCCCGTTTTATCCCTGCTCCTTCCTCTGTGACATTTCTGGATGGGACAGAGGTGACTTCCCTAAAAATGCCTTTTTCCCCTTCTCCTCATGGCTCTTCAACAAACACAAAAAGCTCATTTAAACCAATTAAATAAAATTGTGTTTCAACTCTCTAGAGTCAACTTCCTGCTTACTCCAATTCTTTCTTTAAAGAAAGTGTCAGATGTTATATGCCTTTTTGTCCCAACACCTACATTTGAAAAGACACATTTTTCCTCACAACTATTAAATTTTTTTCCTTCTGCTAACAGTGAGTTTGCACAGCAGTGGTTAACAGAGTGGGCTGTAGAGGCAGGCTCCCTGAGGTGGAGTCCCAGCTCTGCCACTTGTTAGTTCTGTGATCCTGGACAAATGAGGTAGGCTTTCCATGCCTCAGTTTCTTCATCTGTTAAGTGGGAACCAGAATTACGCCTCTACCATGGGGTTGTTGTGAGGAAGAAAGGGAACTTAACAGATAAAAATCTGTATTTATGCAGAACTGATTCCATGTTAAGTCCTAATAAATGCTCAGTATTATAAAGAACACAGTAAGCAGAGACTCATTGAGATTATTGGAGTTTAATGGTAAGATTTACTTTATAGCCGGTCCAGGTCTTTGCCCCTGAACTAAGGGAATCCATAGAGCCACAAGAAATTTCTGGAACTGCAAGGAAAAAAAATAGGAATATAAATAATATTCTAAGTAGAAAAAGAAGTAATACTAGTAACCATTAGCATTTTAAAATTTCAATTCAACAAGCAATTATTTAGTACCTATGATGTGCAAGACAAGGGGGTTATAGTCATTCGGTACAGAACCATGTACTGAAAAATACCTGATCCACCTTTCCTCTCAGTTCCCTCCACAGTAAGCTCAGTTCCCAAACCAAACTTAGCACCTCAGTCCCCCACATAAATAAACGTCTACCAATTTCAGGCTGAACGCAGAACACTCTGCTATGCCCAGCAAGGTATAGCATAACTTATATAGTGAGAAAATACAGTCCTGGCCCTCAATGAGCTTATATATAAGCAACTACTTAACACAGAAGATGAGACAAGAACAGAAATGCCCATAGTACAAGTTAAAACAAAATGGCTGCCACATATAAACAAACATTTATGCAGGTGTTCAAAGGGAAGGTAAGATCAATTTTATTTTGTGGTCTCCTGAAAATCTTCATGGAGGAAAACGTGACTGCTACAGGCTTTAAAGAGTAGGTTTAAGATCCTGACCAAATAGAGACGGAAGACTAGAAATCTCAAGCATTAAAAATTCATGAAAAGACAACTCCGTTATACAAAAGCATCAGGTACGCGTGGAAAGGAGAAGAATGGAGGGCAAGGCTGGAAAGGTGATTCGGACAAGATTTGAAAGGCCCTGACAAACAGGGTAAGCATTTAGGAAGCGTACAAAAAGTCTTGCAACTAATCCTCTCAAAGTATCCACCGGCAATTATAAAGCCCTTCATATATTTGGGAAGGGGGGGGGGGAACACCATTAAAAATGACAGGGTAAACAACAATGTGATGTTTTATTGCTATTTTCTGGATCTAGGACAGTAGTTGGCATATTCAAAATTCTCTTAATCATAGGACCTTCTGATCGTGGTTTTGATCAAATATGGCATGACGGTTTTTTTAGTCTCCATAAGTCTTATACGGTTTTCCCTAACGTGACACTTCCTGGGTCTCCTGTGGTCATTTATCATGAAATGAGAAACTTTCCTAAAGATAGACACCAAACAACTGCATGATTTCCAGTGAGATACAAACTGTGGAAAGGAGTAGGCAGGCCTTCCTGGTTCTCTGTGGAGCAGACAGCCGGGCTCTGTGACATTGCTTCTCCCTTTGGTGTTTTCCAGGAGAGGCATGCTGCCGAGGTGCGCAGGAACAAGGAGCTGCAGGTTGAACTTTCTGGCTGAAGCGATGGAGGGATGGCACGCCCCACTGTTAGTAAATCCCCCTGCCTATATTATAATGGATCATGCGATATCAGTATGGGAAATGTATGACATGGTTTAAAAAGAACTCATTATAAAAAACAAAAAACAGAATCAAAAATTAAAAAAAAAATTCAATGCGGTCTCTTTGCAGAATGTTTTGCTTGATGTTTAAAAAATACCTTGGATCTTATTTTGTAAATACTTACATTTTTGTTAAAAAATACAAGTATTGCATTATGCAAGTTATTTCATAATCTTACATGTCCTGTAACAGGCTTTTGATGTTGTGTCTTTCCACTCAAATGAATTTGCTAGGTCTGTTCTTTTTGAAGCCCTCATGTTGAACTCCATTCCCTGCCCTTTTCACTCCAACAGAAAAATGAGGTCAGTAGACAGTCCATGGTGCTAGAAACCCACCATTGCCTAATGACCTAGATGGCTTTGTAATCTCTGAACTTGACTAAGACCATGCCTAGGTTACAGGTATTAATTACAATTCCACGCAAACCTCCACATTTGTTCACTCATAATCTACTAACTGCCTAGAAACTACAAAACCAGGCTAAGAAAAAACAAACACACACCAATCATAGCATTTACTTCTGCTTCTACTGGATTATGTGCTACAAATGTGCTTTGGCTTTAGAAAGGGATGGATGAGAAGACAGATCTGAGATCAGTCGGGGTAGAAGCAAAACGTTGAACCTTTTAAAACTGCTGAACACAGATCCAAATCCCAGTGGTTCAAGCAGCCACGAATTCGCTCTTCATGAAGTGGGCTTAATTCTCTAGTTTAAGTTCTTTTGATGGAATGAATTACTTAATGTGTCAGGTGGCTTATTTGTGGATGCCATGATTGATGATGTCATTTTAAGCTCTTACCTATAGTACAAGTACATGATGCTACTGAATATTTTTCCACTTGGAAACTGTGAGCTGGTTGTTGCATTAAAACACACATACGAACAAGGTCAAAAACACTGTGGACTTTCACTCAAGCTGGTCTTTCTTCCCCAGTGTGAGGCAATCCTGCCTGTTAAAATAAAAAGAAACTCCATCTGTGAGGGCTGGTACAGCTAAGGGGGCTAGGCAGGGCATTTGTGCCAACTAAGAATCACCAGACACCCACCATAAGTACCTATCGCAGTTTTGAAGTCGTTTCTCCCCCAAATCCCAACTCCTGAAGGTTGCTGCCTGCATATTTACTCTTCATTAGTGCTATTTTCCTGTGTCATTGTGAGCAAGCTGTGATTAATAAAGAATTGGAGTTCTGTGAACTAATAAAGGTTCGGTCTGGTCTCTTGCCCCTTTACATATCTGACCCCAGAGTTCAGATTTCCAAAGAGTAGCCATGGGATTAGACAATCTCCGAAGCCAAGAGACAATAATTAGTGTTTGAAGGAAACCAATGCCCTGCTGATTCACTTCCCTTCTGGGGCTGCAGGCGGCCTCTCTCTTCTCTCTCCCTCTGACAGGCCAGCCCGGCAGGGGAGGTCTTCAATCTGTTCCCCTTAAAAAAACATTCAGGACTGAAGGAGATAACCTTAGGTTCAGATTGATCATTCTGAGAAAGAGACCCCCTTGCAAAGCATTTGGGAGGTTCCTGGCACACCTTGCATTCTTCCATGTGGCCCCAGACCCCCTTCGCCAGCCTGGGAGATGTGATTTCCCTGCCATGCTGCTGAATTTTGCACTGCCAGGAAGCACACGGAACACATGGACACAGCGGGGTCCTGTCAGTGACCCAGATGGATCCTCCTCCAGGACCAAATGAACCACATCCAGGTTTAGCAGAACATCATAAATAATTGAAACCACACAGACTTATGAATAAGTGAACTGGGCTATCGTCCATAGAAGCACTAACAAGCCAAGTGTAGGGGGCAGGCCAGCTGGTCCCTGCCTTGACTAGCCTCTGTTTGCAGGACTCTATCGCTGCAACCCTCAAGACGCATGCTTACAAACGTGGGCACCATTATCTTCCTTTGGGAAGTCTATCACAGCTTCTGATTAACATAAAGTGATCTGTATTTTCATACTATTTTTTACATAACTTGGTTCATAACTTTTTTATATAATGTTATTTGAAGGGCTCCCCTAGGGCTGGACCGTGTGATTAAGCCCTGGAATCATGAAAATGAATGACTGCAAGAAGCTCACAGTTTAAGTGCTTATTTTTGGCTCAGAACTAGCAAGTAAGATATTTTGGTCTGTCTTTTCAGCATATTGAAGGGAAACATAGTTTCTGTGAAGTTTTCTGAAATATTAGAATTAGTCGACAAACCCCTCACACTACTTTGTGGGTTCCTAAACCATTCCAACTGCCCAGTCCCAAAGGTGAAGAGACTAAGGCACAGAGAGACAGAGAAGGTTAAGTGATTTTGCTCCACGTCACAAGGCCCACTTAATGGGATTTCTCTCCTTAGTAGCTCATCAACAGACCATTCTCAAATCTTTCCACACCATTGAGGATATGTTAGGTCCTTGAGGCTCCCCTAGACAACTGGTTCCCAAATTTTGGCACACTTCAGAGTCATTTGGAGGGCTTGATAAAAACAGATTGTTGAGCTCCAACCCAGAATTTCTGATTCCCGAGGTCTGTGTAGAAACCCAAGAATGTGCATTTCTATCGTGTTCCCAAGTGGTACTAGTGCTTCTTGTCTGCAACCTCACTTGAGAGACCCCGCCACAAAATCGATTTGGTATAGATGCGTGGACTCTGGGTGATGGCCACAGTGGTGATACTGTTTCAGTCAGGCATGTGCCACTGAGGTGGGGCATGAAAAGAAACTCCATCTTTCTCAAAAAAGTAGAAGCAGAACCCAAAGGAATCCAAGAAGAAGAAAAAACGAACAACTACATCTTGCAGGTTAATAAAACACCAGAAAGAAAGCATCTAAGAAACAGTTGAAGTCAAGGAACCAATAGTCTTGCATCTCCGACACAATGTAGTATTTCAGGACAGTTTAAAACATCTCAGATGCTCCTCACCCTTTAAGAGTTGAACTACGTGCTCTTTGCAGGGATGACGTCATTTTGTGAATTATCCAGGTCATTAGTCTTATTCCACTTATAATTTTTTTTTACAGAGTCTGTTTTCCTCAGGACTATGTTTAAATTGTATATATGACTCTGAAATGCACTCTGAAGAAAATTCATGTAATCTCATTGGTTTAAAGATTCACCCTCCTCTTCTGTTTCTTCTGTACTAAAAAATACATGGCACAACTGAGGGTTGACAAATGCTGTTTTCTCTGGAGGCAAACACCGGCCTTTACAACACTTCTGAGGAGAAAACTAGGAAAAAACATATGGATAGTGATCCACCACATCCATCCCTATCCCACTGAGAGAAAGGATGAGAAGGAGGAGACATGCACCCTTGACATTAGCAACCAAATAATCAATCACCTTGTGTGTTCCCAGCCCTGAACAAGCATATCCTTGAGTTCTAATCAGGCAATTTGTTGAAAATTCCTAACGCGAACACACAACCCAATGCAAAGCGAAGATTCTCAAGCTCCTCCCCCAAATTATTGCAGTCATCTTGGAGCCCTCACTGTCCCCACTACCCACCTCCTGCTGAATGAAATCAAGTAGCATCAATGTGACCTCCACACGGTCCCTCATTTCTTACTTCTTTTCTATTTCCATAATCACTGCCCTAGTTTGGGTTGTATTAGCCTCTTACGACAACAAACATGTCTCCTTCACTCCAACCTGCACTCCTCTGCAAGGCATTAAAATGCTTCACTATCCCCCTCATTTGTCAAGAACATTACTCCCCTTGGACACCAAACTGTTCCCTCTGACAAGAAACTTCTGGTCTCTATGCACATGCTGCTCTCTGTCTAGAACTATCTTCACTACAAATGAGCCAGAAGATGCTAGATCAGGCCATGATAAAACCCACAAAATCTCAGGCTAGTAAATCACAGTTGCATATTTCCTGATGCACGGCCAGTGTGGGTCACGGTGGACTCTGCGTCATTCGTCGCTCTGCACTGCAGGCCAGGGAGCTGCCTCTCTGAGACACTACCGGTCACTGCGGAAAAGGGAAAGTGAAAGCAGGGAAATCATGCACTGGCTCTCCTAAGCTTCTACCCAGAAACAGCCCACATCACATTTCATTGGCCAAAGCAAGCTATATGTCCACGTTTAACTCCAGAGTGCAATCCCAACATAAACTCAGAAGGAGGAAAGCCAGGAATATTTCACGAACAGCACAGGTGACTACCACACTACTGGTCACCAAACATTCAGTCATTGTCCTTCCCACATGTAAAGCACATTCATACTGTCCCTGCGGGAAAATCCCCAAGTCCATTTGACCACAGCAGCAAGCTCAAGATCCAGGGTTTCGGGTGATGACGCACAGTACTCCCTCTGACAGATGTGGACATGAGTCCTCTTGAGCAGAGACAAATTAGTTAGACAAATTATTTTCCCCAGCATATTCAATATACAATGATGAAATGGGGATAAGATGATCACAATAAACATACCTGTTCTAAAGGGAAACAACAGAAGATACAGAACATTCACTGACAATAGAAATTCTGGAGAGACATTGTGAGGGCCCTCGACCCTTAGGATAAATAGGGAACATTCCTTGCTCCTGTCTCTATTCTGATACCCAGAAAGGAGCTCTCCCATCCATGGCTCTTGGCTCTAAGTAGATCTGCCTGTTCCTTCATTCTCCTTGGCCACATCTACAGGGGCGTTGGAAAATAATGCCTTTCTTGGAATCTGAGCAGCTCTCCCAGCCAGCTTGCTGCCCACCATGTGGATCCAAGAGTTGCTGAGTTTTTCCCGGTCATCCTATTGGTCCAGATCCTGGCAAGAAACAGATGATACATCACTATAAATGGGTAGAAGAAGAGAAATGAATGATGATTCTATTGCAATAGAATGGTATGTACAGATTAAAAGAAACCAAGTAAGGAGGTAAAGCACCGAGGGTGTATCAAGAGAGAGAGGCCATTTCTACCCACAGCCTGAAGACCCAGGAGACAGTTGTTCCTGTAGAAGAAGGTCGCCCGACCTGGGGCCATGACCTTCTGGAGAGGAATTCAGCCTCTAACAAACAGACTGGCAAGGAGGGATTGGGGAATAAACGTCTCAACATCTTTCTGCTCGCATTCTTCAAGCTCTAGCCAAAGCCTCACATTGGCCAAATCCCCAACCATAAACCAGAGGGTAAGGGAGCCTGGTTGACACAGTGCATAGAAGTCAGCCTCTGGGGCTAGGCAGGAAGAAAAAAGGTAGAGAAAGACCATGGAGGGACAAACAGAGAACGTGGCCACCTGCAGCCTAGACCACAGACTCATTCAGTGGCCAGCACTAATGACAGCTATGACGTCTTCTCACTTATTTGTCACTAGCACTGCTCACTATTTCTAGCATTTTCCTTTCAGGATTGTACTTTCCCAACACTTGGAGTTAGGTAAGATTGTGTGACCTACTTTGGTCACTGAGATGTGAGCAGAAGTCACGTGTGCCCCTGAAAACGGAAGCTTTAAGAGCAAATTCATGATTCACCATCCTGCTTTCCCTCCACTGCTGTGGCCTGGAATAAATATGAAGAAGAGCACAGCCCACATCTGTGAGAGACATATAGCATGAGTGAGGTGAACTCTTTCTGTTCGAAGCCTCTGAATTTTGGAGTTGTTATTCATTAATAAGGATTAGTGGATTGAAACTCTTTTCACTGTCATACGGGATCTTAGCTAGCCATATCATCCTCCATCTGAAATTGAATGTTTCAACAGCTTTCAAGTGGCTTCCTTATCTTCAATTTTTCTGAACCCTAAATGCCAAGGAAACCAATTAAAGCCATGATATTGGGAGGGAGGCCTAATCTAACAACTGAACTATTCATCTCAGATACTAAAGGGCAAACTGAATGTTTTCATTGGTTTATTATGATGGCAACGATACTCACCTGCATTGTTTTAAAGGCTAAGAGAGAAAAGAGGTTAAAAAAAAAAAGAAAACTCTAGCATACAAAACTTCACAGGCATACTCCTGTCAACTACCTCTAAAGGTTATAATTTCTAAGTCACCAATTCCAGAGACAGGTTTCAACAGACCCTTTTCTGTATTAAAGGGAGATGTAAGGTGTACTAACATTTCATTTAAATCAATGGGTACTTGGGGAAAGTCTTTTCACACCTGCTTGCAATAAATATGTTACCCTCCCCCAGAATACCAGCTAAATGAATGCTCGGTTTGGTTCTATAAGCTATAGGACAGATGCTAGGCTAGAGCACACTTTAGTATGCAATGGCACACACAATCGTGGAAATTATCTCCACTCCCTCTTCTTAGAGTCACCTCCAAATCTTCTTTCTTCCTTACCCCCAACAGCATATCTTGTACCAATGGGCAAGGGGTGGTGGATATCTTAGAGGCCAAATCCAGCGGTGCATCTCTACTAACTTTCAGGTGAGCATTAAGCACTCAGGTCTTTGAAGAAAAAAAAAATTGTTATTCTCTAGCCTCTTCCAATCCTAGTTCCCCTGTTCATCTCAGTCAAGCTTCCAGAAGCCGTTTCTCTCCCTTCACTTCCCGTGCTCTCCTTAACCTACAGTCATCTGCCTTCCATTCTCAGTTCTCCAGTTAAACTACCTGTACCACATTACCAATGACCTCTTTGGTGCCAAACCAAATAGAAACTCTTAGTCTAACCAAATATACTTCTAAGGTTATCCTCAGGTCATATCTTCCCTAAAAGCCTTCCTCATACCCTTCACACCCTACTAGATTGGCAATCCACCCCCACTGCTGCCATGTTCCCGAATTACCTGTGCAAAATAGTGTAATGGTCAGGGGCATGGTCACTGGGGTTTAAGGTTCCTGACTACCTGACCCTGGCCAAGTTGCTAATTTTCTTTAAATTTCTCACCTGTAAGTTGGGGATGATACAATACTAAATGCCTACGGCTGATTGAATCACGGTTCTCAATCCGTTACTCTCTCCATGTGGCCTTGCCATTTGCCATGTGACTTGCAGGACCTCTCACTAGAGGAGGCAGAGCATATTTTCCTATCCCACTGATGTTGAGTTTGACCACGTGTCATACTTTGGCCAACTAAATAATAACAAATTTGACGAGAGTGAATTCTCTAAACGGGCAGAGGCTGGCTACCTTATACTCCTATAATCTGTCATGAAAATACATCCTACTGTAACAACAGGAGTGTGGAGACACATTAACCAACTGAAGTCCAGTCAAGAGCCTGGAGCCAAGACCAACTCACTGATAGCTTGAAACGGCGGGGGTGGGGGGAGAATATGTATATATATATATATATATATACACACACACACACATATGTAAATATATATGCAAGAAAAGTAAATCTTTGTTGTCATGAGCCATCGAGGTTTGAAGTGGTTTGTAACATTATTATGAGATGATTAATATAATGTGTGAGGACATTGCTGAGAAGATTAAATGAGCCAACATAAAAGATATCCATATAGCACCTGCTGCATAGCAAATATTCATTAATTATTATTAACCTATATCACACTGTATTACAATTTCTGTTTGCTTAGATGTTTCTCTTATTTAACCATAAGCTCCTCTAAGACAGAGTTTCTAATTTATTGTTGAATCCCTAGTATTTAGCAAGTATCACACACACAAACACACACACACACACACACACACACACATTTCTGTTAGTAAGAGAATGGAAAAAATGAATTTATGAATCCAAATGACAAAAATACTTATGCAGTGTCTGGTATATAGAGGCATTTAATAAATATTAGTTCCCATCTCTTTCCTCCTATAGTCTGATAGTGTCTGCTTGGTTTTAAACTGTTTGAACTTGCAATTAAGCTTGATGTCACACAAAGGACTATCTTAGATGACCAAAAATGCAAACTTCTCTGAAAAGTAGAAAACTTTTTTATATCTAATGACAAAGAAAAAGAGAGTAAAATCACCTGGGGACAACTCTTTGACCAGAACTTTCGGCTACACACCATCAAACCTATACCGGTCCCAACAGATCACACCCCCCGGGGCTGCCAACTCGTCTTGCACCTCACACCATTTCACAGAGCTGCTAGTCCAGCTCTCGGAAGCCTCAAGCTCCCATTTATTCCTGCGGAAATAGAGTCCAGCTGAACTGAACTTTCTTCAGAAATGGGAAATTATAGCATCAGGACAGTTCTTAGGGTTTGGTAATAAATAAATCCCAGGTATTTATGTCCTGAACACTGGATGTGCTTTGTTTCCTTCAAACAACAAATTCCCTCTGGAAACAAGGTATTTCCCAATGGAAACCCTTCTCTCTCCTGAGTACACTTCTTCCTCTGCAGGTGTCTCAAGGAGACATGCTAAGTACCAACCTTGCTCTTATTTGCCACTTTTAGATCATTCTACTTCCTCCCTAAAACACGCAGTCTTGAAGCTCGTGTCACCCTACTAGTCAATCCCTTGTCTTCATTGTTGGCATTCACTACCAAACTCCACGTGATGTCCCCTCATTTTTCTATGACTTTTAGTTGCTGGATCACTGTGACTCTCTTCAACTCTACTTCTGTTCTAATGATTGGCAATTTTAGTATTCACACAGCTGAAGCTTCCACATTCTGCTTTGGGTTGCATGGCCTCTCCTCGAGTGATCTTGCTTCCCAGTTCTTCTCAGTCACTCAGCCTTGTGGTTATTCCTAGACCTTCTCATTATCAGTAATCCAAATCCCACCATTATCTCCATTCCTTGCATCTCTTTGACCACTACTTCCTGTCTTTCCAGTTGAATTTTTTTAGTACGTTGACTCCTCCCCTTTAACCAACTGGGACACCAGTCCCTTGATAGTAACTCTTCATGTTCCTTTCCCTCCTCAGTCACCACTCCCCCCACAACACACACTGACCAGCCTATTTTCCATGGGCAATCATTGCCATTTTTCTCTTATATATCCTTACAACTCCCTCCCTTAATGTGTTGTACTTAGTTGGCCAAACCCATAACCCCCAAAAAATTAACTCTCCATATGGCCCATGCTTGTACCCAGACAGATGAAAGTAGCTGCAGAAATCACACAACTATCCTGACTGATCTCCCTTTAAATTCATGGGTATGGGGGCACCTGGGTGGCTCAGGAGGTTAAAGCCTCTGCCTTCCACTCAGGTCATGATCCCAGGGTCCTAGGATCGATCCCCACATCTGGCTCTCTGCTCAGCAGGGAGCCTGCTTCCTCCCCTCTCTCTCTCTCTCTCTCTCTCTGCCTGCCTCTCTGCCTACTTGTGATCTCTATCTGTCAAATAAATAAATAAAATCTTTAAAAATATATATTCATGGATATGAACTTCATTGGAGCCTTCAATTTTTCCCAGCACTTTATTTCTCTGGTTTTATCCTTATGTTCTCTTACACCTCCTCAAACTTCCAACATCTCCTCCCCTAAGTCCCACACTTAGCTGATGACTCTGCTTCCTATTTCACTGAGCAAATGAAGTATTTACAATACAATATCCATCAATTCTCACCAACACATCTATCCACCTACCACGCTTACATTCTGCTTTTCTGGACGTGACTGCAGATGAGCTCTCCAAAGCCAGGCCTTCCCTTTGTGCATTAGAGCCCATCTCCTCTAACTAAGTCAGATCTATTGCTCCAGGAAGTCTCTCCTTTCCCTCCTATTTCATCATTTTTTTTCTTTCTACAATGTCAGTAAGCAAACATGCTACTATTTCTTCCATCCTTAAAAAAAAAAAAAAATCTATTCCATTTCAACCAGCTACTGACTTATTTCTCTGCTTCGTTTTGTAGCAAAACTCCTAAAGCATTTTCTCTACTCACCACCATTTTCATCCTTTCTTCCCTCACAAGCCCTCTCCAAGAAGGCTTTGACCCCCATTCTATTGTACCCACACTGTACTTCTTGTCAGAGCCAACTAAGTGCTAAACAGGATAAATAACAAAAAGCGAGACCCATACATATGCTGAAATTTTGAAACATCCTGTCCTTTAAATTATGAAACCAGGCAAAAATAGTTAACCTACAAAGGAATAAAAATCAGACTGCCTCTGACCTCCTCCTGTTGGCAACTCTGAATGCTAAAAGCTACTGGAATGATATTTTTAAAGTCTTGAGGAAACAATATAGGATTCTATATTCATCACATGATCAGTCAAACATGAAGGCAAAATAAAGATATTTTCAAACATATAAAAACTCATAAGAGTCATCGTCCATTTCTGAAAAACTTACTCAAGGATATACTCTTCCAATACAAGAAACCAGTAAGATGTATAGATGTTCTTATTATCGTGGTGAATACATCCTAGATATCATCTAACGTCATTCAGCTTCATTCTCATTCCCTCTGTGCCATCCCCAGAGACTAGAAGCCTGTGAACCACATTTCTTTGCCAGCAGAGTTCTCCATACTCTATAGATCCCATTAATGATAAGTGCTTACATCAGATTTGGAAGGTGGAAGAGAAAGAGTTCTTTTCCTTCTCGAATTAGCAGTGGATGTGTGGGCTTCAGTAAACACCATCTTTTGTAGCAGTCACATATCCCTGAAAAGGGCTCACTTCAGGACAGCTGTGACCATGGAGTGGCCCTTCCCACCATCTCCTGTCTCTCAGGTGGCAGCAGCAAGTTTCTGACTTTCTGGAAACATAGCTAAAGGCCTTCTGACTTGCATTCTTGCAGGACTTCCAAAGTTGTGGCAAACACTGAATTCCCTTAAATCTCTTTCCATTTGACATAAGCACACTGGTTTCTGACTGAATCTTGACCAATAATGGCTCTTTTTAAAAGTAATAACAATTTCGAGCTTTAAAAAAATGTTATCCAAAAAAGTATTATTCATAAAGTGAAATTGTCTGGAGTTCAAGTTCAAATAGGGTTTCTTCTCAAGCCTTTTATCAGGCCTCACATGCTGTCTTAGCACTTAAGAATTCAGCAAAGTTGGGGCACCTGAGTGGTTCAATCAGTTAAGCCTCTGCCTTCAGCTCAGGTCATGAAGTCAGGGTCCTGGGATCAAGCCCTATGTTGTGCTCTCTGCCCATTGGGGAGCCTGCTTCTCCCCTTTCTTCTGCAGCTCCCCCTGCTGGTGCTCTCTCCCTGGCTCTCTCCCTCTCTCAAATAAATAAAATCTTAAAAAAAAAAAAAAAAAAAAAGAATTCAACAAATTTAAGAATACAGGAAACCTCAGGAAAAATAGATTATATCTTTAAAATTTCACAAAATCTAGAATACTTACAAAGTGTTAGTGCTAGACTTTTAAATTCTCATGTCCTCTAGAAACTGCAATAAATTCCAGGAAGTTTTTTTTTTTTCAAAGATTTTATTTATTTATTTGACAGACAGAGATCACAAGTAGGCAGAGAGGCAGGCAGAGAGAGAGAGAGAGAGAGGAGGAAGCAGGCTCCCTGCTGAGCAGAGAGCCAGATGTGGGGATCGATCCTAGGACCCTGGGATCATGACCTGAGTGGAAGGCAGGGGCTTAACCCACTGAGCCAAGAAGTTTTTGTCATGCAGTGAAATTCACTCAGAGTTTCACTGAGGGTAATAAATTTATTGAAAGACCCATGAATTTCAGTCTCTGCAAAGAGAAAACACGTGTAAAGAAAACTACTGCAAAATGGATATTGCTATGTCTATAAACCTAAGGCAAATCCCTATTCTATTAATCAGTGGGAAGATAATTTTCATGGCAGGACAACAACAACAAAGGTTATACTCTTTGAATTAGGGATGAAATTTTAGAAGTGATACCCAGATTTCAGGGTTTCTTTCCTCGATCATTTTAGAGTTGGACCCTTACAAAATGTAGGTTACAAATCTAAGCCCATCCGTGGTCTCTGTCTGTACGTGGCACAGACTGAACAACGCGACACGAAACAAAACAAAAGTAGGACTTGATTAATGCAGCTGACGAACACGGAAGAAACCACAGAATCTGGAGGATTTCATTGCAACAGCTTCTGCTCACTCTTTCTCTAACAACCAGCCCTTAAGGTTCATTGATGCATTCAGCAAACATTCATTGAGGATCTGCTGCGCAGTTTACATAAGCTGAGAAAAGATGCCACATTTATTCTCAGTCCTCTGCTCTCCCTTCTACACACAAACATATGTCCACTCTCTTCACGTCTCTCCTGCTTCCATCAGCCACCCTCAGGAATGCCCTTATTGGACTTCCGTTCTTACCGAGTCGTGTTTGCATTTGACTTTTGTGGCTTGCCTCCTGCATACCAGCCTCAGCATATAAGAGAACCAGATCCTCATTTCTGGGGCCATCCAGAGTGTGATCTGCTTCAAAGACAAAAGTAGCTATCTCATGTTCTTGCGGTGGCCACTAGCTGCCCCCTGGAGAATCTTCATCATGGCGGCCTTCCAACATTGTTCCACTGATCAAGGCAGCCCATACATTCCATGTTTGTTCCCAGGCCTGCGGTTTCAGTCATGCTCTTCTCTCCATTTGCTGGCCTACCTCTCGGTGCTGCTCAGGCATCCAATGACTCCTTTAAGGAGCCTGTCTTGAACACGCCTCACCCTCTTCCCTCCTCCCCAAATTGGCTGGCTCTCCTCTCTGCTTCTATAACCCCCTGTGTTTGCTTCTTTCAGCAATCATCACATTACAGTTGAAATGATTTAACTTTTATCCATTTATTCCACCAATGTTATTGAGGGACTATTAAGTACCAAATACATAGCGAGCTGCTAAATATGCAAATGTGAGAAGAGGTCAACAACCATCAAGTAAAAACATACACATCCACACATGCACACAACTTAAGAAAATGACGAGCTTTATACTCTGTTCGAATAATGGGATAGATCAGATAAAGTTGTCCAAAATTTTCCGGTGGTAGCAAATGTCTGGCACACAGTAGGTGCTCAATATATGTTTTATTGACCATCAAACTGAGCAAGTAAGACAACACTGGAATTTTAAAGTGTACATGGCAGTTGCAGTGGTTTAAAAAACACGATGGAGAAGAAAGAACAGTATGGAAAGAAAGGGGGGGCTGTGTGTGTGTGTGTGTGTGTGTGTGTGTGTGTGTGTGTGTGTGAAAAAGAGAGAGAGAGAGAGAAAGAGAGAGAGGTCCTCAGCCTGGGATGCGACGCATTCCCATTTCCCCCTCTCTGGAGGAAATGCAGGATCACTTTGGACCACCAGGGGGCAATGTTTGATCACATGTGAGGACAACTGCCGACCCAGGCAATCATTTTGTTTAGGGGGCACTCCCATCTGCCTTGTTAAGAAACAGAGAACTTGAACATAAAACACTATTTTTTTTTAATGTTACTAATGAAAAACACATTCCTCGAAGATAATAAATACTCATTAGATTAAAAGGTATTAAAATGGAAGAAAAAAGAGGCATTTCATATTCATAATTCTATAATTATCCTTATCTAACGGAACAAATCCCCACTTCCTAATCACTTATAATTTTCATCACTCAACTATAGGACACAGCAGGTATTAATATTGGGTGAGAAGGAGTTTTCCGGTTTCTCCTCAGCATTTATGCTGTTCAAGTACTTCCAACAGCCGCTTCCTTCATGTTGAATAATCTTGTTTAGCCTCATCATAACTCATTGAGATAGATGAGAAGCAATTATCATTTTTGCTTGGCACATAAGGAAACACAGAGGAGTTCTCGGCTGGTTGGGGCAGAATTGAAAATGGCCACCCAAGTTTGACAGGCTGCCCAGAATTCACTCAACTCACCACCAGCCAGAATGAACAGGCCCTGGAGCACCGCCATTTCCTGGCAAAAGTCAACGACCAGGTGCTTTCAAGAGTGTGTTATTTGAGACACCTAGAGATGTTATTCCTGTCAGAGCACATCAGGACGTGTATAAAGAGCTTAGAGCCCTTGCTTGGCCCAAAGTAGGTTGTTCCCAGAGGCCTAGGCAACGTCTTCACTAGGAACCATTAATGGGAGAGGCCAGATACTGTTCCAGGAAATAAAAAGCCATAAAAGTTGGAAGAAAATAATCCAGGCTTTGCTACTTGGTTATTCAATAAAGAGACATTCATTAAACAGTACTGGAAGAGTCTCTGTGGGGTTAGCAATGCATAAAATATGGTCCTTGCCCTAAAGGAACTAAAATCTAATTATGAGAGCATGGGATGTATGCATAAAAACGTTTGTTAATAATAATAATATAAAACAGACTGTACTCCCATGTGGCCGAGCTCAAAGGGGTTGTCAATAAATATTTTCTGATTGTCTACTAAGTTCCAAACATGACTGAGATGCAAGAGCGTATGTAAAAGGCACTGTGCTTGCCTTAAAAACTTTACTCTCTAGTTGTGAAGCATATGAGTTATTGTTTATTAATTTATTCAGTAAATATTAATGGACCTCCTATAACACATGAAGCATCATGCTAAACAAGAGGGATATGAATAACCCACAATCCCACACACAAGGAACTCAATCTAGTAAGGGAGCAGACCTGTAAACAATTTACTTTCAATGTAGTGTGTATGTATAATATATATACATATATATAATATATATGTATATTATATATTATATATATTCTATATAATTTATAGAGTATACATAAACTTATGTTTATATAATTTATAAGCTATATTTATATTTTATTTTATTATTTTATAATATAACATATGAAGACAGAATTATTTATAGATAAATGACAGAGAAGAAAGATAATGCTTAAGATGAGTATAAGAACTAGAAGAAACATTACAAAAAGGTGACATTTAAAGAAAGTTTTGAAGGTGTTTTCCAAGTAGACTCATGAGTGAAGAGTCTTCCAGGGAGAAGGAACAAAGCACCTAAGGGTACGGAGTCGGGAAATGGTAGATGAGTCATTAATGGCTGAAACTCAGTGTAAAAGTTGAGCAATGATGACAGAGGCGAATAGTGGAGGGGTAGAGACCAGATGGCAAAAGGAAAAGGGATTTTTTCTTTCCACAGTGGAAAGCCTTTACAATATCAAAAGAGGAGACAAGGGCAATTTCATTTGTGTATTAGGAAAATTATTGCAATTACTCCAAGGAGGATGGTTTAGAATGGATCAAGATTAGAGTTAAGGAACTAATTAGGAGTCAAGTTCAGTAATCAAGACAAAAGCTAATGAGAGAGATGGAATAAAGAATGTTTTAGAATATAGAACCAAGACAACATGGGAGCCAATAGGCATTTGGAATAAGGGAGGAGAAGTGTCAGAGATGACGTGTTTCTACTGGGTGCTCTTAGTTTCTATTGGGCCAGATTGGGTGCTCTCAACTCACATGCTGGCAGGTAGCAAAAGGAGAGCAATTATTAGAAAGTGAATGGGAAGAATGAGGGATCAACAACTTGAATCTAAATATGTTGAGTCAAAGGTACAGGTGAAACATGGAAAGCTAAGGTGGTCATAGATTACATCCTGGAAACCTTTGCATTAATCTAGATCTAGGATAGGTAGCCTTTGTGGAGTGGAAGTGGAAGGAGGGACAGAGTTGGAAAAGAAGGACATACCAGGTAAGGGAATATGCATAATGAAGTCAAAAAGGAGGGAATGAGGGAGTAGACGAGACCAACCTGAACAAAGCAAAGGGTAAGGAAAAAAGGCAATGTTTCACAAATAGAAGGAATCCAAGTTCATGGTGGACGTGAGCTGAGGGAGAGTGTTCTGGCGGTGAGATGCAAATGATATCTGGACCAGGATGGCAAGCCGAGGTGAGTAATTTTTCAGGGCATGAAGAATAGAAGATAATGTCCTTTCCTTTAACAACATACAATACAGAAACTCCAAATTTTAGTTCCTGAAGTAGTTTCCTGGTGAAATGCAGAGATTGATATAATATTTATGACAGGCACTGCTTAAGCGCTTTCCATACATTAATCTATTTAATCTTCCTAGCAACCATGTTGAGTGGGTATCATTATTATTGTCATTTTATGACTGAGGTACTGGAGACACAGAGGATCCAGTAACTTGATAAAGGTCATATGGCTAGTAAGTGGGGGAGCACAAGGCTGGCTATGCAGCCACATCTTCAATCAACCCACCATTGCCTCCCAAGTACTGTGGCTGCTCTGATGGGTTCCTTCTCTTCAAGTCCACCCACCACCCCCACCATGCTAATTCCCGGAGAGGTCTGCTCTGTCCCCTTGCAGCACTGACACAAGCCAAACTTGTAAAAGTTTTCGCTCAATCATAAAGGAGAACAAAGTAGGAACACAGGAAGGGTACTCAGAAAACCGATCTGACTTATGAAACACAAGTCTCTAATCTTTTTTACAGCAAGCTTGTCCTGTTTTTCGTGCTCTCCCTGGAACACTACACCACCCCAAAGGCTGATATCCCTGCACGTCTCTTGTCTGAGACCCTCACCTTCTAGCCTATTCCGAATGGTTAAACCATCTTTAAAAACATGGAGCAACTATCTAGAATCTAACTTAAAGAAGATCTTTGTTGGTGAGATTCTTTCCTCATTTGCACAGGTACCTGCAGGGACCACCTGTTTCTCAAGTAATCGACGTCACATATGACTTCATTCTACCAGTGAGATTTCCTGTCCATCGCCCCCGTGTCCACAGCTTCCCCTCTGGAGTGTGTCTCCACCCTCTGAAGTACAAGAGGATTTCCTAACATCATCACTGTGCCCTCCTGGGAGGGACTACACATCCGTAAAAATGGGAGTATTTCCTTACAAAGTGACAGGTGTTAGACCAGGGTAGGGCCATCAGGCATAGAGAGGAAAGGATTGTCCTAGACAAAACTTGGATGAGTGCCTTGCTATCAGGGTTGAAGGTGAACCCAAAGTTTCAAGCCCAGTAACAGACAACTAGTGTATTGAGAACGTCCGGAAAGTTGGCAGGAAGAACTGGTTTGGGGAGTTAAAACAAGGAGTGTGATCTTACCCAAGTTGTCCGTGAGGCGAGGAAGCCAGATCCAAGCTCAGACGACTGATGGCCAACTAGACATCTGAGGCTATAGGTGGGTGTCGGAGATGTAGATCAGGGCATCATCAGCATAAAGGTGAGAAATGAAAAAGAATTGATAAGTGTTTCAAGATTTTAAGAAGGGGACAAAAACTCTAAGTGGGAAGAACTCATAGCTATAGGCAAAATGAAGAGAAGGAAGAGGAGACAAGGAGAGAAACGGGAAAAGGATCATTCAGGGAAGAAGGGGAAAACCGGAGATAATACAGCAGCACAGAAAACAAGAAGAAAGATTTCTAAAAAGGGAGTGAATTACTTAAGAATTCTATGTGACAAGAGATGCCATAAATAAGAGCAGAAAGCAAAACATAGACTGGGAGGACCCATCTGAACTACATATGGCAAATGAGTTAATATTAATATGAAAAGCATTTGCCATAGAATAAAGGGCAAAGAATAGGAACAGGAATTTCACAGAAACAGAATTAAAAACGGCCAGTTTATACATGAAAAAATACTCCTATTCATCATCAAACAAGGAAATACAAATTAAAACAGATCAGAAATGCTGACAGCGTCCCTGGTAACCAGGGTGTGGGGTGTCTGGCTTTTTCATGTATTACAGGTGGAAGCATGAGTTGTTGCAAATTTTTTTTTTTAAGATTTATTTATTTATTTGACAGACAGAGGTTACAAGTAGGCAGAGAGGCAGGCAGAGAGAGAGAAGGGGAAGCAGGCTCCCTGCTGAGCAGAGAGCCCGATGCGGGGCTCGATCCCAGGATCCTGGAATCATGACCTGAGCCGAAGGCAGAGGATTTAATCCACTGAGCCACCCAGGCGTCCCTGTTGCAAATTTTTTGACAACAATCTGACATTGAATAAATTTCAAATGCACATTCCCTTTGGCCCAATGACATCTCTTTTGAAAATCTATCACACAGCAATAAAAGCACCGATACATTTAAAAATACTTGTATTTGACCATTACAGCATTCTCTGGTAGCAGGGAGAGGAAAACCTGAAAAATTGAATCAAGATAAATAAGACAATAATTGAAGAAATGATGGCATATCCATACCATGAAATACGGTGCGTCCATTTAAAAAAAAAAGTGTTTAAACCTGAAGGAACATGATATATATACAGATATATATACACATATATGTGTATATGTGTATATATATCTGTATATATATCATATATACATATATGTGTATATATATCTACACATATATGTGTATATATATCTGTATATATATATATATCATGTTTTTATTTATTATTTGAGAGAGAAAGTGAGAGCGAGTACATGAGAGCAAGCAGGGGAGATGGAGAGGGACAAGCAGACTCTGCACTGAGTATGGAGCCTGACGCAGGACTTGATCTCAGAATCCTGAGATCATGACCTGAGCTGAAATTGAGTCAGACAATCAGTTGAGCCACCCAGGCGGCCCAGGAATATGTTATATTTTAAAGGAAATGCAAGTTGCAAACTAATATTTAACATATGATCCCCTTTCTGTAGAGGATAAAACAGAGGGGATGAACCCATATTTGTGTTAGATGTATTTGCATAAGCAAGGAGAAAGAAGAGGTAGCAAACACACTGGTTAATTCTGGCTACCGCAGTGGGAAAGGATTGGAGGGAAGGGAAATTGATTCATTTTTATTTCACGTACTTCTGGATATCATCCGATCTGATACTACATCCATGTAGATTGTGACTGTTTTAATTTAAATTCAATTAGCCAACATATAAGACATCATTAGTTTTTGATGTGGTTAGTGATTCATTAGTTGCCTATAACCCTCAGTGCTCATCACAACACGTGCCCTCTTTAATACCCATCACCCAGTTATCCCCTCCCCCCAACCACCTCCCTTTCCACAACCCTGTTTGTTTCAGAGTCCAGAGTGTCTCATGACTTATCTCCCTCTCTGATTTCTTCCCATTCAGTTTTCCCTCCCTTCCCCTATGATCCTCTGCGCTATTTCTTATATTCCACATATTAGTGAAACCATATGATGATTGCCTTTCTCTGACTGACTTGTTGTGATTTTTTTAATCCAAGTAAGTGATTGTAATCCAGAAAACTTGAAAAGTATCAGAAGCCACATTCTTCTAGAAGAACGAACGTGAAGACAAAGCTGCTGGAGATGACAATAAGGAGAGCAAAATTCTTCAGGAAAACAATTTAGGAAAGGGAGGGTCAGTGGGTGAGGCAGACAGCTGGAAGAACCCTGATTTTAAAGAAATGACAAAGGAAGTGAGTAGTAGACAAACAGATTCTTAGAGAATGTTAAAATTTGATAATTATATGTTTCAGGTTGCATAAAGTTTTTAATTTACAAAAGTAAATATGCATGATTTTTTTTTTTTTTATTAAAACACTTGCTCATTCTTAGGCCCTCACAGAACCCTGCCCCGTCATCAGGATTGCCTTTCCATTTTACACATAAAGAAACTGAATCTGATGGTAAAGTGAATTTCCCAAGACCGCTCGGCCTGCACGAGACCCCACTGGCCTGGCAATCAGCTCTCCTGGAACAAACCCCTGTGTCTTGTTCAGCAAAAGCCCCAGAGGACGCAAGGGCGGCAGGCTGGCAAAAGGAGAGCTCCCAACCGTTGTCAGATAAGGAATCAATTGGAACCCACTCCAAAACAAAATCAGCCTTCCCGAGCTAAAGGCAGGAAGCTGGACCAAGAAGGCAGCCCACTGGAAGTTTCCATTCCCGTCTGTCGCAAGCTCCCCGGGACCTCACAAAAGTAACCTCTGCCCTGTGTCTTAGTTTCCCTCCCTTCAAATAGGATACCCTACCTTCCCCTAAAGAAAAAAATACGCTGCGATCAGTTGGGCTTTGGTTACAATAGCTTTGAACTTGCTGTAGAAATTACTACAACAGGTTGCCATGATCTCACTCCCTTAGAGGGGCCTCCTTGAGAACCTGTTCCGGACGATGATTTACAGTGTGGTCCTCCCACCCTCCCTCACCTCAGGGTGAGGAGAAGCCTGCAGAGAGTGCCTGAGAAGTCGACTACCTACATGTGGAAACCACACTCCGTGAACTGTTAGGAAAGACCTGATATCTTCAGCAGTCACTGTGTGCACGAAAGGACGTGCCAAACCCCAGGCAAGGCCAAAGGGGACCAACGTGAGCAAAGAAACCATGAGTGTATAAAACACAGCCACCCAGATGGGAGCCCATAGATAACAAGTTCTGTTTGGAAAAACTCAGTTTATGGTTCAGGGCTTCAGGGAAACACTTTTTGGGAGTCCCTGAAGAGCTAAGGAGTAAACACGTGGTTTGCATTTTCTGTTCACTGAGCAAGACGGTAAGTTCCTGAAGACAAAAGAACCTGACCTATCGTTGTCTTTTTGCTATCTGTTCGTCCTGCCCTGCTCACTCCTCAAATGCAACGTCGATGCAGGATCTGCACACAGAGGCTCATGCAGTGCTGGTGTTCACACTAGTAATTCCAGAAGAGGCTTCTGGAGAATTCCACAGGGAAACAGCAATAAGCAACAGCTACTGAATGCTACAATGTGGGGTTATAACTGAACCCCAGCTAGTGGCACAAACATGGATGGTCAGAGCCCGAGCCATACTATCTTGGTGTCTTTTCCTTCCTTTTTAAAGATGATCCCAGGATAAGCACAGTGCCCTACACTCTGGGCCCCTTCAATTACATATACATTCCTAAAGGCAACTCAGGAGCTGCTCACACACCAGAAAAACAAACATTCTCATCACTTACTGAGCACAAATTATGTATTGTAGTTTAGTTAGTGTGCTTTATAATATCTGGATGGGACCCGAAGTTTTGACTTTTTTATTTTTTTAAGTCATGGTTCCTTCCTTCCAGAAAATCACAATAGAGTGAGGGAGAAGATTAACATCTTCCATTTTCACGGTCAGAGCGGAGTGGGCACACGCTCTGTGGGAGACACTAGGCCACACACGATGGGACATGAAAGCACATGAAGCTAGACTTCTGCAGGCAAAGACACGATGAAGAGTCCGCTCGAGTGGCTCGATTAATTTTAATGCCTGATACATCAACTCCTGTCAAGGTTCTCTTTCTTGTCTATGAATATGGAAGCCGAGGAAGTAGATGGCATGACTATGAGATGAATAAACATAAAAGGTAATTTTTCCTAATGCCTGCACTCATAATTCTTGATAGGCATCATAAAAGAGCGCTGTGGTTATGAACAGAGCACCCAGGACGACATAAAATATGATATATTGGCAAGAGAGGGGAAAAAAGCAAGAAGGGAGAGAGGAAAAAGGAAGAGGGAAGAAACAACAAAGGAAGGAGAAAGAAAGGAAAAGCAACAACAACAAAAATCTTTCTACTGTTTTGAAAACTGGCTCCATTCTTCAAAAAAAAAATTCCATTGATTCCCAGCATAAATAAAGTCACTGGATCTTGTGGAGTGACAATGGTTTAATTCCAAGAAACGTAAGCTCCGTGCTTACCGTAGAGGGGCCCCCAGGTGTCAGACTCGTTATTAGTCCTCTCAGCCCCTGAAGCGGCTTCCATCCCTAACCATGGCCTTTCTGGTCCCTGGGCCACAGAATCAGTGCCAAGTTAAACCTGGTTAAAATCAGAGGCTGTAGGCGATGTTAACCCAGTTACAGACGGACCCACTTCCCAACTAAAAATGGGACAAGAAACTAGATTATTATCTAAGAAGGAAGAAGGAGAGGTTGGTAAAAGGGCACAAACTGCAGGAAGAAAGAGAGGGAGGGAGGGAAGGAGGGAAAGGAAGGAGGGACGGAAGGAGGAAGGGAGGGAAGAAAACCAGATCCTTCGTTGACTGGGGGAGCCAGAGGGCCTTCTGTAGGGCCAGAGAGAAAACCGAGGCTGGAATAAACCGGAACTTCCTGGCACGTTTCTGCCAGGTGTGGGAGGCCAGAACGTGCCCTTGCATTCAGACTTTGAAGAACCTTAGCTGGGCCTAAAGAACAATCTGGAAGGAAGCACAGCAGGCTCTTCCAACAGTTTTTGTTAAAGTGTGGCTGTCACAGAGCTGGGTCACAGGGCCAAGTCCCCGCTCAGGCAGCAGACGGGCTATCCATCAGCACTTAGCTCTGCCCCTGGGAGCCCTGACCCTTCGTACGTCCCCTCCCCATCCCCCACCTGCCCCCAGTCTGGACAGACTCAATATTCCTAAAATTATAATTCCATGTCAAGTTGAGTCCAAATGAAAAGGAGAGGTGGAAGAAGGGATGAAACAGCAGGACTCAAGCATAGGACTGAGATCACTGGGGAAAATATGCAGACCCCAAGAAGATTTTATTTGCGATGTTCAAGCCATGACAGCGTTCTTCTGAAATATACAAATACTCCAGAGGGGAAAACTCCAGGAGGTGGAAGCACTTTTATTGCCAAAATTGAATCCCTTATCATTCCGACACCCTCAAGAGTACTAAGGTTTGCAGTTCGGCACCTGAAGCAGAGGAAGATATCAAAGATTTGACACATAACCAAAGGTCGTGCATTAGTCTCTGGTGACAATTCAAATGCTGGTCAGAGAGTCACAGGGCCCTAAAAGTCAATGAACATTCTTTGGTTTCTTTGGAGCTAATGATCTTGAATTAGGGGTCCTAATGGCAGAGGGGAAAAAAATTCCAGTGTGCGTTGGGCAGCCAGGAAGTTGTTTCCAAAAGAACTTAAGTTTCCAGCTGCCTTCTTCTCTTTTTCAAATTTTATTTTATTTTATTTTGTGTGTGTGTGTGTGTGTGTGTGTGTGTTCCAAAATTCATTGTTTATACATCACACCCAGCGCTCCATGCAATATGTGCCCTCCTTAATACCCACCACCAGCAGTCTTCTTACTGGGTTCCTTGCTTTGCACCACTCGGCAGGAGGCGCTGTTGCTCTCCCATACCACTTTTGCCTCTCCTGCCACACCCACCCCCCAACTCCGTGGCTTAATCCTGTTTTTAACAAATGTATCCCTTCAGTCGTTTAGCAATCTCATAGATTTATTGGAGCACTCTCTGTTTTTCAGAAATTTTAGTTCAAACTCATGAAAGTTTGGAACAAATACCACCTTGTATTAATTTCTCTGCATCTCTGCAAAAGAATTCAGATTCTTTTCAGGTCCTGATGATAAGGAGCCACAGCCCCTATTTGGCCAGTTACTTTCGCCCATGCTAGGACACTGGAGTGAAGATATCCAAGGATGGAAGTGGGATTTAGATTTTTACTCCACATCCTCCTCCCAAGCATTGCATAATTTCCTCTACTTAGCACACATGCCCAATCTCCCTCCATCCTCCATCCCTGAAATCGCTCTTCAGGGTCTCTTCCACAATGTAATGTCTCGTGGACAGCCGTGAATTAGACATTCTCACGGGGCTTGCAGACATTCGTCCAGAAGAACTCAAAGCCTCCCTGAGGAAGGGAAGTGGGCTTCAGGCCCCATCCTTGATCTGTCTTTCATTATACCTCAAACTGGAGAACACAAACCCCCATCCTTGTCATCATGTTAGGAATGTTCTCGGACTGTTGGACAGAAATACTCCAACCCAGAGTTGGGTGTAATAGCTTTGTTTAAAATATACTCTGAGTTCCTCAGGAAGTTTCCAGGCAGAAGGATGTCAGGAGGGACCTACGGAGATGAAAGAACTGCTAGTAATGAGAGTTTATAAGAGACTCTGTTATTTGCTTTCTCCCCTTCATTACCATTATTCAGATAACATCGTAGTCAATTTCCTATAACATTCCAGTAATTCACAGGCCATGAAAGTCATAAAATGGAAGGGATGGCAACAGTGCATTTATCTAATATGCTCCTGTTGTAGCTCACAGCACGGTAATCTAATTCTTTTTAAGGAAGAAAGCAAAGAAGGGAAGGAGAGAAAGAAGAAGAAATGGGGACCTTTCAATAAAACGTCTGCATTTGGGTATATTCTAATCTAAAAATGTATAAACTCTAAAGGTTAGAAAGATCATAAAGATAGCTCCTCTAAGAATATCTCCCTTGTACCCGTATCTCCTCTACCATTTTTCTGCCAAAGGATCCGTATCCTATGTGTGATTACTACTGAAGAAAAAAATGCCCATAGAAGATACCCATTCTGTCCATGCTGATGCCACCCAAGGTCTCAGAAGAGCACAAACCCAAGGACCAATCTGGATTGTCTCACAATCATTACAATGCTGTTTTCAGCATGCAGCCTGAGTTCCTTTTCTGAAGTACATATCTTTTCTCCATGTTCTAAGTCAAATACCAGTGACCACGGCTTGTTCTTAAATAATTGCAGTGTATTCTAGAGTCGATTACACTGACTTCTTTCTTGATCCTTCTCAACTGAGCTATATAAATGTAAGGCTCCCCTTACATTTCTAATCACAAATCAATACTAGGTTCCTTAAAGTGGTAGTAGCCACCCCATGGGCTTATTATGAGCCCTAAATTAAGGACAAATATAAAAGTGACTGAAGTGGTGTCCAACACATGAAAAGGCCTCTCTCAGTACTGGCTATTAGTAACCATTTTTATTTGTGTGCATTTCCCTTTTTATTCCATCTACATGAGCCTCTTTCGAGGTTGAAGGACATAAGTCTGAAAATGGGACCTTGCATTCTAAATGCGCCGGCACCTAGCAGGTTCTTAGAGAAGGACTGGCCCTCCCTTCTTCAGGAGACATTCCATCCCAAACGGGCCTGCTCTTTCCCACTGGGAGATCACATTGCACACATGGGTCTCATTAGCTTCCCATTATTACCGTGACTACTTTGACATTCTTGTTTTTGTCATTGCTCCTGGAGTTTAATATGTACTTTGAATTATTTTCCTTGAAAATAAACAAAACCATCTTCCTACAGGTTAATTGGTTCAAGTCCTCCAGTAGTGTTCGCTGCTCCTCTAAGATCACCTACAAGTTGTGATATACTGATTATATTTCTTTTTTAGGTTAAAAAGGTGTTCTTTGGGGTAAATACATGTAAAAGCATATGTAGAAATATTTAATTAGGGGTGCCTGGGTGGCTCAGTGGGTAAAAGCCTCTGCCTTCGGCTCAGATCATGATCCCAGGGTCCTGGGATCAAGCCCCGCATCGGACTCTCTGCTCAGCAGGGAGCCTGCTTCCTCCTCTCTCTCTGCCTGCCTCTCTGTCTACTTGTGATCTCTGTCAAGTAAATAAATAAAATCTTTTTTAAAAAAAGAAATATCTAATTAAAACACATCCATCCATGGGCAGTTGATTAATTGCCCACTGACTGCAGAGCACTGCTTTTGGAAAACATGACTAATACTTAACCAATATTGATTGATTCCTACCATGTACAAGTTACTGTGGCAGACTTTCTTATGCGGAAAAAAAATGTAATTTTATGGGAAAAGATAGTTTTTAATTGAAAATAAACATGCATAAAATGTGTAAGATGCATAAAGATACTTGCTGTTAAAAATCACCTGAGGTATTTCTGCATCAATCCCCAGTGATGGCAGACAACCTGGCATCCCCCATCCTGAGCTCAGCCAAGAAGCAGCTCTGGAATCCTCCTCAACACAGCTCCTTAGGCAATCTATGTCAACCTATCAGAGTTCATCTAGGCACTCACTTAGTCAACAACTATTTATTGAGCACCTATCCTGTCGCAGGCATTGGAATAGGTGCTGGTTATAACAGCAAACAAAACAGAATATAAGCTTGTCCTCCTGCAGGGTTAGTGTGATGAGGTTGTCATTCAATACAAAAGATATTTCCATCCCTGACTTAGACTGGCCCTTGTGCTATGACATCTTCTCCCTCAGAAGATATAAGATGAAAGAGTCTTCCTGACTATTAATTCAAGGTCGCCTGGACATGAACTTCTGAGTAGAAAGACTGGCGATAAAAGGGTATCCTAGACCACATACTAGAAAGAGGGTGTGTCAGTCAAGATATCTTTAGCGACAAGTTAATGGAAAATCCAATATAAACTCATCTTAAATGGTAAAGAAGTTTATTGCCTCACTGTGTCAAAGGCTGAGCTGTCCCCTAATATCCCACAGTCATATATCCCCTACTATTACTGTAGCGTTTGGCTACCCAGAATAAAAACTACTTTACCAGCCGCTTTCACACTAAATTTTAGCCAAAAAGATATAAGCAGAAGTGTATTTGGCAGTGTCTAAGAATCTTCCCCTAGAGACAGATGGTACATAACACTCTGCCTTCTTCTTCCTTATGCCTTCCTCCCTAGAGCTGCCTGGAAAACAGATGCAATTATCTTGAACCTTAACGATAAGGGTCATATCCTAGAGATAGTGGGCTGATGATCTGGAGGATTTCTGGGTCCCTGACTCCTTCATAAAATGTGGTCACCACACTAGCCCTGACCTGCATTCCTACAGACTTTTACATGAAAAAGAGTTAAGCCTCTATCCTGTTTAAATCACTTGTTACTTTAGGAATGCCTGACTCTCAGCAAAACCTGACCTATGATATACTCATGTATTGGAAAGTTCTGTGGTTGGGTGGACTTCAGGAATGGTATAATCCAGGGTCTCTGGCTCCACTCCTCAGTGATGTCTTTGGCCTCTACTCTTCTTGGTGAGGGAGAAATCATCTCTGGCTGGTAATAATATTGGTATAGTTGTTCTGGACCTCATGTCTGCACATAACAAAAATCTAAAAAGAGAGGAAAAGTAGCTTCCAGAAGTTTTCCCAGAAAATAGAAAAGAACAAATCAAGAAATCCTCAACAAACTTCTCCTCCTGTATTTGGGCCTGAATTGAATCCTGAAGCAATCACAAGTGGACAGAGCCACCCCCAGAACTAGGAATGCCACCAGCTCCCTCTAGATCGGGCCCACGAGCTGGTGGGAAAGGGTTAGAGAGCTGAACAACACTGAAATAGTGTTAGGAAGAAGGAAGAGTAATGCTCTGGTTGTTTATTAGCATAGCAAACCACCCAAAACCTGGTGGCCTAAAAATGATCTTGATGACCACCTCATTTAGCTTACAAGTCTGCAATAGCTTAAGACTCAGCAGGGACAACTCATCTCTGCAGCATATGGCATCAACTAGGGGAGGAGCTCCTTGAAGATCGCCAGGGGGCTCTCGGCATCTCTGTTTATCTCTGTCTGCCCAATCTACATCGTCTCTCCAGCACCGCAGCTCGCAAGTTGCTGGATTTCCTACACAGCAACCCAGGGCTCTGGAGGTACTGTCCTAAGACAGAATCAGGGGGATGCTGTGTAGCCTTTTCTAACTTCGCTTCACTTTTGTCACATCTATTTGCTCAGGAAGTCACAAAGGCCCACCCAGATTCAAGGGGAGGAAACATACACTCCACATCTTAATAGTTCCATGGCAAGATTCTGGAAGAATACAGGAGATTGGAGTTACTGTTGCGACTTCTTTTTGGAAAATACAATCTGTTACGAGATGAATGTGAGGTTGATATGTCACCAATAACCTCTACTGCTAGGAGATAAGACATATCTACAGACACCCACCTGCTTGCTGGGAGGAGTGGCAGATGCTTTAACACCTAGGCTGGAAGCACTACAGCAGCTCAGAGATGTAAGAGATTATATTTCTGATGGCAGGGCTGTGCCAAGAACACAGCACTGGTAGTGGACTATGAAGATTGAGAAAGGTACGCAAACGGGGAAAAGCTGATAAGGGGATTTCCATGAGACACCAGGTAAATAAATCCAGAGGAGCAGGAACCCAAACAACCACTCATTAATGTCTTCTCCTTATTAAAGATTAATAATAATATTTTCCAAGGACTCTTTCTTAAAAACTGCTGGAGGGCATCTCAGCTCTTTCCACAGTTTGGCTATTATGGACATTTGGTGCTATGAACATTGGGGTACAGACGGCCCTTCTTTTCACTACATCTGTATCTTTGGGGTAAATACCTAGTAGTGCAATTGCCACATCATAGGGTAGCTCTATTTTCAATTTTTTGAAGATATGGTCCATATATACAAAGGAATATTATGCAGTCATCAGAAAGGATGAACACCCAACTCTTGCATCAACATGGATGGGACTGGAGGAGATTACGCTGAGTGAAATAAACCAAGCAGAGAAAGTCAATTATCATATTGTTTCACTTACTTGTGGAACATCAGGAATAGCATGAAGGACATTAGGAGAAGGACGGGAAAAAGAAGGCGGGAAAATCAGAGGGGGAGACGAAATGAGAGACTGCGGACTCCGAGAAACAAACAGTTTTAGAGGGGCGGGAGGTGGGGGGATATATTGGCCTGGTGATGGGTATTAAGGAGGATATGGATTGCATGGAGCACTGGGTGTTATACACAAACAATGAATCATGGAGCACTACATCAAAAACTAATGATGTACAGTATGGTGACTAATATAACATAATAAAAAATAATAAATAAATACAAACTGTTGGGAACATAATAAAATAAGTAAATTGATTGACAGGTAGGCAGGCAGGAAGACAGAGGCACAGTCAGAGGAAAGAGAGAAGGAGGGAGGGATAGAGAAAGTAAGCACACACTGGCAGGTGTCCTCCATTGGAAGCTGCCAGCTTGCAGGGTCGACCCAAATGTCGGCTTTCACTGACTGCTGTTGGCTTCACAGTACTCAAGCCAACTTTCTGAAGATGGAAGAATTGATTTTAAATCACCAGATGCTCTCAGCCCGTGTCACATAGAAAATGATCATATTCCCCAACAACCTAGGTGGGGAGGTTGGAGGCCAGAGGAGACACAGCCCTGCCCAGTAGCTCTGGTTATGCTAAGGACTGAGAGCATCTATAGCCTATCACACCTGTGATCCAGGCTCAGTTTTATAAGTTGGCCTTAGAGAGCATGACTCACCCTACAGCAGTGGGCCTCGGCCTTGACTGCACACTGGGATCCCCTGGAGAACTTCTGTAAAATTACTGATGCTGAGGTCTCACCAGAGACTGATTTAGTGGGATGTGGTTTTAATGAGTGGTTGTTTGGGTTCCTGCTCCTCTGGGTTTATTTACCTGGTGCAGCCTGGTAAACTGGGAAGAACTTGAGCTGGAAGGGACAAAGCTATATGGCTTTATTCTTATAGCTATATTCTCCTAAACTTCCCACTATATACAAGTAACTGGATGATTTTTTTTTTTTTATTTCCAATCCAGATGTGCAAGGCTCCCAGGGGAAAACTCTCTGCAGTCGGGCATTCCTACTGGGACAAGACATCTTTGTTAGTAGACACTGAGGAATTTGAGCATGAATAAGCCCAGACTGGGAGTGCTCTTTGCCCATCAAATCTACTTTTCCCAAATTCATCTCTGCCTGTGACAAAACACCTCCAACATATGATTTTCACCATGTCCACAGTATACTTTCCAATTGTTAATTAAGAAGTTGGCATGACGTAAGTCATTCTAGTAGTGTGAGCACATGGGAATATTCCCAGCCCATTGGTACAATCATGTCGAGAGTTAAGAAATGCTTTCTAGGGTCACATGAGCCACCAATCGATTGTGAATTTTCCACAGCCATTTCAGAGATGTCCAAGGCAGCACTGAGGGAGTCAGAGAAGTCCCAGATCTGCGAGTCGCAAGTCCTACTTGGGTGATTTGGAGACCTACAGAAACTGGTCTGCATGGGAATGCACCTGATGCCAGCTTAGGAATGAGCAGGAATCACGAAGTACATGCAGAAAACAGAGCTCCCTGTGACCCTCCGGCCGACCTGGTTCCTAACAGAAGTCGTTAATTCTTTTTTTTTTTTTTTTTAAGATTTTATTTATTTGTCAGAGAGAGGGAGAGCGAGAAAGCGAGCACAGGCAGGCAGAGGCAGAAGCAGGCTCCCTGCTGAGCAAGGAGCCCGATGTGGGACTTGATCCCAGGACGCTGGGATCATGACCCAAGCCGAAGGCAGCTGCTTAACCAACTGAGCCACCCAGGCGTCCCATAACAGAATTCGTTCATTCTTGACCCACCTGGACTGTTGGGTGCCAGACACTTGTCACCAGAGACTGCCTGCTCCACTAGCCGGTGGCAGCAAGTGCTATGGAGAACCAGACTTAGTATC
The DNA here is from genome assembly GCF_010015895.1 of Lontra canadensis. Taxonomy (NCBI): domain Eukaryota; kingdom Metazoa; phylum Chordata; class Mammalia; order Carnivora; family Mustelidae; genus Lontra; species Lontra canadensis. Next base: position 10,116,318 of record NW_022631031.1, on the reverse strand, counting down.
ACCCAGACACTGAGCTACACTCAGTATCATCCAGTGCCATCCAATGTCCTACAGACGTTGGTTCTGACCGTGAGGTGCAGAGCAGGCAAACAGAGAATCAAAGGCACATGGAGCCACGTTTACAGGTTTAAAATGAAAAGCTCGCTCGGTGGGAAACATGGACTAACCACCGATTCACAGCCCCTCCTAATGGCATATCCAGCACAGACTTGCAAAGCCGACTTGGGTACCCAAACCCATCCGGGACCCGGGACTGCAGTCCCACCTGCGGGCCTCGCGTCTGCCTCCTGCTCCGCCCAGCCTCAGAGCAGCGAGTTCAAACCCCACGGCTGCCTTCCAGGTGTGGCCCGGCAGCCTCGGTGATTTGCCCGCAACTCGTCAATAAGCCCAAGATCATTGGCTGTTTGATAGGAAATGAAACAAACAAAACAACAAAGTCAAAAAGCAATCAGTTGGGGCTCCCATGTTAAGCCAGTGTAAGGGCCGAAGAGCATGGCCTTGGGAGCCCTCAGACCGGGACTCGAGGCCTGGAAGCGGAGCTCATCACCGCAGCCCTGCTCCGCGACGCGAGCTCAAACAGGGCCCGGTCGGGAAGTCAGCGCTGCGTCGGGTGCGGGGATACAAGGAAAATGGCTCGGGCTTCCGAATGGGGCAGGCTTGCCTCCCAAAGCGGGGATTTCTTTCGCAGCAGACTGGCGATCGTTCTCTAACGGATACGACCCCCTTCAAAACTGATCTTAGTCTCCCATGCTCCGCATGTGCATTCCTTACAACATTCCCAGAGCCCTGGCGAACCAGCCTATGGGCAAGTGAGGCAGAGCGGGGAGCTGAGCGACCCTCCCTCACCCCATCCCGGCCCCGGGACATGGCAGCACTGACTTAGCGGTTTCTAGTGCCACGCCTGTCAAAATAGCACTGTCTCATGCCTGTCAGAGCAAATGCAAAGGTATCAGCCCCTGGCCAGATTCTGCAGGCACGCATAGCGCCCTGCCTCTCCTCGGGGTCCAGGGAGCTCGGCCGTGGCCGCTCAGATCCCCGCCCCTCCCCCTAGCAGGTGCCAGGTCTCCCAGATGACTCGCAGCCAGCTAGGCGCCCTTGGCGGTCTAGTAGGGTCAACAGCAGTATGTAGCTCTGCTTTTATCACCTGAAGTTCAAAAGGGATCACGTCCTTTGGGGTGGTGATGTAGGCTGCTGGCTGTTGATGCCGATACCAGCTCTGGAATGACGCCACGGTGCGGCTCAGGGGAAGTGGGGCCGTCGGCAGCCCGTAACTTGATTGTAACATGTTGTAATGCATTTGAAGTCAGAATCCCTGGGTGCAGGTCCCAGCCTAGCCATTTACTAGATAAATGTTGGGCCAGCCACTAAAACTCCCGTAGCTCCAATCTCCTCGTCTGCAAGGTGTGGTTTTATCATAAAGTTTTACCAGTAACTCACGGTTAATTTTTTAAAAAGCTGTAATTAGAGAATTTTGGTTTTAATATTAAGATAATCTAAGTGCCAATATGTGAAGAGCAAAGCATAAAGAGTTTTTGAGTCCCAAGATAAAGATAAGGCTCTTAACCACTCTGAGCTTCTGTTTCCTCCTCTATAAAATGTGTCATGGCATGTCAAGGGGTAGGGAGCCTGGCAATCCTTGAGACCCAGACAGCACTTGCACTTCATGGTAATGGCCTTGTACAAGTGACTCAACCTCACTGGGCCTCAGTTTCCTTCACCATTCAGTGGAACTAATGATACCTATTTTTGCATGTAATTGTGATTTTATTTTTGAGCTTTATTTATTTGAGAGAGAGCAAGTGAGTGGGGGTAGAGAGGGAGAGAGAATCTGAAGCAGACTGTGCTGACTGCAGAGCCTGACTCAGGGCTCTATCTCAGGACCCTGGGATCACGACCTGAGCTGAAACCAAGAGTTGTCGCTTAACCTACTGCACGACCCATGTGCCCCAGTACTTAATGATTTTTAAATGAAATAATGAATGCATGTAAAAAATATTTTTGAGAGATGCCTAGCATATAAGAGACACTTAATAAAAAGAATATAATGGAAACTATTATTACCATTATATGCAAATATGCCTTGTAATTATGTGAAGGGTTATACACATTTCAGTTATTATTAATCCCCCCACCCCACAATTCCAAAGGATATTACAAAAAGGAAGGAAACAATAGAGCATCTAAAATTATTACCTTAAAAAAGTAAATATATTAAGTTGTGGTCAAAGCACAATAATACAAATAAAGATATATATTTTTTTAAGATTTTATTTGTTTATTTTAGAGAGAGAAAGAGCATGTGTGCACAGGGTGGGAGGGCAGGGAGAGAAGGAAAGAGAGAATCCCAAGCAGACTCCACACTCAGCATGGAGCCCAGCACGGGACTTGATTCCACAACCCCAAGATCATGACCCAGCTTGAAATCACTAGTCAGTCACTTAACCAACCGAGCTACCCAGGTGGCCCTCAAATAAACATATTACAAAATAAATAAGCAATAATTATTAATGTGAATGATACCCCATGGCCCTGTGCAGTACACAGCCTTAACAACCGTACCTAGGCACCCTGTGTAAATGAACATAAAAAATATGTGTGCATGAGTGTGTGTGCATGTGTGTGTATTAAAGCACACATTTTATTAGAAATGGAATTTAAAAATCAGGTAAAAAGGGAAGGGTAGGGAGAGATCAGAGGGAGACTGTGCAGAAATTTATATTTAAACTGGGCCATGAGTGGTGAGTAGAAATCTACCAGGTGGAACTCAGGGCTAGAAGGGGAGAATGAAAAAGGAAATCCAAGTGAAGAAAACAAAATCAGCAAAGTTCAGAACCACAAACACTACTGGAAAGTTTGAAAACTATCATTGCTGGTAGCAAGGAGCCATCCTGAGTTTTGAAATGGAGGAAGACTCCAGAATAAGGTAGTTGAACCTGGCACTTGTCAATTAAGGGAAAGGAAACTTTATATGACAGAAGGTGGCCCAGTGGGCTCAGTGAGTACTACTTGGCATCGTGGGCACAATGCGTGGACCCTGCTAACCGAAGGGTAGCCCAGTTGGCCAATTCCAGAGAATTCCAGGGAAAGTAAAAGGAAACTGAAAACAACATCCCTGTTCACTAAGGGAAGAAGGGCTAGGTCAACTATTGTGTGTATGCCAAACCAAGGAATATACACAGGTATTAAAAGGAATAGTATATATATAAAAGATCTCCCAGTTCTCCAGAACTCTCAATAGTGTTGATTGAAATAAGCAAGTGATGAAACCAAACACACAGTATGACCTTCCTTTTTGTAAAGCAAACACACATATATATATGCAAAACCATGTTCCATAACTCTTACATGTGCATATACACATATGTGAATATGTAGGAAATGTTATCAGGTGAATCTTCAATGCACTGATAATAACGGTGACCTCTGGGAATGAGATAGCTTCAAAAGAGTGGTCAAGGGAAACTCAGACTCATCATATCATTCCATTTTTATAAGGAGCATGTATTCATGTATCACCGTGTAATTAAAAATTAATTTCGAGAAGAAATCACAGATTAAAATGGAGCTGGCTTTGCAGACAAACGTGTCCCATTTCCCAGTTTTGCTCCCAAAGCAACATTAAGCAAGCACTCCCATATGTGTCTTCACCCAACAAATGAGAGGTAGAGACCAGACAGGACTAACCCAAGGCCTTCTGCACCACAATAAACCAGAACAGGCTGAAGCTACTAATCTCAATAAACTCATGAAATAGAGGATTCTTAAGAGTACCATCTCATTCCACACGGGATCGTCTTTGTAACAGTGTGAAATAGTCCTCATTTACTAAGGTTCAGCTGTTGCTGGGCAACCTGGCAGGAAGGATTTTCATTGCAGCAAAAGCTTTACAGCTTTGGAAAAAAGAGTGCGTGACCATACCACCAAGGTAATAAAGAACGAAAAGCCCAAACGTGCTCTTTTTCCCCCTCTCATATGTTTTAAGTTCTTTCTCTAGTATCATGGAACTGAAAGTCTATTCTGCTAGGAATTGTTCATGGAGAAGTAGGTCTTCCGTTGGGATTTGCACCAAGGGATATAGCAGCATAAATAGCAAGGTAACACTTAATTTTCTGTGCGTGACCATCATTAATTCATGGGATACTCCTTACAAACGCCCTTAGTCAACCTAAGAAAACCTGTTGAAGTCATACACTAGAAGCCAAACCTTGTTGTTAAATTGAATTAAGTGTTTTATGTGTCGCTTTTTGAAAAATAAACTGCATGACACATTTACCAGACCAGAAACTGCAGAAATACTTAAGGGTTGGCCCTTCCGCAAGTGAGACTAGTGTATGTCTTGATTCTATAGGTTTTCCAAGAGGGATTAGAAAACGGAATACTTAAGGTAACTATGGGTTATCATAAAGCGGGTTGACAAATGACGTTGGTGAGTTTTCCTGGAATACCCAAGGCACAGTAGTTATACCCAATAAGCTCCAAGCGGTGAATCATGACTCTGCAAATTCTGTTCTCTGCGGTAACTCAGCATGTCACCACTGCCCTGAAAGTGCCAGCAACTGTTGCTTCTTCCTCTTTCTCTTTTGTATATTACTTACAACAGAGCAGAACAGAATAACAACAGAATAACCCTTTCAACAAGAAGGCATTTTGTGTTTTCCTTCTGAGTTACCTTAGTCCATAGTTACTATGGGTTTTATAAATAAATACCAAGCTTTTTCAATACCCATAAAATACGACACAATATCTACAAGCACTCAAAGACATTTACCAGGTGGTATACCAGCAATCAAAAAAGGCAACAATTAAAATTTAAATATTCAGATATTGAGTTCAGCTGCAGAAGAGTTGAGTTCTTTCAAGGCAAGATCCAATTAGCTGATGAGATTGTGTACTTATCCTTGGTAAAAGTTTTGAACCAACAGTTGAGTAATAGATGAAGAAACTCCAGGTCAATTTAGGCCACTGGATACAAAGATATTTGCCATCGGGGCTCTTGGGAGTTAAGGTAGTTAAGGAGTTAAGGCTTCTCCATTCAAGAAGCCATGGACAGGGCCCACCAGGGTGGCTCAGTTGGTTAAGCGACTGACTTTGGCTCAGGTCATGATCCTGGAGTCCCAGGATTGAGTCCCACATCTGGCTCCCTGCTCGGCAGGGAGTCTGCTTCTCCTGCTGACCTCTCTCCTCTCATCCTCTCTCCCTCTCTCTCTCAAATAAATAAATAAAGTCTTTTAAAAAAAAATCCATGGGCAGTTGTGATCTTCTTTTCAAAAGACAGTTCTTCAGTAAATTAGCTGTAAGGACAAGGAGTGTGGTTAAAGAGATAGGAGATACAGAGGTCTGCGCTTACTTTTACTTTAGAATCCTTTCCTCTAGGGGATGATTTTAAACAACCAACAACAGTGTCTGCCACAGACAAGTAGGTACTAGTCAGAAAAAAAAAAGTGTGATTGGATATTCCAGGCAAAGAAAGTAAGGTGTGCAAAGATCTGCAAATGACGAAGAACAACATACTTGGGAAATAAAAATATTACAAGGCAGTAAGGGGAGCCTGGATGATCCAGTTGGTTAGGCGACCAACTCTTTTTGGTTTCAGCTCCAGTCCTAATCTCAGGGTCATGAGATTGAGCCCTGCGACAGGCTTCATGCTCAGCAGGGAATTTGCTTGGATTCTTTCTCTCCCTCTCCCTCTGCCCCTCCCACTGGAGCGCTCTCTCGCTCTCTCTAAAATAAATAAATAAATCCTTGAGATATATATCAGGGCAGCGAAATGTAAGATGAAAGCAGAGGTTGGGATGGAGCTAGATATTCTAGATTTTATCTTGAGAACAATGGAGAGACATTAAAGAGTTTTAAATCAATAAAAGCTATAATTAGGGTTTTTCTTTAAGTGTATTATTCAGCAAGGGTTTATTTTAAAATTCAAACTGGCTTAACCAATAACATTCATCTATTGATTCATATAAAAATCCGGAGATAGATTAGAATTAGGAACAGCTCTATCATGGGTCAAACTCAATTTCTGTGTGATTCTCCTGCTTGTTCCACAGGCCATATTGACTTCGTCTCATGCTCAACTCCTTCAGGGATCAAAATGGCTGCAAGGAGCAGCCCCAGCTACTTGCAAGCTCACTCAAATGTGGGAGAAAGAATAACTATTTATTTCCATAGCCAGATTTGAGTTTTGTTCTGATCAGATCAACCCAAACCAGTCTTTATGGCCATGCCAATGCCATGAACTAAATTTAGCCATGCTCAGAATCATTCATTGAGGCAAAGAGATAAAATACTACTGACTGACCCATAACAGAGCCTAACTTTGGCTCATACCCAAAGTACGTAACTACCACACAGTGAGGAAAGTGTCCAGAGAAGTAGATCCCTAAAGGAAAATCCAAAGAACACAAGATGAGAAGTAGACTGACCAATCCTGAGGTTACAAAGTGACAGACATTGTTGGTGTCTAATCCAATAGGCACTTTCTCCTTCTTTGTTGTTATTACAACTCAACTTTGTTCAGGAATTATGTGACGTGTTGCTGCATGGGCCCCTCTCTAGTTCTTTTGGCAATGGCTGGTTTGGGCATGGACACGTGACCCCGTCTTAGCTTATGTGAACTGAGAGAAAATATGCTTTAGGGTCTTTTCCTTGCTCATGAAAAGATATTTACTGAAGCAAACAACAGTTTTCTTCTCCCTTCCATGTCATCAGTCTGCACATGATTCCTGAACCCACTACCGCCATCTTGCAGCCATGAGAGGAGGTAGCACTGAAATGCTGAGGACAGCAGAGCAAGAGGTTGGAAAGCACCCTCGGTGACATCATTCTGTAACTAAACCAAACCTAGAACTCCGCTGGCTCCAGACTTCCTGCCCTGTAAGATAACAACCCTCTTAATGTGTGTGCCACTTTTGTTGGGTAATCTCACTTGCAGTTCAAAACGTCTTAACTGAAAATTTTTTGGCTCCCTTTGTTCTTTCTCCCTCCTCCTCATCCTCTTCTTTCTCCTCCTCCTCCTTTTCTTTCCCCACCTCCCCCACTTCCTTCTTTATTCAGAGCATGGACAGCTGAATTTCTCAAACTCTGTTAGGGAAAACAGATCAAAGTGCTTAAGGTCCAAACATCTGAAGAAACGTGGGGGGATCCTTTTTGGTTTATCCACACCAAATCACAGCACAAGATGCCACTATGATCTCTTCTAAGCTGTGGCTATTTAACAGATAATATATAAAGATAGCCAATGGGAAAATACTAGGGAGGCATTTTCTATGTCCAAGACACAATGCAGAAGGCCAAAAAAAGAATAAATTCAGAATCCTTTACTATCTGAGCAAGGTAAAGTTGGTTGAAAACAGAAGGGTAAAAAACAGGGTAAAGTTGTTGAAAACAGATGTTTTCAATTTCAGTCTTTGGCTATTGTGGTAGCCCTTATAGTTCTACTTCAACCTGCTCCAGATAGTTTTCTAACACATAGGTTGCCATGCTTGTTACAGATGACCCCACCTGACCACAGCCTGGGGATCAGCTCTGAGGACCAGGAGCCTACTAAGTGGCCCAGTTTAGAGCTCCACCACTTCCACAGAGCCACATCTACAGAATCAGGCCTGGCCAACCTGATGAGTTGATAATTCTCTATTAATGGGAATTTTAACATGACCAATACAAAAGGAATCAGCAGACCATAGGGTAAAGTTTTAGGAGAAGAAATAATGGTGTCAGAATTTTGATGGACACAGAAGAAACTGCTCATGCTTTTTTTTTTCTTTAATGGGTCATAATTTTGTTGAATGTTGCTCCATTGAAGTCATTAAAATGAGTGATATTTATAATCAATATTTTAAAATATTAGTAACTAAATCTTTGACAGCTATTTAAAATGATAATGAAAAATGTTAGAAAAATTCAGTTAGAGTATGTGCAAGCAAAATCTTGAAGACTGGTGCTCAAATTGAAAAGCTACAACCTGAGAGACAAAAGGGGAATTTATCACAATTATTGCAATATAGAGAAGCCGATAAGCAGAACACCCATGAACAGCACACTAACAATAGAAATCAAAGTGATCTTTATTAGTGCAAATTGGTCACAGTTAGCAAAGTTTCAAAAGGTGATGAAGGGCTTCTAAAAAGGCATCAAAGACCTTCCAATGCACTATATTCTCAGTTATAGCAGAACTTCTATGCATCCAACAGCTTGCCCCCAGCATCCTCTATCTCTCCATGAATGACTGTCCTCACTCAAGATTTCCAAGACATTAGTTATTAGCTTATCACCTTCACAGATTTCTCCCTGTGTATTGCCACCAAGATGATGACTTATTATTGTCCCCAAAATCAACTCGTTTTTTTAAATGTTACATTTTAACACTAAGGAATCAGATCCCTAAAATAGCCAATTTAATGTATTGATTGCACTTTTCCTAATACATAATAAAATAATAAAACTTTAAAAATTACAAGCCCCCCCATTGTGCCAACCAAACACATTCCATGCTCCCATTGGTAAAACTGCCAGGAAACATCACTTTGACTGGAACTGCCAGTGGGCTAGGGCTTTGATCTTCCAAACATTGGTGGACATAACTCCCTTATTATTCAGGAAGCACTTGAGGCTGTTACAGCAACATCAAGGATTTAAATCTGTCTCCAGGCTCAGAGAATGTGTTTGGTTAAAGGAAAGGGCCAACAGTGACCAAGGCAGTCATTTTCTCTCCCTCAAAAAAGAGATAAAACTATATTGTTCACCAGCTTCACATAATGTGTTTCATTTGCTCCTTTACTTGGGAAAACAATGAATTATAAAACAGTTGGACTTCTTATAACCAAAGTCAGCTGAATTTCAATGACACCAGAATAAAGAAAGGGAAATAATGAATTTCAATGACACCAGAATAAAAAAAGCTCCTGAACATTTCTTTAGCAATATTTGAGTTGGAATCGATCAATTAAAAAAGAAAACTGGTGGTGCCTGGGTAGTTTAGTTGGTTGACCAGTTGACACTTGGTTTCAACTCAAATCTTCATCTCAGAGTTGTATGTTCAAGCCCCACATTGGGCTCCACACTAAGCATGGAGCCTACATAAAATAAATAATAACAATAATAATTTCCATGTAGTCAAAAGTGTGGCAGTAACTTTAGGCTTTCACAAGTTAAAAAAAAAAAAGGGAGGTGGGAGAAAGGAGAAGAAATGAAGGAAGCAAAAAAATGGGAGACATGCTAGATTTGGGGACTCTGTGGAAAACTATGAACAATTATTGGGTCTAGATTGTCATTTATTTACATAGATATTTCCTCCCCATTTGCTATTACATCTCCTAAATATCTTGCAAAAAAATTATTAGTTCATTATATATAAGTAACACAAAGAATATAATAATGTTATATAAGTAACATGTGTAATATATAATCTAAAACTATAAAATATTTTATATCATATATGATAATATATACATGATGCAAATAAGTAAGTAAATACATCTTGGAAAGAGGAAAGCGAGGTAGTGAAAATAAAAAGAAGAATTAAATTCAACACACTTCGTCAGACCCTGTACACTAGTTAGAAATAGGCTAGGAATTTGGGTTTAGCAACCTATTAGCAAATACAGAAGTAACTTGATCCAAGAAGACTTACCAATGCCGTAGAAGACCTTGCAGTCAAAGAAACCTACATCTGATTCCTAGCTCTAATCAGCTCTATGGTCTTGAGGGCAAGTCACTAAACCTTCTAGACCTCAGTTTCTTCCCTTATAAAATGAGAATGATGATAGATACCCCTTAGTTACAAACCACACATGTCAAATACAGGCATACCTCAAAGATACTCAGTTCCAGACAACCACCATAAAGCAAGTCAAATGAATTTTTCTGAGATTCCCAGTCCATAAAAAAGTTACGTTTACAGTATACTGTAGTCTATTAAGTATGCGATAGCATTATTTCTAAAAAAGCAATGAAGCTACCGTAAGTCAAAAATACTTGAGTCCTAAAAAATGTTAACTATCACCTGAACTTTCAGCAACATGTAATCTTTTTGCTGGTGGAGGGTCTTGCCTTGATGTTGATGATTGCTGACTGATTGGGGTGGTGGCTGCTGAAGGTTGGGGCATCTGTGGCAGTTTTTTTTTTTTTTAAATAAGAAAACAGTGAAGTTTGCTGCATCAATTGACTCTTCCTTTCACAAACAATGTTTCTGTAGCAATGTTGTGCCATAGCTCTTTACCTACTGTACAACTTCCTTCAAAAGTGGAGTTAATCTTCTCAAACTTTGCTGCTGCTTTTATCAAGTTTATGTATTCTAAATCCTTTATTGTCCTTTCAATGATCATGGCATCTTCACCAGGAGCAGATTCCATCTCAAGAAACCATTTTCTTTGCTAAACCACAAGAAGCAACTCCTCACCCATTAAATTTTTATCATGAGATCACAGCGATACAGTCCCATCTTCAGGCTCCACTTCTAATCCTAGTTCTCTTGCTATTTTCACCACATCTGTGGTCACTTCCATCACTGAAGTCTTGAACCTCTCAAAGTCATTCACAAGGGTTGTGATCAACTGCTTTCAAATTCCTGTTAAGGTTGACATTTTGACCTCTTTCCATGAATCATGGACATTCTTAATGGCATCTAGAATGGTGAAACATTTCCAGATAATTTTCCATCTACTTTGCCTAGATCCATCAGAGGAATCACTACCTTGCCTTACAAAATGTATTTCTAAAATAGGAAGATCTGGAAGAAAGTTGGAATTACTTTGGATCCATGAGCTGCAGAATGAATGCAGCATTAACAGCATGAAAATAGCATTAACCTTGTTGTCCTTCTCCATCCAAGCTCTTAGGTGACCAGGTCAATGAGCAGGAATATTTTGGAAGGATTTTTTTTTTTCTGAGCAGTAGGTCTCAACGGTGAGCTTAAAATATTCAGTAAACCATGTTATAAACAGAAGTGCTGTCATCCGGGGTTTTTTGCTCCATTTTTAGAGCACAGGCAGAGTAGATTAAACATTTTAGGACCTAGGATTTTTGGAAAGGTCAATGAGCATGGGCTTCAACTTCAAGTCACCTGCATTAGCCCCTGACAAGAGAGTCAGCCTGTCCTTTGAAGCTTTGAAGCCAGGCACTGACTTCTCCTCTCTAGCTATGAAAGTCCTAGATGGCATTGTCTTCCAATAGAAGGTTGTTCCGTCTCCACCATTCAGTGTAGTTACTTCCATTAATGATCTTAGCTGGATCTTCTGGAGAACTTGCTGCAGCGTCTACATCAGAACTGGCTTCCTCAATTTGTACTTTTATATTATGGTGATGGTTGCTTTCCTTAAACCTCATGAACCAGCCTCTACTACACACTTTTCTTCTACACCTTCCTTGCTTCTCTTAGCCTCCAGAGACTTGAAGAGATTAAGGGCCTTGCTCTGGATTTGGCTTGACGGGCTGTTGTGGCTGGTTTGATCTTCTATCCAGACCACTCCAACTTTCTCCATACTGACAATAGGCTGTTTTTCTTTCTGCGCATTCCTGTGTTCACTGGAGTAGCACTTTTAATTTCTTTCAAGAGCTTTTCCTTAGCATTCATATCTTGGCTAACTGTTCTGCACAAGATGTTTGGCTCTTGACCTATCTCAGCTTTTGATATGCTCCCCTCACCAAGCTTAATCATCTCTAGCTTTTGATTTAAAGTAAGAGACATGTAGGGGCGCCTGCGTGGCTCAGTGGTTAAGCATATGCCTTCACCTCAGGTCATGATCCCAGGTTCCTGGGCTTGAGTCCTGCATCGAGCTCCCTGCTCAGTGGGAAGCCAGCTTCTCCTTCTCCCACTCCCCCTGCCTATGTTCTCTCTCTTGCTGTCTTTCTCTCTGTCAAATAAATAAAATCTTAAAAAAATAAAAATAAAAAAATAAAGAGACATGTGGCCTTCCTTTTCACTGGAACACTTAGAGGCTTTGTAGGATTATTAATAGGCCTAATTTCACTATTGTTATGAATCAGGGCATAGGGAGGCCCAAGAAAAGGGAGAGAGACAGGGGAACAGCCAGTCTGTGGAGCAGTCAGAACACACACAACAGGGGCGCCCGGGTGGCTCAGTGGGTTAAGCGTCTGCCTTCAGCTCAAGTCATGATCTCAGGATCCTGAGATCCAGTCCCGCATCAGGCTCTCTGCTCAGTATGGAGCCTGCTTCCCCTTCTCTCTCTGCCTGCCTCTCTGCCTACTTGGGATCTCTCTCTCTCTGTCAAATAAATAAATAAAATCTTAAAAAAAAAAAAGAACACATATAACACATATTGATTCAGTTCAATGTCTTCTGTGGGCATGGTTCATTGCACATCAAACAACTACAAAAGTAACACCACAGATCGCCATAACAAATACAATAATAATAATTTTTAAAGTCTGAAATATTGTGAGAATTACTAAATTGTTATTGTAACATTGTAACAGAGACACCAAGTGAGCAAATCCTGTTGGAAAAATGTCACCAATAGTCTTGCTTGATGCAGGATTGCCACAAACCTTCAATTTATAAAACAAAACAAAACAAAACAAAAAAACCCACAATATCTGCCAAGCTCAATTTTTTAAAAAGTGCAGCATAATAAAATGAGATAAGCCTGTATCTAATAGGACATTTGGCATTCAGCAAATGTTTAATATGAGTAATCAATTAAAGAGCTCATATGATGCATAGAATAAAAAAATAAAACCAGTTGCTCGGGACCAGCTAGCAAATAGCTAACCTTCAAACACCAGCAGAACTTCAGTGGAACTCAGGTGAAGAGAGGATGAAAAGCCCACCCATTGTCTTTAGCAACACTTGAGTTTTGAATTGATCATTGTTAAAAGTAAAATAATTTACACTTGGCCAGAAGTTTGCCAGTGGTTTCAGCCTTCATCATAAGGCATTTGGGCTTGGTTGCATGTGTGTGTGTGGCGGGGGGGCGAGGGGGTGGTTTACACTATCCTTTTAATTTAGTAGTCCCCTTATGAAAAGTGTTTCATCCCTTCACAGATTTGCACAGGTGGCTTCAACACTGACCTTCCCTTTTCTATTTCCTTCAGAAGTAAACGGGACATCCCCCTCTGCTCTCCTCTCCCAACATCACTGGAGACTGTGAGCGGGCTCTGGCTGAGAAGCCAAGTAAGTCCATTGAACCAGATTAACATCATTTTAATGGATCAACCAGTGACAAGTGCTAGACTCACTAACTCGTGGCAGACTTCCTTGCTCAACCTCCGGGGAGGATTTCAGATTTCACGCACACCCAGCCCGTTTGGCTCATCACGTCTTTCAGCTCCAGATCTTCTGGGACTCCAGTCAGCGGGCCCGCGTGGCTCATTCTACCTCCGAAACCCCCAGCCACTGAGCCGTGATGATTTTTCCACACCTCACCCTGGGGTGTGTCAGCACACAAAGCCAAAGCATTTGAACTCTTCCGAACTTGTTAAAATACACGTACAGCTGGGGTCTGCTAACTCAGCCTCCCCTCCTCAGCAGCCCCACACCCCGCTGTTCCCCAAAACTCACAACCCCAATAGATCCCATTAATAAAGACATGTATAACTATCTCTGGTGGTCTGGAAACAATACGGTCATATTTAATTCCCACTTGTGCCTGATGATATTCTCAGTACAGCCACAGCCCAGGCTGCCTCCCACATTAGCATCCCTCTGAGGCCATAAAAGACGTGACTGGAGGCCAAAGTCACACTTTCCCACAAGGGCCAAAATTGCCATATTTCTCAGAAAGCTGTATATTTTTATCCAGAACTGATTTGAAATGCCTGGAGAAAGAAATTTTTTAAAGTCTGATCAGAAAAGTAGAAGCAAAAACAAATGAAATGTCCTTTACTTGGTAACAGTACTTCTTGGGAAAGAGATACAGTTGGTGGGAAAAAAAAAAAATCTCTGGGCCTCAGAAGACAGCAGCATGAAAGGAATACATTTTTATTATCAGAGAAGTTAGAAGGCAAAGGATGAAACCCAGCCCAGCTTCTGACAATGAAACACATCACCTCAGTCAATCACAAGATCTGAAGGTATGCCAAGCGTCGCTCATGACTGATAAGCAAAACAGCATCAGGCCCAAGAGCTTGAATTTTGCACTAGATGTGGGGGTCATTTTCTGGGTTCCTGCCGTGGGTTGTTAATCTGGCTCTCCCACATGCCAGTGGTGGGACCTGGGCCTCAGTCTCTTCCTCTGCAAAATGGGCTAATTCTGTCTCTTTCAGAGGGCTGCCGTGAGCTGAACTGACAGTTCAATATCACATGTAGAATAAGGTAGGACCACAAACATTTATAAGTGCCCATTATGGGATGGATGGTTGTAAAAGAGATGGTCACTGCCCTCAAGGAGCACACGATCCAGTGAAGAAGAAGAGTACAAATGTCTAATTATAGTAGAAGGCAACACTGGTCAGCTGAGGTTAGACAGGCTGCTCCAGGAGCACAGAACAAGGCACATCTTCCTGGTGGAAGCAGGTTGCAGACGCTGGCAGTCTCATCCCAGGGCCTCTGCCCTTCCCCATCCCATCCTATGGGAGAGGTCCTTGAGCAAGGACATGGCATGATGATCAGTCTGACTCCCGACCTCGCGTTCACCATGAGAAGATTCCAAACGTGGTTGTTCCTTATCTTTGACCCCATTGGGCCCACTGAAACCAGTCATACCTGTGCCTTTTTCAAAGTCTGGAAGACCATCATTAACTAGATTCTTCCTCAAAGGACCTCGGTCACTTCATTTATTTTCTTGAGGACTTCTGAGTCTACCTCACATCACACAGCCATTCAGCTGTACAGAATGTCTTCCATCAGAATCTTCCCATGAGAGCGGAAATGTCAAATTCAATTTCCTGGAGAAGAAACAAAAATGGCGCTTTTTTCCCCGAAAATTGTCTTGATAGCAAAATTTATGAGCGTTGAAGCATGTCCTGAAGGATCAGCTGGGAGGCTCATTTGATGGGTCATTTTCATCTGGACCCGGAAAAGCCCTGGAGAAGAAACTGCACAGGGCCCCAGAGGACAGACTATATGTCGGAATTATTCCTAGTTTTGAACAACTACAGTTCTTTTGCAAAGTGCTGGTTGTATCTCAAGGCTAGTGGGTTGGCAAGGTGTTTTACACAGGAAAACTGAGCAAGCTGGAGTCACAGACAGAGGCTGGCATGACATACTGCAGACAGCCTGGCGAAGGGTGAGGTACGCCCAGGTGCCAAAGATACTTGGAAAGGCCCAGCGCCCTGTCAAGCTGTGTGGAGCATCAGCTACAAGGAATGTGCTAAGATCTTACTGGAATATATCTGAAAGTATGGCCCATTGTAGTGCAGATCACCACCCAGGACTCACACAGAACGGTCAAACATAAATGAGTTCCTTTGCCACAAAAGGAAACAAGGTTCTGAGGTAAAAATTAGACATGGTTCTTTGCCACACTGTCCCTGTCCCCACTAAATAAGTGTTGAACAGAATTTAGAGATTGTCAGCTTGAAGGGGCGCCAAACCTCCATCCTTCTGGTGAGCCCCAATGCCACCCCACCCAGCTGGTCCAGAACTACAGGCCACTGTCACTGAGTCTCAGGATAGAAACACTGGACACACAATGGGGATGGTTCAGACAAATCACCAGGGCTGTGATCAGAACAATGATCCCACAGAAGATCTGGGGGCAGAGCCCAAAATTGGGAAGCCAGGGCCCATCATAACCAGAGCCCTGAGAGCCAGACCTGTGTAAGGGTGTGTGTGAGGGGAGTCAGATCTTGGGTTTAGGGAAACAGTAAGGTAAGTCCCATTCAGAAGGAGAGACTCTAGAATTATAGTTTAAGAAGGACATAGAGGCAGCAATTTTGTTGGAAGATGACTAGAAATGATTAATGTAGAGAGCACTTTCCACAGGATAGAGAAGAGGTCAGTTACCTATATCAAATGTGTAAGTGCCACAGAGATTTGGAAGGAGAGCTAAAGCTTCCCAAACTATGCCATGCCACCCTCTGACACTGCAGAATCCTGAAATTTCTTGGACTCTCTAAGGATTCTCTAAGGTCACTACTGTAAGGTCCCCAACAGAATGGCAGACTTAGAAACCAGGACACAGAGTAGAGGACAGACTCAGACTGCAAAGGTCAGCCTCTGCTGTCCTGTGCTGGCAGACAGGAGGCTGGGGGACAGGGATGGCAGGCAACAGTTCAGCAGTCAGCAGAGGAACACACATTCTTGGTTAGCAGAGTGGGGAGGGTGTATGGGCATGTCCCCTGACACTGTGGGCAGTGAGCACCAGGGGTGCTTCATTGTTTCCTGCCTACAGCCCAGCCTGGTCTGGGAAAGAGGCAGGACCAGCCAGAGGGGCTGGTGGGAGGTCTGAACTTCCAGCTGTGACCAAGCCATGAAGCGGGAGGAGGCTGAGTCAGGGGAAACACACAAGGTGGGTGTGGGCAGGGCACTAGGAGGGTGCAGGGAGGGTGCAGGGAGGGTGCAGGGAGGGCACAAGGAGGGCGGGGATGGGGGGCACACCTACGAGAATCCTAAGGAAGAAGACCAGCCATTCAGTGTGAGGAAGGGACTTCTGTCCATCATTCTTTATTTTCCTTCCTCTCTCTTTCTTCACAGACAACCAGCTAGAGGCAGGATGAGCTGTCTCCAGGAAGAAGACATAAAAACAGCTTTTAAATGGCGGGAGGTCATGTCCCGTTGGAAACAACACCAAGAGAAGAGAACAGCGCCTATCTCTGCCACAGAGGCCAGGCTGGAATGCTCCCCAGCCAAAGGGATTCCGTGATAAATTACTAGTGTCTTAGACCCCCGGGCTGAGGTGGGAACCCACAAATCATCCTTCCACACTCCTGTAGAGAAACTGCCTCCCACTTGCCCGACAGCCACTAAAGCTCATGTTCCTTTTACTAGGGATGATTCTGCAAGGTTTCCCTCAGAGAGCTGAGTACAGATACAGTAATGCAAGATGTGGTGTCTGGGGCTCCCTTATCCCTACCTCATGTTCCCACACGTTTGGCCCAAGACATAAAGAGGAGCCCCCCCAGTTAGAAGAGCGAGCAAGTGAGCAATGATATCATAGCTCCCCTTTCCAACTCATGGAGTTTAGAATTCACTAATAACCTAAGAAATCTCGTTTTTTTAATTTTCAAGGGAAACATAACTATCTTCAAAGTATAAATCTTCTGAAGGCTGCCCCTTCTGCAATCCAGTTTTCAAGCTGCTGGGGTACAGTGGGTAAACACCTCGTGCTCTCCGTAGGGACGTAGGAGGCTGCAGATACAGAGAAGGCTGTTGTCCGTTCTTAGATGCAGCAGTAAGCCACGCCCAAGAAATTTTAAAACAAAGAGGTAAGATACACCTCAAGACACAAAATATTAAAAAAAAAAAAAAAACAGTACCTAGAAAAATAGGCCAGTACCTTCATGAGTCAGAAGAGCTCCCTGAATATGTCAGTTGTTTGCAGTGCTGGCTAGAGAAGCCACGGGGCTGGTCAACCAGCCACAGGACTCTGGCGATGCCTGACCTGGGAGAGGGTGGCCTGTAGTCTGCACTGGCTTATGTGATCCAGTTCCCCAGAGAGCTCCATGGGAAGGCAGGTGCACTGGGCTGGCTGGAGTCTGAGGCAGGAAACATGCTGTTCCTTTAATTCACCAAGCAACCTCTGCTGATAACCAGGATCCTCGGGGGGGGGGGGGGGGCGGGGGGGGGGGGGGGGGGGGCAGTGGGAGAGCAGACCAGTGGAGGGCCAAGAGCATGCTCTAGTTCCTTCAGCGGCTCTGGCTCTTAATTTTAATGGACTTGGTTACTTAATTTACAAATACTCTTGGTTACTATAAATCTGCCTTTGAGACGTTGGTCTGCTGAAGAATTTAGTGCCTACGGTAAACTTAATCAATATTCACCAAGTGAGGAAATAAATAAAATGAGACCTCTTTGCCTGAAAGATTGAAGGTTTGTCGTTGAGCCATGGGAAAGCCCTACAGGCAATGCCTCTCTGTGAGCAGCTGGAGAGATATCCTGCTGGCCTTTCCGGGGCTATGAGCAAGCCCGCCATAATTGTTCCTTGATCAAACACGCAACTAACATGTTTCTACATAGACCAGTGCAAATAAAACCAGCTCTTTGGGTCTGGGGGCGGTGGAGGGAAACTATGGGGAGGGCGTCCCAGGGAACTTTCCTATTCAGAGAATAATATCAAGCAACCAATAACTAGACTGTATGGTTTATGAGCAGGGAAGTGTGAACAGCTGACACTGGGCTTCAGTTGGCTTTGTAGGTTTACAAGGTCAGAGGATTGGCCCAAGGTCTCCCGGATAGGGATGGAAATATATAGGAACTAGGAAGAAGGCGGGACACTTAGAGCAGAAAGTCTAGGTCTTAAAGGGCTGGATATGGTGTTGGAGTATCTCGGATCTCGCAGTATCTCAAATGCCTGGCTACCGAAGGTCCATGAAGTAGAAACAGGCTCGGAAGACCGTCCTGGTAGTAGTGTGTCAGCTGTGTCCCCAGAGCAAGGCACCAGAACTGAGAGAACAACTCATATATTGAAGTCTGGAGGAAAGGGTGAGTCTATTCTGGGCACTTCAACTCTCAAAAATTGTTCCCCTATGCTCTGTTACGCCCGGCCCACTATAGTTTACTGGTTTCTGCTGTACACATATAATCTCATTTAATTTTCCAACAGATGTGAGTTACTTACTCTTCCCCAATTTGTAGTGAAGAACAGCGCCTACCTGCAAGTTAAGTAAGCTGCCCACGGTCATGCGACTGATGGCCAATAGGCGATCAGAGAGAGCGTGGCCCTGAATTCAAACTCAGTTCTGCTAAGCTGAAGGCCGACAATCGTGGGGGGGGGGGGGGCGCGCGCGCGCGCGCGCGCGCGTGTGTGTGTGTGTGTGTGTGTGAACAGTTTTCTGCTATTTCTAGGGAAATTAGAGTATGAGTACAGAGGCTTTAAAAGTCAAGTTCTCTTTTTGGCACCTGGGTTTTTAAAATTCTTTTATAGTAACATCACATTTAGTCCAGGAAGCTTTTGCTTTCAACAAGCATTAATTACACATTAGATAAGTGAAATTCTTGACTAGATTCGATCCTCAATCATATGAACAGGGCAGCACTAATTAACACAGTAAAGCAACCCAGATAAAAGCTTATTATTCAGGGCGCCTGGGTGGCTCAGTCATTGGGCCTGTGCCTTCGGCTTGGGTCATGGTCCCGGAGTCCTGGGATCGAGTCCCGCATGGGACTGCCTGCTCAGGGGGGCGCCTGCTTCTCCCTCTCCCAATCCTCCTGCTTATGTTCTCTCTCTCTGTGTCAAACAAATAAATGAAATCTTTAAAAAAAATAATAAAGCTTATTATTCTTTCACAGGAAGGATGTCCAGGAATAAGCAGTTTACAGTGGTGGCAGTGGCACCACGGGATCATCAAAGACCCACACTCCTATCTTCCTACTCCACCATTCCTAACATAGCAGCTTCCATCTTTAAGGTCACCTTGAGTTCCAAGACAGTTGCCTAAGCTCTAGCCATCAAGTCCATGATCCGGGTGGGCATCTGAGGAAGTAAGGATGGGCACGGAAAAATGCTCTGTCTGTCCCTGTCATAAGGGGCACTTTCTAGAAGTCCCTCTTAACAAATTCCACTTGGAACTAATTGGCCATTCCAAGCCACAAGGAGATCTGGAAATGTGGCTTATTCTAGGAAGCAATGTGCTCAGCTAAAAATCTGTCACTCAGGAAAAAGGCGAGAACAGACATTGAGTAGGCAACTAACAGTCTGTGCCACTCAGATAACCTGAATCAGCAAGGAAGCCAAAAATTAATTTAAATTCAAGCAGTATTCTAGGATTCCATTTACATGGGAATAATGGAAATTTGAACATCTTACAGCACTTTTCTGCAGGCCAAAGACTGAAAACATTTGAAAACATACTTGAGGGTCTTTAAAAGTTTGTTTTTCATTTTTTTCATGACTTTTGCTGTTTTTAATGGAAGACATGTTTCTGTCAAGTAAGCTTAATTTCCTGAGACCTACCAATATTTTCTCTTATTATATTTCGAATATACGCTCTTAGAAGAATGAGGGCATATATGAAATGTGAGAAATACAAGGCTCGGTTAGGTAAGTGGCTGCCTTCGGCTCAGGTCGTGACCCCAGGGTCCTGGGATTGAGTCCTATGTTGGGCTCGCTGCTCAGAGCAGAAGCCTGCTGCTCCCTCTGCCTGCCCCTCCCCTGCTTACGCTCACCACCACCCCACCCCCTGACAAATAAATAAATAAAATCTAAGAAAGGAAGGAAGGAAGGAAAGTACAAAGAAGGAAGGAAGGAAAGAAGGAAGAATGAGAGGGAGGGAGGAGTGAGGGAGGGAGGGGAGAAGTACAGCTACAGGTGTTGAGAAGGTTGATGCCAGGTCTAGGGAGTGCTAAACAGTGAAAATACACCGCTGTCACACCAATAATCAGCCAACTGAGGTCTTCTCTGAGAGCTCAGCTTGTCCACAGAACTATGTTTTATCTTGACATTTGCAGGTTGAAAATTATTTTATATATATATATATAATTTATTTAAATAATGAAAGAGAGAAAGAGAGCACAAGCAGGGGGAAGGGCAGGCAGAGGGAGAGGGAGCAGCAGGCTCCCCCCTGAGCAGGGAGTCGGATGTGGGGCTCAATCCCAGGACCCTCAGGTCATGACCTGAGCTGAAGGCAGTCACTTAACCAACTGAACCAACCAGGTGCCCAAAAATTGTGTAATATTTTTAAGACCAACCCCAAAGAGGCTTATCTCGATTGCCTAGGGCCACCAGAAATGGCCTCTTCTTGGTAAAGTGGGCTCCTTTGCACCTTTTATCTTATTCCTAAATGGGCCGATATGGTTTAAGATTAAGGTGGCATGGGCAACTTCTCAAGGTCAGCCATTACCCATGCAGATTCTGACTTAGAGAACACATGAGAACAGGACCGGCTATATCCATGATTCGCCAGACTTGGCCAATTTAGCGTAAATACATGAAAACACTCCTTGAGCACGCTTCCAAATTTTCTCATTAGAAAATAAAAACCCACAGAATTTCAAAGACCTACTACCATTTTTGACACTTTGAAAATAACCCAAGACCATTTCACCACCTACACTAACTTGGGAGAAGCATTGTCAGACAGTGCTGAGTTTGGGTAAACAGTTCCATTTCTCCTCTGAGGAAAATAGTGACCTATTTTTAGAGACCAGGGGTTTCAGTGTTTTACCATTCTAGAAATAAACACCATCACTATTCCTTCTCTTTCAATGAGCACAGCTGTCCGGGTGGGGATATAAACATCCTCCGGCCGCGTTAAGAATCCAAACACAATGATGTCAGGCTGGTGAGAACCAGAGAATGAGGCTGACTCCAAATTGCACAGGAACTGATCTGCTCTCGTGAGCAAACCTACAAGAAATGAGATCTACCAGATACACAATACACTTGGGCCCCTTTTAGAAATTAACCTCTTTGTCAATCCAGGCTTCTCCTAGAACAGATGCAACTCTTTTTTTATTATTATTATTAAATTATATAAATTATATTATTAATCTTTTTTTAATTTTCTTTTTTTTTTTTAATGATGTTTTGGTGTCTTGGCCGAGGGGAGACTGCCCCTCCCTGGGTTGGTTAATTCCCAAGATACTAACTTACCTGGGAACATGTCTTTCATATGTCAACTACCAACCATCTCCTTTATCAAAGTCAATATTCCCCTGCCCCAAATCACCCCGGGGCCAGCTACCAGACAACCAAGGACAATTCAGACACCCCTAAGACTGCCAGAGTGATTCAAACTAGGCAGTCCCAAGCGGTTTCCCCTATCCTGCCTTGCCTTTCCAGCAGATAACACAATAAAGTCTCTGGCCTCTGTTTCTCTCTCCTTTCTGTCTCCTGACCCACACTAGCGCTTCCCCAGGTGACCCTGCATGGCATAGCATGCCCCCTCCTCTTGGGACATGTAAGGAATAAAAATCTCCTTTCAGTGGCGTTAGCCTGTCTGTGCTGTCACTCAGTCACTTCTCGAAATGACAATCCCATGGGCACCATCAGGACACAAGCTCCCCTTCACCAGAGCTTAAAACATGGCACTAAATGTGGATATGCAAAGTCCCCGTTCTGTCCATGCCCATCATCCAGTCCGTTGGCTCAGGCTGTGTGCAGTTGGGTAAGTATGACATCTAACAAGAGAAAAATATTTTCTCAACTGTGTAAGGATATCAGAAAAATCTCATCTCACATGGACCCAGTACAGTTTTCCCCAGCTTTTCTCCTATGCTGAGAACAAGAAGGAGAGCAGGTATAGCTCTCCTCACCAGGATGCAGGACTCAGTCTCAGACCCTCCATACTCTCTGCTCGGACCACAGTGGCCTCCCAGACTCATCTGGCAGTAACCAGCGATGGCCAAGTGTGGCCCACAGATGTGTCTTATTTGGACATCATCAATCATGTGTTTAAATACATTTAAGTCAACATGTTAAAATCATGAAATTTCACACACGAATCTAGATTTCCATCCTCTTCAAATAAAATTTGAAAACTAACTTAGATTTCCATCCTCTTCAAATAAAATTTTGAAAACTAACCTGAAACCCACCCACATGGTGATCACAAGCTAGACAAACAAGAGCTGAGGAGAGGGTGCCCCTTAGCTGGGACGTGTCCTCTCCAGCCCACAACAGGCCCCTACACACTAATGGTTGGAGACAACCTCTCTCAACTCCCCAGGACAGTAGTGGGAGGTGAGTCATGGGAGGTGGGAGGGGCAGGCTGTTGGGAATCGGGAGGAAAGCATAACACATTGAAGACTGGGGTACATTCAAGCAATTGCCAGAACTGAAAGGAATTTTCATCAACTTCAGGAAAGTTGGCAGTCCGGAGGCAGTCCCCTTGAAACAGTAAAACAGCCCACCTGGAAAAAGGTGGGAAGATCTTTAACCCTCTCACCCTCTAATACGTGGTCATAAGTGCAAATTCTGAGAAAACAGAACAAAAGTAACAACATAAAAAGAAAGGAACAACAACCGGGAAAGAAACTAAGAAAGCTATGAATAAAATAACACTCCCTTCTCCCAAAAATTGCAAAAGCAAAGACATCATAGAGTTGAAATTGTTGAGATTATGGATTGCTTTTCCTCTCTAGTGCTGATTTGTAGCTTCTCATTTTTCCAGGACAGCTTTTGTAATAACAAAAAAGTAGGTATCATTACTAATTCTTGAAGTTTTTTTTTTAAATACAAAATATGTCATATTGGCCATTACAACAGTGTAGTGTTGCCCTTTTAACTCTCAATCATCCATATAGCTAACATTTACTAAGTACTGACTGTGTATTGAATAATATGGTAAATGACTTATTAACGCCTCAGTTTGTCTTCATGCCATCCCATTGACGTTTGAGAAACTGAGATTTGGCAAAATTAAGTACCTTATTTCAAGCCCCACAGCGAGGATATGATAGAGACCAGGCCCACCCAGGCCCCTCAGATGCTGTAGCTTCTGCTCAGACCACAAGGTATGCGGCTTCCTGGAGCCCAGTCCTGCAGGGGGCGCCGGGAGACACGGGCATCTGTTGAGAGAAGTGTAACTGAGGACGATCTTTCTAGAAAACAATTGTGTAATACATGTCAAAGGCCTTAAAAATGTTCCCATTCTTTGCAAGTAATATCTCCAGGAATACATGCTGAGAAAATAAGATTTGTTAAAAAAATTTGCGAACAGGACGCTCACAGTATCATTATATATTATAATGAGAAAATGAAAACAACTCTATGTCAAAGGAAGGAAATGGTTACATAAATCACACGGTTTCAGTTTAAAATTGTTTTCCATGACTTCAATGACATGGCAAAATCTCAAATAGAAAAGCATCATATGAAAGCATATTTTGTATAATTCTGTTGTATAAATATAAAAAACCTATTTACATACCCTTACACAGAAAAATGACTGGGAGAAAAATCACACAGTTGCTATTTGTTGTGATGAGACTATAGATTTTTTTTTAAGTTTGTGCTTTCCATATTTATTATGATGAATACATTCATGTTCATATACATGAATTTTCTTATACAAGATTCATTCTTTAAAAGCCTGGTTTATACTCAACTTCCTGGATTGCACCTGTTGCCTCAATAACACCTTTACTTAAAAGGAATGTTTTCAGATTTTCAGAATATATAGAATACATAACTAAACTTGAAGCATATTCCATATGGACAACATTATGTTAATAATGTAACATAATAAACTTAACTCACATAGAGTCCAAAAACTTAAAATGCAATCATTATTAGAAATAATATCAGAAATTGTTTCATTTGCAGCAAAAGTCTGTTTATCTTGAAGGCAGTCTGCTAGAAGACTAAGATAAACATAATTATTCCATGCTGTACAATTGAAGGGTAATTACTGTTCATAATGATGACTCTAAGGCATTGCAAGACACCGAAATACATCCTAAGTCACCAAAGAAAGATTGTGTTACATTTAAAATAGCTGCATTGTTAAGACTGTTTCATTGTGCTGAATTCTCTGAAAATTGGCTAACCTACATTTGGCAGGTGAATTTACTTTCAGAAGGCTAAAATTATTGTTCATCAGGATACCCTCTTCCCTGATATTTTGGAATAAACCGGAGTGCACTATATATTCACCGAAAATTGTTCAGAAGGTGGAACACATGAACCGCCTCTGGGCTCTTTCCACTGAGCTTACCCTTATGATGTGGGTGCTGGGGGTTACAAAAACATCGAATTCATGAAACCAGTAAAAAGAGAAAGAAACCCATGCAAGGTGGCTCGAGAGAACTTGGGAATGGCCTTGTCTGCAGATAATGCAATGTTGGGACTGTCAGTTTCCATTAGCAAAGGGATGTGAAGGGAAACTTCAATGCAACTGCTGAAAAGAGGTTAGAAGCCAAGAGAATTTTGGCAAGCGCTGAGCTTGGAGTGAGTCCTGCTGTGGGAACTGCATGATGCTCTTGGCAGAGGACAATGGCAGCAGGAACTATTCTTCTCAGAGTTGCCTGGTAGAAACACAGTACACGGCCATCCTGAGAGATGGAAAAGAGGGCTGCACAAACTTCAAGTTTGGGAGAGCAGCCTGAGCAGGGATCACCCATGT
This sequence comes from Lontra canadensis, assembly GCF_010015895.1. Classification (NCBI taxonomy): domain Eukaryota; kingdom Metazoa; phylum Chordata; class Mammalia; order Carnivora; family Mustelidae; genus Lontra; species Lontra canadensis. The sequence continues at coordinate 10,091,199 of NW_022631031.1, read as the reverse complement.
TGTCCTTCAGAGGAGTGTCCTTAGGTTTCCTGAAATCAAAGGCTTGCTGACTAGGACCAGACAGAGAGTAAAGGGTTGTGCTGGCCGAGACAGAGAAGCTGCTGGCAGGTGAGCAGCACCCAGTGGCGGTGGTGTTTACCTCTCCCGGGCATCCCAGAGCCCCAGAGAGAATGACAGGATAGCCACCATCACAGCCACCTTGTGGCCTTCTAGATTTACTCACGGACAGCCCAAATTGAGCAATGAGGGGAGTACTTGTCCCCAGAAATAATACTTCAGTACAGGAAATCCCAGAAGCCAGTGGCTAAATGCACGGTTTCCAGCTAGAGCGGCACTGTCCAATAAGGCAGCCTCTAGCCATATGGGGCTAGTCAAATTGCAGAAAGTTCTATTAAACTTTATCAAAACCAACATGGATATACAAATGGGGTGGAATACAAGAGTCTTATGAATTTTTAAGACAAGATGCAAGAAGTCAGTGACAGTTTGTGCTTGCCCCTGGCTGCTTTGAGCTCAGCCTCCAGGGCCTCAAGGTGTACAAATTCATTCTCTCCTTGCTGGAAGCGATTCAGCAGAAAGTTTGAGAAGCATCCGGATAGTGGTCAGCATGTGGAACATTGCATCGGGAATCCAGTATATACTGCTTACCTGGTTCATGAACCAGAGGAAAAGCAAGATTTTGAAATAAAAACTATTCTCTTAGGCTCCTTCTGCTTCTAAGCAGCTCCCTACCCACAGGTAATAATCACCTACTTTCAGAAGCAGAAAAAGAAGTCTCACATTTTTCTCTACTCCAGATCTTCAGGACCCCATCATCCCTCCCCTCCAATCATTCAGCTGAGTTCAATGAACTGGTGGAGAATCACAGGCAGGCTCCCCCAGATCCCTCCAGCTTGAAGATAGTTCAACTCTGTTCCGAAAGGGGCAAATGTGTGTGTGACTCAAGGGTTCTTTCCAGAGTTATTTTAGCATTTATTAGTCATTGTGTGCTCTAGAATGCTCGGGTGTCTCTAAGGACCTCCTGCTTCCTGCGCCCGACGTTTTAACCTCCACCCCACCTTGGTGAGGTTCACGCAGCTCAAGAAGAATGTGCTCTAGTCCAACAATTGACTGTATCTTGAGCACAATAAGCCAATCTTTAAAAAAAAAAAGAAAGAAAAAGAAAAAAAAATGGGGTTGAAAGTCAAACCTTGTAAAATAATTCAGACATTTTATAGTGTTGTTCTGATTACATACAATTCCCACAAGAAGGGAAGTACCTTTAAAATAAGGACTATTCAATACTAGTACAGGATATCCTCTTGTTGTTGATAATTTCCTCCTAACAGAAGACACGACGCAGTCCAAACCAAATTCAAAGGAGGTGTCCAGAGACAACGTGGCATCGACATTCGGCAGGGAACATTGTTCAATCTAATTGATGTTTTCCTTGCAAGGCAATAGAGTAAGTGGAACTATTTTTATCCAGAACAGAATAGGTTCCCCCTACACTTAGGATTCCTGCATCCCGCACCCCCAACTAGTTTGATACATAGTCAGAATCACAAAGTGTACCTTTCCAGAGTTGAACATTTCCATGAAATAAGTTATAAACAATAGGCAAATTTAAATGCCAAACTATGTTCTCACTCAACAGGCGAAGTTTTACTAGCCATAGGGTTTTGAACTGTGGAAATTCTGGTTCAGCCATTCTATCTTCAGTGGATTCCTTCCACCTTCTCGGTAGATATGGTGCCTAGAAAAGGACCCTCCACCTCCATGAAGTTGAATATCTTCCTCTTCGCTAGAACAAGGGCACATATATCTACATATCAGTTTAAGTTAGCCGAAGAGGCCAAGACATTTAGTTACATATGATCAGTCTCTCAAAGCGGACAATAAGCCTTGACTCTTATACACGCAACAGCATTAAATCAGTAAGCGTGTTTTGGCAGAACATTTTCCCAATTTCCTCTCTGCAGCCGGAGAGACACAATTCAACCTTCACAATCCGGCCTGACTTTCTAGAAATAAATGAAGGTTAGCCTTTTGTCCAACTACGTAAACATACCTCATGAAGAAGGTGGTCCTTACTTGAGCTTGAATTAGATAAACGCTATGATTATGAGAACTATCACTGCCTAGAAGGGGAGAAATGTAGCACAATAGTGATAGGAAACATTTACGAGCCTATTGTCAGGCAGACTTTCTAGAATTTTAACATGGGAACGGCATAAAGTAGAAGGACAGCAGTCAGCGTAGCCCAGAGCTCAACTCTAGGCATTCAATAAATGTTTTAGAATAAATAAATGAAGAAGGAATGCATAGTCAGATTAATTTTTGCATTAATGCTATTAACTCACAGTAAGAGCAGAATACGCTTGTGATTTGGCTTCATTCACTCCCATTACGATGCAGGTGATATTGAAGAAGCTGGGCTCAAAATGCAGACAGACCGACACCTACTTGCTGTGTGGTAGTCCTGGGCAAGTTACTTTCTCTGGAGACTCAGCTTCCTCATCTGTGGGGCAGCTCTAATCCTGGTACCTGCTTTACTGTCCTGCGGACATTAAAGAAAGGTGTAGACAGCTAAGCCAGATGCCTGGCCCATATAATCACATGCTATTAGAAACCGTTATATTATTACAAATTTTATTATATATTGTTAAGCTATTGTCATCATCATTGTTATGTTGTTGTTGTTGTTGTTGTTGTTGTGTGCTGACTGTGGTTACCACCCCTGGCTCATTTGTTTTAGTGGCCCAGAGAAGGCTCATGTGTTCTTTCGGCCTCAAGATGACATTGACCTCTTCTATTTAACAGCTGCTACCAAAAGTTCCCCTTGTCACCTCAGAGCTGCCAAGACCACGGGAGCATCATGTCTTCCTGGCATCCCTTCCAGATGCTTTGTGTCAGAAGGCTCCCCTCGTGGGGGCAGAGGCTGTTCCATTCTCCATCGGGCTTTGACCTGTGGAGAAAATATTCTTCACCCCAAATCATGTTGGGCTGTGTAGTTCAGCCTGGGGTTCTCAGTACCATACAAGCATCTGGTGAAGTGCCTTTTTAATTTTCTGGACACTTTTTTTTCTTTAGAGAGAGAGTGGGAGGGGCAGAGGGAGAGGGGAAGAGAATCTTAAGCAGACTCCACTTTGAGCTTGGAGCCAGACAAGGGGCTCAACCTCACGACCCTGAGATCACGACCCGAGCAGAAATCGAGAGTCAGACGCTTAACCGATGGAGCCACCCAGGTGCCCCTCTGGGCCCTCCCTAATGCAAACCCCTACATGGATACCTGGGGATGGAGCTGGAAGAAAATCTAGATGGCAGACACCATATTGTGTTCAAAACAACCGCTTGTCTTGCAAGGCTGTTGTCCTTGTTTTCTATTTCCTCTTCCCTTGAGTTCTGCCCAGAAGTCACCTGAGTCCTTCCTATAAATCAGCTACTCTCCCCCAGATAAGCAACCCCAGATTGCGTCCATAGGCAGAACCAGCCTGGGGACCCTGATTGAGGCCGAGCACCCTGACCCAACCCTGAAACCAACGTGAAGAGCAATTGTTCAAGCCTGGCATTATCATGATATCAATGATATCAATGATATCAAAATATCATTAAATACTACACATTTGGTTTTTGGAAAATACCAAAGTGCCAGCGCAGATTCCTGCATAGGCCCCAGAAGAGTTTAGCAAGTTTAGACAAGGGGACCCCTGACCTCAGCTCATTAGGGTCCCCCCAAGTTACAGCTCTTCAATCATCTCACTCCTGAAATAACACCTCTTGCCCCTGGGACTTGCAGCCTGGGCCACGTGCTGTGCGTGCAGGCCCCTGTCATCCTTGCATCCTGAGAGCTGAAGGGGGTTCTCATCAGTCAGAAAGGACTTGTAGCAGAAGCCTTAATAAAGCCCACTCAGGGTGAGCCCAGAAGCCCCCCATGCATACACCTCTGACTCTGCCCCTTAGCCTGGTTAGCCAACCCCACCATGTAAACACAAAGAGAAACAGGTTGTCCTTTAATTGTTTTAAAGCCGGAGACAGCCTTGTAAGTAGTGGGGAAGGGGGGGGGTCGTCCCCCATCATTAACTCTGGTGGCTGTGTGTGGAGCTAGACCACAAACACGCCCAAAGGTGACATTCTCGTGTCATTTTAACTTGATTTGGCCCAACCTTCCTCATTGTCTGGTAGTCTGGAAATTTTCTTTTTGTTTGTTAGTTTTAAATTTAGTTTCTCTGCTGTTGCATGTACTGAGAAACGGTCTTTTTCATCTTGATGTCCTGAGCATCCTCGCAGCACACCGCCCCCCACCCCCACCCCAGACGGGAGGAGTGCCGTATTGTTTTGTTTCGTTTTGTTCCTGAATTCTACAAATAATAGAAGAAATGATATTGTTTGTATTGGGTGCACCTGCTTCCCTAAACCAGGGTGAGGTGTTTTGTTTTGTTTTTTTTCCTCTCCACCCCAACTGTCCTTTTATCTCGGCTCCACGGGCTTTGTTGTTTGGTGGGAATTTCGTGGCTCCTGCTTTCTTAGGGAACTTCCTATCCCAGGGAATTCAGAGATTCTCCCCAGGGGCCCCCAGACACTGTATTGTTTTATTGCCCCCAACTTACCTCACCCCCATTCCACATAAGCCACATAAACAGGCACCCGAAAACACAAGATGTTTTTAAAGGAGCAAAATAAATGCAAATCTGGAAAGTTTCCTGCATGTGAGTGTGTGTGTGTGCATGTGTGTGTGTGTGTATGTTTGACTATGTGTTTACATACATGTGAGAATGTTACAAAAAGAAAACATTAAGTCTGTGTGGTTTTCTCTGCATTCTCTGTAGTCTTCGGTACAACTAAAGGAAATCGAATCATTTCTTCTTTTGCTACATTTGCTTTGCTCCAGGTGACAAGACAGCCCCAGATGCTCAGCAACTTGTCCCTCCCTCTTCTTCGTCCCATGCACTTCTGTCCCCAGGACCAGTCTCAGCCCCCGGTTTAGAGTCTCGGGACAGCACCCACAGCAAAGCCGACCCTACAGACGATGCTGGGTGTACAACACAGGAGTACAACACAGTTTCCTCTAATCTCACTTTGTGGATCCTGCCGGAATTATACTCTGCGTCATCTTTGTGTCCCCAGCTGCTGGCAAAGAGCCTCACCCACAGGACCTGCTCAATATGTATTTGTAGAATGAATGCTGAATGATGTGACTTTGAGCCAGCCACTTCCTGGCCCTGGCTCTGAGTTTCCTCTTGATAAATAAGGAAGATGATTTCTTGAAACATTTTCTAAAGATTCATTTATTTACTTGAGAGAGAGAGAGTGTGTGCGCATGCAGGAGAGGGGCAGAGGGAGACTGTCAAGCAGACTTCTGCTGAGTGCAGAGCCTGATTCGGGGCTTGATCTCACAACCCATGAGACCCAGACCTGCTCCAAAACTAAGAGTCAGATGCTCCACCAACGGAGCCACCCAGGCACCCCTGATGCCGTGAATTTTTGTCTGACACTATTATGATTCTCTTTGTCTAAAATGCATTTGTATTTACCTTTTTATATCAGCTGGGATTAGAAGCCTGTAGCAGAAAAAAAATAAAATACTATCTCAGATAAGATGAATTTCCCTCTCATGTAAAATAAGCCCGAAGGTGGGCCATTCAGAGTTCCGAGTTGTCATCAAGGACACAGGCCGCCATCTTCCTGCATTGCCATCGTCAGTCTAAGACAGACCCTAGAGTTAACAGCCACCATGTCTTCCTGCTAGATCAGCAGGAAGAGAAAATGTAGGAAGACAAGAGGGCCCCACTCACAGCTGAGCCCCAGTGAAGCCCCTTCCTGAAAATACCGCACAACATTTTGCGTAATTCTCATTGGCCAACCTGTAGTCACGTGGCCAACCTTACCTGCAAGGACCTATGTATGCTCTTTTAGCCGAGCACACTCTTGCCCCAAATACAAACCAGGGCTGTATGACTAAGGAAGGAAGACAGCGTGGATATTGGTGTCCCGTCTCTACCTTGCCACACCTCTTCATCACTGTTTGGCCTACTTGAATCTTGAGGCAGTTTTTCCCCTTTCTAACTAGCTATCCCTTCTGATGATCTTAAATAAAGGTTTCTCGAACCCTGATGACATTTTCACCAGTCCTTGAAAAGCATGAGCAAGAGAGGGGAAAAATGCATTGTACTTTTCAAATATTAAGTTTATAATTAAATTCATTTGGCTTAAAAGACTGCCCTTTAGTTTGTGATTATATCATCTTTTCTCTTCTGTGAACATTTGTTTTTTCATCAAATATTCTTCAGGGCAGATGATAGTTTCTTTTCATTAATGCCCTTACTGTGAAAAATAAAAAACTGTGAACTCTATGTCAGTCACCTGATTTTTTTTTTTTTTTTAAACAGGATCTTTCAAATTCAGAAGTCTAGGAGCATTGCCTTAGGTCATTTCCTTTTTTTCTCTCCCCTACCTCCCTCATCTGAGGAAAGAGGATTGAGGAAGGTAGATTAGAAAAATCTCTATGCCATCAATAATAATAGAAAAATAGAGAACAGAGCTGTGGTTCGTTACAGAGGAACATGAACCTTCTGAGCCTTTGATGTCAAGGGAACTGCCTAAAAGGGGTGTCTTCAATAACAGAAATGAGGGCCCAGCTCCTGAATTCTGCCTATGGAAGATCAAATACCATCCCAGATCATACCAGCTGAGTGAAATTAAACAAGTTACTTAATTTCTTAATGCCTAATTTAAATCTGTGAAATGGGACTAACAGTAGAATCCCTCGAGTGATTTTCATGAAGCTTAAATTAGAAAATATGTAAACAGCTTGGGTGGTGCCTGACACGTGGGATATAGTCAATACCTGTCTCGTGTTATTATAGGATTGGAGTCAGCTATGAATAACCAAAAAGCCAAAATTATCAATGGCTTAAATACGTAAATGTTTACTTTTCTCTCCTGCAGTGGAAGCCCAGAGCATGACTGGATTAGAAGTCACTGGGACACTGGAGACCCCAGTCCTTGTCTCTCTCTGTTCCACCGCCCTGAGCTCCTTGTCTCGGGAGCCAATGTGGCTCTGGAGCTCCAACCAACACATCCATGTGCAAGAAGCAGAAATGGGGGAAGACAACTGCACCTTTACCTTTGCTTTCAAAAACTCTGCACAGCACTTCTGAGGATAACACATGGAACAGAAAAGAGCCTCATGCTCACACCACCCCTAGAGGCTTAAAAGACTGGGTACACTGCTGTCCTGTAAAAAAAAAAAAAAAAAAACCATGAGATTCAATTAATAATAAAAAAGAGCAAGAGAGAGACCATGAATGTTGTCACAGGCATGCAGTCATCTTTGCCACCGCTGTAAGTGCTGATGTTGTTATTACAAAAGACAAGATTCTGGGAAAGGGGAGTAGGTGGGAGCCAAAGGGGAGATTCTGCGAGTCACCAGCACCGCTGCTGATAAGGAAGATTAAGGGGGCCAGGAGTGTCCTGAAGCAGTGATAGGAATGGGCATCCCAGGATCATCTAGGGCCGAACACCTAGACCTCCAGGTTTCAAACAATTCTTCCCCTCCCACCACCCAATTCTGATTCAGTAGATCGGGGCGCAGCCATGAGTATTTCCGGTTTTTTTTAACAAGCACCATCGTGGCCAAAGCAGCAGCCGCCGGCCCACGAGCCGGCCTGGTAGGTTACTTCTCTGCTGCAAGTTCCAGTAGGATGCTTGCCTCACTGCCGGTACAGCACTAGGCCTACCCCCGGGCCCTGGGAAGGGGAAGATTGTGACGATAGAAGACCCTCAGAACATTTTCACCCCCCTCAAAATTCACTTAGAGATCCGATTTTTTAATCAAATTAGAAAGAATATACATACATCCTGTGTTTTTAGTTCCAAGATAATTAATCTAATTATATTAAATTGCTCAGTGTCTGATATAAAATAACAAGAATACAGAAATACCTTTATTAGCAGAAAAATTTAGATACATTAAAGGAAAACCACAATAGCCTTTGCAAGTTTGGCTCAGGGGCCAGATATGGATTATAGTCCCGCAGACGTCAGGGTTGACTAGCCCGGTGTTTGGCCACACGGTACAGAGCTACTTGCTTCTGGAGAGCTGTCAGCTGGAAAGCCGGGATGGTGGCTCCCTGACCGACTGCCCCTGAGCCCGAGGGGTTCTTTCCAACCTTCTGCATGACTCTCCGGGCAGCTCCTCGCCGTCTTATTGACGTCCTTACTTCCAGATCTGCAGGGATGCCAATCCACACCCGGTAAGGCACCTGCAGTCGGATGGCAGCCAGATCCTCCGCCAGACGCCCCGCCTCGCATCAGAGCGTTTTCTCCCGCCTCCCAGGCCCCGCGCTGAAGCTTCCGCAGGGTCTGTGCTCCCCGGCTCCCGCGGCCCTGGCTTCTAGCGTCACTTCTCCGTCTCCCGGTTCCGACCTCCCTGGGCCCTTAGACTCCATACCCGGGCATGTTGGCTCACGTATCGCATGGGCTCTTTCTTAATGAACAAGCTTCCAATCCTTTCGTGTAACCTCCCTAATTGAAACCAACTCTGTCCCCTCCCCATCTCCATGTCGCCATGCTTTGTGCAATGTGTCTGCGCAGGTCAACCCACACCGAGGCAAGAATGAGGTGCTTTGGGGGCGCCTGGGTGGCTCAGTCGTTCAGCGTCTGCCTTCAGCTCAGGTCCTGATTCCAGGGTCCTGGGATCAAGCCCTGCGTCCGGCTCCCTGCTCCCTGCTGTGTTATTATATATATAGACATAGATACAGATTTTGAAATATATATAAATATATATCATATATAATATTATATTAACATGATATTATTATGTTAAATAAATAAATAAAAGCTTTTTTTTTTTTTAATGAGGTGCTTTGGTAGTGATACCATAGGAAGAGGACATAAATTTGAACAGAAAACATTCCACAAGACACCGCAGCTCCTTTTATTTTCCTGGATGCAATTTTCCTTGGTATTCTATACACAGAGCACCTCATCTCAGAATAAGCACAGGAAGGAAGGAAGGAAGGAAAAACAGAAGGAGAGAAAGAATGTTTACCAATAAAAAATAATAAAATGAGTAAATAGAATAAATAAATAAAACAAATAAAATAAAATAAATAATAATAAATAAAATAAATAATAATAAATAAAATAATAAATAAACCTCTCTTTGGAGATCTTGCAAATCCCAAGGCCCCAGAAAGTTAGTCTTGTAGCCCAGTGATGAAACAAAGCATGTTCGCTTAAAGTGACCAATTAACCAAGTCGCACATTCCTGTATCCAGCTAAGCGATCACAAGAGTCCTCTGGACATTACTACAGGAGCTCAGAGCAGGGTAAAGTATCCGGCTGGAGGAGACAAGAAAGGGGGCAAATCTCCTAGGCCTGATTATGAAGAACTCAGCGTAGTTGGGACCCTTTATTAAGAGCTGGACTATTTCTGTGTGAGTCCTTTGTTAGCTCTCTACCGCTTGGCCCCACTTTCTTATTCTGACAGCCTGTCTCTCCAGTGAGGGCTTAGCTACACACAGTGGACTTCTCTGCCATGTTTTTCGAGAGGGTGGCTGTCGACTTCTCCGCAGGAGGACGCATCTACAAGCCACATGGCTGGAGCCGGGTGAGAGGGGCATTTCCATAGCTCCTGCTCAACAGCCAGAGTTCACCATCTTTAGAAGGGAGTCAAGCTCCAAATCGACAGAGAAAGGAAAGTTAGGTCAGCTCAAGGGCAGTCGTAGTGAGAGTCCATGTCGACAGTGAGGACCCAGTCTCTTGGACGGCTGGACCAAGTCCGCCACTCTTTTACAAGTGTCTGGGGTGAAAACCCCCAATCCGCAGCCTGCCTGGGTGCTTGCGATCAGCTTCACCCAGCAACCTGCCTCTCAGCAACCAGCCTCTCCCTTGTTGCCTGAAGAGCCTGCCCCAAGCTCCACAGCACTTCCCTTCCAGCATACTAAAGCAGCAAGTAACAATGGTGGCTGCACATTTCTCTAATGGCCTGAATGATTTGTACGAGTATCAGAGCTGCCTCTAGAGCACCTGATTTCATTGGTCTGGGCTGCGGACCGGCCGCTGGGATTTTCCCAACCTCGCTAGGTGACTTTGGCACGCAGGCAAGTTGAGGTCCACTATCCTAAAGCATTGCTAACAAGAGGTCGTTATTTTTCAGATTCTAGCTGAGGTTTGGGGGTTATGAAGTTTTTATTTATTTATTTGACAGAGATCACAAGCAGGCAGAGAGGCAGGCAGAGAGAGAGAGAGGAGGAAGCAGGCTCCCCGCTGAGCAGAGCCCCGACGCAGGGCTCAATCCCAGGACTCTGAGATCATGACCTGATTCGAAGGCAGAGGCTTTAAGCCACTGAGCCACCCACGCGCCCCAAGTTTGGGGGTTATGAAGACATAGTTGTGGCAGAAGATGAAAAACAATTTGAAGGGACACCTGGGTGGCTCTGTTGGTTAAGCGGCTGCCTTCGTCTCAGGTCAAGATCCGAGGGTCCTGGGATGGAGGCCTGAATTGGGCTCTCTGCTCAGCGGGAAGCCTGCTTCTTCTTCTCCCTCTACCTGCGGCTCCCCCTGCTTGTGTACTCTCTCTCTCTCTCTGACAAATAAATAAATCAATAAAATCTTTAAAAAGAGATAGAGAGAAACAATTTCAAAATCAATTTTAAGGGGTACCTGCATGTCTCAGTGGTTTGGGTGTCTGCCTTTGGCTCAAGTCATGATCTCCAGGTCCTAGAACCTAGAGCTCCCTGCACAATGGAGCATCTGCTTCTTTCTTTCTTTCTCTCTGCCCCTCCCACCACTGCTCGTTTTCTCTCTCTCTCTTTCTCTCAAAATAAATAAATAAGTAAATAAGATCTTTTAAAAAACCCATTTGAAATTCTTATGTCCTCAAAAAAAAAAAAAAAAAAGCCCTCAATCTGTCCTCTCCCTTAGGAAGTTCGTCCTGCCTAGAGAGAGATGAACGCCAATAGCCGCTTGGTTCCACCTCCGCAGGCCCCTCTCTGCCCCACAAGTCCCCTTTCCACCCCGCTCAAGCACCCTGCCTCCAGTTCTGGCACTTCTGCACACCAGTCTCAGCCATGATATGATGCAGGGTACCCCAAAACTGCAGGAGCAAAGGACAGTGGGGTTAATGAAGTGACCGCTTGAACCCCAGCAGTTGGCCAGCTGCAAATCTGGCAATCTGGGAATCAGGCTGTGCCTTCCAAAGACAGCTGCAATATCCACAAGGATAATTCTGGATGCTCTGGCCAGCTGGGACTTCCAGGACTACGCAGGGATTATAGGATCTCTGGGTAGTTGGCAACACTTTCTTCCACCAGGTCTGGAGAGATTGAAACCCTCGCCTCCCAACATTCCAGAATGAGGTGCCCATCCTCCCCTGATCTGTTGTCTCTGCTCCCATGTCTCCTATCCCTGTACTTCCCTCCCCACTACTTCCCTAGCCCCTCACCCCAGTCCTAACCACACCACAGAAGCTGAGAACTTTATGCGGCCCAGGCAAAAATGAGAGATGAGCAGGCAGAAGAGGGGCACTGGTGACTGGGTTTTGTTATGAAGAGCCCATCGAAACCGCCATGTCCAGCATGTCTCAGCCACACCTGCCTACCACCATGCTCTACACACCAAACGACACCCTCTCCTGTGTGGAATTTGGAGGCCATCCAGATCAAACTCAAATAACTTCTTAAGTATTTGTCTTCCTGACACCTTATAACATGCCAGCCACTGTTCTAAGCACTTTAAACACATCATCCCCATTTATCACAGCTAGCCCGACCCCATGAGGAAGGTTCCGTAGATACCCTATTTCTCAGATGAAGATTAAAGCTTGAGAAGTTGAAATAACTCACCCAGTGTTTCAGCTGGTAATCTGGATTAGAACCACATTTAATTCCAAACCTTTCTCTATAATAAAAGAGTATCAGGCTTAAGATCATCTAGATCAGTGGTATGAAAGTTTTTTGGATTGTGTAATATTGTTATTTATAATAAGATAAAGATATATCTTCTTATAGTTGGCAGAGTTCCTAAAACCCTTGGAATTTCCTAAGTGATAAGTGCAAGTGTCTTTTGATATCCGCAACAAGTCCTTTACAATCACACCTGCATTTCTGTTAATAAGATGACTTTTGGAAAAAAGCATCTCAGGATGGAGGCTGGTTACCAGAGCCAACCATGTGATTAGATGGTGGAAACTTTCGATCCCACCCCCAAACCTCTAAAGAGGGGAGAGGACCTGGAGATTGAGTTCAATAACGAAGAGCCAATGATTTAATCAATCATGCCTCCATAATGAATCCTTCATAGAAACCCAAAAGGGCAGGTTTCAGAGACTTTCCATGTTAGTGACCTCATCCATAGACTGTAACAGTGAGGCAGTCCAGTTCCACGGGGACAGACGCTCCTGCACTGGGGACCCTTCTGTAGCTTTTCTCTAAGAAAAAAAAATTGTATCTATTTATTTATTTTAGGGAGGGAGGAGTAGAGCCGGAACAGAGGGAGAGGGACAACCAGACTCTGTGCTAAGCACAGACATCAACCTGGGGCTCGATCTCACAACCCTGAGATCATCCCTTGAGCTGAAATCAAGTCAGACACTTAACCCAGTGAGCCACCAAGGCACCCCCTTTCTTTACCTTTTCATCTGACTATTTATCTGTATCCTTTATAATATCCTTTATACTAAACTGGTAAACCTAAGTGAATGTTTCTCTGAGTTCTGTGAGCCACTCTAGCAAATTAATGGAACCAGAGAAGGAGGTAGGTAGAAACCGATCAATAGCCACTAGGTCAGAAGCAAGGTGACAACTTGGACTTGTGATTGTCATCTGAAGCAGGGCAGGGAACTGCAATCTTTTTTGGTAATGAGCTCTTCACCTGTGAGATCTGAGACTACCTACCCCTCAGAATTGAGTTAAATTATAGGACCCTGGAGCTCCTGGGTGGCTCAGTCGCTAAGCCGCTGCCTTCAGCTCAGGTCATGATCCCAGGGTCTGAGATTGAACCCTGCATCGGGCTCCCGGCTCAGCAGGAAGCCTGTTTTTCCCTCTCCGACTCCTCCTACTTGTGTTCCCGCTCTCACGCTCTCTCTCTCTGTCAAATAAATAAATAAAATCTTTTTAAAAAAATTATAGGATACCCAAGCAGTGCCCCCTGAGAGGGAGGTGGGAGGATGGGTGAGACTGGTGGTGGGTATTAAAGAGGGTACGTATTGCATGGAGCACTAGATGTGGTACATAAACAATGAATCTTGGAACATGAAAAAAAATAAAATAAAATCAAGATGTTAAAAAAATAAAACCAAAAAATAATAAAATTAAAAATAATAAAATACAAATAAAGAAAAAATAAAAGATTTATTTATTTTAGAGGCGGTGGGGGCAGAGGGAGAGAGAAAATCCTCAAGCAGACTCCCCATTGAGTGCAGAGTCCAGGACCCTAAGATCATGACCTGAGCCAAAACCAAAGGTCAGATGCTCAACCAACTGAGCCACCCAAGGGCCCCTAGAGCTCATGTCTTGCCCATAACAAAAATAAGTGTGAGACAGGCCGAAAGAGGAAGCAGAAGGTATTTTCTACTTCCCAAGTTATCAATAAGGAAACCAAGTTTTGGAATTGTCCCTTTGTTCGGTATCCTGTAAGTTTCTGTGTCCCTAGATCTGGAATGGGTAAGAGGCATGCATGGCTTTCTTTTGTAATATAGGGGAAGTCCACCAAGAGCAGCGAGTTGGGAAAGCTGAAAGTCAAGAATTGCATACGTGTGGTGGTTTAGCATTTGGGGATCATGCTTCTAAAATGTGTATCCATGTATCCATTGCCTTGAAAGTCTTAGGCGCCCTGGTCCATTTCCCACCTGAAGCTCTTTTACGCCATCCACACTGGACCAGCCTCTGCTACATCGCTCTCCGTCCGGGGAGCTCATCCTCTCCCAAAGGAGTTTGTTCCATTTTCAGGTTACTGAAGTCATTAGAGAGTGTCACAGGGGACCCCCTACCAAGTTGGATTCAATCAACCGATGAACTGAGTTGCTGGATTTACACAACAACAACGCAGACTTCTGATATCCCTGATTGAATCCTGGCTTTGCCTCTGAACATAGGATTTTGGACAAGTGTCTTCATCTTGCAAAATCTCATAATCAGATCATAATGCTGACCTTTCAGAATAATCCCTGTTAAAGATCAAAGATGATGGATGCAAATCCCCTAGCCCCGTGTCTGGCATATTGCAAGCATTAAATAAAGAACTGTTGTCATTCAACAGGTGACTGAGCCTTCTAACTGCTCCATCATCCAGCTCCCATTTCCCTGACTGTTCCGGAAGATAGGGAGACACTCAGTGAAACGAGTCACTGTAGCACAGAAACATTATTCTGCAGTGTGTCCCAATGGGCCAGCAGCGGAAGCCTTTTCAAAAGGAATGGAGGTGTGCAAGGCACAAGAGTGAGTGTTTTTCTTTACTTCTTGTAAGCATTCCAGATGACAATGTGAACCTTTGCCTTGAAATTTTGCCCTGTGATAACACTGAACTCAGTGACTTGCAGTATAGAAAATCCATCTTCTTAAAAAGATCCAGGCTTTAAAAAAAAAAAGAAAGAAAGAAGAAAGAAAGAAAGAAAGAAAGAAGGAAGGAGGGAAGGAAGGAAGGAAGGAAGGAAGGAATGAAGGAAGGGAGAAAGGAAAAAGAAAAGAAAACAAAAGAGAAAAGAAAAGAAAAGAAAAGAAAAGAAAAGAAAAAAATAGATAGATCCAGGCTTCTAGAATCTTCCTGAGGGAGGAAAGTCTTCACCATTGCCCAGGATCCCCGTCCCTGTTTTGGCAATCTCATGCATTAGCTCCTTTCATGTGCTGGGATCTCAATCTTGTAACTATGTGTGCACTTCTCCACTAAGTAAGGAACAGTTAATAAATATTTGTGTGTGGGGGGGGGGTGTTTGTGTTTTACAGTAACTGCCTTCAACCATATTCTGGCAAATCTTCTGCCTCCTTTTTCTTTTTTTAAGATTTTATTTATTTATTTGACAGAGAGAGATCACAAGTAGGCAGAGAGGCAAGCAGAGAGAGAGGGGGAAGCAGGCTTCCCGCTGAGCAGAGAGCCCGATGCAGGGCTCGATCCCAGGACCCTGAGATCATGACCTGAGCCGAAGGCAGAGGCTTAACCCACTGAGCCACCCAGGCGCCCCTCTTCTGCCTTCTTTTAATGACATCTTAGACTAAAGTACATTCTTGTCACTTTCACTAAAGGAAACCAGTCCCTTTTTGAAATGCCAATCTCCTTTCTCATCTGAAACTTGTCTCCCATCCCATCATCAGCTCATATGTGGAGAGGGGCCCTTGGAATGGGTGGGGGGGCACTGTCTGCTCTTTGGCTCCTTCTCCCCCCTCCAGCACCTTGGGGGGTATAAGTGGGGGATCCATGTTCCAGGTTAGTTCTGGTTCTCACATTCTTTCACCACTTACCTTCCCCAGTCTGACTACTCTGGTGTTGAGGAAGAGAGAAGAGAGAAGAAGACATCTCATAGAAGTTGGGTAAGGAGCAGACACCCTCTTCTCACTCTGACTCTTTTGCTTCCCTCTGATGCCAGAGGCCTCTGCTGACATGATGTTTTCCGAATAGATGATGTGCGTGGTGTCTGGGGGGAGATGTTTAGCTTCTGTCTTACACCCTTCATGTCTAAGAACCACACCTCCTATGGAAGGTAGCTCTCTGTGCCTTCAGCCCTCACAGAGGTCCAAGCCTCAAACCCACTTTCTGTGACTCCCATACCCACACTTAGCCACTATCAACACTCATGAAACCTTTCAACTTGCCTACTCCACACAGGGAGGGGAGAGAAAAGCCCCCCTGGGCCAGGTCCACACACTGCAATCATTTCCTTTGTTATCTTCCTTATATAAGCCGGGATGGGGGGTCGGTTGTAGGGCTATTGTAGAACATGGCAGGGATAGTTTGACCTCTGATTAAAAATTGTGAAGGGATTTGGGCCCCAAGTGGGCTTTGGTTCTTCAGAATATGAGGTCCCTACTGCTCTGTGCCCTCAGCAGAAAAAGCTGCCCTCAAAATCCTGCTACAAACCCATTACTGCTTGATGGTCAGAATCAAGGTCAAGAATGAAATCTCCTTCCCCATCACAACCCTACGCTGTCCTGTTCTCTATGAGAATGTGTGTCTCCACCTGAGAATCACTGGCCTCTACTTCTATAAGGTTCTCTCTTTGCATATTTAAAGCAATACTTTACATATCGGTTCTTAGGCCTCCAACTTATTCCAGACTGTACTTCCTTTAAACTTGTCACATTGAGCCTAAATATTTCCTCTGTGTTGCTCACCTGTGAACCCTGGATGACTGTAGTCTGTCTGCATAATAGATCTTTCCTCTTTTCTTTTCTTTTCTTTTTCTGTTCCTTCTTTTCTTTTTTCTTCCTGAGAGAGAATAAGCACGAGTAGGAGGCGCAGAGGGAGAGTCAAACAGACTCCAGGCCCAGAGCAGAGCCCCATGAGGGGCTCAATCCCATGACCCTGAGCTGAAACCGACTGTGCCACCCAGGCCCTCCATGGTAAAACTTCTAGTCTCTCCATTTCTGTAAATGTAGATCCTGTGCTCCCCATCCCTACCCCAACCAGATAGACATCAATGTGACAAGATAAAAAATGCTGAAACCCCTTAACCTCCAGAAGGTGGAGGTGATGATGAGTTAAAACTGAAGGTCTTCAGTGGAGATTAGGATCTTCTGTGGGGAATATAAAAAAGTGACCATGGGACACCCCGGGTGGCTCAGTTGATTAAGCAACCAACTCTTGGTTTCAGTTGAGGTGATTATCTTAGGATTCTGGAATGGAGACCTGCATCAGGCTCTCTGCTCAGTGGAGAGCCTGCTGGTATCCCTCTCTTTCTGTCCCTCCCCCTCCTCACACCCGCTCTCTAAAATAAATAAATATTTTTTTTAAAAAGTGACCAATGGGGGCACCTGGGTGGCTCAGATAGATGGTCGAGTGTCTGCCTTCGACTCTTGTCATGATCTCCAGGTCCTGAGTTAGAGCCCCATGTTGGGCTCCCCGCTTAGTGGGGAGTCTGCTTCTCCTTCTCCCTCTCCCTCTCCCTCTGCCTCTCCCCTGCTTGTGCTCTTTCTCTGTCTCTGCGTCTCTCTCAAATGACAATTTTTTTTTTAAGTGACCAATGTCCTTCCAAGGAAATAGACTTAAAAGATGGTGGTCCAGTTGAATTTCTTTTAAAGCAGGATTTTATAGCAGTGAAGAGAAAATACTGAAGTGAAACATGAATTTGCTTTCCCTGGTAGTTTTTAAAATAAAAGGCTGGGGGAGGGGTGGATAGAGACCTATCTGTTTGAATCTGCTTTGCTATGCTTCTTAGTGCTAACAAAGGATCGGCTTGGATTGACGAATTCATCCCACAAATAGGGATTGGGTGTTTCTTATACGTGAGGCGCTTTTGAAGGGATAGAGCTCTAGAGGTGAACAAATCAGGCAAAACAGAGAGTAAACAAGTAATTGGTGAATATGCTGTTGGCTAATGCGATAGGAGAAAACTCCGGAGAAAAACAAAAGGGGGCTGAGGGGTGGGGAGCGATGGGAGCCGGGAGAGGGCTCAGAGGGGTGACTGTTTTAAGTAGACTGAGAAGGAGACTGCTGGGGAAGGGGGCTGTGTGAAGAGTCTCTAAGAATCATTAGCAGATCCCAGTTGACTTAAGGGAGACCTGGGGGGGAGGGGGCGGGGGGCGGGGAGGAAGGGTGAAGGCAGAGGGGAAGCCATTGCTAAGGCCTGGAGGTGAGCGCAGACTTGGCACGTCCCAGCATCCGCAAACAGGGAGCGCGGCTGGAGCAGAGGCAGAGGACTGCGAGCGGTAGGAAACAGTAAAGGCAGATGATTAAGAGCTCAGATATGTCATTCTTTAATTTTATGATTCAATTCCGCATTCATGAACATTCCTACGCACCGGAAACAAAACCATGCTTGGGGGAGGTGGAGGATAGTGGGGAAAAAAAACCCACTAAAAGTAACTACAGAAAATTCTCAGTAATCAACTCTTTCGGGATAACCTTTGTCTCTCTTTCGGCCTAATACGATGTTTTTACGTTTCTTCTGCTAAACCAAGCCCTAGGCCACCCTAACTCCCTAGGAATCATTAAGTTTTCAAATTTAGGCATGGTTTTTCACTTGAGTGTAGGTCAAAACCCAACACAAAGCACTTGACGAAAAATTTAAGAGTAAATTAATTTAAGAGTAAATATAATGGGAAATTTTACAACATAACTCTGAAGGAGCGTAATAGGACAGCGTATTCACACAAAATCCAGAAACTTTCGCAGCCCATCTCAGGATCGCTGTGTATCCCGGATTTCCCTGGGACTTATGGTCCTGGGCAACAATTCTGCTACAAATGCTCGTCAATCTCTACAGACAGCTCAAAAAGAGGAGGCCTGGGTTTCTTTTTCTTTTGCTTCCTTCTCCCCTCTCCCCGCTACAAACCCCCACCCCACCCCCGTCCCAGCGGAGCCCTAAAGCATCTGAGTGAAAAGCCCTGCAGTTCATCAAGATCAAGGCAGGCATCATGTTTCAAGTTGAGGTTCAAAACAGCTTGCGCTTTGCTGAGACTTCTTACTTCCTGAAATCAGATGGCGCCTTTTAGGGCGACAGTGTGCTGAGTCATGGCGAGCTGCACACTCACTCTTTCACTGAAGGCCACCACCAGGCTGAGACCCCATTTCCCTCCTTGGTAGAAAGGGAACACAGGGACCCTGGCGAGGTACCCCTTCAGAAGTAGGTCCTGTGAAGTGACGAGACTCAACAAGAAGAATGATTTTACCTTCTCTCTCCTTGAGGAAGTTCGACAACTCAGAAGTAAGAAAAACTCTGCCTCTTATCTTTACACAATAGTCTTGAGAGGAAACCACTTTCTGCTGCCTAATTACCACATTGTTTATGTGAGGTGAGTGTTCATCCATTAAGCATATTCCTAAGCCATGCATGACTAAAATACGAAAATTCTAGCCCTCAGAGAGCCATTCAGATTAGGGCCCTAGAAGGTGAGGCCCAGCCCCACCTGCCCAGTCTTACCTGCAGACAGGCTTTGGTGAGTTAGTTTACCAACCCGTATAAATTAGCCTGTTTCACATAAATATCAAAAATTGGACATGTTCTCAAAAACTTGAACGATCTGGCAACACTGGACCAAAATTCCAGCATAGATACCAGTAGTGTGGCCCTTTGGACAGACCTTCAGATAGAAGGTGCCGGAAACACGTGTTCCCTGGGTTGGCGCCCACCTGGCTGATGCTCCTGCTTCCTCTCCCCACTAGTACCTGTCCCCGTGTGTATGTGCCCAGGAACCCCGGCTAGTCCAGCCACTTTAGCTGACAGATGAGGAAAGCGGGGTCTAGAGAATTTTATATTTTAAATTTAAAGGTCACTCAATTAGGTAAAAGCAGAGCAAGAAGCAGAATTTAAGTCCTCTTTCCAAGACATCCCCATCCCCCAGAGCTCTGGTTGTAAAAGAAATTGGGCCACATTTGAAGCAGTGTCTCAGATGATATTAGCTCTGAAGTTGTTTTAATTATAAATCATCACTGGAAACTAATGAAGGCATCAAAGCTGCGATACTGGTATAGACCAGAAGGGCTGGGGAGAAGTATAACTAGGAGACAGAACATTTCCTGGGGGATTTTAAATATAAGTAATCTATATTTAAAATATCATGATTTTAGCAAGTAACAGAGGTGGGGGGCTGAACAAAAATCACATCCTAATTTAACTATACTGAACGAATTAGAAATGACACTTCCCAGATTTTTCTTTACAAGTTTTTTTAATGCAAGAATTCTACCCTTCTATTGTTGATGTCATTAATCCCTGGTAATACCTATAATGAAAATAAATGAATAATTATTGAGACCTTCCAAGATTCTTTGTGATGAATGATATTTTCTTCATAAGGGAAATTTATGGGCCACATAAAAAATTTTTGTTTTCTAGGGGTAGGAATATAATGAATGTAGGTATAGTATAAAAGTATGCTGGCACTAATGATGCTGATGTTTATTCTTTTTCTTACTGCATTAATTCGAAATAGAAATGAGTTTTCCTGCATTCATTTTTCTGCATACCACTGGTGTATCATGATCATTCCATCCTGTTTCCCAGGAATATCCCATTCCACCTGCACCATTTCCAGAAACCTGTCACCTTGAAGGGGTTTAAAAAGAAAGCCAAAATATTTCTTTGGAAGACCTTATGTAATCCTGAAAATGACCCTCCGCACCCCCCCCAAACAAAAAGAGACAATTAGTAGCTAAATGAGGATCCACAAGCTGATCCTGACACACATGTGTCACAGGTCCCCAGTGCTCTCCACAGAGCCAGCAACAGGACTGGCTTTACATCTGACCACTTTAGCAGCCCTCTAAGCTTCGGTACAAGTAAGAGAATCTAAGGCAATCTGAGCACAATGCTGTTCAGTAATGCTTTAATACCATTTGAAATCACGGTTGCTAAAATTAAACTGACACTTGGCAGAAATTACCATAACACTTTCCATCATGGCGTCATGACAGGCAGAAAGTGTCTGCGTGGCACAGGCGGGTGATCAGAACGGAGCAGTGCACTCCAGGAGGGACCAACATGGGAGGCCACGTGGAGAAAGTCTGAGGGGGAGGTAAAATTGGAGACCCACAATCTCCAAAATCCCTTTGGAGAGACCCAGAAGTCGCAGCTCAAGTTCAAAGTTCGAACTTCTCTCTGCCTTCCTGTCATGTTTTAATTAGAGCAGGGAGGAGGAACTCAGCAGTCGGGCAACAAAAAAAAACAAAAAAGCAGGCTCTATTGTGTCATCTGCCCAAGTGGGTTTTCTCCCTCTCCTCCCCACCAACCTCAGGATCAAGGTAAACTTGTTCCAAACCAGGAGACTGCGCTCCTGCACTGGCAGGGGTACTTTTAAGGCAATGGAAAGGCACTGTTCTCCCCCTGGGGCCCACACTACTGCCTCTGTTCCGGCAGCATCTTGTTCTAACCTAAAGCACATGTCCGTTTCCTCACTACACAGCTCAGGAGTCCACTGCAGCGAAAGGGTTAAGCAAATTCCTTGCAACAAGACAAGGAAAGACTCCTGGAGCTGTGCAGGTGCAGAATTACAGCCTGCCAGAGCTCATCATGCCCGATTCCCCAGCCCCTGCACCGGGTATCAGAGATACTTGTTTTCCAGCTTAAAAAAAAAAAGAAAGAAAGAAAGAAAAGAAAATGAAACAAATTTTCTGTTCTCTCAGCACAGAACAATGCACACAGTAGATGCTCTCCAAAAAAAAAAAAAAAAAAATGTTGAGTGGTCAACATGGTGTTGGAAGATTTCATCAGGGCTTTCTCCCACCCTGCAATTCCCAGCGTGACTTGAGGCTTCCTAGCCCCCACAGGGCAGGCTCAGGGCAGATGGGCCAATGCAACAGTCAAAGGGCTGTGTCTCCTGGTGGGAGTCAGGCCAAAGCTCGGCACCATAATGGAGTCACCTTATTCAGCGCAAATTCACAGAGTTCAGGATTCCAAAAATAATGAAGTCATGAGACATAAGAAAACTGGTGGCCAGGCAAAATGAAAAGGAGAGAAAATTTCTTTTCTGAGCCAAGAAAGGGAAAGGCCAAGGTATGTAAGACATATGCAGCGAACACTTTGTTCTTCCTTTTTTATTTAGTCACAACACATCAGTACAACAGAGGCCAAACTCAGTTCAGTGGAGGTCGTTTACATTATACCTGCTAAAAGAATAAAGCTGTAAAATGATGCTTTTCTAGCCTGAACCAAATTAAATCAAAAGAAGGCTGGAAAGCCCTTTGAATATCTCAACAACCACATGTCCATGCACCGAAAAGGAAAACACAACCCTAACATTTCCAGTTAAAAGAAAACCTAGCAGTTCTGGGAAGAAGTAGGTTATGCATTTAACAGGTTCCACTGGACTGTTCCATTGACCGCTTGCACCCCGAGATCACTTATCCATGTTAACACTTGTGAATTTGAGATCCGTGAGACTGGAACTTCATTGCATTGCTTGGGGCTGGTGAATGCAGGCATATTCTATGCAATTACCTTCCATCTCCTCCCCACCAACTCCAAAAGAGATCTGGCCTACAAGTGGCTCTCTCCTCCCTAAGCCAGAACAGCCAAACCCTGGCAGATGACACCAGTTGGTCATATGGACTCAGGGCCCCTGATGGTTTATACACTCACCTGACTGCCGCAGGAGGCAGAGAATGAACTCATCTTCTTTCTTGGATAAAGCTGATCATCTGATTTGTCAACGCTTTGTTCAGAAATATAAAATTCAACGTAGATCCTTCCCCCCGCCCCACAAAGGAATATTATTCATACAACACCTTAATTGTCAAAATATTAACAAATAGCATCATGTTAACATTGAACTTAGTGGTGTGGAAAATTAATTCTAAAAACAGATTTCAACTATACAAGAAGAAAAACAGAACGAAATACTAAATGTTAAAATTCCCCAAACTTTGAGGGAAAAACGGGATCATTCTGAGACAGAGAGGTTTACAAAATAATGAGGCATAGAACAAACCTATTACCAAGTGTTGGTTTATACTCACTATTTCAATTTACTGTTTGGAACAAAATTTAACAACTAGTTTTTTAAAAACTGCTAATACGTGACATGATAAAAAAATTTTAAAAAGAAAAAGTAAACCAACAAACCTTTAGTCTTTCAACAAAATTTATCTGAAAGTGTACCTTTTTCCTTTTTACTGTTACTGACGACTTTAAGGTGATGTTGGCAACAGCCCAGCTCAGCTGGGATTTTAAGTGTTCCCCTCCCTCATTCTACAGCATCAGTTCTTTAAAAAGCTCCAATCTCCGTTCCCCAAGGTCTATAGGGTTTGCCAAGGTTTGCTGCCTGCGTGGGTGCCGAAGGGCTCAGTGCATTGGGAGACAGTAAGTGAAAGGAACCAAAGGAGAAGGGGAAGGCCGACAGGGAAGCCACGGAGGAGAGCAGGGGCGGCGAGAGTTTGGAGGCGGTGGTGACCACAGGGAGCACCGGTCCGAGGCCGCCGCTAGGGGGCGCCCGCAAAGCCGGCGCCTCTGGATGTGCGGAAGCCAACCTGCCCTGGTGGTGTGGTTCCGTGGGCGAGGCCGTGGTGCCAGTGTTCCCGTGGCCGTTCTGGGGCAGCAGCAGGGGGTGCGCGACGTGCGGGTGATGTCCAAAGGCGCTCCCCCAGGGAATGTGTCCAAGGCCTGTGTGGGCGCCGCTGGCCGCTTCCCGCTGGGAGGCGTAGTTGTTAAGATGTGAGACCAGTCGAACTCGAAGCGGGTCAGAGGCATCTAGTCCTTCAATGATGCTCAGATAACGGGCAACTTCTGCCAGACACTCCCGAAACCCCAAACTCCGATAGTCCATTGCAAGGGCGTGTGCGTCAAAATAGCCTGAGGGAAAGAACAAAAGAAAAACCTTAAAGCTTTGCTCATTTCCCCGCATGCCTTCAGTACCAAAGGCAGCCCTTCCTAGCAAATAAATACGTACAGCCTTAAAAACGGCATGCACGGGTTCTTATGAAGGTCCAAATATTCGGGAGTCGACCAAAGTCTTTGCATTAATCAACAGGAGAAGTATGTCTTTGCTAATGCAAGTTCAAAGCCCAATTAGAAGCTGCTGAGCAGAAAGTGGAATTATACCCTACCAGCAGATGAAACTATGCTCATTCCTTTAATGTTTCCCCCCAACAACAACAAAAAATACATCAAGGACAGAGAAACCACAGAACAGTGAAATTCATTAGACACACAGATGTAAGTTATCATCATGGAGCTTTTAGGCACTTGGTCCTGAGTAAAGCATTTTCCGGCTGGAGACAGACACACAGACCCTGGTCTACTATCTTCTGTTAGGTTTTCTCTAATTAACCACAACAGGTTTCTTTCCTCAAGAGTCATGTAGGAGCTTACTTTTTAATGCTGTCGATAAAATAAAGACCATATACTTTAAAAAAAAAAAAAGTCTTTTTCTCAAAATGTCAATAAACAAATGTGGTGAAATCTACTTGATCTTAATCAGGACTGTTACAACTTTAGGGCACCTCTCACATAAAAGGTATTCTCCAAAAGAAGGCGCATTAGTTCACTCCAAAGAGGACTAGAGTGAGGAATTCACTGGAGACTATGTGCATTTGCAAATGCCTTGACCGGCGACTGTACACGCCACACAATTCTCTCCCCACCCCCAAAGCACGCAGCAAAAAAATAAGGCAGCGACTGCACCAAAGCTGGCCTGCAGCGGCTGCTTATTCTACCCAGAACACTCAGGGCCGCCACTAGACTTGCCACTACAGTGACATGTACCTTTCCCTCCTGCAGTGTGCAGCATTTTCAGGTGATCCACGGTCATCTGGAGGATTTCAGCTTTTTCTAGCTTAGCAGATCCCTAAAGAAGAATATGGCCAAAAAAGAAAAAAAAAATTATTTGGCACCAAGTGCCTTTGGGGGAAAAAATTAAAATAGGCACGCATGTATATGCTCTCTAAATCATAAAAGTACAAACTAAAGCAAAATGGGTTGTCTTCGCAAAATATGTTGGAATCTGTATGTGATTCATCTCTAGCACAAGCAATATGGTTATTTTTTGAGACACAGATGAGGTTCAGATTAATGAGGGTAAGGATTCCAAAGGTGTGGACAGCTACGGTGAGAGCTCTACGCACTTTTCTCCATTACCTGCTTCTCAAAGGCACTGGGTACCAGCCGCCTCAGCTCAGACAAACTGTTATTAATCCGGTCCCGTCGGCGCTTCTCGATGATCTGTAGAAAGCAGGCAAAACAAAGGGGGATATTTCCATCAAGACTGTAAATTTCAAAATGAAGCAAGGTAGTTCTTTCCATTAATTAATAACAAGACAAGAAGCACTGTAAAGAGACTCACGCCTCTTCGTCGTTTCCTGGCCAAGATCTGTGAAGATGTAGTTGGGGACATGGAACCTAGAGCCGAACTCAAGTTTCTGAATGAAAGGAGGAAAAAAAGAAAACAAGAATCGCTGTTAAGCGAGGGGAGGTGATATGAGGGGGTCTCCCCCACGCCCTCCGCGCACTCAAGACTGTTTTGGCAACTTGGGTTTGGAAGCGCCTCGGAGGTCCTTCACCCCGGACGGCGGCCGGACCGAGATGCGCAGAGTCAGAGGAGGGCACCGACGTGCCCCGGGCCCTCGCCCGCTGTAACCGCGGCCAGCCGACGCTCGCCTCCTGCCCAGGTTCCGCGCGGCCGCGGCCAACTCACCCATTCTCATCCGCACTCTCCTTTTCCACTTCGATGGTCTCGTCCAGCTCGCTATCCGAGGAGCTGTACTCGGGGTGGGCTCGCTTCATGCTGGCTGCGTGGGGGCTCCGGGGGAGGGTTGGCGCGGCGGGCAGGGAGGAGTTAACAGCAGCGGCGCCTCTCCGCGCTCGGGGGCTCGCGTTCCGCACACACTGATCCCGCTCACGCTCAGCCTCCGGTTAAAATTCAACCATCCCTTTCCCACGCTGCGCCCCTACTCAGGTCCCGGGGGAGGGCAGGAGGGGTGGAGGAGGCGGGCGAGGGGGCGGAGGGGCGGGGCGGCGGCTCCAGGGCAACAGCCTCCCCTCCGCCAACCGGCTTCTCGCTCCGTTGATTGGCAGCCGCTCCGGGGAGGGACCAGAACAAGGCTGAGGGCGAGGGCGAACCCCGCCCCCGCCCTCCACGCCGGCCCCTGCCCGGCGGCGGTGCGTCGGCTCGGCGGGGGGTCCGCTGGCTGGGGGGGGGGGGGGGGGGGGGGGGGGCTGTGCAGAGGAGGCGCGGGCGGCTGTGGGCCGGCGGCGGGCAGGCGGGGGAGGCCGGGCGGGGACACAAGCCCGCCGGCGGCCGCGGCCCCGCCCCGCCCCGCGCGCCCCGATTGGCCTGGACGCACGCCAGGGCCGCGCCTGCAGCGCCGCCGGTGAGCCGCACGCGCCGCGGGCCGTGGGAAAGTGCCGGCGCCACGGCCGCCAGCCAATCCGGGCGGTCGGCGGCGGCGACGGCGGCCGCGCTGGCGGCGGCGGCGGCGGCGCTGGGCGTCCGCATGAATGGAGAAGAATGGGCAGGCGGGGGAGCGGGGCCGCGCGAGGGCGCGCCGGCGGAGGCTGGGCGGCAGCGGGCCGGGCCCCCCGTGTGAACCTGTAATCGGAGCCTGGGCGCCGGGCAGCCCCGGAAACCGCCGCCCTGCGCCGCGGTAAATCTCGGCTGCGGGGCCACTCGTGCCCGGCAGCGGGAGGCGCGCGCCGCTGGCGGAGCCGGGCCCAATGCACCTGGCCGGGTGGCGCGCCGGCTGCTCCGTGGGGGCTGCAGGGCGCCGGCGGGGAGCACAGCCCATGCACCGCCGTAGTGGCCACCAGCAAGACGTGGTTTCTGGGGATGTCGTTTTTCGTTTTGGGGGTGGACCGTGTCCCCACATGCAGCCAGTCTCGCTTCTGCAGGGCTTCCCATCCTCCAGAGTGGAATGAGTACCCTGTGCATCTAATTTCCGGGCAAGTGGAACGCTTGTTTTCTCGGCTGACTAGGTGGAAAAAAAAAAAAAAAAAAGACCCCTGGGGATATCCATTATGGGTTTTTTTTCTGTTGTTGTTTTTTGTTTCTAGGCTTTGGCGGCCAGATCTCTCAGCGGGCGACAGGGTGGCGGGGCTGGGCATTTGCGTCTGAGGCCGCCCTCTCTGCGGGAATGCACGTCTCTGACCCTTAGACCACGCGCGCGTACACACACACACACACACACCCCACATCTCCGGCTTGGGTTCTTGGCGTGTACTGGGAGCTCTGCGAAGCTACCCAAGTACTCCAGAAGATACTGGGGGAGAAAATTGTGTATCTCTGGCCTGATTCCCTATTTGAGGATTTGTGGAAGCGGCCGGATGGGTGTTTTGAATTTGGAAATCCAGGGTTCTCTATCACTTACAAAGGAGCAGAGCAATTGGTATTCCTCTCAGGTCCGTTCTTTGGCTGCTGACCTTGCAGTCCTGTCAGTGAGGGAGCACTTGATAGATACTGAGGATAAGAAACGTTTTCTCACTTTTGCAAATATCTTCACCGTTTCTATCCCTGCCTAGTCAGTGAGTCGTGAGCCCAGTGCCATCTTAACACATTTGAGGCGCCACAT
Source organism: Lontra canadensis (assembly GCF_010015895.1). Classification (NCBI taxonomy): domain Eukaryota; kingdom Metazoa; phylum Chordata; class Mammalia; order Carnivora; family Mustelidae; genus Lontra; species Lontra canadensis. Next base: position 10,064,070 of record NW_022631031.1, on the reverse strand, counting down.
CCTCTGAATGGCCTGAGCCTAACCGGTGTGTTGGGATTTTAACCCCTCACCTCCACACACATATTATTCCGCCTCCAGGTTCCCACTGAACTCTTGTTTCACTTCACCTCCACCTCCAGGCCCTCACTCCTTTTCCTGGTCTCCTCTGCTTCCCTCTCTAGGCTGGGTCCCTCCCTCAAGCCATGTTGGATTTTTTTTTCTTGTCCTTGTGGCCTGATATCCCCCCCACATGCCATCTGTCAGTTGTCCACCCAAGATCAACCCCATTTTCTGCTTACTCTGCCCATACGCACAGGTAACAGCTCTTTGGGGTTTGACAGAGGTTCAGCCTCCCAAACTCCTTTCCAGCCTCCACAGTCTTCAGTCAATCCTATCGTTCACTGGCACCTGCCTCTTCCCTCACCCCCAGAACCTGATGGTCCAGGCATAGGAAACCCTCCACCTCTCCCCTCTGCCGTCCAGAAGTCCCTCTGACGTTCATTTTCTTCCCCCTACCCCAGAAATTAGTGTGTCTCCTCCCTCTCTGTGATTCCGTGGTTCCCAGCCTCTGGAGTCTACAGAAAGTGAGCCTTTCCTGCTTTGGCCCATTCTTGCTGCCTTGCAGGGGCATGGGCAGGCTGCAGATAGGTGGGCAAGAGGAAAAGACAACATTGGGGCTAAGGATTCCTGATTCCACACGAGTACCTAGGCAAATTATTTCGCTCAGATTCACTATTACTTTCTGTCAAAAATGAGGTTTACATTAAAACATTACCTTTCTCCTGCTTCTCAATCTTGACTCTCATTTACTCATCCATCCAACTAATACTGAGGTCTTCTGTGTGCCGGGCCCTGTGCTAGGGCTTGAGAATGCAGTGGAGACCCAAGAGTGGCATGGCCCCTGCCTTTCTAGAACTCACATCCTCCTCTGGGGAAAGGGGAGTGCGGGGTGGGGGGGAGCTAGACAATGAACAGGTGAAATCGCTGTAGGTGTGCTAATGCTCGAAAGCACCTTTTGCTAAAGAAAAACAAGGGGGTGAAGATATGCCATGAGGTCTGGAAAGGACTTTTCTGAGCTTGGGAAGGCACTTAAGAACTAGGCAGTTCAGTTAGAGCCACCAAAGAAAGGGCTGTGGTCCTGCCATGGGTAGCAGAATCACAGGAGAGAGTTGGACTGAGAGTATGAGGCCGAGTTTTCTGCCACCTGCCAACTGGAGAGGTTTCATCCCCGGAGGCCTTGAGTAAAGCACGGCTGTCAACTTCTTAGCAGTCCCCTGAGCAAGACACAACCTGCAAAAGTGACCTGCTCTCCAACCCAAGGGGGGCTGCCTAGACCTGGCCCCTCAGGAAAGGGCCTTTTTCCAAAGAGGGAGTGTTTTTCATAGTCTACCTGTCCTGTGGTAGCAGCCTCTCCAGATTTGCACACGAGCCCATCTCCTGGTCTGTCTGTGGAATCTGGGTTTATTGACTCACTTATATCCAGCGTGTTGCCTTTTTCTGTGTTCTCTTGCAGAAGGGATGATGCTCCAGACACCTTGGAAGGTATAGGTGCTCCGTATTTTGGAATTCACTCACAGGGCCAGGCCCAGGTAGGGCCTTCCCACAGTTGAACCAGTGCGACCTCCAGAGGGAAAGAGCCCATTCTCAAACTCCCAAGTTCCAGCATTTCTGGATGAAAGAGTATTAAGGGTGGCCAACTGGCTGGAAGTGACACAAACAGTGGCTGGGTAGGGGACTGCCCAGGAAAAAGCCCTGAATCTTCAGTTGTCCATTCATCAGAGGTTTGGCCACTGTCAAGGTCCCTACCTGAGTGTCCTAGATGAGGCCCTTTCTCTCAGTTTGCTAGGGAGCACAGGCGATCTTGACTGTAAGTGCTAGAAATGGTATGCAGGAAGGCAAGAGACTATACCAGCACCCCCCAAAAAAGAGAGGGGCTGCCTCACAAAGAGAGGGGCTGCCTCACTCTGGTCTTTTAGGCAAGTTGCTTCTTTATCCAGGCTGAAGCAAAACACCTTTGTTAAAACCACTTTCAGGTGAAGTCAGCCAGTGTTGGAGACATCTGAGTCTTGCTTATGTAGTCACTTGCCACACTTGTATAAAGCCCCTACTGTGTGCTGGGCACTGAGCCAGGCCTGGAGCAACGAGGGGAAAAGCCCACAGTCTTCATCGAGCTGCTCACACGAGGGTGTGGTAACGATTCCGTCAGACTAGCTTTAGCCGCACAACATTGGGCAAGTTACTCAACCTCTTTAAACCCCGATTCTCGTATCTGTAAAATGGGGATATTCATAATCGTGATTTTCCGGTGTCATTTTATATAAGATCAGGTCTATCAAGCATTTTAATGGTGCTTGGCCAAGAGGAAGCAAGCACTTAATAAACAGCTGCTGTCTTTATGAGCTAATAATATGCCTGATTCACCGATGAGTAAAACTGAGCACCGGGTTACCCCTCGGTTTTCTTCTGATGCTCTGTTACACATCTAATGAGGCTGAAAGGAGGAAAGAATTATTATCTAGTAATTGGATATATTAAAAACAGTCTCTGGAAGGGCACCTGGGTGGCTCAGCGGGTTAAGTCTCTTCCTTCAGCTCAGGTCATGATCTCAGGGTCCTGGGATGGAGCCCGCATCAGGTTCTCTGCTCGGCGGAGAGCCTGCTTCCCCCTCTCTCTGCCTGCCGCTCTGCCTACTTGTGATTTCTCTCTCTGTCAAACAAACAAACAAAAACAAAACAAACAAAAACAAAAACAAAAAAAACAGTCTCTGGAAAGTAATATCCTTTAAAGATAACGAGAAAGAACCCGTGCATTTTGCTAAGAGCACTAGACTATTTTGAGTAGAGCTTAAAATAAGCATCTGCTATTCATTATTAGTGAAAGTTGTGTTTTTTGAGTTTCTTGTTAAGGAACATCCCCAAGCCCGCGGTGCTATAAATGTGTGCATAAATAAGTTGCATACTTAGGGAGTTCAGAGATGGCTCCTTTAGGAGAGAACACCCCAAATCAGAAACTGCAAGACAAAAATCGCCCCAAACTGTCATACCGAAATTTTGACCGAATGCCAGTTTCCCTCTGTGCCTCACTCTCGCTGCTTTCTGTGGCTGCTGCCTCAAACGCCAGATTGCCTTGTGGCCTGTCATGCCACGCAAAAGCGCATTTCCACTATCAACTCCCCTAATTGAGGTCAGATGTAAGACGCCTTGGCGTTCGCCCCGGGGGAATTGCTTAATTGGAAACCCAGCAGGCAGCCGTGGGTCCATGGGGAGAAGAGGCTTCCAAGCTGCCTGCTGGGGTTAAGGGACCCTTTCCTAGCTCTGCGCCCTTGAGCCCACCTCTTTCCTCCCAACCTGTTTCCTCATCGATAAATAATCCCTCTGCTTTGGTTCTGTTTCGTTTTGGGTTTTTTGAAAGGGAAAATGAGACAAAGCATTTTGTAAAATGCTGCACACGTGTTATGTCTCATGCTTGTGAGTTATGATGATGGTGGTGGTGGTGGTTGTAACACGGGCTGCTCCTCCCGAGCTCTGCCAGGCTACCTAGGAGGATGCTTCTGTAAACTCTCCTAGCTCCCGCCAGAGAATTCCTCCAGGAGGAGCCATTCTGTCTTTCAAAGGTAGGGGGTGGGTGGTATTTAAAATGCTAAAGTGCATTTCACAGACCATTAATCTCTCAAGACTCTGTAAATAAAAGAATCTGTTTTCAAATACCTTGGGGAAATTCTTGGAGATCTCAGGGCGCGGGAGAGAGAATGGCTCTGAGAAGTTTTTAGTAAGGGACCCTCATGGACATGTGTCTAACTCAGCACTTCCCCAACTTTGGACCCATAAGAAAATTAAGCATAAGTGAAAAGCAACTTAATAAAAAGTATTGTTGAGTCCTGGTTATATAACTTCTGCTTTGAAAGTTCTTTGCTAACTACTTTGTGAGACCAATTCCTTCTAGAAATTTATAAAAACTTTTTTTTCCAATATGGAACACGCATTTGTGTGTTATTCTTGTGCTGGGGCCATGCTAATCTTTCTACATAAATTCGTTGTAATAGCAGACATTTTAATGGCACTTACCATATGCCAGGCACAGTTTTAAAAACCTTTTCTATAATGAATTGAATCCTCACACTAAACCAGGAAGGAGGAATTATTATTTTTCTTGGTTTTCACGGAAGAAGATAGGAAATTTGCCCAAAATTGTATCTGACTCCATTAGGGGTTTGATTCCATGACACCCTCTTTGCCTCAAAGAGTAATTTCCAGAGTATTCTTTCCTCCATTAAAATGACGCAAATAGTAATTTACAACACAGTTTTTGCAAAGTAATTCAACTACTAACTTGTAATATATTCTTTTCATTATTTAAAGAATTCAACTACTTTTTATTTCCAGACTTTCAAGACAGCTCTGGATATAACTGAGATCAATCTTAAGGTGTCACAAAAGCAAGTTTGCGGTCTCTCAAACTTGTGTTTGTGGACACCTCTGAACCTGCACCCAGTTACCTTCAGTGGAAGGGAAGGCTTGTGATCCTAGACACCGAAAGGCTCACAGGGAGGCCACAGTGAGGTCTGCAACTTCACTAGAGCCAAGTATTCCATAATTTGGCATTTCTGCATTCATAGATGCTTATTACAAATAAGTCTTTAGTGATTTTAAATTATCAAAATGCAAAGTGTGGCAGGAGGTACCAGGTGAGCCCCCAATCAGAACTCATAGACTCTGTCTTTGAAAATAGCAGGCTAAAAAAAAAAAGAAAAGAAAAGAAAAAAGAAAATAGCAGGTTGCTAACCTCCTAGCTTGTCTGTGTTCCTGAACTGATATACACTGGAGCTTTGGTTTTAAATGGAAAGGAATGTTGTTGAGTGTTTTTGATTTTCTTACGTTTCAATTTAGGGGCCCAGGGCAGAGATAAGGAAAAAGAGAAGAGCTGAGGGGATTGACTTTGAGTCTCAGAAGAGAGAAGGATTAGGACCCAAAGCTGAAGGAGCGGTTAGTGTGATTACTCTGGGGGAAAAAAATAATGCTGACCAGCACCCCAGTGACAACATGATTCAGACTGGGATGGGGTCACTCTGCAACCCGCACCCACTCCTCCATGCACATTTAGCACCAAATGGCACTGTAAGTGTGCGGGGTAATGTACCAGCGGGGAGACTAGGGGCTCAGCAAGGCAAAGGCTTAAGGAGGCCCCGGCAGTGATGACCTCAGTCCTGAATATCAAGGAGGCACCACCCAGGTAGGGCTGAGTACTTAGAAAGGGGTCAAAATCTGACAGGCAGGAAGGGTTACGTTGTAATCTGGGTATTGATGTGACTTTGTTTATATTCCAAGGCTAATGGGTCCAGGCAACATTCCAATCACAAGAGCGAAAATGAAGTGAAAGATGTTTGGATATGATCCTTCCATGTACTGAATTATGTCCCCCCAAATTTCATATGTTGAAGCCCTAATGGTATTCGGAGACAGGGCCCTTAGGAAGTAGTTGGGTTTTTTGTTGTTATTGCTTTTTGGGATTTGGGGGGTTGGGCAGAGAGACTCTGAAGTGGGCTCTGTGCCCAAGGCAGAGCCTGACAGAGGGCTCAATCTCATGACCCTGAGATGGTGACCTGGGCAGAAATCAAAGAATTGGACGCCTAACTGACTGAGCCACCCACGTGGCACAGCAGTAGTTAGGTTTAAATGAGGTCACAGAGCGGGGGCCCTCATGATGGGATTAGTGCCCTTAGAAGAGATACCAGAGAGCCTGCTCTCTCTCTGCTGTGTGAGGACACATTGAGAAGGCAGCCTTCTGCAATCCAGGAACTGTGAAAAAATAAATCTGTGTTGTCTAAGCCACCCAATCTATGGTATTTTGCTACGGCAGCCCAAACTGAGAAAACTCCTATTTCAAAATTTATAGAATGTTAATATATATATCTGTAAGTAGGCATTTCTGTTATAGATGTGTTCTATTCCACAGCTTTTAGAATCTATTTTCCTTTTCAGTAACTGAAAGAGCAAAACAAAAGGTTTTTACAAATGTTTCTACTTAAAAGGTCCCATTTTATAGCATCAAAGATATATTTCTATTTTTGTCTTTTTTTTTAAGTTTTTATTTACTTGAGAGAGAGAGAATGAGAAAGAGCATGAGAGGGGGCAGGGTCAGAGGGAGAGGTGGGGAGTCTACCTCTAAGCAGGGAGCCCAATATAGGACTCGATCCTGGGACTCCAGGAGTATGGAGTGTGACCGGAGCAACTCAACCAACTGAGCCACCCAGGTGCCCATATTTCTATTTTTCAGGGACTTTTCTTTTTAGAACACCTTATTAATTATAAGTTAATGAGATCAGATAAGTATTTATCCCCCAAATGGCAAAGGGCTTAGTTTTTCTGGTTAGTATCACCATTTTTTTAAAAGATTTTATTTATTTGACAGAGAGAGAGGGAGAGAGCACAAGCATGGGGAGCAGCAAAGGGAGAGGCAGGCTCCCCACTGAGCAAGGAGCCTGATGCAGGACTCCATCAGAGGGCACTGGGACCATGACTTGAGCCAAAAGCAGATGCTCAACAGACCGAGCCACCCAGGAGCCCCAAATCTTTTAAAATCATAATAAGTTATTCCGTCCCCTAGACTACCCACAAAGCAGGGAGCCCGACTGGGGGCTCAATCCCAGGACCCTGGGACCATGACCTGATGCAAAGGCAGATGCCCAACTGACTGAGCCACCCAGGTGCCCTCGTATCACCATTTAACAAGAGCTTGGGTTTTCAGTCTGGAATCTTCCTTCCCGTCCCTCTACTTTTTGAGATACTCATCAAATGACAATGAAATGAAGAGATGGTTCATCTCTGCTGCAAGTTCGCCCTGTAGGGAACTACTGAGCCTCTCACCAGCACATGAGACACAGGAACCCAGGAAGGCCTTCTACCTCCTCTCGCCATTGTATGAAATCCCCAGAAGTGGGACAGAGGTTTCCTCTGGCCAGTCTAGCAACTGTGGCCATCCCTCTGTGAATGACCTTCTGGACTGCAGTGGGCAGATCACTCACCCCCCCCAAAAGTACCCTCTGGAGAACACAACTTGTTTCCTCAGATTTTCATAAAATGTACAATTGAATAAATTTTTCTTTTACCATCTAAAGACACTATAAAATATTTAACTATTTTGGCTGTTTGGGGTTTATGTTCATTACACTGCATTCAGTAATTACAATACAAAGTACATAGAGTAAAGTTAATGTATTTTTTCCACTGGGGGAAAAAACAATAGAAACAGAAAGATGAGTTGGCAGAATTTTTCATAGGGTTTAACACATGCCAGAATTTTTGAAAAGCAGAATGTATCTGGCTCTTAAGGAGCTTGATTTGTCTTTGTTTCTATGAGCTGTAACCTGTCACTACCTCTGTCCATACACTGTTATCATAATAAATACTGAAGTGCTTCTTAAAACTTTTATCAAAAGTACGTACACTTATCTAAGAATCCACAGCTCTGAGTTAAGTTTTTGTCCTCTGTAAGATATATGACTCTCAGTAAATTTCCACACCCAGTTTTAAGAGTTCATTCAGTATTTGGCTGGTGTTAGTGAAGCAAACTGAAAAAAGAAATTTCCAGTATTCCTTAAATTGGTCACCTGAGCCAAAATTTCTGCTATCAGCCCATGTTAAACTTTTTAGTATTTAATTCGTACCACCTTAGTGTCTAAAATTTCCATTTAAAACACAGACTTAGGGACGCCTGGGTGGCTCAGTGGGTTAAGCCTCTGCCTTTGACTCGGGTCATGATCTCAGAGTCCTGGGATCGAGTCCCACATCGGGCTCTGCTCTGCGGAGAGCCTGCTTCCTCCTCTCTCTCTCTGCCTGCCTCTCTGACTACTTGTGATCTCTCTGTCAAATAAATAAATAAATTCTTAAAAAAAAATAAAATAAAATAAAACACAGACTTAAAATACACACACACACACACACACACACACACACGATTTTGCTTTACAGTTGTTAAACGCTAAGAGTTTTCTACACAGGGAGGGCCGGGGTGACTCAGTCAGTTAAGGACCAACTCTTGGTTTCAGCTCAGGTCATGATCTCAGGGTTGCAAGATGGAGACCCATCAGGCTCTGTGCTGGGCATGAAGACTGCTTAAGATTCTCTCTCTCCCTCTGCTCCTTCCCCCTTGTCTCTCCCTTTCTAAAGTTTTCTACACAAGTCACCATATTATAGACTATAAATATTTGTCTTTCTTCATTTGGACTGTGTGGCCCACAACACTGAACTGAGCAAACACACCAAAAATCTTAAAGAAGATTCAGCAAGAGCATATCATAGGGTCATTTTTCTCAGCATTTTCTCTCACTTTTTTTGGAACAAGACTGACAGGATCCCACAAGGCCATCCATATTGTTTTCTAGGAGGAATTTCCGTATCGCTTTCTCCATGGGTTTGTTCATGAAATCTGGTCTCCAGGACCTGCATTTTAAGGGCAAGCCAGGGAGTGAGAGTATGTGGGTCATGAATAAAGAAAGAAGTGTGCGAGAGTAAACATTTCGATGCGATAGGTCAACAGCAGCTAGCTGCCTTTATTCCCTCTACCTGTGCTTGTAGCATTTATGGAGTTAGGAGAGAAAACAGGGGAGGGTGTGGTGGTCTGTGCCTAAGTAGGGCAAAGAGGGCCCCGGGTGCAGCAGAGGGAGGGAGCAATGAAAAGTGATCACCACACCCAGGAGGACAGAGAAAGTGAACCAGCACAAGACACTCCAGCTGGGCCAAGAAACAGAAGGGGGACTTTTGAATCCCCACCACACATAATTGAGGTGATACAGAAAGAAATACACACATATAGGAGAAAGAAGGCCTGGAGTTGGAGAATCCGCTAGCAATGAACCTGGATTCAAGCTATGGTTTCAGGGAGGGAAAGAAAGAGGGAAAGGAATTCTCAACTAACTGGAGCATTACTTGGCGTGCCTTCAGGAGGACATGTCAGAGCCCCGCCAGGGAGAGAACCAAGAATCATTCCCAGACTTCTTGCTCTAAAATGGTGGTTCTCAACTTTTAGCGTGCATTGCAATCAGCTGGAGGGCAAGATACAGCCGCCGTTGCTTCTAGTCCACGGACCACATTTTGAGAGCCACTGATATAGAAGCCATTTGTCTTTGCTAATCAAGAAACCTAGCTCCAAGCGAGGACAGGGGAGGAGGAAAGTTGCTTGTTTTCCTGTCAAAAAATCGTGAAGGGATACACAGTATACAAGTCAGACAGGCTCTTCCAAATGATAAGAACCTTATACTTTTCCAATTAATTCAGGATATATGTTAAACTCCACTGAGCTATTTGGATTTGCTGGTTTTGTTGTTGAGAATGGTTTGAGGTTTTAAGGAAGTCACTGCCTACTTGAGAAACCATGGTCTCTCAAAATAAATTTCCCATGGGAAGAGCCCCATAGAGAAGAAAGGGAGCTGTTGTTCCCCCCACCCCCCCCATGTCAATTGAAATGTACAGGCATCTGAAACCCAAATAAATGAGCAAATAAAAGATGAAAGCATACAGGAGATCATCCTCCAAATCCACGAAGGTGAAATAATTAAAAACTAGGTGAACATTACAGTGGTAATAATAAAACTTAATAATATGTATTAATTATATCAACAAAGAAACTGTGTTCCTCCAGGGTCTACTCCATCATTTTGTATTGAATTATGATTCATCCAAAATACATATATTCCAACTTCAGATCTATGTGTAGATCAGTGGTTCTCAAACTTCAGCAAGCCTCAGAATCGCAGGGAGGGCTTACTAAAACACGGAGGCCTGGGCCCAACCCGCAGAGTGAGTGTCTGGTTCAGTAGATTTAGAGTGGGATCAAGACTTTGTATTTCCAGCAAGTTTTCAGGCAAAGCTGATGGTGCTGGTTCAGAACCATGCTTTAGGAATTGCTGGTTTACATCCATAGTTCACAACTTAGCCATATACTAGAGTTATCTGGGGAGCTAATTTCTAAAAATTCCCAATTCTTACGCCACATCTCAAAACCATCAGAATCTCCTGGGATGGAGCCCAGGCATCAGTTTTTGGGTTCTTTTGTTTGTTTGTTTGTTTTGTTTTGTTTTTTCTTAAGCTCTCAGGTGATTGCAGTGTGCAGCCAAAGTGGAGAATTTCTAGTTAGAGCAGTAGTTCTCAAACCTTGGCATGTGTCAGAATCACCTGGAGGACTTGTTAAATCCCAGAGAACTGGCTCTTCTTCTAGAGTTTCTGATTCGGTGGGTCTGGGTTGCACCCAAGAATGAGCACGTCAATCAAGTTCTCAAGTGATGCTGCTGTGGATCCTGGAACCACACTTTGAGAACTGTGGGTTAGACTGACTTTAACTTGGCTGCACTTGGAATCTGTTGGGAGAGCTGGTATAAAATATTGAAGTTACCTCCTCTCTGCCCCCGCTCAAAACAACAAAACTGGGCATTGGGATTTAATCCTTTTTTTAAAAGGATTTTTTTTTATTTATTTATTTGAGAGCAAGAGACAGCATGTGGGGTGGGCAGAGGTAGAAGGAAAAGCAGGCTCCCCTCCAAGGAGGGAGCCTGACGCAGGGCTCAATCCCAGGACTCCAGGACCATGATCTGAGCCGAAGGCAGATACCCAACCGACTGAGTCACCTAGGCGCCCTGGGATTTAATTCTCCTGGGATGGTGTCTGGCATGCATGTACTGTCCATCCTCCCCAAGTGATTCTGATGTGCAGCCAAGACTGAGAACCACTGCTAAACCAAGCAAAGGTGAGATTCACTCAATGCATGTGTCTGTCACCTGCAATGCTTGCTGCTCCTCTGGTTAAATATGACCTCTTCCAACTAAAACATATTCCTGCTTTAATCACTATAGGCAACATATATCTTTGCTTAAGAAAAATACTACATTGAAATAAATGGAAGATTATGACAGTCATTTTTGAATTTGAGAAATAACTAGGTTAAGCCAGGAGGGGATTCTCCCCCCCTTTGGTTGTTATAAATACAACTTACTGTCTGGATTTTTTTTTTTTCTAATGTAACATGGCAACCCACCCCTTTGGTGATCTCTAGCTAGTTATGTAAACAGAAACATTATAACTGTTATTACAAAAACAGTTTCCTATAAATGAGAATTTATGCTTATATCTAAATAAACTTGAAACCTGATCAAACACCCTGGCTCCAGGAAAATAATTTTGGGTTTGGACAACACAAACCAGGGTAACGTTTTACTGCCAGTTGAAGTTTTTGAACATACAGGGTCATTTTTAAACATATAGTATGAGAATAGTTTGTCTGTTACAGACAGTAGAAGCTAAGATGCGAAAATGGGGTGGGGGTGTGGATGGGGAAGTAGCAAATGGAGTCGACTCTGAACTGGGAGCATTCTTGGCCGGCTCTCTGATACCAGATACATGTTTGTAAATAATTACTTTCTACTTCAGTTTTCTCTAGAAACAGTAATACTATTGTGTTTTAGCAGCTGATTCACTAGGTTACCTTTCATGACCCTTCTCAGATATACTATGCAAGGTCCAGATCTAACACCCAGAAAGACTTTACCAATTTAGCACGGGAAAGGCTGAGAAAACACTTCTCACCCATCAGAGTGGCTGTGATTAAAAAAAAAAAAAAAAAAATACCATACAGCAAGTACAGGGGACAAGCCACAGAAAGTAAAACCCTCATACTTTGCTGGCTGGGAATTTACCACCAATTTGGAAGCTGTCAGTATCCTTAAAAGTTAAACACAAATTGGGATGCCCGTGTGGCTCAGTCTGTTGAGCTTCTGCTGTGATCCCAGGATCCTGGGATCCAGTCCCTGCACACCGCACATCAGGCTCCTTGCTCAGCGGGGAACCTGCTTCTTCTTCTGCCTCCCACGCCCCCTATTTGTGCTCTCTCTCTCTGACAAATAAATAAATAAAATCTTTTTAAAAAGTTAAATACAAATTGATCATGTAATTGAGCAATTCTGATCCTAGGTATTCACCCAAAGAGAAATGAAAACATGTTCACACAAAAACTTGCATGTGAATGTTTACAGCAGCATTATTCATAATGGCTCAAAGGTGAAAACAATTCAAATGTGCATCAACCGATGAATGGATAAACTAAATGTGATTATAGCCCATGCAATATTACTCACCAATAAAAAGGAAGTCTTGATATATATTACAGCATGGATGAACCTTAAAAACAGGCTAAGTCAAAGAAAGCAGTCACAAAAGATGATATATGATGCCATTTAGATGAAATGTCTAGAACAGGGAAATCTATAGAAAATAAAAAGTACATTAGTGGCTGCTTAGAACTGGGGAGTAAGGGAGGGAGAGACATAGAGGGAGTGGAAGCTAAAGAACCCAGGGGTTTGTTTTTGTTCTTTAAGAGGATGAAAATGTTTTCTTTTTTTCCTAAAGATTTTATTTATTTATTTATTTGTTTGTTTGTTTGTTTGTTTACTTGAGACAGAGAACACCAGCAGGGGGGAAGGGCAGAGGGAGAAGCAGAATCCCCCCTGAGCAGGAAGCCCAAAGGGGTACTTGATCCCAGGATCCTGAGATCCTGACCTGAGCCAAGAGAGATGCTTAACCGACTGAGCCACCCAGGGGCCCTGAGAATGTGTGAATGTGACTCTGATGAATATACTAAAAACCACTGAATTGTCCACTTCAAATGAGTGAATTGTATGGTATGTGAATTTTATCTTAGTAAAGCTAATATATAAGGAAGGCAAGTACTGGGTAGGGTCGGAAGCAAATTTCCACCAACCCATCTCTGAAATCACTTTGAACAAGCCCTCTGAACGCAAGCGGACGGAGCTGCTAGCAGCTAGTTAAGCTAAGCGGGTAAGCCGGGTTTGGAGATGCGGGCTTTCTCCTTCCTGGCGCTCTTGCTTGCGGCCGCTGCACTCAGGCCCCCGGGACCGCCCCTTTGCAAGAGCACGAGGTCAAGGCCAGAACCACGTGCGGCACACAGAATCTAACCCGAGCGCGTTGCGTTCTTTCCCGAGCCTGCAGCTCCCAACCCCCGGTCCGCGGAGGTCAGTGGGATGCCCGGCCCTCATGGCGCGGGCAGCGCTCCTAAACTGGAGGGTCCCTAAGCTGTCGCAAGGAGGCTATCTGATGACGGCCTTTCTTCCTTCTCTCTTCCGCAACAAAGGATAACTGACCTGCCCGGTGTCCTGGCAAGAGCTGAGACTCCCTAAACACGCTTTCCCCCTATTGTGTGCGGGCGCTCTGAGAAGCAGAGGAGTGGCGGGACCCACTGGAGGGACGCTGGGGACAGGGAGGCCCCGGGCGCCGGGATCCCGCTGGCCCTCTCCCCGGGCGGACAGCGCGTCGCCCGCCGGTCTGGGCGGGGCGGGGGAGGGGGCGGGTGGTGGAGGAGGGGAGCTGTAATTGCGCCGCAGTCCTGGTTCCCACGCTCCTATTGTTGGCGACTTTGTTTCCAATTCCCATCACGTGTGCTAATTAGTTAGAGCTGCTGGCTGGCTGGGAGGCGTGTGGCTGGCCTAAGAGCAGAAAGATCACTTCCTGTAGGGAGCCGGACAGGCTGAATAGTACTGGGGTTCTTTCTCTCTCCTTCTCTTACCGGGCCTCCTTCTCTGCCTCCCAGGAGGGTGGGAGTGAGAAGGCAAGGGGAAGAAATGCTGATTATGGAGCAAATGCCACTGAACTGCAATAGCAACCAAGAAGGGGAGGGGGGAGACTAAGGGCGGGACGTAGTGGACTAAGCAGGATTAAAGGAGAAATTCTCGTTAGACTTTTAACCTGATTAAGAAATGCTTTACAAAATTACTTTCGCAGTTTTGTTCGGGGATTCTTTTCCAGAATGGGATAATAGATGAAAGGTATTTCAGTGTGTTCATTAAAAAAGAGAAAAGTAAAATAATAATAATAATAATAGAAAGAAAGAAAGAAAGAAAGAAAAAAGTTTCCCCACAGAATAAAACCAGCACATGCATCAGTGTACAATAGGAAAGAAGGGTGAAATACAGTTGAGTCATGACTTTGGACTGGTGACCTGTCCTTCGACTCAAACTTTTGGGGTTTTTGCTCTTTGGTAGTAAGCTCTTAGAAGGGGTGCAGGGATGTGTTGGAGACCACTGACAGAGGACATTGGTCCGCTTGACAAAATACATGGTCTCTATTAAAAGGAAAGTTCTTTCTATGTTTCTTGGCTTTTCGTGGGGTCACAAGATTTAGTAATGCTTTGCTTCTCACATGGAAGTCTCCACTTTGAAAATACAATATTATCCATACTTCCTCCCTATAAATGAGAGGAAGGCTGGCTTTTATAAGGACTCACTGTAAAACCTTATATGCTGCAGCAACAGGGAGAAGGTTCTGCCGTTTCCTTGGAAAGCAGCGGTGTGGCAGAGGAATAAGATCAAAGTGACTTCACTTCACATGCATTCAGTAAGGACATTTTTTAGCATTTCATATGTGCCAGGCACTGGGCTAGGGCTGGAGATGGAGAGATGAAACATATGGAACCTGCGTTTAAGTCGCTCACAAATCTAATTGAGGAGACAGATAAGTATGTAAACCAGTAATTAAGGATGACTCAAAAGTGGACGTATGTATTAGGGACTGTGAGGGCTAGAGGAGTGGCACAGGATCCAACCTGGGGAATTTGGGAAGGCTTCCTAGAGAAAGGATGACTCATCTGACACTTAAATGGCGCATAACACATGGCCAAGAGAGGAAGGCAGAAAAGGGCACTCCAAAAAAGGGGTAAAGTCATGTGCAAAAGGCCTGGGGGTCTTCACAGAGTATGAGGTGCTCTGCAAACAGGTGTGCATAGCTGTAGCACTGGGCTGGAGGGGTAGGCGTGGAGGAGCTGGAGGGGTAGGGGTCATGAAAAGTCTGCTTGAGGACTTCGGACGTCACCCTAAACACCATGAAAGATTTTAAGCAAGAAAGTAAGATCATCAGATTTGTCCTTTAGGAAGATAACTTGGGCAGTAGTTTGGATATGGATTGAAGGGAGTCCAGCTAGAAGCATGGAGAAGAGGTAGGGGACTAATCCAGTAAGAGACTGAAAAGAGGAATGGGATAGAGATGGGTAATTTCAAGAGATATTTAGAAGGTAGAACTGGCAGAAGAGCTAGAGACCAGTGTTACTTTGCCATAAGCAACTGGGAAGTGTCCGGACAACTCCAGGTTTCTATCTTGTACACCTGGATGAATGATGGCGGGATTTCCCCGGGACAGGCGACTTGGAGGACAAAGAACAGGCTTGAAGTGGAATGAGGTGATGAATTTGGCTTTGGCCATGTTGTGTGAGAAGCGACTATGGGGTATCAAGTAGTAACATCTGAGAGGCGGATGACTGTATGCCTCCAGAGCTTGAAGGGGAGAGGCTGGGGCTGGGGTGGACGATGTAGTGATACAGGAGAGGAAGGCAGTGTGCTTTGCTTCTCACTGAGGGAGGGCACACTCACTGACAGTTTCTCTGCAGGTAGCTTCTAGATACTGTCCCAAAAGGGACTTTGGGGGACTGTATGATCCCACTTATATGAGGTATCTAAAGTATCAAATTCATAGAAACAGAAAATAGACTGTGGTTGCTGGAGATTAGTAGCGGGTGGGAGGGAGGGAGAAAAGGGGAATTGTCTTTTAGTGAGTATTGAGTTTCAGATTTGCAGGATGAAAAGTTCTAGAGATCTGTTTCATAACGATATGAATATATTCACCATGACTGAACTGTATACTTAAGAATGACTAAGGTGATACATTTTATTGTGTTTTTTAATCGCAATAATTTTTTTTTAAAGGGACTCAGGAGTAAAGGAGATAGCAACCCTATCAGCTTCCTTTGGACAGCACTAGGATAAAATCCTTTTACCTTCTGCTAGTGCACTCTCTCCCACTGTTGGTGGGAAGGTTAAGTTGGAACAAACATTGCAGAATAGACAATATCAATCAAGAGCCTTAAAAATGCTTATGCCCTATGACCTACGTATTCTACTGCCTGAAATCAGTTATAAATAAGAAACCAAAAATACTGAAAGAAAATGTGAAATATTAGATATAATTTTTAAATGAAGTATTCAATAATAGGAAAACAAACATAGCGAAATACCATACAACTGTTATACATTTTTACAAAGAATTTACAGCCACATGGGAAATATTTATGAAGGTAAAATGAAACAAAATTCAGAACACAAAATTATATTTGTGCTTTGATCGCAACTATGTCAAACACAATCTGTACACAGAATAAAAGCCTGGAGGAAAATATACTAAAATGTATATAGTAGCTATTTCTGGTTGGGACCATTGGTGATTTTTTTCCCCATATACTTTTCTATATTTTCCAAATGTTCATATTAAGCATATATTCTTTAATAATGGGAAAGTAACCTATATAAATTCCATCTCCTTAATTTTTCTGCCAAATTTTCTGATTCCTTTGACTTTAAGAGAGGTGATTTGCATTTAGTTCAAAGCTGCAATAGATTATTACATAACTGATTATAAATGTGTCAAAAGCCCAGGGGAAGGAGAAATAAACATCCAGCGAAAATTTAGAAAGACTTTGAAAACCCTTCCATTTGAATATCCTTTGTTTTTTGCTGCTCTTGTGTGGGAAAGAGGAAGCAGGGGATCTTAGCGTCAGGAAGTGATATCGAACATTTTAGCTGATTATGAGTGCTAGAAAGGCAAATTAAGCCCTTCCCTTTAATTGGCTGTAATCGGTTAAACAAGGTAATAGACCACCTGTGGCCGAGATGGAGCCAAGTCCTGAGGAGCCCCTGAGACCACAGCTTTGGCATTGAGCTGCCCTAAGGTCAGCTGGGATGGGCTTTTGATTCCATATCAAGTTTCTCAGACTATGCCACAAAGAAACATTCAATCAAAACCCGAGTGTATGATTTGGTTTAGAATATTTTTATAAAAGGAAGAAAAGTATGCAATTAAAAATTATTGAAGAATTTATTTTAAAAAATAATCAACAACCAAGCAAGAAAAGAGCATTTCCTATATGCCAAGGGCTTCTCTCAGCATTTCATGTATAACTGACTTATTAACAAGCCTGTGGGGTAGATTCTGTTGGTATCATCATAATCATCCCCAGTTTGCAGACGAGGAAACTGAAGCACAGAGGAAGAAAGATTGGGTCACACAGTTCGTAGTGGTGTAGCTGGGACTTGAACCTAGACAGACTGACTTCATCATCTACATTCCTAACCACTATACTATGTTACTTCCCAAGATCTCCTTCGAGACCTTATGCTGTACTAGTTACCTGTGAGTCAATCTAGACCAAAGAAACAGAAAAGGCTTGTTTCAGATTTCTCAGAAAGAGAAGCCAATTTCCCTCCCGTCCCATATGGACAAAAAAACCCCATCACTGGGCGTGGCCACCTGTTGATGTGGTAGGCAGTCAATCCTGTGAATGGCAGAGTGGAAAGGCAAGGAATGTTGGGCTGCCGAACTCACCCTATAGCGGGTCCTAACCTTAAGTTTTCTGTCCAGAGAATACATTTCCTTTGTTTTTGCCAGCGTGAGGAAGGGTGTCAATTATCTGTGATGGAAATCATCCCCAATGATCTATTTTGCACAAACAATCATCAAGTCCAGTCTATTCTCCTTCCTCAATATTTTAAAACCCACATACTCCACCCCCTGCCTCCAATCCCCATATTTCATAGTGATTCTGTTCAGGCCACCACTGAAGTCTCGTCTGAATTACTGCAAAGCCTCCTTTCACCAAAATCCCTTGGTTCATCTGAATAGGCCTGAAGACAAAGTCAGAAAAAGAATGTGAAAGGTTGAGGCTATGGCAGGCACAGCAAGAATTTCCCCATCTGGTCATAGGGGGAGCTTTGAAGTCTGCCATGCCTCAGCCCAACCCAAAAGGCATAAGAGGAAGCAACCTTCCTTTCTTGGCCCCTTTGATCTTGTGGGCCTTGTGCTGAGTGGATATTGAGACCACCTACCTGTGGTCATATTCTTATCTGTGGTATATCCTGTCCATGGTTTGCCAGCTGCCTTGGCAGGAACCCCGAATGGCACGACCTCAGCTAGTCCAAGTTGTGGTTCTTGCCTGCCTTTGGACCTGGACCAGCTGTTATGGTCAGGCTTCACTTGAATATTCAGTCGTATACACTGGGGCCACCAAGCCAGGGAACGTGGTTATTTCTGTCCATCCTAATTTCACTTCAACTCTACAAATGCTTGTTGAGTGCCTTCTTCATGCTGGGCATATGCTAGGTCTTAAAAGGGTAGAGAGGGAGAATGTCCTGCTTTTTGTACCTTGCTATTTGACACACAGTGGTGCTCAAAAATATTTAAGCGAATCAAAGAAAGATAAAATGGTGAGTATGTTTTACTCTGCACTGCAGCAGCTCACAATCAGTTGAAGAGATAAACCCAGGGGTGCCTGGGTGGCTCAGTTGGTTAAGCAGCTGCCTTCAGCTCAGGTCATAATCCCAGGGTTCTGGCATCAAGCCCCAAATCGGACTCCTTGCTCAGGGGGGAGCCTGCTTCTTCCTCTCCCTCCGCCTGCTACTCTGCCTGCTTGTGCTCTCTCACTCTCTCTGTCAAGTAGATAAATAAAATCTTGAAAACAACAACAACAACAAGAGATAACCCAAAGTCAGGCTACCACAGGGCTCACTGGTATATAAAATGCAAAAATAAAAACAACAACGTCTAGCAAGACTCAGCCAACGTTCCAAGAGCTGACACATATTCACTTATTTAATCTGCACAGCAACTTTTAATATAGGCACTCATGTTATCCACACTTTACATAGGACGAAACAGAAACTCAAGACAGGTCAGGAAAGGTGCCCAGAATCACATAGCTGGTAACATGAAGAAGACGAATTGGAGAACAGGGAAGGGAAATGCCTATTTAGTTGGGAATCTGAAAAAGCACCCATGGAAAAATGGGTTTTGATCTAGATCTTTGGGATGAGTAGGTCTTCAACATACTAGTGAGGGTGTTTGTGTGTATATTCTAGATTACAGAAGGGCATGAGTAAAGACTTAGAAGGGGAGATTACAGGGTTTATTCCAAGAACGACAAATAATCCCACATGGCTGAGTGTAGGGGGTGAAAAGGAGCCAGCTGTGGTAAGAATTGAAATGGGATAGATGGTTGGTAACTCAATCGTGGAGGGTCTCTGGGGGCACAGCAAGCTTTCAGTCCTTCCTGTTTCAGTCCCTCATTTCTTCGGGAATCTCCCAGCCCTATTCAACCCAAGTACTTCAGGTGAGGTTTATCCAATACCCATGTGCAGAGCAGTCCCTAATTTACTTAAGCCAACCAACACTTTCCATTCCTCTGGCCACAAAGATGGGTCCAGGTTGGGCCGGTGATCTACACCTATCCTATCAAGCAAATCTCGGGACTCTTGCCCAGTGTCCTGAGACAGCACTCTCTCCCTTTGAAAGTAGTCTGGGAAGTTTGCAGTCCTCCAAGCTGTTGGCTTCTTCCTGCAAGCCCGGGGCTAGCCCATGCCAGTACAGAATGAAGCCGGCACCAGCACAGGAGGCACAGTAGGGAGACACAAAGAAACTCGGTCCTGAATCATATCACTGAGCCTCGGGATGAAACCATTCCATAGCCAGTCCTTCCATCTCTGGACCTTCCCATGACATGAACCTAAAAAGTAAATTTTTTTAAAAGATTTTATTTGACAGACAGAGATCACAAGTAGGCAGGGAGGCAGGCAGAGAGAGAGGGGGAAGCAGGCTCCCCGCTGAGCAAAGAGCCCAATGTGGGGCTTGATCCCAGGACCCTGGGATCATGACCTGAGCCGAAGGCAGAGGCTTTAACCCACTGAACTACCCAGGTGACCCAAAAGTAATTTTTTTATTTAAGCAGCTTGAGTCCAGCTTTTTATTATTTGCAATAGAAAGAGGGCTAACTCATAAAGTCTTCTTGTTAGGTCATGTGGTTTTCCAGTATTATTCTGAGAAGTGGTTTAGAAAGTCACATTGTGGCCATGTGGAGGGGACAGCGGTTAGGGAGTCTCGAGGAAGAGAGATGGCTAGCGGCCCAGTGAGACTTCATGGAGACTTTCAGCACTGACAGTGGACACAGGGGAAGATGTGAAAGAAGAGGCATTTATACAAAGTTTATTTAAAATAGGCTAGGAAATTCCTCTGGGGTTGAAATTGTCATTTGATCTATTTCATTCTACAGCAATGGACACTTGTGTTGGAAAAATAACTTTTCAGCTCATTGGGGTGCCAAAGTCTGTGTATTCCTCTCTTCCCTACAGAAAGAAGACGAAGGAAAAAGGAGACTTCCTAGTTATTGTTCCATTATCCAATTTAGATTTCGACTTTGTACCATTCATTCCTTCATCATATTCTGTGCTAACTAGCTCACCATGTCTGGCGTTTCCATCCTTCAGAAATGTGCAGCCTGATATCACCTCCCTCGTAATCATCAAGTAGCCCAGTTCCATGTATTTAGCTCCTTTCAATCTCCCTTCGTATGTCAGAACTTGGAACTCCTCTGCCTAGCAAGGGCCATATGCACAGTTCCCTCCGTTGCATTTCACAGCTCTCAGTGACCGCGGCCCCGCTGTGTATAGGCTGCTGGATGTGTGCCGTCTCGGCAGGGAGGGGGCCCTGGGAATATGCAGTGCAGCCCTGCACATCCAACACAAGGCTTGAAGGGGGTTCTCTCCTACCACTTCCAGAGCTGCCTCTTGGTGTGATATAGGACAAGCTACTGATGCTTCTGAGTCTGGGGATGGTCCGCTATAGTACAGGAAGGCTTAGCATCCTGAAAGGAGGCTCTCAGCTACCAAACTCTCTTCCTTTATCCCTTCCCGTCTATTCTCCGCAGAGGAAGAGGGAAGATAGGAGTGAATCAAGGACTCGTCCCTGGGCTGAGCATTGATGGGCAAGATCTCACTCTCTAAAGAGTATTGATGTTTAAACCGCAAATCCCTCAGGGCCAGACACTCAGGACAGGTCCCAGGCCACTGAAGCAGAGCTGTTCTGCTCTGATGACATGAAATAAGCCAAGCCTGCACCAGGCTTAAAAGGAGTCTCCTCTTCCTCTCCTTTGCTTATCTCCCATTTTCTTGGACCATTCTTCTCCTGGGACTCGCAGCAGGAAAACAGGGAGCGGAGAATTAAATGTAGGTTGTTGGCAAGCACTGAGAAAGAGCGTTGGCCTACTCGTCTCACTGCTGCTTCTGCCTGGTCACAAGGAGCCCTCCAAGCAGTACAGCCTTTCTCCCAGGGGGACACACTGGTATTTGGGGGCAAAAGCCTTGTGCTCACAAAGGCTGTGAATTAGCCCTCATTTGGCTTCAGCATATACATAGCTAAGAACAGAGAGAGGACAGTTTTGAGATTCTAGTTTCTTTCAACCTTTTGCTACCTCAACAGAACTACCCAGAGTTAAGAAGAGCACCATCTTCTAGGATTATTATTATAAATAAATGAGATGTCACCGGAGGAAATATTTTGAACTCTCCAAAAATGTAAGGTCATCATCTTAAATTCTAAACTCTTTCTATTCAAGTTTGTTCCGTTGTTAATTGTTTAAAGCTAGTCGTGAAGCTTTGAGGGATGGCGAGATGAAAAATGTGTGGAAAAAAATGGCAAACCACGACCGTAACCACGGGAAAACTTCCCTTTAACTTTATACTTAACAGTTCAGCACTGAAATGCTCTATAAAGTTAAAACAGTGTTAAAACTCTTCTAGGTCTGATGCCTTATTACTGATTTTCTAAATCTGCAGAAAACAGAAAGATTATTTGGGTGTGTTCTCTCATTGACGTAGTAGAGCTGTTTTACTCTAACATCATACAACTAACTGTTCCAGTTCAGAATCTGTGTGGGGACATCATTTCTAGCAGCAAACGAGCCTCTCCTGCATCATACCGACCCTACCCTGCCTACCCTGCTGTTCACATCTGTTTTGTTGAGTACACTTGCTAACCCGCATGCAGTTCACAAGTAGAAACTGTGGCCCTGACCCCCGGGGGCTTTTCCTTCAGGCACCTGTCATTGATCTTAAGAGACACAAGGACACAGAAATCTCAGCCAGTCTCCTAGATATACGGCAAACATCATGTCTCCACCAACATAAACAACTAAACATGTTGAGGTTTTAAGTCTAAACTTCTGAAAGTATAGCCCACATCTTCGGGGGAAAAGGAACCCCAGCAGGAATGGAAATTCTGTCAAAGAAATCCCAGCAGTTGTTCTGGCTTCAAGACAGTCAATGAATGGGCGCCTAGAGGTCCTTAGAGCCAGACAGAAAAACCAGCCGGATAACCGTACAGCCAAGAGATCTCTTTGGGATTTCTCCAAAGCCTCATCATTGTCTTGACCTCGGTGCTATGCACCCTGCTTTCCTTCCCAAGGGGTCCCTTGGTGAAAGCTGTGCCATCAAGAGGCTGTCTTTCTCTTGTCTTCTGTGCCTCTAGGTGGAGGTCTCCAGGGGATTCCATGCTGGAATGCACACCAGAGCCTGAAGGAAAGGGGCAGAGCACATGTTCACCCCTTTCCCTGGCCCCCCGCCTTCCACGTGGCAGCAGCGCACGCACAAAGCTGGGGACCAAGTCTCTGAGGAGACTCACAGTACCAGAGGACAGTGGACTTGCTGGCTCTTGTCAACTGTCCTGCTGCCACATACAGAAAAATCTTCAAGGCACAGTCCTCCCGGGAAGGGGTCCGCTCCAGCATGTCCCTTGTCATTTGCTTGTCCCACTACTACGTTTTAAGCATCTACAGTGTGCCAGACCCTTGTGGGCTCTAGACATCTACGGGGGATTACAAACACCTCATGCTTGGCCCAGTCCCACAGCCACCTGGAGAGGCCCTGTCCCCCTCGAGGTCAAGCGTCCTCACCAGTGAGGCGTCCAACACTCCCTTTTCCTTGTTCCTGAACCATAAGGACAAGTCTCACTCGAGAACACTAACATCTAACAGTAAAACCATTTATTTTTCTCAGCATAACGCTCTCTAATAACATACTGCCGAGAGAGTACATTTCCGTTTAGCAGGACTCCAGGCCTGCCCTTCCTTGCAAGGCTCCTTCCTGCTCGCCTGAGGCCAAGTGTTGCCTCTAAATCACCAAGAAAATGGCACTCCAATGAAATCCTTTGGATTCAGACTATGTAAAAGGGAGCCGAGAGTAGCTAGTGGTTGGGGTGGGGTGACTTCTGTCAGCATTTTCACACACAGTGGAAAGATATGGACAGTTTCTGCCCCGGATTCAAAAAAACATCCCTTGATTAAATTTGCATTTCCCAGATAAGCAATTTTAATCACCCCCAACTAAATTATAGTAAATTCCATTCTGTCACAGGATCTGAATCAATGAGCTTTGCCGAATTTCTGTTTTGTAGCGGGGGGAGATGGTGGCGGTGGGGGGCTCACTAAGCCATGGTTTCCAAATTAATGGCCAAAGCTACAGAACTCCACAGGTTCACCAGCACTTTTTTTTTTTTTTTCCAAAGAACAAGAATAGAGTGGACGATACTGGAGTGCTAAGTATTTTAAGTATAGTAAGCCAAGAATTGTTTTGTGAAACTTTTGTCTCAGGTAGGAGGGTAGGTAGGTGATTCATGGTTATTGTGGTCTGGGTCACAAAGCAGAATGCATTTCTACTCAGAATCTGGTCAGAGGGGACAGAGGGTGGGCAAGGTGTTGCCCATTACGATTTTTGAATTAAGATATCATCGGCATATAACCTTATCTTAGTCTCAGGTGCACAACATAATGATTCAGTATTTGCATGCAATGCCAAACGATCCCACAATAAGGAGAGCTAACATCCATCAGCATGAAGAGTTACAGAGTTTTTTGGCTTATGATGAGAAGTTTCAAGATCTACTATCTTAGCAATGTTTCCAATATACAATAGAGTATTATTAACGATGGTCCCCTTGCTGGGCATCATATCCCCAGGACTTGCTTGTTTTATAACTGGAGGTTTGTACTTTTTAACCCCTTTGGCCCACTCTCCCCTAACCTCTCCTCTCTGGAAACCACCCATCTGTTTGTTCTCTGGACCCGTATCTCCTTACCACGGAGGCCTCCCTTTTTCCACTTTGCTATTTTTAAAAAGATTTCATTTATTTATTTGACACAGAGAGAGAGAGAGAGAGAGCACGCACATAAGCAGGGAGAGCAGCAGGCAGAGGGAGAGGGAGAAGCAGGCTCTCCACTGAGCAAGGAGCCCAACGTGGGACTCGATCCTGGGACCCTGGGATCATGACCTCAGCCAAAGGCAGATGCTTAACTGACTGAGCCACACAGGCATCCCTCCACATCACTATTTTTAAATGTGAGAGGTTTTAAAAGGAGCCTGTCGTACTTTATAATGTTTTTAAATTTTTTTTTCAGTGTTGCCCAATAAGCAGTGTGCTTCACTTCTCATTCTCTTACATTCAGATTCCCCAAAACCGCCAAACAGTCTCTGCCTACCTGGGCAGGATTTTACCTGCCCCGAAGAGGCGATTTCAGATTCCATAATTTGCAGAACTTAACAAACTTATTTTACACACACACACACACACACACACACACACACACACTTTTTTTTTTTTTTTTTCTTTTTCTGGTCAAGGTAGCAAATGGCAGAATGTTTTCAGGATTTGGCCTGAGATTCATGAGAGTCCCAGGCATGGTGGCGCCCGCTGTGCTCAGGCTTCTAGAACACTGCATATTTGCAAAAGCCCTCTGTGGCCGTAGCCGGACTTACCCTTCGGGCTCCAGCGTGTGCCGAGGCTGAAACAGACCCACTTGCAGTAACTTTGCTGCAGGCAATGGGTTAATCCTCCTGGGCTGAAGCCTGACATCCTGCAAACCACACACTGCCCCTCACAGCTGTCTGGGCATTTCATGAGCCTGACAAGAAGCATTTACGTCTGACTAAAGCTCACCTGTTGTAACGTGACTCCCCTTCATTCATTCACTCTGTCACACGGTCACCAGAGAGTTTTGAAGGCCCCGCGGGGGACTCACCCTTGCACGAGGCTCTCCGGAAGCGGGGACACAGGGGCTTACAGCCCCCACAGAGACGTCACGCTTGTAAATCCCAAGGCCAGGCTGTCACTTGTGTGATGAAGGCAACGAAACTTTTGGTGCACCGGAAAGGGACGAAACGGGTTGGCCTCAGGAGGTCTGTCTGGGCTCACGGTGACGCTGGTTATGACCTGTTGGAGATGGAGATGGAGAATAGTGGAGTAACTTTCTCTAAACTTCTCTTTTGAGTCTGATTCAATACTCTAAATTAATTTTTCTTTTTATATCCAACGTTTAGCCCTTCCCTCAATTCCATTACTGAAGTCTGTTTATTCTCCATCTCTCCCTCTACAAGGAAATAACCTCTATGAAAGGAGGGACTTGATCTATTTTGTTCCCTTGCTTTTCAACGTTTGGTACAGTACCTGGCAGTCAATACTTGTTCAATAAATATATGTGGCCCATTTTCCTGGGGCTTCATTAGGCACTAATGTTTAAATTGCGTTTCTGAAACAAAATAAAATACAATAAAATGGAGTGCCTGGGTGGCTCAGTGGGTTGAGTCTCAGCCTTCGGTTCGGGTCATGATCTCAGGGTCCTGGGCTCAAGCTCCTCATCAGGCTCTCCGCTCAGTGGGGAGCCTGTTCTCCCCCTCTCTCTGCCTGCCTCTCTGCCTGCTTGTGGTCTCTCTCTCTCTCTCTCTCTGTCAAATAAATAAATGAAATCTTTAAAAATAAAATAAAATGAAATGAGTTCCTCTTACAAATAACAAAACAGACAGCTCACTCTTTCCCACCATTGCAATATCTCTATCCCCACCAGCTCTCTCCTGCTCGTTTCTGAGCATTCCCGAAACTGTCTTTAATGTGCTCAGGAATAAATTGCTGTAGGTATGGCCACCAATTAGAGACCTCAAAAAGCTGAGGAGAGGGTCTGCATTCTCTGATGCCCTCCATGCATCAGGGCCATGGCTGTGAGCCATGAAGGGGAAGGAACACCTCCTCTTCCCCTTGTGCAACCTGTATTACGTACACATCAAGGCAATGTAGCTTTGTGCCCTATATTTGGAGGATTTGTACAAAAAAAAAACTTCCATATTTACTTACAACATGTTATTTCCCCTGGATTCAGACATGAGTCCATGAAGAGCTCACCTGAAGGCATGGGGCAGTATTCAGTATCTCTTCTCCCTGCAGAGCTTTGAAACTTTGGTATTGGGCTGAACTTGGAAGCCCAACTCTTGTTCAGGGTGACAGATTCCCAGGAGACTATTCATGTCCCCTACAGAAGGGACCACTTGGTTAGCCCATCAGCCATTACTAGACACACCTAGACTCTAGTGACCACGTTCAACCTTGAGCTTGAGAGACACCCCTAAATCTCTTATTTTAAATAGAAACTCAGGCAGGCATAGAAACTTACCATGAGCCTGACCAGACCTGCGTATATGTCATTCATATTTTTTATAATATTTGGAGCTTGTGTGTGGCCAGGAAGCTTGGCCAGGAAGCCACAAACCCACATGACATGGCCAGTGGCTGGATCGTGTGAGAGGACACTTAGCTCCTCTCTCACCCATGGACATTCTGCCAGTTGAGCTATTGCAAAGGCAGCTTTGAGAGTGAGTATGGACCTAACAGAAGATACCATCAATCCTACCCATGTAGCTGCTGTGACCAGACCCACTGCTGGTCCTCAGATCAGGACCGTTCACTCAACGGTGTCCCAACAGCATGCCAGTCAATTTGCCTAGGACACTTAGAATTAAACTTTAATTATCTAGTATTTTGTGTTTCGTGCATAATAGAAATCCATTTGTAACAGAAGCAAATTTTAGCTATTTTTTGATGGCTTATTCAACAATCAACCAGTAATTATTAACTGCTTACTGTGGTCTAGAGTCACTTCTAGTCACGGTCCTAAACAAATGATCCAAGGTCACAGTCTTGTGTAGCTTACTCTAAACAAGAGTACACTGTAAGTAAGAGAACAGAAAAATAACAAGGGAATTTCAGATAATCATAAGTTCTATGAAAAAAGTAAACAGGACAATAGGGTGTAAAAGGTGATTGGGATTAGCTGCCCCAGGTCATGTACATCCCCCTTTTCTGCCTTGCACTCTCTAGTATGCAGGCTGGGGAGATAAAAATGCTTATGTCACCAACACCCCTTACTGCTGGGGCTTGTGTGACCCAAGTCCATGACACCAGGTTGAACATTCTGAGGAGGCCTTCCTGTCCAATAAAATGCAGAGCCATGTAAGAAAAGATTTTGATCCTTTGGACTCTCCCTTCTCCTCGTTTGGGACACAGATGGAACGCCCAGAGGGGCAGCAGCTGTCTTATGACCTTGAAGTGAAATCACAAGGAAGAAAGTCAAAATGTTAAGGGTGGCAGAGTAGAAAGTGAGAAAGAGCCAGAGTCCCTGATGACATCATTGGGGCTTGACCTAACTACCTTGGATATCTTAATACGTGAGACAAAAATATATTGGCTTAGGCCTTTACCAGGTTTATTCTTATTTGTAGCCAAAACTTGCCTAACTAAGAGAGGGACATGAATTGAGGGTGGAAAGATATTTTAAGCAAGGTGCTCATGGAAATCTTCTCTGAGAAGATGATATTTTAGTTGGGACCTGAATGATAAGAAAGAGAGTCATAGGAAGAGCTGGGAGAAAGAAATCCATTCAGTAGGAATAGCAAGTGCAAAGGCCCTGAGACAGAAATGAGTCTATTGCATTCAAGAACCAAATTTCAATGTGTCTGAGGCATAACAACAAGGGAGGCTGTGGCCATACTGGAGGTCTTGGAGGAGGGCAGAAGCTAGACCACAAAGAGCCTTGTAAGTCATGTCAAAAATCTATTTTAATTCCAAAGGGTTTTGAAATAGATGGCTTGATCTACATTTTGAAGGTAAAGTCTTCCATGGCACTTGATGATGGATCAAAGTAGGATAAGAGAAAATAAGGAATTAAGGATGACTCCTAGATTTTTATCCAGAACAATGGATGGGGCCACCAGTTATGTGGGGAAGAATTTGAAAGGTCTGGATGGGGAAAAGGAAGGGAACACAGTGTGGAGACAATGTGCACGCTAAGTTAGATGCCCATTAGAATTGCAAGTGGTGATGTTGTATGGGAAGCTGAATCTGTGAATCTGAAACTCGAGGGACAAGTCAGGGCTGTAGTGAGAAATCCGGAACCATCCACATACAGATGGCATTTAAGTCATGGCTCTAGACATGATTTCCTGGCCAAAGAATACAGATAAAGAAAGGAGTTTCAGCCTGGAATATGTCCACATTTAGATGCAGAATGGAGGTGAGTAGGCCAGCAAAGGGAAACAAGAAGGAGCATCCCAGGGACTGAAACATAAGCCAGGAAGCTCTGAGAAAAGAGTGTTTTAAGGAGAGTCATTAGTTCTGTTGAATGATGCTAAGAGGTTGGAAAAGCGACACAGAGAAGAAGCTGTTGGACTTGTTCATCAGATGTATTTGGTCATGTTGCTAAGAGCAGTTTCAGAGGACATGAGGCTCCTGCCTGACTTGAGTGGGTTCAAGACAAGATGGGTGGTGAGAACATGATGTATAGACCACTCTTGCATCCAGAGTAGTTCTGCCATTAAAGGAAGTAGAAAAGGGGGGCAGTGGCTGCAGGGTCTTTGGGGCCATGGAGGATCTGGGAGGAGTTGTTGGTTAGAAGACAGTTTCTGTCTGGACAACTAAGTAAATGCAGTGATGTAGCAGGGTGGGATACTTATTGAGCACCTACTACATACTAGGCACTTTACAAATTCCAGTTAATCCTCCCAACAAGTCTGTTCAATTGCTGTTTTTCCCCCTCTTTATGGACATGAGAGAGGCACTAGAGCACATCGATTGATTACTTCAGGTTGAGTTCAACAGAATCTGAGTTCTGCTGTTCATTGGCTGCTGTGTGACCTTGACCAGCTCCCGAGCTCTCTATGTCTCTGTTCAGATAAAACCAGTACTTGCCTCAAATGATTGGCGTGAGGAGGAAAATTTCATAATCCATGTAAAACAGGTACACTAGCTTCACACATAGTGAGTCCTCAGTAAATCCTCTTTTCAGAGATGAGAAAAGAGAGCCTCTGAGGTTAACTATCTTTATTTATTGAACAAATAAAAAATATTGAAAAAAAAATGAAAAATTGAAAAAACAATTGAGATTCTACTTTTTGCTAAGTACCGCCTGAGCCCAGAGAGTATAGCCATGGACAGGATACAAAGTGTCCGTGTCTTCATAGAGCTTAGAGTTGATGATGATGATGATGATGATGATGATGATGATGGTGGTGGTGATAAAACCCAACAGTAGTGTACATATATTTACTACGTGCCAGGCCCTGGAGGCTTCACAATCATGAGTAACAAAAGCAGAATCTATCTTGCTCCAATTTGTAGTTCTATTATGTCATCCTTCCCAGGGGTATCATTTTGCAAGGAGAATGAAACCCAACTCTAGTGACATAATCCTGGGTTGTGAGGACATGTTATTGAAAGGAAAACATTAGAGGTGATGACTAACCTTCCTTGCTTTCTCCACCATTTCCCCAAGATGCTATCAGAAATAGGTTCTGAGGATTGTTTTTCTCTGCATCCTGCCTTGTGTCTCCTTCCCTGTTTTTTCCCCAAGTTGTTTAACCAATGACACAAATGTGACAGGCCCCATGTTAGCTCCTTTGGGGGTATCAAAGATAAGTGCTATGGGCTGAATTGTGGTCCCTTCAAAATTCATATGGTTGAAGTCCTAACCCCCAGTATCTCAGAAAATGACTGTGTTTGGAGATAGAACCTCTAAGGAATAAGTAAGTTAAAATGAGGACATTAGGATGGCCCTACTCCAATATGTCTGGTGTCTTTATAAGAAGAGGATATTAGGGGGCAGGTGGGTGGCTCAGTCAGTTGAGTGTCCAACTCTTGGTTTCAGCTCAGGTCATGATCTTAGGGTCATGAGATCAAGTCCCACTTCAGGCTCCACGCCCAGTGTGGAATCTACTTGAGATTCTCTCCCTCTCCCTTTGCCCTTCCCCAGGCTCATGCTCTCTCGCTCTCTTGAAATAAATAAAATCTTTAAAAAGAAGAAGAAGAGATTTGGACACAGGCAGGTGCAGAGGGAAGACCATGTGAAGACACACTAAGAAGGTGGCCATTTGCAAGCCAAGGAGGGAGGCCTCTGAAATATCCAGCCCCGCCAGCAGCTTGCTCTCAGACTTCTGGCCTCTGGAATTGTGAGAAAATAAATTTCTGTTGTCAGACCCACCCAGTCTGTGGCATTTGTTATAGCAGCCCTAGCACACTAATACAGTAAGTAAAACACACTGGTGGTGTGGCGGACTTGGCAGTGTTTTCGAGGTGGTCAAGTTCACACTAAGTACCATGCAGTGTGGGGCAACACTGGACCAAGTGAGAAGCGCTAAGTTTAAATTTCTGGACACCAAAGACAAAGAGGCCACTTCCTTCAGCAGGGTGGACCGTCAGGTGAAGATCCAGGAAAGAGGTGGACTATGAAATGGATCTAGATTGATTCTCAGGGATTTAGTGGGTATCATGTGGGACTCCAGAGCATCCTAGGGAAATGGTCCAGCATGAATCATCTTTCTTCTATCATTAGATCACTCTCTTTGTCAGCCCTGTATGTGTTCTCCTTACCAGTTTTGGTTCCAATTAGCATCCTATCATTATTATGTACTAATATGTTCATTAAGTATTAATATTGTAATATTGGCAATATATACATTATATGTCATAATTATATAATAATATTATAATATATTGATAATATAATATTAAGCATTAATATGTTCATTAAGGAGTCTAAGTATTATTTTCCCCATTCTACAGGGGAAGAAGCTGAGGTGCAGGAAGGTAAAGCAACCTGCTCAAGGCCATACAGTAAACGGTGGAGCTGGAGACACACCCACCAGTCCTTCGCCTCCACTGATCATATAAATGGGACCAAGCTCAGTCACGGAGCAGGGTCAGTGTCGGAAGCGTCCATGAAGAATGCACAGGGGGAAAATGGAGATTCCTCTTTGGAGACACGTATGTGGAACCCAAAGGACAGAGCAATGCAGAAGGTTGAGAAGGAAAGGAAGGGGAAGGAAGTTTTTATTTTGGAGAAGAGGGAAGATTAGAAACTGCAAGTAAAAGACAGGAGGGAGATACTGAGGATAGGAGGGAAGCAGCTAGCAAAGAAAGTTCTGGAAGGAAAGCGGAAGCCTTAGATAAAGTACATGTGCAGTGTGGGGACTTTGGGGGATGGTGAGGCCAGCCTTGAAAAGAAATAGGGGACACAGTTTCCTCTGAAGTGAAAGTGAAGAAGAACTAAAGAGAAGAGGTTAGAAGACAGGGTGCAAAGGATTGACGGCCTTGGCCCTGGTGTTGCCTGCCTGCCTGCATGCCTTCCTGATCCTGTCCTTTCCTACCTGCCTTTTTTCTTTCTCTTTCTTCCTTTCCTTCTTCATTTTTAAAAAATTTCTTTTATTGCGTATTTTTATTTTTATTTTATTTGTTTTTTTTTAATTTATTTGTCTTCTGTGAAGCACAAGGTATGAGGAGGTGGGGGTGGGTGTGGGGGAGAGACCTAAGAGGAGTTGTACAGTTTGGGGAAAGGGCTGAGGGGAATTGGGAGAGAGGCTGAGGACAGGAAGAAGGGCACACAGCAGTCAAGCACCCACAGGACGTGAGACTCTGTGCCGAGGACTCCCAGCTGAGGTGCACAGGTGGAGGGCATGGGAGGGTGGGGGCCAGCGGGGGGGCAAAGTCAAGGGGCCAAGGGACCTGACTGAGTAGGGAAGGCACTGAGCAAGGGACCCAGGTTAGGGAAGGGAGGAGAGTAAGGAAGCAAGTGATGGTGTAAGATAAACAGGAGAGTTTCTAGGATTAAGAAATATCCCATTCCAATATCCCCTGTTAATTACTCACTCGCTATTTCTCTTGTATTGTTTTACACAAATATTTAAAAGTGAGACTTCCAGGTAAATGAAGCAGAGGCAGGATTTTGATCATGCTGAGAATACGTGGTGGGCACGGACACTACAAGGTGTGATGGGGTGCACGGTTTTTCACAGACATGACAAGTCATCTGGTCGAGACAGTCTTCTCGGCGGGCCATGCTTGTCCCTGGATGTCGCGGCTACCCTCCATTCTGCTCCTTCTCTCCACACTGTGCCCTCCCCTCGGTTGTACCGCACCATCATTCTTTCTATGTAGATTTGACTTGGCTGTGTTTCATTTTCCAAAAATCATCAAAAATCTTTCAAGCGTCATTTGTTTGATGAGGTAGTTGACCAAATGGAGTATTGTAATTTTTGGTCAAAAACCACTGACAGGGACGCCTGGGTGGCTCAGTTGGTTAATCAGCTGCCTTCAGCTCAGGTCATGATCCCAGTATCCTGGGATTGAGTCCCACATCGGGCTCCTTGCTTGGCAGGGAGCCTGCTTCTCCCTCTGCCTCTGCCTGCCACTCTGTCTGCCTGTGCTCACTCTCGCTCCTCTCTCTCTGACAAATAAATAAATAAAATCTTAAAAAAAAAAAAAACACTGACAATAAAATAACGAGACCAAATTCTTGGGGAGGACTCACCAACGCTTGCAGACAACTCCTGGAGGAATTCTGGGACAGCTCTAAGACAACGTGAAATCGGAGTCTGTTCTCCCAGGGTGGTTATAGGAAAAGACAACACTCATTTAAATAGATGAACTGATGTACTCGTTTAAAATCTTGTCTCCTTTCTTCAAAGGGACACTTGAGATGTTGCATTGATAACTTCGTGTATTACACTGGAGAAGCCCATGTCCCCAGACGACTAAAGCAATGTATGAATGCATCACAGTAACACGTAAATGAGAGTATGTACCAGATGTCAGCCTTGAATAGAAACATGACCTCAATTCAATAAATATTCTTCACAGAAAAATACATCGGACCATGAAAAAAAAAATCTTTAAAACTTCATCTTGAATATTAGAGGAGAAATAAATTCTTTCTTATATTCAAAGCATTTTCATTTCAAAGATACTGTTTTATTTTGCTAAATTGCATAGAGTATAGGGGAGAGGTGAATAAATGCTTAGGGAATAAGTCTAAGGTAAAGTTACACTCACCCCAGATTTCTCCCCTAAAAAAAAGCTCCTCGGGATGCCTGGATGGCTCAGTTGTTAAGCATCTACCTTCAGCTCAGGTCATGATCCCAGGGTCCTGGGATCAAGCCCCACGTCAGGCTCCCTGCTCAGTGGGAAGCCTGCTTCTCCCTCTCCCACGCCCCCTGCTTGTGTTCCCTCTCTAGCTGTCTCTTTCTGTCAAATAAATAAATAAAATATCTAAAATTAATTAATTAATTAATTAACTAGTTAGTTAAAATTTAAAAAGAGCTCTTTATCACGGTATGATAAGAGTCTTGGTCAAGGAGCCAGGAATTTTGACAAATCCAGAATTTTGGTCTTTCCCTGTAATAAAAATGTGTATTCCTAGGGAGGTCCCTCAAAGACCCTCTTCAGCTCTTAATAAACATAATATTTCCTTACCTCTCTCTCTTTTTTTAAATTTTATTTTTAAAGTAATCTCTACACCCAATGTGGGGCTCAAACTTACTACCTGAGATCAATCAAGTCATATGCTCTATCAGCTGAGCCAGCCAGGCACCCCACCCCCATCTCTCTCTTAATTGTGCTACAAAATTCCCTTTTGTAAGCTTTAGGAAGAAAGGAGCACCTTTAGCCCCTAATTACATGAAAGTATGTCATTTCTTTCTACATAAAGAAACACCTTAAAAGTTATATACCTTAGTTATCTTTCATGTATTAAATCATGAGAAATGATAATAAATTTGGTTCACTGTTATAAAATAAATTCCCTTCCTAGCTTTTTTGTCTATTTGCTCAATTCAAAATTTGAACAGTATAATCAGTTTATATTTTTGGTATTCATATAAAATTAGTACTTCATAAATATGAATCATGCTATTAACTGTGTGTATTGTACTGCTGTTTAATTACTGCCATTTGCATACTACACCACTCTTAAATAAGTCAAAGGATTAAAAGGAATTTTGGAAAGTACACTGCATATTTCTGTTTGCAGCGTCCGGCACATTACAACCTGGTCTTTATTCTATTTTATTTTTAAAGATTTTTATGTATTTATTTGACAGAGAGAGAGACAGTGAGAGAGGGAGCATAAGCCAGGGGAGCAGGAGAGGGAGAAGGCTTCCCACCAAGCATGGGGCTCGATCCCAGGACACTGGGATCTGACCTGAGCTGAAGGCAGTCACTTAACAACTGAGCCACCCAGGCACCTCTACAACCTGCTCTTTAAACATATGTAACTTGATCTTGAACTTATGTAGAAGAGACTTTCTCCTTTCTAACCACTCCCACCTCAGTCAAGCCTACAAACTCCAGGAGAAACTCATAAATAACATCATGCAATAGAAAGAAGATATGAATTTGTTTCATTTCAGACAGAATGAGGATTTTTTAAAAAAAATTTTTAATGTAGAGGTCTTTTTTCACATTAACTGGATTTAATTATTTTCTGTTAAAATGAGGGGAAACCATGGTGGTAAGTTTTAATTTCAATATAAAAAAAAAGCAAAAAGATCATGGAACAAAGATTATTACTTCTGTTTATATAATATTTGAGACAATAAATGATGTGAATCTTCAAGAACCAAGGCAATCAGAAAGTACATTATTTTGCAAAGTAACTTTGGCCAATGTTTTCATACTTGGATTCTGAGAAGGGTTGACTGTGATGGTGGCCATCCACTACACAAAACTCAGTAATACAAATCCCATCGCAGACATGGCAGGGGCAGAGCTACTAAGAAATATGCTTGCAGAAGGGATCGACAGAACCTATCTCTTGAAATAATACCCAGCTTTAACCAGAGTCATTTCTTCTGGAATCATAAAAGCATTGTTTTCTTCTTTCACAATAATTTATTCTAAACCAGGAAGCCATTTGAGAATAGAAGAAAAAAAACAAACAAAGCAAGAATGTACATTGTTCTACTCAGATGGAGACTCCTCAGTGAGGAAAACAAAGAGAATTAATAGTATGCTCATTTATAATTCCTCTCAGTAGCCATCTCTGGCCAGTCTCACTTCCCAGTATTTCCCCAAGGAAATGCTTGCGCTCTGGGCATGCTGATAGAGCCACAGCACACGGCCCACCTGAGGCTCACTCCACTCATTTTTCCTTCCTGCTAATGCCTTACATCCCAGTCCTCCACAAGTCTGGCCCAGCTCTCTCATCAAACTCTAGCGACTTTCTTACTTGAAATAGCATTTAACATTTCCATACTACAATAAAGCACTAGCTATATCCGAGGGGCGCCTGGGTGGCTCAGTGAGTTAAAGCCTCTGCCTTCGGCTCAGGTCATGATCCCAGGGTCCTGGGATCGAGCCCCACATCGGGCTCTCTGCTCAGCAGGGAGCCTGCTTCCTCCTCTCTCTCTGCCTGCCTCTCTGCCTACTTGTGATCTCTCTCAGTCAAATAAATAAGTAAAATCTTTAAAAAAAAAAAAAAAAAGCATTAGCTATATCCGATGTGGTTTGAGCATGCTATATGTCTTATACTGTCCTCTAAATTTTTTCTTACCTATTTCTGTTTTATCATTTCAGCTGAACTGAAAGCCTCCTGAAGGCAGGAACTATATCTTATTTTACTTATATTTTATTTATTTTAGCAACCATTTATGCCTTTTACTTCTTCCCACCAACTTCCCTGTATCCAAATTCTACCTGTTTTTCAAGGTTCAGCTTAAATGGCATTTTCAATGACTTTCTCTGTATATAAGTATTTTCCTTCCTTGGAAAATCCATAACTTTCTATCTTTTTTGTTTTCTGCTTCTAATTACAGTCATTCATTTGTGACTTTATCTCTCTCATCATTGAAGTTGGAGATAAATATTCTAAACCACTCTTAAAAAAAAAAGTAATTTAGCATACCTCAGGGTAGACATGTATAATTAGTTTATGTTCCCCCAATATTTATGACTCTGATTTTTGGTAATCCGACCATTTACATAGGAAGTAGCTCTCACATTTCAGAGAGATACAGATACTGTATTTCTCCTAGGCACACTGGGGGTCTGGACCTGGGTCTGGGCGCTGGAGACAATTGTTACAATTTGTGTGGTCTAATAAGCGGTCTCAGAAGATTAGACATGAAGTAATGGGAATCTGCAGGAAATCGAGCCATAAGGAAACCAGGGCGACTTGAAGTCACATTGGTAAGGAAGAAAAGAGCCTCACCCCGGGGTAAGGACCAGTAGCAGAAGGCTTAATTGTTACCATGTCGTGGTGTGAACCCACCGTGTTGCTGCCTGAGCTAATGGGAACCTGATGTAGCCGGCTTCCTGAACCCTGCCAGTCTGGACTTCAAACACAGGCAGCCCATCCCGAAGGATCAGGCAGGCTGGAGTCACAGGTTTATTTCCTCTCCAACAAAAGAGGACCTCACACCCCCGCCCCCCAGCCCCACGCCCCCATAAGGGGCTCTGCCTGCCTTGGGACCCTGGCAGGGCTTTGGGACCACTCCTCCTGTTTTCCCCATTTCACACTTCATTCTAACCTCTCCCCCTCCCTCCTGGAAAGTCTTCCAGACTTATCTCAGTAGCCTCCAAGGGCCTCCAACTCTGTCTTCAGACCCAGGAGTGAGAGAACCTTCTCGGGTCACTTGGCCACAAATCCCTCTGGGCCAACGGCCAGCTGGGACGGCACACAGCTCTGCAGATGTGCATAGTGAGATCAGGTATGGACAATTCATGCTTAAGGGGAATGGGCACTGCTAGCAGAGAGAATCCCTGAGGCAGCAGAAATCTTTGGGGTCTGTTTGTCACGTCCTCACCTGCGTATTTTTTTTGTTTGTTTGATTTTTGTTTTTTTGTTTGTTTTGTTTTTCACTTGTTTTGCTGCAGGCCCTTAAGGAGAAAATACCAAAGTAGCAGGCACAGAATCCTTCATATCTGTGACTGGAAAAGTGTTTACAGTCCCTGGTGTTTGGGGTCAGCCCAAAGGCCCAAGGCAGGCAAGCAGTACACCAGCTCTCCTCTCTGAGGAGGAGGGGTGTTCTGGAACTTAAGGCTTCCCAGGGCTCCTTCTCTGCAATTCCCACAGGCAGCCTTGGTGTTTTTCCTTTGCCAAGATTTCTAAAGTTCCCTTTTTTACAACCCTTATCGACATGTAAACTCCACACTAGGGTGAAAAGGTAGGTGTTTAAGACAGATGGCAACAGCTGGGATAAAGTGCCTCTTAAAGGCTGTCTTAATGAAATGCCTCTCTTTATATTTGGGGCATTTGTAAGCAGAATGGGGATGAAACCCGAGAAGACTATGTGATAACCAGACCACATCCTGTCAAGAGAGAGAGTGTTTCTCCAATAACACAAAGATGAGCTTCTAGATAGTCTACTAGATAGCCACCTTCCGCCCAGCGTCTCCCATCGTAAATCTGCATTCTGACTCAGGTTTTTTTGTAGATTTTTGAGGCTAGAGCTCATTTCCCTGGAGAGACAGGCCTAAGGAAAGATCTGGAATTCCACCAGTTAAAAAAAAGCCACCATTCCGCTTAATCAACATTTGCTCCATCAGAATCAATATCCTCCCCTGGGGTGGTTTTCATTGTTCTAAAGTCTGTTTCAGGTGACAGAGCAAAGATTCAGTTTGCGATAAAGATTTGCTGAAAAGGAAAGGAACATATTCCTCAGAAGAGCAAACAAGACTCCCAAACTCTCCTTTTACAAATGAGCTTCCTTTTGTGAGATACTCTGCCTGGTTTTGCACACTCAAGAAATCTCAGTATGCTGACCACACAGCCTCTTCCCGAAGTTCCCTATTCTTTCTCACTGACAGGGCTCAGTCTTTTACTAGGCATCTTACAAGTTAGTGGTCCTCTTCAAACCTTAATTTCTTTGTCTTTTTTTTTAAAGATTTTATTTATTCATTTGACAGAGAGAGATCACAAGTAGGTGGAGAGGTGGGCAGAGAGCAGGGGAAGCAGACTCCTTGCTGAGCAGAGAGCCCGATCATGACCCGAGCCGAAGGCAGAGGCTTTAACCCACTGAGCCACCCAGGTGCCCCTAATTTCTTTATCTTTGCTACGAGTCCTCTACCCTGCAGTTTGTGAATGAAAAATAGTGTGTGTGAAATTACCTAGCCCATGCCGGACACGCAGCAACAAGCTCCCTGTTCTACTTGATTTAATGGAGAGGAGGCAGACAGGCTCAAGAATCTAAACTGGGTCCGGGTTCTGGCTGCTTTGCTTTCTTCATGAGGTGTCCCGCGACAAATGCTTTAGCCTGGCATCTTCCCCAAATTTCAGTTTCCTCATCTATAAAAAGAGAATAATGACATCTCTCCTCATTTCAGAGAGGGCTGATGAGAGCCTAAGGAACAATATAAATCTTGTAATAGACATTTGTATATTTAGAAATGGTAGAGCACATAAATCTTGTTAATAATCATCAAATTCTTCACAATTGAATACAATACATTGAATACTACCAAAATCACAAATACACTGAAGAGATCAAGAAAAATATTTCTTAGGAAGCAAGTATTGTTATTTTGTTCTAGTTTCGGCCGATGTTCTTAAAAGGCTTACTCCTTTTTTTTTTTTTTAAGATTTTATTTATTTATCAGATAGAGATCACAAGTAGGCAGAGAGGCAGGCAGCGGGTGGGGAGAAGCAGGCTTCTGGCTGAGCAGAGAACCCCATACGGGGCTTGATGAAGGGCTCGATGCGGGACTTGATGCAGGGCTCGATCCCAGGATCCTGGGATCGTGACCTAAGCCGAAGGCAGAGGCTTTAACCCACTGAGCCACCCAGGTGCCCCAAGGCTTACTCCTTTTAAGAAAGGAAGGCTTTTCTATAGAAGTTGGGCCAACTGAGATCATCAAAGCAAGTGCTCTTGAGCTACAAGGAGGTATTCCAGATAATGAAGTTCTCCCGAAGTTCAAAATATACGGATAACCAAATAATTTATGAGACTTCACTTGGTTATTTGTGTTCATGGTGCTCATCTTTCTGTTTGGGCTCCCTTGGCTTCCTGAAGGAGACCATGGCACTCTGGGGTCCAGCGTAGGTGGAACAGCTGGAGATCCTCCCATCCCCCGCTGGTGTCACAGCTTATCAGTGTTGACGGACAGAATACAGAAGGTCCTGCTTGCCCTGTTGACCAAAGAGAAAATACACTTCTCAGTTTCAACTGGGTGCTTCTTTTCTCGCCAAGGAGAGAGCAATTTCATTTCTGACACTGAAGCAGGAAGCGATCAATGCATTAATGTCAATGGGCAAATTTCATCGCTGAACCTCAACGACCTCCTTCTATTATGTACCCGATTCTTAGGAGCTGGAAAGTCTAACACAGTCAACTTTTGATCATCTTCAAAGGAATTAGCATAGATTTTGTGAAAATCATAGACACACGGGGCCGTCCTTTTGATATAACTGGAAGAGGAGAAGTCTGAACCAATCTGTGAAGACTATACGTAGGAAATAAATAGAATGCACGAACGCCCCACAGCCCACGAGTCATCGTTTCAAAAGACGTTAATCTCTGTAAATTTTGACTTGGGGTTGAAGATTTAGGTTTCCAAATATATATAAGCCATGGGGCAAGGTTTTAGTGGAATGTATTGCTTCTGTTAAGTTCATTTACATATGAAATGGGAAAATACGCATAACCCCAAAGAAGTCTGAGTGTATTTTCTCACAAGCCTAAGAAGTAAAAATCAATAAATTCATTTATCCTTCATTCCGTAAGTATTTTGTGAGCACCTGCAGCATGCCGAGCCCTGCCCTTGCACCGAACGCGGCGCCCTGATGAGTGGAGCAGACTTGGTCCCTCCCCGCAGCACTGGCGTTTGGATGCAAGATCCAGTGCAGCTTCACGCCCTCTGGTCTAAGGAAGGGGACACTGAGGGCACCTGGGGGGCCTCAGTTGTTAAGCATCTGCCTTTGGCTCAGGTCATAATCCCAGGATCCTGGGATCAAGCTCTTCATAGGGCTCCCTGCTCAGTGGGAAGCCTGCTTCTCTCTCTCCCACTCCCCGTGCTTGTGTTCCCTCTCTTACTGTGTCTCTCTCTGTCAAATAAATAAATAAAATCTTTTTAAAAAAGGGGGGGGGGACACTGGTATGAGAAGACTATCTTCACACTCATGGCAACGTCCACCGTACACTGGACCAACAGGTAGGAAAGAGTCTCCTCTGTCGCTTGTCAAAGCCAACCTAAGCTCTCCGAGCACCTCCTGCCATAACCATTAAGTGCACGGGCTCTGGTGTCCAACTCTCTGGGTTGCATATCGGCCTCCACTCTCTAGTTGTACTCTCTCTGGCAAGACACTTGATCTCCCTGTAACTCTGTTAAATAGGAGCCATTCTAATACCACCTCACAGGGCTACTGTAATGATTAAGTCAAAACATATAAAGTGGTTAGAACAGTGCCAGGAAAAGAGCAGGTGCTCAATAAATGCTAGCAATTGTTACTCCTATCTGACCTCATCTCCCCTCGGGGCTCCACACACAGCCTGGGGTCCAGGCAGGATGACATCTGCCACAGCGTCCCTGGCCTGCCCTCTCCTTACAACCCCTCCGTGCTTGCACACGTGGTCTTCTACCAGCCTGGGCAACCTCAATGTGTCTTTTGTTCCCAGCAAACTTCTCCTGTATCCTTCAAGCCTCAGCTCAAGCTCGCTTCCTCTGGGAAAAATCTCCTTACCCCTGACGACCAGCGGTTGGGTGTCCCTCCACTCTGCTTAACGAACAGCTGTGCCTAATTCTAATTCTCTAATGCACTTGGACTTGAAGTGCTTGTGTGTTCCATCTCACCAGATGGGGGATCCTATGAAGCCATAGGAGAGACTCAACCAATGTTTGTTTAAATGAACACAGGAATTAGTGAGTAAATTGATGGAGAAAAGGAAGGGAAGAAGGAAGGAAAGAAGGAAAGGGAAGGGAAGGAAAGAGGGCAGGGTGGAGGGAGGGAGGGAGTAAGGAAGACCCCTAGAACAACCCAACTGGGACACTTAATTGTAACATGTGGAGCAGGTAGCTCCCTGAAAAGCTCCAGGCAGTGAGTCGAGCTCCCTTAAAAGCTCCGAGTCTGATGATTATTGGCTCTTCCAGACTCTACAGTGCTCTACTATTGGCCTGAAGACATGAGGGCAACCAGAGATAGAGCTAAAAACTGGGAGCAGCTAACTTCTTATATGACTTTACCCTCCACAAACTCTGACCACACCAGACATATAAGCAGTCTTAAGATAACATCTGGACTGGGGCCCCTGGTTGGCTCAGGCAGTTAGCATCTGCCTTCAGCTCAGGTCATGATCCCAGGGTCCTGGGATGGAGCCCCACAGTAGGCTCCCTGCTCAGTGGGGAGCCTGCTTTCTCCTTCTCCCTCTGCCTGCCTGCCACTCCTCCTGCTTGTGTGCTCTCTCTCTGTCAAATAAATAAATAAAATCTTTAAAAAAAAAAAAAAAAAGATAGCATCTGCACCAACCTTCTGTCTTTAAGCATATGAATCCCTGCATTTCTCGAGAGGGATGGTTACCCATAGCTTTTTTCAGGTCTGGAAAGTGCACAGTTCCCCTCATAGCACTTGCTTCAGGATACTTCTCTAAAGAAATGACCTTTCTTAAGCTGCAATTTGAGCCCATGATTGCTGTCCTCAAAATCAGTTCACTTTTTAATCTCATTTTCCACACACTCACACGCCAAGAGGGGAGAGGGGAAATATTACTGTTTGACAATCCTATAGACTAGCATTCTAGATTAAAACAAAAATCACTGAGGACTTGTTCACTGAGATTGCTGAAAAGGGCAGGCATTATGTTCATTGGTGTGGAAATTTCAACTAGCAAGAGCTCTAAATTTCCCCAATCTGAATAGAAACAATTAAATGTTAGAAAAACAAAGTATAATTTTTCAAGTTTCAAGACGGAGATCTCCATATCCTCTTATTTTCCTCTCTCACCTTTCTTCCTCTCCCTCATGTGAACTCACTTGGGGCGTATAATGAACTATACCCATATCTTGATGTCTGCTGCCCAAGGGGATCTGCTTCCATTTTCAGGAATAAGACTTTCTGATCACTGTCCTTAAAAGAGGTTCATTCTTGTACTTGCTTATTCACTGAGTAATTATTTATTGGCCTAGGGCAGACATTCAACTAAGCAAAGGGGACAACATACTGAGCACAATCTGCCCTGTGCCCTGGGAACGTTTTGACTAGTTGATGATTTCCTGGTGGGAGACGATTTGCATGTGTGTACGTAACTTTAAATGAAAAATGTACTTCTGAAAATGTTTCACAAGAATTGGATTTTTTTTTTTTTTACAAAATTTAAGTTTTGACAAAATGAGACACTTGCATCCGTGGGATTATATCTAGAATATAGTAGTATCTGTAGACATCTTTCTCTTTTTTTTCCCCCCACCTTTGAAATTCAAGTCATGTTTACCATGAATTGGGGGTCTTGACATTTCTGGCAAAGCATGGAATCTTACTGCACAGAGAAGCTGTCTAGCAGAGAATATAAAACCATGATCTTTGGCGATAGCCTCATCTGGCCTTCCTCGCCCGTTCTCTGTGCCACTCAGTAAAGCAATGATGGCAAGAAAGTTGCTCAAGCATTCTCAGCCTTAAGTTCCTCATCCGGAAAATGGGAGAAACGGTACATCTCTCACTGAGATGTAAGATTACTGGAGATAATGTATGTAAAGCCGTTTTCACAAGAGCCTGGCATCAATAGCAGCTATTATTTAATGTCAATAATCAGCAGCCCCAATTTGTCAGCTTCGGGGGAATCAACTTATTTATAAAAAGGGGGATTTTCTTAAGGCAAAACATGCCTCTAATTTGCAAGGGAACATCAAATCCAGAGTGGGGGACTGGGAAATTCTGGCAACCTGGTCATTTTTCACGATGTATTA
This sequence comes from Lontra canadensis, assembly GCF_010015895.1. Lineage (NCBI taxonomy): Eukaryota > Metazoa > Chordata > Mammalia > Carnivora > Mustelidae > Lontra > Lontra canadensis. The sequence goes on along the minus strand of NW_022631031.1, from coordinate 10,021,189 downwards.
AGACAACCACGTCTCCCCAAGAGTCCTTCCCTGTGCTACAGAAAGGAGTTTGTACCACGCAGGCCAGTGCATGCTCTTCCCCAGTGACGGATCCAAATCCTGCTCTTTTTCTAACTTCCTTATCCAAGTGGTCTATCAAGTCTGCCCTGGTTCAGGTTCTTGTTTATGCTTTCGCTCTTTGTTAATATATCCTCCTAGAACAGGGCCTCGGAGTATAGCTTCTGGGATCCGGGTATGGATTGGCTAGACCCGCCCCAGGGAGATCCCTACCACACTTCAGGTACTCAGGCAAGCGCCACTCTGTGTGCACAGCCTCCCCCAAACACCCCCCCTTCCGTGTGTCCTTTCTGCGTTCCTGTTTGCGTTCCTCATGAATCAAACACTTAGGTTGCACTACACCACAGGAGACAGAAGATGTGGCATTTGACTTAGCAAGACCTGTGGTGGAGGGAAGCCAAGGACCTCCCCACTTCACCCCCAACAAAATCGCCTTTGGAAAATCTTTCAAACAGTAGCTCTTAAATCTTGGTGAGTCTTGGACTCTCAAAAATCTGCTGAACACATAGAGCTCTCTTCCTGGGGCTGTGGAAAACACACAAAGTTTTTACATAGAAACTTTTAATACCATTTGAGATGATTCACAGATTCCCTGCAGTCCTTCCATGCCCCCTTTTGGGTATCCGCCTCATCTAGGAGGATCTCAAAGACACCTAAGTTCTCAGAATTCTAATTGTCTCTTTTTTGTGAAGTCCAAGAAATCCACCAAAGGGGTGAGCCTCTAAGAATTCAAGCAGGGAGTGGGCTCCCACGAGCGGTAGACTGTCTCTGTTCTGGGTGTCTCTCTCTTTTATAGAGGGGTGATAATTCATCCTACTGGGGACATCCTGGCTGGTTTCCTCAGGCCCAGCCATTGTGCCAACTCCAGAAGTTTCTGGGTCCAAGAAAAGGCGGGTTGTGCGGAAAGCACACTGCACTGTGGTCAAGACAGACTCTCCCCGCGCAGTTGCCTGAGGCCATTTTCTGGTCAGCAGCAGTCTGCTGGAAATGCTTTCTAGAACCCAAAGATTAGGGCGCACTGGGCAGCCTCAGGGGTTGTTTTCTGTCTGGTTCGAGGGAAGCAGCAATAGGAATTTTTGCCTCCAGCCTCTTGCTGAGTGACAGGAAGAGAAAAAAGGATCATTTGAAGGCTCCCGGATTCAAACGGAGTGTACAGAATGCCAGGCCCTTGCTGCCTCCGAGAACAGCCTCTCTGGTGCCAGCTTAGGACAAATGTGTTCCCACTGTCTCCTGGAAAGGCTTCCCCCACCCCTGCTGAGGGGGTGGATTTCAAAGCAGCTGACTTCTTGCCCTTTTGAATAGGACTGCAAGTGTTCCCGTTTCAGTTCTAAAACTTTCCCCCCAATCCTCCACTCCCCCAGGGCCTCCCCAAGAAAAGCTGGTATTCTGGGTCACTGAGATGGCGTCAGGTTAGGAAGCAGAGAAAGGAGAGGCAAGGAACAGTTCCTAACATCAAACATCGCCCTGGGAGCTCACATTGCATGTTAATGAAATGCCGCAAAACATCAAACCCTACAGGTAACAGCGAAAGCCCCCCAGATCCCTTCCGGGCTTTGCCTCCTCTGCAGCTGTGGACCTAAAAGTTCGGTGCCTTTCCCGTACTTTTATTCACAATCAGGCTTGTCCTCCTTGAAAGACAGGCGCAGACTCCATCGACAACCAGGGTGTGTTTTAAATGCTGACCGCCCCCATCTCTCCATGAGCCCACGGGGTGTAAACCCCCACGGGGTGTAAACCCCCCCGGAGTGCGCCGGGCCCCGTCGCGCGCTGGGGAGACGCAGACGGTCGCTCATTTGGCCCTTAGCCGCGGGGAGCTGACTGGGGTATTTCGCGGCAGCTGCCTGCCTCCGTCTCCCCAGCCGCCCTCCCACATCTTCCTAGGAGACCGGCTGTGTGTGTGTGTGTGTGTGTGTGTGAAGGAGGTGCTGTTTCCCACAGCTCTGATCTAATTCAGCTGAAATTCAATCTCCGTGTGACCAACCTCAGCCAGCGCTCTCCCACCCGCTGCGAGGCTCCCCTCCCCGGGCGGGGTGTGCTGCGCGGGGACACCGCCCGGCCCGCCACCTCCCCTCCCTTCCCGCTAGCCCCTGCGTATAAACTTACGGTGTCAGTGGGCCAGCCTTGGGGACTTGCCTGCGCCGGGCCGCTCACCCCTCGTCCCCTGGGCTCTGAGGGGAGACACCCTATACCTGCGGCGTGCATGGGGCTCGTGAGTTATCGCTGGAGCAAAGGCAGCTGAGCCAGATGAGGCTGAGAACCCGAAACAGATGTGAAAGACATCAGGCTGAGTTCTCCGTGGATCTTCAATGCCCAGAAAGATTTATGAGCCCTTTTAACCCTCTTTTAACGTAGGTTGAACTGGGCTTGTTTTATGGCAAGGAAAGAGGCCTGGCAGTCACACAGAAAATCACCAGGGCGACAGGGCCTGCCCTGGGGTCTGTGGACCCTTCCTTTCCTTTCTGGATCCTCTCTCCCAGAAGCTTGATCCCTTAGCCTCTGCATTCCATGGAGACCTTCCATCACAACTCCTTCATGACTTCCCATCCCCGGGTAGCCCAAAGCTACCAGTGGCTTGGACCCTAAACAGTGTTCAGTTTCAGTGTGCATCTTTATAGGGAGCAAGGAAATTGTAAATATCTTTTAGAAAGGTGGAGATTGCAAAGGGCCAGCACTGGACAGTGAAGCAGTGGCCCTGGCATTTCCCCCCCTTAATTGTCACGTAATCACATTATACTGGATCAGGCGCACTTTCTTTTGATGGAGGAAGCTTTGAACTTCGCTTTGCACTTCCTGCAAGAAGAGGACTTCTACCTCGGGGCAGGGAGGCACAGGAAGGCAGAAGTTTGCGGGCACCTTTTACAAGCCTTATGAAGCTAAAGGGAAGGGGTTTATAAAGGCGTCGTAATTAGAAATGATGTGTCAAGGCAAGCAAGCACCTCCTGAACCTGACCCTGCCAGTGTCTGCACGGGCTGCCTCAGGACACTGGAAATTCAGTGTGGCTTCAGCACTGGGCAACCAAGTCATTTTCCAGTGCAGAGAAGACCAGTGACCTTCCAATCTTTCATTCATCTTACTGCACACAGAGGGAGAGTGATGGGCAAAGTCACACCTTTATTGTACTGCCACTGTTACTGTTTTTTTTTTTTTAATTTTACTTATTTATCTGACAGAGAGAGATCACAAGTAGGCAGAGAGGCAGGCAGAGAGAGGGGGGGAAGCAGGCTCCCTGCTGAGCAGAAAGCCCCATGCGGGGCTCCATCCCAGGACCCTGAGATCATGATCTGAGCCGAAGGCAGAGGCTTTAACCCACTGAGCCACCCAGGTGCCCCTACTGTTTTTTTAAAGAGCAATACAACTTACACGAAAAGATTTCTTTTGGTATTCACATACCAGCTTATCTTGATATATCGATAAGAACAGGCAAGTGGAGCTGGAAAGTGTTTCCCTCACCTCCTCCAGACTCTCAGAGTCTGGGTCATACTATCCTAGAACATCAAAACTGAATGCCCAACTCAGGAAGAGAAATACTCTATTTAAATTCAGTCTTTTAGAGTGAGTTTAGAGACTCCCGTGTCTCTATTTCTCCCTAAAATCCCTTTTTGGGGAAAGTAGGTAGAGATGACCAGAGTAAGAGAAATCTTCAGCCTTAACAATTTTTTTGAACTTCCTCTGTTCACAGGCTGTATCGTGAAGGGAGATGCCATGAAATCAAGAAACACGGTATTGGGGGAAGAGATTCTCCCCTGCCTGGGGAAGGGGAAGATTCCTACAGCTGAGCTCAGAAATAATAGTCTCCCTGGGTCCTGAGAAAACTGCCCAAAATGTTAACACATCAATCTTAAGGAAACAAGCCTGGCTTTTACCGACTTAATTTCATATAATTATTTCAGAGTTTGAGTCTTTACAAGAAAGAGGGAGTGGAGGAAAAAGATCAGAAAATTGAAGGGGATGAGCAGAAGAGGAATGAGATTTTCTTTGTTTTGAAGATTCCCATTCCACAACCGCCCCCCCCCCCCCCCCGCCCGGGCCCTCCCAGCCCCCGCGCCCCGGGCTCCGTCTATGCTTTCATCTTTTGGGAGCAAATGCACAGCACACTCAACAGCATGTGGAGGAGCTGGGAAGGTACTGATTTCACTCAGGTCTGTTTGGAAAGGGCCACTTTGATGAAGTTGCTCTTGGGTCTCAGGTCCTAGAAACCAGCGTGAGGTGCAGTAAGGCCAGAGGACATGGCCCCTACTCCTGACTCCGGGCTACTAAGTTACAGGGTAGTTTGTCCAAGTCATGAAGCTGCAGGGTCCCACTTACACCTCTGGAATGGAGGCAATAATACAGGCATGCCTCTGAGATAGTGTGCGTTCGGTTCTAGACCACCTCAATAAAGCGAATAGCATAATGAAGTGCATCAGATGAATTTTTTGGTTTCCCAGTATGTTTATACTATACTAAAATCTATTAAAGGTGTGAAGGCATTATGTCTAAAACAATAATATATATATATATATATATATATATATATATATATATATATATATCTTAATTTAAAAATACTCCATTGCTAAAAAAAAAAAAAAAAAGCTAACCATCACTTGAGCTTTCGGTGAGTCATAATCACTGATCACAGAGCTCCAAAACAAATATAATGATGAAAGAGCTTGAAATATTGCAAGAATTAACCAAAATTTGACACAAAGACGTGAAGTGAAAAATACTGTTGGAAAAATGTCACCAATAGGCTGGTTTGATGCAGGATTGCTACAAACCTTCCGTTTGTAAAAAACTAACACAAAATAAAAACAGTATCTGTGAAAAGCACTAAGCCAAGCAAATACAATGAGGTATGCCTGTCCCTCCCCTGCCCATGTCAGAGGGTTACATTTAGGAAAACACTTCGAAAGGGTAAAAATTCTGCTATACAAATGAAAGGTATTATTCTTACAATAATGAGATTTAATTATGATCCGTACTCTATAAGTATCTCACTAAGTTTAACTATTACTAGTTACATTAACTATTAACCAGTTACACATTAAGAGTCAGATACACAGAATTTGGTAAGTAAGCAAAAAAACTTAAACATCATCTAGTTGATTTAAAATGCAAATTACAAAGCCCTGTCCTCCAGAAACTTCCATTCCCTAGGTGTAGAGTCTGCCTAAGAATCTGCATTTTAAATAAGGCCCTTGGAGAGTGGAAGGCAGATCAGCAACCCAACTTTTGAGAAGCACTTTGTTTTGCAAAATGGGGACATCGCTCATCCTCCCACTCCCTGGCCACGCCCAGGCTCCCACTGGGCCTGGGTGTGAGAAGACAGCACTACGTTCACATCCCTTCATTAATAGTTCAGTATCTACGACAGGAAGGACTGGAAAGAAACAAAGCAAAATGGGGGATTATGTAGATGGATTTGGTTTCCCCTTTAATGATGAGAAAAATGCATGTCTGCTCTGAGCAGATGATAAATTGATCCAGAAAATGTTGCACAAGTGTTCTTTGCTAAGCTGCAGGGTCAAAGTCAACAATATAAAAGAAAACATACCTCCATTTCGTTGAAAAGGACTTATATTCAAGGCATTGCACAATGGGGCTGGTATGGGTTACTCTCTGTCAAATGGCCTGTTCCTGTACTCAGCTTTCCACAGAATTGTGACAGAAGGGGACAATGAGAGAGAGAGATTTAAGTCTTGGGCTTGCAGTTTGTTTTTGCACCTGTGTTTTTTGTTTTTTTTTAATGACAATAGTTTGAGAACATCACAGTATTATTTCTAAAGATCGTCAGTGACATAGTTTGCGTATGAAGTTGGGATAATGCAATGAAGGCCCTCTCCTAAAAAGAATCCCTTTTCAGGAACCAGTGACTAGTCGAGAATTAAGTGAAAACAAAGAATGAAACTGAGGAAGACGTTTCTAGAGGCAGCTCCTAGAAATTGAAGAGTAACTCTTTTTTTTAGTAAAAAAAGATTTATTTATTTGTTTGTTTATGTATTTATTCAAGAGTAGGGGGAAGGGGCTTAGGGAGAGTGAGAAGCAGAAGTAGACTCCCTGCTGAGCATGGAGCCCAACATGGGGATTGATCCCAGGACCCAGAGATCATGACCTGAGCCAAAATCTAGAGCCGGATGCTTATGAACTGAGCCACCCAGCCGCCCCTCAGAGAGTAACTCTCCACCACTGTTAAATTCATTTGTCTTGCAACTTTCCACTTCTAAAATCAGAAAGAAAAAAAAAAAAAACACCACACCTCACAATTTATTTGTTTTACTCATAGAAAAACACTCAGGTCCGTCTTCTCCACTTTTACACACACAGGAACACATGTATGTGTGTGTGTGCATACTGGTTTTCTATGTCCACAGTCAACACTGAGAATTAGAAAATTAGGGTAAAAGAATTTTCAAAGATAGGTACCAGAAGTGGTACCTATAGATAACTAGAAGCGGTAGGACATGGTGATAAAAAGCAGGAAGACTTTCTATTTCAAAGTTTACAAAATAACTTCAGAATCACAGAAACCTAGGACCCTTTATACCTCATCTTCCACAAAGACACCCTCCACCCCATCCCCGGCCCCGGCCTCTAGTGTGTTGCCACAGAGCACAAAACCTTTGCTCACTGCAATGATCCCAACACCTCAAGAAAAAGTTTTAAATTACGTTCTATTTTCTCTGTTTAAGAAAGTACTAAATAATGTATTTTGGAAAGATTTCCATGAAAATGGCTGAAATGAAGGAAGTTTCCACGCTGAAAGTGGGAAGACCTTATCCTTTCACTTAGTCAAAAGTACTTCTCCAAAATTTCTGAATAAACAAGGTTTGCCTAAGGAAGAAAGATTAGGGACTTGGGTGCGAGGGGAGGAGGAGGAACAGCTGTCTTGAGTTAAACAAGAAGCATGTTAATGATCGGACAAGAGTCAGGAAGATACTCAGGTTTAGCCTGTTGGTCAAAAAAGTAATGTAGTTAATGGCTGAATGAAAACAATTATTCAAGGTCTGTGATAATGGACGTGAGGAGGGAGATTCAGAAGACAGTGCTGACGAATGAGGTATTTGTGGCATAAAACCGTCCTCCCCGAGCCTTCAGTCCACAGTTGGAATCAGAAGTAGGGCACAGCGCACATGCTCTGGGTGCTGAAAATGGCCCAGTCTAACTTGCCAACGTTCAGGCTTGACAGAGCATTTTCTGAGAAAGGTGATAACTGAGCTGCAGATGGGTCATGGCCGGGACAAGAGCGGAGAAAAGAGGATGCTTTCAGCTGGACTATGAGTGATAAACACAAAATGTCACGATTACTATAAACGTTACAGGCACCAGAGACACTAAGGGGAAAAAAGCCAGTAAGTCATTTTATCTTTGCAGTGGTTCCTATAAGGGGTCAGCAGGTCGTGCAGAAACTACCAGTTAATTATCTCCGCGTGTCTTGGAGTCAGCAGGATGCCTCTAGTCAGAGAGCTCTAGCCTTTCTGCAAGGAGACCCTGGAGCCTACTGGTGCCAGCTGGGAAAGGCCAGGAATGTGGGGGAGGATTCTCAGCACTAAGCTTCCTGAGGAGAGGAGAGAAACTGACATCAGGTCCCCACATCCTGCTTGCCTCCCACCCCTGCACCTGTGTACCACAGACCCTGGAAACTGCCCCCTAAACCTCCTATTGACTCCGCAACTCTGTCTCTATTGAAAGGAGACTGAGACCAGACTGTCCCTGTTTCAGAAATGGAGATGTGTACAAGGAGCACAGAATCAAACCTATTCTCACCAGAACACTAACCCTGATTTCAGCCCTTACTGTATCCTAAACTACTTGACAAGAAGTAGCCACGTTTAGGGCTCTTGAAACACAGAAATCCTTAAAAACGTTTTGTTTTTTTTTTTCCTAGTTCTCTATCACATTACCTGATTTATGCTCTTAACTATAGGAAATACAAATGCATGATTATTAAGTTTTTAAAAAACAACTGGGAGGTCAGGGCCATCAGCTACACCCTATATATAAACAGCTCCCAACTCCAGATCTCTCCTCAGCCCTGGCCCCATATTTCCAATTGCCTACTGGACATCTCCACCTGGGTATCCCATAACTTCTCAACTTTTTGTACTTGAACTTGCTTTTCTCCCAGTGAAGGTCTGTTGTCGCCTTTTCTTCCTGGTGAGTTCTTGGGATGAGGTTAGGACTGGGAGGCTGGATAATTGTAAACACATCTGTCCCACCACAGATGGGCATTGGCTGATTCTCAAGGACGTTTCTAGGATGGAGAACTCTGGTAACAGTGCAGACCCACTGAGAGATGTGTGCCCCATGGTCCCGCTTCAGTGGCTGTCCTGAATCAGGAATACGGTTGACCCTTGAACAACGTAAGTTCAAACTGCACAGGTCCACTTATATTAAGTGGATTTTTTTCAATAAATGTAGTATGGTGCTGTAAATGTATTTTCTCTTCCTTATGATTTTCTTAACAAGATTTTCCTTTCTCTAGCTTACTTTTTTCTAAGAATACAGTGTATAATATATATAACATATGAAATATGTATCAACAGACTGCCTATGTTATCCGTAAACCTCCAGTCAATGGTAGGCAGAGCAGTTTGGGGAAAGTCCAAGTTACACATCGATTTTCAATTGCACTGGAGGTTGGCACCCTTAACCCCTGTGTTGTCCAAGGTCAACTGCACTTGAGGTAAAGAATAACAAGACAACAAAAGTACAGAATAGGTATTAACAGTAATTTTTATTACCATTAAGGTCATTTAGGTATACAGCCTCAGGGTTTTCCCTTGACAAAAACATGGTATAAGGAAAGTTTGACACGGATTGCCTGATCTTCATTCTGGGCCCTTCCCCCTAAGGGTAGAAACCTGCTCACTCAGATCCCTATTCTAAAAATGTCCTTGCCCACATAAGTCTTTCCATATAGGCTCATAGAAAGCAGAACACGAAAGGAATATTGGAGATCCTCTAGGTCAGCCCCTTTATAAACAGATGAGGTCATGGAAATTCAAAGAGGTGCTATGGTCACAGAAATGGCACAGCTGTACTAGAACCAAGATCATCTATGGTGCTTTATACTCCTTCCTGCTTTCACAACCACACAGTGATGAAGAAAACTTGATATCCTTTCCAGAGATGGCTACACTTGAACAGGGTTCAAGGAATCAAGATAACCCAGCCATAAGAGTTAAGTATCAGGGATGAATGACAAAGCAGAGAATGTGTTTACAGGCTTGCTAGTCCTGAGTCCCTAGTCCAGAACACATCTCTTTCAATATCACAGGAGTTCACATTTATACATAGCTTCATTGCCTCTTAAACTCCAGGAAATACTGACGCCTTCAGAGCTGGAGAGGAAGACATCTAAAGCAACTACACCATACTCAATTGTGCAGTCTACATGTCATAATGAAATTCATCATGTGATCTGGGCCTCTTCGGACATGTGTGCTAATCTACATTATTTCTCCCCAAAGAAAATTGAGGCTAATAAGAAATTCTTATTTCAACTTGATTCCTATATGGATGATTCATGGATGCCACGATGGATGGTGACAAGGAATAATAATTAATGATGTTACACAAGTGATGTTGGTCAACCATTTTATGGTCACAGTTGTGTCACAAAAGTCAGCAGTAAAAACACTATGACAAGTAGTAGGCAACCAATAACTGTTTATGTTATTTGAAAAAAAAAGAAAATCTTATTTCATTTTCCAGGTGCTCTTGATATTTTGTTGCCAACTTAGTGATTGCTCAGCTACAAGTCTGAGCAAGAGGATGGGCTAACAGTGTGGGTGAAGTCATGGACATGAGCCTGAACTCAGGAGGTGTCTGTGTTTATTCACCTTGGTGATTGTCAAGCCATTTCCCATGGGCAGCCTAATTAGATTACAAGAGAGCCAGCATGCCTGGGAGTAAGCATTGCTTCTTGAACAGGATCTCACTCTCTTCTCACATCCTCATCCTTTCTTCTTTAAGAACTGGAAATAGCTTTGCCATTTCTATTTTCCTCTATTTAACCCTGTTTTCCTCACTTCCTTCCCATCTATCTTAGCCAGGTAAAAGAAAAAGAAAGTATATCCATAATACATATTTAACCTATCATGCCACAGATATGCAATAAGCACACTGAGATTAATCCTTTCTTCTGTGTCTATGAATCAAGAAACCCTGGAGAATCTGGCATGGTGTTAAATGTCAGATTTTCCTGTAGGTTGTACATGATAAGGATGGAAATATTTCTTAAATGCTAACAAGGGTGGGGCACCAACATGGCTCATTCAGTTAAGTGTCCAACTCTTGACTCAGCTCAGGTCATGATCTTGGGGTCCTGAGATGGAACCCTGCATCAGGCTCTGTGCTCAGTGGGGAGTCTGTTTGTGATTCTCTCTCTCTCCCTCTGCCCTTCCCCTCACTTGCCCACAGTGTTCCTCTCTCTCTCTCTCTCAAATAAATAAATCGTTTTAAAAATGCTAACAAGGGTGAGGATTATGATTCTAGATAGGATTCTTGGCATTATTCATGGAGTTTTTCACAGCTTCTATTAAAGAACCTACAAGATCGTTTTCACAAAGGATCCATCCACCAGGATGAAATTCAAATTCTGTTTCATGTCTTTAAAAATCTTGACAGTTTTCAGTCTACTCCATCATACATTCATGTTTTTTTAAATATAAAATCCACCTACAACTTCTAGTAAAACTGACCCTTCAAGAAGATGCACCATGTTTATTCTATGATTCTTATTCTTAACAGCTCCTGTAATATCACTGCATACTCCAGTAGGAGAAATCAAACTTACCCATCAAGGGAACCATTGAATGAGTCATGCTCTTTGAAGGTTTGGTTTCCAATTTTATTCTAAACATTTTTCCCCCATCAACTTTAAGATCTGAGGAATATTTTTGTTGAATATATATACCAGAACTTTTCGAGTGCTATCCAGTTTGCAGGCCATCTTTTCTATGCTGTTTTTATTCATAGTCCTGCTAAAGAGATAGACTAATCTTCCCTGTTCATTCCATGTGCCAGCAACTGCCCTCGCCATAGCAGACTGGACCTGACCCAAGCTGATCCAATCAAACACTCTCCCAAGAATTTAGAACTGGGTCCCAGCAATTATCTGGTGTTGGGTTTTGGAGTGAAAGGTCATATATAGAACCAGGGATGGGGCAGTCTTTTTATGCCATAAACATTCTGAAGTAGAACAAACTGATTAAGAGAGAAAAAGAGAAGAATCAAGCAAAATCATTTTTTGAAAGATTTATTTATTTATTTTAGAGAGACAGAGAGCACAAGTAGGGGGAGGGGCAGAGAGAGAGAAAGAGAGAGAGAGAGAATCTCAAGCAGATTCCCCACTAAGGGCAGAGCCCCATGCTGGGCTCAATCCTACCACCTTGAAATGATGACCTGAGCCAAAATCAAGAGTCAGACAGTTAACCAACTGAAGTGCCCAGGTACCCCTTAAGCAAAATAATTTTAAAAGAGAAATAAGGGTCACCTGGGTGGTTCAATCGGTTAAGCGTCTGCCTTTGGCTCAGGTCATGATCTCAGGGTCCTGGGATCGAGCCTCACATTGGGCTCTCTGCTCAGCAGGGAGTCTGCTTCTCCCTCTCCCTCTCCCTCTGCCTGCTGCTCTGCCTACTTGTGCTGTCTCTCTACCTCTCTCAAATAAATAAAGTCTTTTTTTTTCTTAAAGATTTTATTTATTTATTTGACAGAGAGAGATCACAAGTAGGCAGAGAGGCAGGCAGAGACTTTTCTTTAAATTTTTTTTTAATAAATAAAGTCTTAAAAAATTTTAAAAAAAGAGAAACAAGGCAGCAATAAATAAGTTAAAAAATATTTTTCCAACCAAAATGGAATTAAATTAGGTATCAGTAACAAAAAGCTATATAAAAGCTACCAAATATTTAAAAGGTGAGCAGCATACTTCAAGATAACTAATGGATCAAAGGAAAAAAATCATAAGTGAAATTTTAAAATATTTTGAAATGGATGAAAATAACAATACAACATATCAAACATGCAGAATGCAGCTAATGCAGTGCCAAGAAGAAAATTTATAGCATTAAATGCTTCCATTAGAAAAAGAGAAAAGTTTCAAATCAATAATCAAAATTTCCATCATAAGAAATTTGAAAAACAGCAAATAAATCCAAATCATGCAGGGAATGGAAATAATAAAGGTAACAGCAGAAATTGTTGAAATATAAAACACAAAAGCAATAGATAAAATCGATCAAATCAAAAGCAAATTCTTTGAAATGACCAATAAAATTGAAAAACAAGGAAAGAGGGTGATAATACAAATTACCAATATCAGGAATGAAGTGTGAATAGATCCTGTAGACATTAAAAGAATAATATCAGAATATTATGGATAATGTCACATCCATAAATTTCACAACTTAGATGAAATAGACAAGTCCTTGAAGGACACAAACTACCACAGCTCCCTGAAGAAGAAATAGTTAATCTGAAAGCTCTGTATCTATTAAATAAATTAGATTAATATCTCAGAATTTCCTTAAAGATAAATCTCTAGATCCAGATGGCTCCACCAGTGAATTGTACCAAAGATCTAAGAAAGAAATAATACCCATTTTGTATAAAATCTTTCACAAAATAATAGAGAAAGCAACATTTTATAGCTCATTTTGTGAGTTCACAATTACCCTGACACCAAAACTAGACCAATATCACACACAAAAAGTTATAGACCAATATTCTCATGAATATAGACCAAAAAAATCCTTAGAAAATTTTAAGCAAATTGAATCTAGCAACATATAAAAAGGATAATACATCATGACCAAGTGGGATTTTTTTTTTTTTTTTTTTTAGGAATTCCAGGTTATTTTGACATTTGGAAATCGGTCTGTGTGGTTCACTGTATTAACAAACCAAGAGAAATAAACAATATAATCACTTGAAAACATCAATACTCATTCATGATTAAAAAAGAAAGAAAGAAAATCACAGAAAAACTAGAATAGAAGGGAACTTCCACACCTGAAACAGGTGTCTACCAAAAGCATAGAGCTAATATCATATTTTATGGTGAAAGACTGAATGCTTTTCTCCTAAGATTCAGAACAGTGCAAAGATAGCTGCTTTTACCACTTCCACTCAATGTTGTACTATAGGTTTTAGCCAGTGTAACAGGGTAAAATTCAAAGGTATACAAGTTGTAAAGGAAGAGTTAAAACTGTTTTTACTTTTACATAACATGATTGTGCTTGTATAAAATCCTGAACTTATTTAAAAGCAAATAATAAAATAAATTTTAAAAGAATAAATGAGTATAACAAGATAACAAGATATAAAGTCAATATTAAATCAACTGCATTTTTATTTACTAGCAGAAAAAAAAAACTGCATGCTCCATTGAGGAAAAACCGATAAGCTGGACATAACTAAAATTTAAAACTTTGGCTATGAAAAAAAAAAAAAAAACCACTCTCAAGAGAACGAGAAAACAAACCACAAACTAGGAGAAAATATTTACAAAATACATATATGATAAAAGACTGTTATCAAAAAGACTAAAGAATACTCAAAACTCAGTAATAAGAAAATGAATAAGGAGATTTTTTTTAAACGGGCAAAAACCTGGACACCTCACCAAAGAGGATATATAGATGACAAAGAAGCATCCTATGTCATTAGGGAATTACAAAATAAAACAACAATGAGTTGCCACTACGTATCTATTAAAATGGCCAAAATATGAGGCACAGATAATACAAAATGCTGATGAGAACAAGGAGCAACTGGAACTCTCATTCACCGCCAGTAGAATGTGGAATGGTACAGCCACTTTGGAAGACAATTGTGCTGTTTCTTACAAAACTAAGTATACTCATAAGATCCAGCAATTTTACACCTTGGTGTTACTCAAATCAGTTGAAAACTTATTTCTACACAAAACCTGCACATGGATATTTATAGCAGCCTTATTGATAATTGTGAAAACATGGAAGCAACCTCGAGGTTCTTCAGTAAATGAAATGGTAGATAAACTGTGGTACATTCAGACAATGGAATATTATCTAGCACTAAAAAGAAATGAACTATCAAGCCATGAAGAGATATGGAGGAAACCTAACTTCATATATCTAAGCAAAGAAAATGCTACATGTCTGATAAGATTCCAACTACGTGACCTTTTGGAAAAGGCAAAACTATGGAGACACTTGCCATGGGATTAAGGAGCAAGGAAGGAATAAATAGGCAAAGGTCAAAGGACTTTTAGATATTCTGTGTGATACAATAATGGTGGATACATATCATTGTACACTTGTCAAAACCTATAGAATGTATAGCACCAAGCATGAACCAAATGTTAACTGTGGACTGGCAGGGGGGTGATAATGATGTAATGATGATGTAGGTTTATTGTTGTAACAAAAATATCACTCTGGTACTGGATTTTGGTAGTGACAGAAGCTGTGTAAATGTAGGGTAAGGGGTGTATGGGAAATCTCCATACCTTCCCCTCAATTTTGCTGTGAACCTAAGACTTCCCTAAAATATAAAGTTTATTTTAAAAATTAGAAAGTAGGGGCACCTGGGTGGCTCAGTGGGTTAAGCCTCTGCCTTCGGCTCAGGTCTTGATCTCAGGGTCCTGGGATCGAGCTCCACATCAGGCTCTCTGCTCAGCGGGGAGCCTGCTTCCCCCTCTCTCTCTGCCTGCCTCTCTGCCTACTTGTGATCATTGCCTGTCAAATAAATAAATAAATAATCTTTAAAAAAATTAGAAAGTAAGAAATTTTAAAGTTACTATCTAAAATAGTGTAAAGAAACACGAGATATTTAGGGATAAAACTAGTACAATAAGTACAATATTTCCATTCTGAAAACTAGAAAACATTTCTAAGAGAGAGAACTAAATTAATCAAGTGATATACCCTGTTCATGAACTGAATAATCAATATGGATAAGATACCAATTTTCCCTTAATGGACTAGTAGTTTCAGATCAATTGTTCTAACTAAAATCCTAGCAAGTTTTTACTAGAAATTGACAGATTGTAAAATTTATATAGAAATGGAAAGATCCTAGAATGTTTAAAACAAATTTTAAAAAGAACAGCAAAGTTAGGAATTTATACTACCTGATTTGAAACCTTACTCTAATCTTAAATAATCTCAAAAAAAATTAGAAAGTAAGAAATTTTAAAGTTACTATCTAAAATAGTTAAAGAAACATGAGATGCAGGGCTCGATCCCAGGACCATGGGATCATGACCTGAGCTGAAGGCAGAGGCTTAACCCACTGAGCCACCCAGACACCCTGTCAGTGTTATTTTAATAGTGTTTGTATGGTGACAGGTGGGGCTACACTTGTGGTGAGTATAGCATACTGTAGCGTTGTCCGATCACTGTGTGTACACCTGAAACTAATGTAACATTATGTGTCAACTATACCTCAATTTTAAAAAAGAGAGAGAGATTTCTGGGATACAAAAAACAAATAACCATAAAAATTCACACAATTGTCTTCATTAGAGTTCAAAATGTTTTTTCTTCAAAATGGCCATCAAGAAAATGAATTGATAAGCCAAAGACCATAAGGAAATATTTGCAGTGCATGTAGTTAACGAAGAATTTCTATTCACAGCTCAGTAACAAAAAAGCAAAATATCCTAGACAAAAAAAAAGGGCAAAAGATTTGAACAGACACTTCACAACGGGAAATAAACAAATGGCCAATAAGTACATGAAAAGATGCTCAACATTCTTAGTAATCAGAGAATGATTGTATGACCACTTTGAAAAACAGGTTGCCGATTTCTTATACAGTCAAATGTAAATGTACCATACGCTGTAGCAACTACACTCTGAGGTATTTACCCCCCTCCAACAAATGATCACACAATTACCCAAATGTTCATAGCAGTTCATTAATAATAACCAAAAACTGGAGACAGACCAAATATTGACCTTCTGGTGGAGAAATAAACAAGTTGTGCTGTATTCATACAACAGAATACTGCTCATCAGTGAAAAGAATGGCCGCCTACAGATAAGAATACTGTCATCTCAGGGCACCTGGGTGTTTGAGGCAATTAAGCAGCCCACTCTCAGTTTCGGCTCAGGTCATGATCTCAGCATCCTGAGATCAACCCCTGCACCATCGGGCTCCCTGCTGGGCATGGAGTCTGCTTGAGATTCTTTCCCTCCCTGTCCTCCAGCCCCTCCCTCCACCATGCTCCCTGTCTCTTTCTATCTAAGATAATAAATAAATAAGTGTTTTAAAAAAGAACATTGTCTCGAACCATGAGAGACTGTGGTCTCTGAGAAACAAACTGAGGGTTTTGGAGGGGAGGGTGGTGAGAAGTTGGGTGAGCCTGGTGGTGGGTATTAAGGGGGGCACCTATTGCATGGAGCACTGGGTGTGGTGTATAAACAATGAATTCTAGAACAATGAAAAAAATTAAAAATAAATAAATAAAATTTTTTTAAAAAGACATGAGGAAAAAAAAGAACATTGTCTCAAAGGCATTGTGCTAAGTGAACAAAATCAGACACAAAGATTACATATGTTGTAGATGTGAAATGCTAGAAAGGGCAAGACTACTTCATTGTTACAGAAAGCAGTTCAGTGGTTGCCTGGGGCTGGGACTGGAGCGTAGGGGGAAAAGGGGGCTTTTTAGGATGATGGAAGTGCTGTATGTATCGATTTATGATAGTTCAAACAAGTGTATACAAAACACATCAAGCTATGCTCTTAGAATGAGTGCATTCTATTAGATATATGTTATAAGTGAATAAAGTTGTTTGGTAAAATTAATTTGATATGGCTAAAATATAAAATGTTTATGGACAAAATGGGCAACAAAAAAAGGCTATAGAGGGTAGCAGGGGGTAGATCACAATGTTTTTTCATCCCATGCAAATTGTATATTTTGTTTAAAATATGTTTTAATGTGTTATATGCTAAAAAATGGCTCAGGCTATTTATGAAAGACAACATGTAATACATCAGGAATGCTTTTCTGACCATGACCCAGAACAGGACAAACATTCTACCTCATGACCCACTATACAAATACACATATAACAGTGCTCATCCCTTTCTACATGCAATGCATATGCAGATAAATATTCATAGGAGTAGGAATATTTCCCATTTTATCCTTTTTGAAATGCAGTTTCAACCCTTTATATTTATGTCATGACCCTCCAATGGGTTATGACCTTCAGCTTGAAAAACACTGTATTAAAAACCTACCAGACATAGTTAAAGGTTATGGCTAAGCAACTTAACTTTAATTTCTAGATAAAATCAAGTTTCAAAGCAGGAGAGTTTAGAAGGAAGAGACTGGGAAAAACTGAGAGGTAAAGGATTAGAGACATATGTATATATAGGGACAGTCCTAGTTTATCCCTTCCAGTTGTGTGGAGGAAGATGCCAGAGCAGCATTAAAGGCTGACAGATCTGCCTCACCCTTGGTTAGGGCACCAACAAACTGTGTGATCATAATCAATTAATTTGACCTGAGTTTCAGCTCCCCTGTCTTTAAAAAAACCTAATAATCCTCGCCCCCTAGAGTTGTATCAGGACTAAGTGAGATCACATGTAAAGAGCAAGCACAAAGCAGTTTTCCTTCCTCATTTTTCATAGGACGTAGAGCGTCTAGCAGAACACAGAGACTCCTTTATGAAAAAGAAAAGGAAGGCATTCAGAGTGAGCCGAGAATGCTCACAGCATATCTGAAATGCCTGTAAGGCACAGGAAGGTTGTTTGCTCTGTGTCTCAGATGAAGGTAGAGACAGAGCAGGCAAGAAGCTGAAGGACAAGAGAGAAGACAATATTTAAATCTCCTGAGGCAGTCAGTGGAAGTCATTGGTAAGCAGCCTTCGTGAGTAAGTAGGAGCCAAGAGGTCGAGAAAAGATACACAAGGGGAGTGAGATTACAGAGTAGACGTGGGAGAAGCACAGAGGAACTGAGTCACCCCAACAGGTGTTGCTGCATGGAGGGGTTATGCAAGCTCCTGGGGATCCTGACCCTCTTCCCCAAGTTTACGCAGTGTCCCAGCTTCCCAGAGGCCAGCAGGTAAAGCTGATCCTGCTCCCGTGTGATTCCTACGGTCCTGATATAGGATACCGGAGGAGCACTCCGTTCCTTGCTACCAAAGAAAACCTAACAGACGCAACCAGCCCCTACCGCCTAGCATCCATCTTCCGGCCTGTACTTCTCCCCCTCCAGCCTGGAAGCTTGCTGCTGGCGCCATTTGCTGGACTAATCCGCTGTGCCTCGTACTAGGCGCGGCGCCCGGGCCAGAGCAGAGCTGAATACTTGCTGCTGGAGTTACGTGAAAGGACGCATGATTAACTAAACGTCTCATAAGTGTGTGTGGGTCCATGTTGTGGATCTCACATAGAACTTCTCAAAGGGTAAGCAGTAACTTTTTTTTTTCTCTTTAACTCCCCAGGACTGTGTCTGGTAGAGAACCAGAGGCAAACGTGTGAAGGAAAAACACTTCCTGGTGCGGACGAGCCTCCAAAAGATCTGCTAAAAAACGCGGAAGGAATGGGAAGCTGATGTCTGTGCTGAGAGCTAACCCACCCTGCTCCGTTGTGTACCTCTGCACATAATTAAAGGTTAAAGACGTGTTGTGTGGGTTGTTATAGAAATCAAAAGCACACGCAATTCTCCTGAAGCTTTGCTGATTACTCTTAGTGCATTGTGTTTTAATTTTGATCTCTGGAAAATATCAGGAACAAGGAAAGAACTTCCCACCCCCACCCCCCCAACCCCCGGCTCCATAGGAAAAACAGTGTTGAAATAATACAAACATCTTGGATCGACCCTCTTTTGAAAGTAAGAAACTTGCCTCACCCTCCCAACAGGCTTGAAGTCTGCACAGTTTGTCCGCCAAGAGAGTGGGATTTGGCAACACTCCTTGTAAACTCCAACCGCAGGAGGCCTCTGATTGAATTGAAATTGTTTCCTCCGGTCAGAGTTTGTTGGTGGTACACCGCTCCCCCCGCACCCCCTCCAGGATGTGAATTCATCAAGTTTGCTGTGGGGTGAGATCGGGGTGGTATAAGGGCATATGAGAGTGAATGTGAGTGTCGGGGAGTGTGTGTGTGTGTGTGTGTGTGTGTGTGCACGCGTGTGCATACGCATACACCCATTTATTCCCTAACGTCCTTAGTAAAGGTATTGACACTACCTAAAATCATTCTGAAAAATTATCTACATTTTCATTCATCCTCAGTATCTTTTGAAGTCATCGGAATTTGATCCACAAAAATAAGGAATTGGAAAATGTGAAATGCAAGGCAAAATTGGCAGCAAATTTCCGCAAGTCATTAACCCAGCCTCCCTTGCCAGCACACACATACTTTCTAACCTTTGGAGAGCTAACAGTATTCAAAGGGATGAAGACCATGTCCTCTGACTTCATGAGGATGGGGTAGGGGGCAGTATGTGGGGAAGAAAAGCAGGTTTGGGCGTGAGAAAAGTCCACCATGTCATTTGATGGGCCAGGATCTCTGCTCGTCCTTGTTCTATTTCAAAGGTAACCTTACCACCTAAAGTAAGACACTTTTTTTTTTTTTAACTGTGGTAAAAAAACACATAACTTAAATTTACCACCTTAACTATTTTTAAGTATACAGTTCAGTAGTGTTAAGTATATTCACTTTGTAGTGCAACAGATTTCCAGAACATTTCATCATTTATGACACCAAAACCCACTAAACTCTAATCCCCCCTCCCTCACCCCTCCAATAGCCCTTGGTAACTGACTTTCTTCCTTCTGTCTCTAGGATTTTGACTCTTCTTTCTTCCTTCTGTGTCTATGATTTTGACCATTTTAGATACTTCATGTGATTGGAATCCTTTAGTATTTGCCCTTTTGTGACTGACTTATTTCGCTTAGCATAATGTCCTCCAGGTTCAACCATGTTGTAGCATGTGACAGATGACCATCTGTTTTAAGGCTATATAACATTCCATTGTTTTGTGTGTGGGGGGGTGTACACACTACATATTCTTTATCCAATCATATGTCAGTGGTCATTTGGGTGATTTCTACCTCTTGGCTACTGTGAATAATGCCGTGATGAAGATAGGTGTGTAAATATCTCTTTGAGATCCTGCTTCGGGTTATTCTGGATATACAATCAGAAATGGGATTGCTGGATCTTATGGTAATTTTATTTTTAATTTTTTTGAGGAAACTCCATACTATTTTCCACTGTGGCTGCAAGATCTTATACTCGCTCTCATACTGCACGAGGATTCCAACTTTTCCACATCCTCATCAACACTTGTTATTTCTTGTTCTTTTTTTTTTTTTTTAAAGTAGGCTCCATGCCCAGTGTGGTGCCCAGTGCAGGGCTTGAACTCATGACCCTGAGATCAAGACCTGAGCTGAGATCAAGAGTAAGATGCTTAGCCCACTGAGCAGGCAGGCACCCCCACTTTCTGTTGTTTAGATAGTGGCCATGCTGATGAGTGTGAGGCAGTGTCTCTGTGGTTTTGATTAGGACACTCTATTTCATGTGAGGAAGTTGAAGCTCTCATTGGGGCAGGCAAGTGGGATTTTCTTTCCTGTCACTAAGTCTAGGATTTGAACTTCTATACTGGAAAGTATGCCAGCCTAAGTCAATCCCATCCTGGGATTCTCAGGGTATGAGCAGCATTGCAGGGAGTAATTCACGCCATAAAAGAAATGTGGAGACTCTTCCAGTCCATCAGCTTTAGTCAACGATATGTAATTTAAAGCACTATTTTTATATTAAAATGGATATATTCTGATAGATAAAATAGATAAATCCTGAAAGATATTATGAAATGTGTGGGCATTTTTTAAAGATAAAGCATGGGACTATATGGAACTTTCCCACCTGCAGTGGGATGTTTGAATCCATACCCATCACAACCCTGAGACGTGCAAGCTCTCTCTTCTCTGCCACTAGAAAATTGTGGTGGAAAGATTTGAAAAGCGTGAGCCTAGTCCATAGAGTACCATGAACATGTTCTCCTTTTCTTATTTAGTTATGGAATTTGGAGGGGGTGGAAAAAACATTAGAGAACATCTCAACCCCTGCTGTCATTTTACAAATGAGGAAAGTGAGTCCCCAGGAGGTGAAGAGCCATGCTCACACTCCCACAGCAGTGATTCCGTGTTCTCCAACCACAGTACATGCCTGATGACAACTTAGAGGATGCAAGGTACTGAGAGTCAACACCACAGATGTAGAGGGACCACAGATGTACTCACACTCAACTCAGTTATGCAGAGAAAATTAGGTCATTTTTTTGCTCTGCATTTGATTTAATTTGGCCTGTTCTAGCAGCCAAGAAGTGAAAGACAGTAAGTAAATCTCTTTTTTAGATTTTTAATCCCATGTCATGCACTCAAATAGGTCTTTAGGCGATGTTCAGTCTCTCCCTTTCTGTTTCTCCTCCCTTGCTCCTCTCCAGAAGGGCAGCTAGGTGTTCCGAGTGACCTAATGACCTCGCAGAGGCAAGATGACTGGGCCTTAGGACTGGCCTGCTGTTCTCTGGACCAGCTGCAGAGTGGCTCTTCTGAACTCCGCCGGGGAATCTTTGGCTTGAGTGGTTCCTGAGCATTCAGCTGGTGTCTGTTGCTAACATCCTGCAGCTGATCCACTTGTAGTCTATTCTTTGTCAGCTCAGAGCGTGGGGCCCCCTCCCTGCTGACTTGGCCTCCCTTTGGCTTTCACTGGGGATTGACCCTTCTGAGTTTCTGCCCCATCCTCCATCTGGTCTTCGAGCCCTGCAGCCCCCTGCCCCACCCAGGCTTTGCTTCGAGGCCACTAGCCCTCTCATAGCAGGCCCCCCGTAGACCCAGGGCATACCGCAGACTCTAACCATGCTGCCCTATCAGTTCTGCTTCTCCGGAGAACCCTAACTCATACAGAAGCCTACTGACTTCGTACTTGATCTGGAAAAGCAGGAAAGTTCTAGGTGAAGTAAACAAAAGTCTAACCTGAATCATAAAAACCAAGAGTCACAGCCCCTCAATCAATATGCAGACTTGAAGCCCCTTGAATGAAAGAGAGGACAGGGCCCCTTAAAAAAGCAGCTGCCTTTTTTTTTCCACTGCCAAAAATGTATACCATTAATGTTTCTCCCAGCCTTCCCCAAAAGGGACCTATGGCCTTTTACCAGGATTATTGTGCATTGAGGGAAAGGAAATAATCAGAACTTCCAGAAACTACTGAACGCTGGTTCTGAACTGACCCTAGTTCCAGGAGACCCAAATGTTGCTGTGGTCTATTGGTCAGAATAAAAGGTTCAGTCCCCAAAGCCATCCTGGGTCATCTCCTGAGTTCTGGAATATATAACTGGAATAGACCTACTTGGCAGCCAGGAGCATCCCCACACCGGGCCCCTGGCCTGTGGAGTGGGATTATAGGAAATGCCAAGCAGAGGCTGTTAGAATTGCCTCTACCAGAGAAAACAGTAAACCAAAAGCTATACCATACTCCTGGGAAGATTGTAGAGATTAGTGCCCCCAGCAAGGATCTGAAAGATCCAGAGGTAGTGATTCCCACCACATCCCCATTCGACTCATCCACTGACCTATGCAGAAGACAGATGGATCATGGACAGTAACAACTGATTATCACAAGCTTAACCAGGTGATAACTCCAATAGCAGCAGCTACAATGGATGTGGTTTTGATACTTGAGCAAATTAACACATTGACAAACTTTCCAGTATGCAGCCATAGCTCCAGTAAATGTCTTTTTCTCCATACCTGTCCACAAGGCCCACCAGAAGCGGTTTGCTTCCGGCTGGCAAGACCAGCAATACACCTTCACTGTCCTACCTCAGGGGTAGATCCACTGTCCAGCCCTATGCCATCGTTTAGTTCACAGGGATCTTGATCGCCTTGCCTTTCCACAGGATATCATGCTGGTTCATTATATGGATGAAATTACTCTGATTGGACCAGTGAGCAAGAAGTAGCAACTACTCTGGACTCACTGGAGAGACATTTGTCTGCAAAGGGTGGGAATTAACCTAGACAAAAGCGCAGGGGCCTTCTACCTCAGTGAAATTCATAGGGGTCCAGTGATGTGGGGCATGTCAAGATATCCCTTCTAAAATGAAGGCTAAGTTGTTGCATCTAGCCCATCTTATGATCAAAAAAGAGGTGTAACACCTAAGAGGCCATATTTCTCTTGTATCACTCAAGCCCATCTACTGAGTGACCCAAAAGGGTGCTAGTTTTGAGGGGGGCCCAGAACAAAGGAAGGTTCTTCAAAAGGTCCGCGTTGTTGGGCCAGCTGCTCTGCTATGTGGGCCGTTTGATCCAGCTGAACCAAGTGGCAGTGGCAGACAGGGATGCTGTGTAGGGCCGTTCGCAGGCCCCCATAGGAAGCTCAGTGTGGGCCCTTAGGATCTGCAGCAAAACCCCGCCATCATCTACAGATAATTAGTCTCCTTCTGAGAAACAGATCTGGGCCTGCTACTGAGTCTACCTAGAGACTGAACACTTAACCATGGGCTGCAAGGTTACCAGGCAACCTGAGCTGCCCATCGTGAACTGGGTGTTATCAAGCCCATTAAGCTATAGAGTTGGGTATGCAGAGCAGCATCCATCATCACACAGAAGTGATTAGATAGATAGATAGATAGATATAGATAGATAGATAGATAGCCTGAGCAGGCCCGCAAAGCACAAGAAAGTGACAAGAAGTGACTGAAATACCTATGTCCCCACTCCTGCTACACTACCTTCTCTCTCCCAGCCTACATCCGTGGATTCACAGGGAGTTCAGTTCACAGGGAAGTGACAGAAGAAAAGACTCGGGCCCAATTTACAGATGGTTCTGCATAATATGCAGGCAGCACCCAAAAATGGATGATTATAGCCTGGCAGCCCTTTTCTGGGACACCCTTGAAGGACAGTGGTGAAGGTAAACTCTCCCAGTGGGCAGAACTTCAAGCAGTGGGCAGAACTTCAAGCAGTGGGCCTGGGTGTTCACTTTGCTTGGAAAGAGAAGTGGCCAGATGTGACATACTGATCTGTGGGCTGTGGCCCATGCTTTGGCTGGATGGTCAGGGGTTTGGAAAGAACATGAGTGGAAACTTTGTGACAAGGAAATTTGAGGAAGCAATATGTGGACAGATGACTCTGAACCAGAAAAAAAAAAGAAGATGAAAAAGATGTTTGTGTCCCATGTGAATTTTCATTAATGGTGACCTCAGTAGAGGAGAATTTCAATAATAAAATGGACAGGATGACACATTCTGTGTGTATCAGTTAGCCTCTTTCCCCAACTGCCCTGTCATTGCCCAGTGGGCTCATGAATGAAGTTATGCAGTGGCTCAGCTGTGTGGACTTCTACTCATCAATGCTGGTCTGGCTATAGCTATTGCTTGGGGCCCAATCTGCTAGCAGCAGAGACCAACCCTGGGTCCTCCATATGACACCAGTCCCCGGGGTGATCAGCTGGCTCAATGGTGGCAGGTCAATTCTACTGGACTACGTCCATCATGGAAGAGTAATATTTTGTTCTTACTGGAATAGACATTCCAGATATGGATTTGTCTTCCCTGCACACAATGCTTCTGCCCAAACTACCATCTGCAGACTTACAAAATGCTTTATCCACATCATGGTATTCCACACAGCATCACTTCTGATCAAGGAACCCACATCATAGGAAATGAACTGAGGCAATGGCCCAAGCTCATGGAACTCACTGTGCTCGTCGTGTTCCCCACCATCCTGAGGCATCTAACCAACAGAACAATAGAATGCCTTTTTGAAGTCTCAGTTATAGCACCTGCTAGGTGGTAATAACTTTCAGGCCTGGGGCAAGGTTCCCCAGAAGGGTATGCTCAGAATCAGTATCCAATATACTGTTCGGTCCTATTGCCAGGGTTCATGGGTCCAAGAACAAAGGGGTAGAAATGGTAGTAGTATTGCTTACTATTACCCTAGTGACCCACTAGCACAATGTTTGCTACTCGTCCCCATAATCTTATGCTCTGCTGGCCTATGAGTTGTGGTTCTAGGTGAAGAATGCTTTCACCAGGAAACAGAGCAATGATTTTATTGGACTGGAAGTGAAGACTGCTGTCTACCACTTTGCACTCTGCATGCCTCTGAACCAACAGGCAAAGAAGGGGGTCACTGTGCTGGCTGGGGCGATTGATCCTGACTAAGGGGAAGTTGGAGCACCGTTCCACACTGGAGGTAAGGAGGAGTAAGCCTAGAATACAGGAGATCTCCTGGGAAATTTCTTAGGGTTATCATGCCCTGTGATTAAGGTCAATGGAAAACTGTAATAATCCAATCCACACAGGACTGCTAATGGCCTAGAACTTTTAGGAATAAAGGTTTGAGTTATTCTACCATGTAAAGTAACATGATCAACTGAGGTGTTTGCTGAAGGCAAAGAGAATATAGAATGGGTGGTAGAAGAAGATAGTTGTAAGTACCAGCTACAGCTTTGTGGCCAGTTATAAAATTGAGGACTATAATTTGCATGGGTATTTCCTTCTTATGTTGTTATGGATAATATCTTTGGGGCTTTTCTCTCTCTTTTATCCCCTATCATGTAACATAAGATGTATTAACTTTATATTATAGTATTTAAGTATCATTAACTTTATATCATAGTATTGAAGTTATGGGATATTAAGGAGAAGAATAAAAATCACTCAAGGACTTCACCTCCTCTTTTGAGGAAGAAGTTAGTACATCTTCGGTTGCATGTAGGATATTTGTGTCATGTTAGGCAGAATTATGATGTTATTGTCTTTACTTGGAGATGAAGTATGGTTTGAGGAGATGCCTTCGGGTGCCAAGAGCTACAGCTGACTGGACTACAAGGGTGCCCAGAGAGTTGTTCAAACATTATTCTGGATGTTTTGGGTTGGGGGGGTGGCGGATGAGATTAACATTTAATCAGTAGATTGGGTAAAGCAAAATGTTCTTCCTAAAATGGGTGGCCTTATCTAATCTGTTGAAGGCCTGCATAGAACAAAAAGGCCAATTCACCCAAATAAGAGAGAATTTTTCCTGCCTTACAGCTTCTGGATTGTAACATCAGTTTTTTATTCCTGCTTGAACTTGAACTGTGACATTGACTCTTCTTGGGTCTTGCGCCTTCTAGCTTTCAAACTGGGACTATACCACCTGTTCTCCTGGTTCTCAGTCCTTCAGACTTGGACTAGAACTAAACCATTGACTCTCCTGGGCCTCCTACTTGCTGACTCACCTGCAAACTCTGGGGTTTAAAGCCTCCATAATTGTGTGAGCTGATTCCTTATGATATAGATAGATAGATAGATAGATAGATAGATAGATAGATAGATTTTTTTTTTAATTTCTCTGGATAACCTGACTACTATAAGAACCTAGAACAATCCTCCTTTCCTCTTGGTTGTAAATTGTGTTGTTGAGGATTCACTTCAATCTGCCTTCCAGCTTGGTTTCTAAAGGGCTGGGAAGCTATCAGATCGTGGGAAATGCAAAGATGGAAGTCAAGATGCAGCAATTTAATACGTGTAAAACTATTTCCCTTGTGCATAGATGAGTTCACAGCGCTGAATGGCCACACTGTAAATGACCTATCTAAATCTCTACTGGAAGCAGTTTCTGCTTCAAAATGCTTCCAAGTTATCAAAATTACTCAATATTTCTGGAGGCCAGCTCTTTCCTTCACTTAGCTTCACTCTGTGCAGGACCATATCATCTGAATCAAAGTTTGGAGTACTTGGCATGTCAAGGGATTTTTTTTTTTTAATGTGTGAATGAAAATTAATTTTTCCTTCTTCCTTACTGAAAGAAGAGCCCTGGAGGTAATAGCTCTTGATCCCCATCCTAGGAATGGGCAGAAGGGAAATGTCCCCCCAAATCACACCATCATTTGAAATTTAGATGACAAGCTGTCCAATGGATTGTTTGATGGATCCTGGGCCCACCTCAAACAGCACCCCCAGAGGGGGCAGCGCCTCTGACAGAGTGGATGAATGTCTAGGAACCCAACACTGAGCTCCATGGCTTTGGGGACTGCAGTTAATACCTGAGACTCTTACATGGCCCCATATTGGAGGAGTCACCTTCCTTGGAGAAGATGAAGGGGCTTCAGTAATGAACTTTACTTCAGCAAACATGTTAAGTGAAGACTGAAGCTCCTTTCCTATTTCTTCCCTGGCTTGTATAAGCCCTAGGAAACATGGATGACGTCAGGGGAGAGGAATTGAGAACCCGAAACAATAACTGAAACTGGAGGTACGTCCAACAAGACTGTTGAGGGCTAAGCTCCATTTAATGTCCTTATACAAATAAATGTCTTGAGTCTCAGGGTCATGGAGCAGTTTTTACCCATTACATTTATAGGAGAAGTCTTGCAAAGTCATAGAAACAAATTATAATTAATTATATAATTGATGGTTAACTTCATTGTTTTGTTGTTTTCTTGAAGATTTATTTATTTATTTTTAGAAAAAGAGAGAGAGAGCAATCAGCAGAAGGGGCAGAGAGAGAGAGACTCTCAAGCAGACTCCCTGCTGAGCATGGAGTCTGATACAGGGCTTGATCCCACGATTCATGAGATCATGACCTGAGCTGAAACCAAGAGTCAGAAGCTCAACTGATGAAGCCATCCAGCTGCCCCATCTTTATTATTTTTTAAATCATTGCATCTGTGATGGATCTCTCTGAGCTAAGCTTAAATTCCATGTCTAATGGCAATGCTAGGAGTACAAAGACCATTAAGAAACTCAATCTTGGGGCACCTGGGTGGCTAGGTGGGTTAAGCCTCTGCCTTCAGCTCAGGTCATGATCTCAGGGTCTTGGGATTGAGTCCCACATTGGGCTCTCTGCTCAGTGGGGAGCCTGCTTCCCCCCTCTCTCTGCCTGCCTCTCTGCCTACTTGTGACCTCTCTCTCTGTCAAATAAATAAATAAAATATTTTTTTAAAAAAAGAAACTCAATCTTCATGATGACTTGGTCTACACACTGGAACGCACCATAATTGTTGAGCAAGTGAGTTCTACCTTTCAATGTCATTTTGTCTTCACTCTCCATTCTTCCCTCCCTCCATTTTTTTAAAACTTGCCCAACATTTACTGATAGGCTTGTAGTGCTAAATTTTGAAAATATAAGTAAAATAGGAAATCCCTGGTCTTGAGGACCTTACAGACCAGAGACACAGAAGAAAAAGAACTTAGAATGTGATAAATGTTCTTGTGGCTGTGTCAGGATACCACGACAGCACAGAGGAGCAGCCCTTAGCCCAGCCTGTTATCTCCACTCTTTGAAATAAAGAGAATAATACCTACCAGCCAATAAAATCATAAGACAAACTTGGTGAATGTTCTAGAAGTAGAAATTAGATTAGTGAATCACATCACAGAACTACTATGCCCTAATTAATATGAGACTGCTCCATGCTAGAAATAAGGCAGAATAATTTGGGAGTGGCCTTAAAAAGCGAGTACTGACATTATTTTAAATTTCAGTGACCAGGGATTCAAGATTTCATAGAGGTTAACCAGGACACTTTACAACAGGACTTTGGTCACACCAGTCACTGTGGAATCCTTTAACATTGTCACAGGTATGGTTTGAAAGAAATCACATGCTGCCCGCCAGCCCCAAGTAAAAATAGGAGAGAGGATTTTGTGACTCTTGTCTCCATCTCCTATGCTCCTGCCTCTAGCCTTCCCCTAGGGCAAAGAGCAGGGGGGAAAGGAGTCCTCTGAGGATCACGTTTCTGTGATTATGGAAGTATGGTCAGGTGGAATCTCAGATTTGTATTTCTCATCCCAAATGTTATGTTTCCAAGAGACCTTTCAGGCATAGTATCTGAAACTTGTCACGCAATGGATATGGGCCTGTTTAACTGTAATACCCACATCTTTTTAAATTTTAAACTGAGTCATGGTCACCAAAGACTATTTTAATTATACAGCTAAACTCCCTCTAAAATCCACCTAAGTTTTACATACAACACACACACAACACACATACACAACACACACACTCATACAGAAAGAATTCAGCTGGAATGTTAGTTTTGTAAAAGGAAAAGAAAAACAACAAAAGGAAAATTAAGTAAGAGGTTATTAAGAAAATATTTTCATGTATAAATATTTTGATTTTGTATAGTTTCTACATCACTCTTCCAGGGCACTTGTCTTGTTTTAATGCCTTTTTATGGAAAGTTGAATAGTTAAACCCATCTTTCAAACACCAAAACGTCTCTGAAATGTTTACAACATTGGCAAGTGAATTTTTGGCACATTACCTAATATGAATTCTTTGCTTTCAAAAAGTCAATAATAGCATTGGTGGTATAGCGGTGTGCAGAGCTGCCTTCCAAAAAGTCAATAACACTGTTAAAACAACGTTGGATTATTTGGTTGATTAACCTGCAGAATAAAAAACCATAAGCAGAAGGAAAAAGATGAGGCACAGTTTGCCAGCATTCAAATGGTTATTCTTGCTCAAAATTTCAGCTAACGCCATAAACCATAGTAGGTAATTGAGAGCAAAACATCTTTATATAGATTTTATTATTACTGCTGAGCAGTAAAGCTCAGGGGCGAAGGTGGGGAATGGATTTTCAAACTCTGTCCTCTGTTGACTAAAGCCTGAAATGTCGTGAAACTTTGGAAGTGACAGTAAAATCCAGGTGCCATCATGAATGATATGTGGTGACCACAACTGAACCAAAATCATACAGAGCACAACCCTAATAAATACAATTTTCAAATTAAAAAAAAAATTGAACAAGGAGCACGTAGGTCCAAATGTTGCTATTAGGCTATCATAATGCCATGCCATCTTCATTTTTCTTTTTCCTCTTGAATTGAGACCCAGAAACAAATTGGATTTGGATTCTGTCTGTGCTTTCATTCGGAGAACAAGATGTTGGGATAAACCAAGACTCAGTCCAGGCAGAAAACGGGGAGAGAGGACAAGAAGAAGTAGAAAAGACATTTCTGCCAAGTGCTGTCAATAATGTATGGGCTGTCAGCCGTTGATCACCGAGCAGGGCCCCTCCCTCTCCCGCAGGCTCCCTTCCCAGTGGACAGTCAGGCCAGCTGTCTAGGCGGCAGGAAGAGCCTTCCTTTCCCAAGCCCAGACCTGTGGGAAAATCTTCATTGGCCAGTAATTGATTCCACCCTGCCAGGTCCATTACTCCAGGCTCCAGTCAAACTGGCAGCAAGCTGGGGAAGGGAGCCCACTGGAGGGGTGCGGGGGTGGGAGCAAAGGCCATCAGGCCCCCCTGCAATTAACACTAATCTGAAAATTGGCCTCTGACAGCAAAGCCCAGCACCTGACAGCTAATTACTTATGTCAGACTGATGTGCACTTCATATGGAAAGGTTATTTATCAGAGACCAGGGATTTCTTCTCCTCCCTCCAAGCCCTCCCCCTTTTTTTCTGTTTGTCTTAGTTGAGAACAGTGGGGAATTGTTCCTGGTTGCTTAGATCCCAGAGGCTGTGGAAGGTCTCATACCTCGGAAGGTTCCTAAATATCCTTTCTAAGACCCAATGCAGGTATCGTGAGCTGTTCACCTGTGCTGAAGATGAGAGAAAGACAAAGAGATCGTGGGAGCGGTGCTTAGTGCCTTGGAAAAATGTAGCCAAAATGACGGGGTCATGGGAAATCCAAACAAGCAGTGTAGGTGCAACAAGGGACTGAAGTTGGGCAGACTGGCGGTTTGCGTCTCACTTTCAAAAAGCCAGTCCACAGTGCGGAAGGCCAGGAAATGGACTCAAAAGCCTGCTGCCTTAAATGGACTCAAAAGCCTGCTGCCTTAAATTATTTTAAAACATTTTCTCTGATACTCATATATCTCTATAGTAAGTGACCCACACAGGTATATTGCCTTTAAGTTGGTGATTGGATCTGCTTTGCCAATAATAAAAGTGGTTATTAATGGAGGGGAGGAAGTTTATATGGGACTTTCCCTTTCTACTTTCTACTTTCTACTTTCAGGCAAGAAACTTTTTTGTTTTGTTTTGTTTTTTTAAAGATTTTATTTATTTATTTTATTTGTCAGATTGAGAGTGAGTGAGCACACACAAGCAGGCAGAGGCAGAGAGAGAAGCAGGCTCTCTGGCAAGCAAGGAGCCGATGTGGGACTCGATCCCAGAACCCTGGGATCATGACCCAAGCCAAAGACAGCGGCTTAACCAACTGAGCCACCCAGGCATCCCAACAAACATGTTTTGAGCACCTTTTTTTTTTCCTTAGAGAGTGTGTGTGCACATGTGCTCATGAGTGGGAGGTGAGCGGAGGGGCAGAGGGAGAGAGAATCTTAAGCAGGTTCCAAGCCCAGCACGGAGCCGGATGCAGGACTCTATCTTACGACCCTGAGATCATGACCTGAGCCAATATCAAGAGTCAAGGCTTAATGGAATGAGCTACCATGGTGCCCCTTGAGCACCTTTTTTAAATGTTGGGTACTGTGCTGAGTTCTGGACATATGAGACAGACACATTTCTTGCTCTTAGAAAGCTTAAGTGTTGGAGAGTGACACAGATAAGTGAGATTACAGTGCAGCAGGCTACCTGTTAGGTATGGTAAAATACAAGAGCTCACCTGAAGGAGGACCTAACCTACTTTGTGTGGTATGGAAAGTGACCTCCAGGCTGAGATCTGAATAAACAGGGTGGAGGCAGGCACAGGACGGAGTGCGTGGCAGTGGACGACCGAAATGATAAAGGCAATGTACCCCAAACCTGATGTTGGAAAGAATTCAGCAGGGTTGAAGCCTAGAGTAGGCTGATATTTAAGACTGATGGTTAATTCACCCCAAGGTTTTCCAAGTAAAAAGTATAAGGCATCTAGTTTAATGGACATATCACTATTCATCTTTGCTCTCTCTTTCATTCAGCAGGGCTTGGGATGAAGAACTGTTGAGTGTGTCCTCTGTGTCAGGTGACCGGAGGCACCAAGGATACTGAAGTGAACAAGGCAGGCATGGCTCCTGCCTTCGAAGACCTAGTATAGTCTAGGAAGACAGATGTGAAACAGATTGTTATATTAAAAAAATCAGTTAGGGTCCTGTGCAGTGAGTGCTAAAAAAATCAGGAAGTCCAGTATCAAAAATCATCTGCATGAAACTGTTTGGAAAACTACATATAATAACTGAAATGAATGATATTGTCATTAAGATATCTATGACATGAAGTCATGGGGAAAAAGGGAAGAAGGGCACACGGATTGAATTCTCACTGAATGTCTTGTACTGGGTGTCCTGGGCTAGCTCATTACATGGACCCTGTCAGTGGTTTCTCCTAACGAACTTATGAGGGTGTCACTATTTCCCCTATTTTGCCACCGAAGTTATTGGGATGCTAGAGAGTTAAAATTAACTCACTAAAGAAGGGAATGGTAAGGCCTGGGCTGAATGTGACAGCTTCCCTCCATCCCTACCCACCAGGAATGCAACCCCATCAGCATGTCTGTCCATAGACTTCATTCTTCGGGACTGGGGAACTAGTTCCCACTCAGGCATAGGACCAGAGCCAATGAGACTGGAACATTCTGGGGTTCTTACAGACTACCCTCTCAGTTAGTAAAAGTTATTGGCTTGTCTCATTTTTGGAAGACCAGTTACACTTTCCCAAGCATGAGACCCTTTTCCTAAGACCTGGTAGACATCGTAACACAAATGTGATTTTTTTTCCCAATCTTTCTACCACACTCACTACCAGGCCTTTTAAGAAATGTGATATTGAATATAGAAAAGCTCATCAAACTTATGGTTTCCAAAGGCAGAGAAATTGCCATCAAAGCAGAAAGGCAGGGGTATTCAGTGCTTCTGAAAACAGGAAATCAGAGGAATAGATGGAAAAGAAAAAAGACCCTGCCAACAGATGTACCGTCATCCGAGTGTTAGTCATTCCACACACGGCGGATTTCAGAAGAGCCCCCAATGGCCGAATGATTACTGTACAGTCATTACGCCTGGTTATTACTTAGAGAGCACCGCAGTTTGCACATTCACGACTGAGTCCCTGGGCACCAGCAGAAAATAACTTTGCTTTCCATAAGTGATGAACAGAGAAGCACCAATGCAGCTCAGACACACACAAAAAAACCTCAATGAAAGCAAGCAACCTCACACTCTGCGCTATGTCCCACGGTCCCGGGTTCCAAAGTTTTCTCAGGACACAAAGCCCGCAGCTCCAACTCAAGTGACCCTTGAGCTGGGGCTCTTGTCAAAATGATGTCAGCAGCAGCTTCTGGAAACCACAGAAGCTGTGATCTCTGTCCTTAACACATCATTATGTTTGAGCTTCCCCATCGCCCACTTGGAGGACAGAAAGCGAACACTAACCAGAGTGACCAGGCTGTGGCCTGCACTTGGTCTTCTGCTCCCGGCTGGAGGCCGCCTCCCTACGCAGGCTTTTTTTAGGCACGCTGATGGAAACAGTCTGATAGTCTCTTGGCCCCAGGCGAGGTCTCCATTCCACTGCTCCTGCTATCTGGTGAGCAAGAAACCCAAGCGTGTGACACACTCACACCCACTTGTGTTTCCTAAATGCTTCTCCGGTCCGTGTTGAAAATGCTTACATCTTATCAAAGGCCTGTTTTTCCTTCATCTGTCTCTCTTTCACAATATCTTTTTTTTTTCCTTTCAGTAAAATGAAACACCTCTGGTGCCAAGAACGAGCACGAATTTTTTTTTTTTTTAAAGCTTTGCTTTGTTTCTATGGAATGACCTCATGCCGATTTGCTTATAAATGGCGGGATTGTATGATTTCTGATTAAAGAGTCTCTGCCATCTGTTTTATAAATAAAGGATTGATGTTTGGGTTCTTCTCAGAACTTAAGAAAGAGTGCCTAACACCAGCTTCACTCTGAGCGCGGTGTTTCTTGCAAGACAGCTCATGGAAGGCCAAGGGCAAGAATGCCAATATGTCCGCCTGGCTCCCTACCACAACCACCGATTTCCATTTCCTTCTGTTTACCGCTTACCGTGTATCACAAAACCATATGTATGCCCAGGACCCCAAAATATTTCTGCATGAGGGGTTCCCTGCACAGCCCTCTGGATTGCTGGAAATCAGCCATCCCTCTCAAAGCTTCCGAAGTCCCTGGACACCATGAGAGTGCCCCTCCAAGCCGAGTGACACCTGCTCTCTGCCTGTCTGGATGGGTAGAAGCCTGCTGTGCGATCACTGGCACAGTGGAAGACCCCTGGAGAACTCCCCTAACCAAATGGTAGGCAGGTGGGCACCAAGGCCATCGCTCCAGGGGCTGACTTGGAGCACTATATTCAAAAATCATAATCCTAAAAAAAAAAAAAAAGTATTTTGGCAGCCCGGTATATAAACTCTCATCAAGTTTAATAGAGAATGATTATAGAGACAGGCTTTATTTCAGTTCTCATTTGGCCATATTCTGATCTCTTTAGGGCCTATTGGGGACCCATGGACAACATGCACATTGTTTCACCTGGATATGCCTTTTTAAAAACTGGATTAGGTGCACCAAGAAGCTAACTTAGATCAAGATTTTCTTAGGTGTGAAGATGGCAAGAATAGGAACTATGGCTCTAGCTTGTATGATGCCTATTCCGACAAAGAGAAATGCCTGTCTTTCAGAATGGTTATCTGGCACTAACTGATATGCAAATCCCCCCTTGCACCGCCTCCCCACCCCCCCACCCCCGCCCCCAGTGCACAAAGTTGTGTGCTGCACAGCTGTGAGTCATCAGACATTAATGTGGACTTAATTTGAACTGGTGCTGGAGGTAGTGGGCACAACTCAAATTAGACATGTGGTGGGCGTTTAACCACAATATTACCAATTCCCATTCTGACATCTGACAGCCCTTAATAATTAACTGCATGTAAATGGTCAAACCCTCCCTCCCTGTTGGACCTCTCTCCAGCTAGCCCAGCCTCTGCATGGTAATTGCAAGTTGGGGCTGTCAATGGCACTTGAGACAAATCATAGGCAAAAGATCAGACAGCTTCAGGAGTCCCGTGCTCTCTGATCTATCTGCCTTTTAATTGGACTGGACGGCCTTCCCAGTAGCTCCCATATGCCGCCTCCTTAGAAAGACATAATATTCTCTCTGGATAAGAGGGAAATTGATTGTGCTTTGAGGCTTAATTGGAGGCTTTGGGGAAGCGTGCTTTTGCAGTGGGACTTTAAGGGTTCCCCTAAAACACACTGAGGCAGGCATGGTGTCCCCAACTCGCACGTCACTTCTCCTCTTCCAAATCTGTACCCTTGTACGACTTTTCTTTCTTCTCCCTCTAAAATGTCTTACCCAGATCTGAGCCCCAGACTGATAGGCTGAAATTCCTTTGGGTCTCCCATTGAAAAAAGATTGGAGCTCTCTGACAATATAAGGGAAATGTTGCAAGATAGAAGCTATTAAGCCCAGAAGCATACCGGTCATCTCTTTTAAAATTGGTATCAAAATGAAACTTAGAAGCGCCTGAGCAAAACATTCTACTGCTTCTACTGAGCCAAGCTAAGCTAAGGTCCTAAAACCGCACTGTTGAGTGATACTAAGATTCAGTTGATTATTTAGGAGAGTATGACCGTCCACAAAAAAGATCATGTTAGTAAAGAAAACTTTGATTGATGATAGGTATAGCACACATACGGGAGTTAAAGACACAATTACATTTAAAATCAAGTTATGTGTGGTGTGGATAGAAATAGAACTGAATTTTGCTGTTGTATTATGGATGAAAAAAGAATTTACTAAGCAAAGGAATGATATAAAACTGATCAGAGAATTTTTAAGACAAGTAAAAGCATGAAATTCTCAATGATCTGAACTTCTTTGATGTGCCATCTAAGTACAATTGATATGTTGATTTGAAGTTTGTTCTCCTTTTAGTAAAACAGATCCCCTCAGAACTTGTCCTAAATAGTATTTTATTACTGTAGTTGGATACTCTTCAAAGCATTAAATTTGCACCTTTTTTTTTTTTTTTTTTAAGATTCTACAATTGCGACTGGATTTGCCCAAGTGGGGCCGAGGCAGTCGGGTCTTACATTGGGGCTAGAGGATGTCATGAGAGCTGCCACTGAGTACAGTAAGCAGACTGATACCGTGTGTTAAGTAGTAAATAAGTAAACAATTAATGTGGTTGTCAGGCTCTGTGTTCTTAATCCTACATTCACCCCTCGGACTGAGTAAGCACACTTGAAGTACCAGCCCAGTTACGTCCTAATGGAATAAAAATGAGCTCCGAGGGAACAGGAGCAAGAAACAAAAATACATTAAAGAGAGAGAGAGAATAAAGAGAGAAATGTTCTTTAAAAACCATCCTGTGTATTTGTATAGAGAATGCACGAAGCAAACAGATGTGAGAGCCCTTGGAACTTAAAATATGGTTGTGTCCTGGTCATTTCTCTGTCACAGAAGAAGAATAAGCCCCTTTCAAAGCCTGGTCTGAAGGAAGGGCTAACATCAAACAGCCCCAGAATAACCAGGAGATTAAAGCCCAAAGCTATTCAACTTCCTGCCTTGTAACTAACTAATCTCCTTAGAGTTGGACGAAGATGAGGGGCACCATTGTACCAGAACAACTCTCCAGGTCAGACACAGCAGCGTGGCTCATTGAAAGGAGCCGGAACCAGGAGTAAAGGGCCCGAAGTTGCTGTCCAACGCCTGCCCTCATGGCCCCGGGCAGGTTCATACATGTCCCTTCGCCAGGGGTTCACAGGCTGGCCAACCCTGCCCCTCCCGCCGGTTGCACACCTGGGAATAGCCTTAGACCCAGGAAGAAGCACAGGAAATGCTCCTGGGAATAGCCTCAGACCCAGGGAGGAGCACAGGAAATGCTTTCTGGCAGAGGAAGACACAGTTGCTTTGCCAGGCCTCCTTGCAGCCAGTTCTCGGAGCGCTCTCTGGACCACTGGCCCAGGCCAGGGCACCTCTACCATGTGTGTGTTCCCGGACTCTTCCCCATTCCCCAGGCTCCATCTTTAACTGCTAGTTTCTCTGCATGCCCATGCCTTGCCAGTTCCTGGGTCTGGCTCTCCCTTGTTCCATTCCCAGCCTAGACTTGGCAGTCCCTTGGACCTGGCCTCCAATATCTGCCACAATTCAGGGTCCTGGCGTGGCAACACTACTTTAACTAGAAACCGAAAAGTATTTTGGAAAATGACTGTGAGCTGATATGAAAGAGCAGAGCCAGTTCCACAAACCAGCAATGTTGACCCACAGACCTGGCATACGGTTATTTGATGAAACTTGGGAGAAACTTGGTAGGAGTTTTTAAGACTGCTCCTGCCTCCCCCCACCAAAAAAAAAGTCAGGTATGTTTATCAGTCAGGTTTACATTCATATATATACAGTTGACCGGCTTGTAAAATTGAGAATGCTATTAATATTTTTAAAAATATTTATGTATTTATTTGAGAGAGAGAGAGAGAGAGGAAATGTGCACATGTATGCAAGCAGGGGGAGAGGGCAGAGGGAAAAAGCAAGAGGCAGACACCCCTCTGAGCAGGGACCCCTCCCCCACCCCAACACATTGAACCAACACAAGGTGGGGTTCAATCCCACGACCCTGAGATCATGAACTGAGTTCAACCGACTGAGCCACCCAGGTGCCCAGGAATACTGTTAATATTTAAACTAAAAAAAAAAAATGAAGTTTCTGTAAATATTGGCCTTGCAGTACCCCAGCTACTCACCACATCATAAGAAGTAGATTATTATAATGTACTCAAATGTAGCCAAAAGTAATAGGATACTCTAAAAAAGGGTAGTGTAACAATCTATTTAATGAAAAAATATCAATGAGTTATAAAAGCAAATATATCATCAAAATCTATGGGCTACTATTCTAAGGTAGCTTAACACTGAAACAGAACCATTAGAATTATATTCTGCTTTCTAGATATATTTTACTGTTAAAACATCCTGACCAATCTGTCCTTCCTCCATCCCCCACCTGAATTCCATTCAAGGTGCTAATGTTATTTCCCTAAGAATAGAAGAAAATAATTTGGAAAATAATACAGAGATTATAACTACTTACTGGACAGCATTTAGCACAAAACTATTCATTATATCCTGTTGAATTATAAATGGATGAATGAATAAATGAATGAATGAATAAAAATCCAACTGCTGTGACTGTCGCTAAAAAAATTCTAAACCAGTATCCAGTCTTCCCCCCCGCCCCTCAAGTCTGGTACCTTATAAGACTTTCCTCACTCTAAGGTGACATTTAAATGACAATCCAGAAATAATTTTCAAAGTGAAAAGAACACTATGATTCAGGTTCCTTTAGAAAGTCAAACAAGTTCGACCAGGTTGGTTTTTCTCCTCCTGTGTACTTGACCCCTGCCTTCCTTCGCTGCTGGAACAGATTGAGGTATGACCAATCCCACCATCCAACCCTAGCTGCTGTTAGTTCCCAGCCATGAACCCCAAGGTGGCCAAACTCTTTCTCTAGGCAACCAAACTCACAAAGAACACAAGGAAGCAAACCCTTCACTACAGCGCACGCATACCTACAGAAGGCTTCTCTTGAAAGTGTGTCTGGTGCTCTATTTGTATTTTGTTTTTATTAAAACTCAAGAGTTGGTGGCACCAAGCAGGGACGATCAAGATCCCCACCTTCTACCTTACTAGAGTCATTTGTAAGCCCAAGAAAGTAAGGGGGAGCTCAGAGCATTTACTCATTTTATTGGGCACGTTAAACCCAGACTGGTTGTGTGGGGCAGCAGAATGAGGGCCCGAACCAGGTGGAGCAAGGACACCCCAAGAAACTATTCCAACTCTCCAAGTCAGCGAGATTCATGAGAAATGCTGACAGTTCAATTCCCATTTGCCACTCTGTTTATTCTTTGCTACATAGTAAGAAATTAGATTTCATGTCTAATAGTTTTCACTCATTAATTCAAAGGTCCTACCAATGTACAGATAGAAACAACAGCATTAGCACATTCCAAAATAAATAAATATATAGTTGAGATTTTACCTAAAAACAATACACTTTCTAAAGTGTCTACAAGGAACATATTTTGACTAAGAGTATATTACAATACCTCATTGTATCCCCTGTGGAGAATAGTACCAAAAATTCTTAAGACCATCAGAACTGGTTTGAAATCCAGCTCTAAGACTACTGGCTTTGTGAATTTAGGTAAGTTAGAGCAGGTTACTCCATGCCTCAGTTTCTTCAGCAATAAAATGGAGACAAGACCTGTGTAAAAGGGTTCATAAGGATTAAATGAAAAAAAAAAATGTATAGAAGGAGCAGACAGCAATGCTAGCACATAATAGGCATTTAATAACTATTACTATTCCTAATATACTACTGTAAGTATATTAAAGGCTCTGAAAAGTCTCAAGGCCTAGACAAATGTAAAATACTACCAATAATCATATGCTTGGGTCTGGCGTGTAGGGAGTGCAATTCTGAATTTAGAAACAAACATACAGGTAATAGCATCAGGATAGGTAGAGAGATTAAGACACCAGAATAGAGAGTCCTGAAATAAATCCACATATATATGGACAATTGATTCGAAAATTAAGGTTCCAAGTTAATTCAAGGGGGAAAGTCTTTTTAATAAATGTTGTCGGAATAGCTGAATATCCATATGGAAAATAATTAAATCTCTGTTTCATTCCATAGACAAAGATTAATTTAATAGACCTAACCATAAAACCAGAACCATAAAGCATCTAGAAGAAAACATTGAATATCTTTACAACTGTGAGGGAGGCAAAGATTTCTTAGATTGTATATAAAAGAATTGACTATAAAAAATGATAAATCAGGCTGCACTGAAATGAAGATTTTCTGCACCATTAAGAAAATTGACAAGCCACAGAATAGCAAAAGTAACTATATACATATATCCGATAAAAGACATATCTAGAATAGATAATGAGCTTCTATAAATTAGCAATCTACTTTGAAAAGGGGAAAAAGACTTGAACAGATGCTTCATGAAATAAGAAATAAGACTGTCCAACAAGCACATGTAAGAGTACATGTCAGTAGTCATCAGGGAAATGCAAATTAAAACCATAGTGAGATACTATTTCACACCCAGTAAAGGCCAACACAAAACAGGCTGACAATTCGTGCTGTTGAGGATGTGGAGTACTGGAAACTCTCATGCACTGCTCGCGGCAATCAGAATGTTAACTGCCACTCTGAAGAGCTGTTTGGAAGTTTATGACTTTAAAGTTCCATCTACCTTATGTACTGGCAACTTCACTCTTAGGTATTTCCCCCAAGAGAAATGAAAACATATATCCACAAAAAGAGTTTTATTCATCATGGGCATAGCAACCCAAACGTCCATCAACAGGACAATGGGTAAATTGCGCTATATTCATACAGTGGACTACTACTCACAAAAGATACACACGCAGTGTGGATAAATCTCAAAAACATCCTATGAAGGGAAAGAAGCCAGATGCAAAAGGCTTCATGCCGTCCGATTGC
This sequence comes from Lontra canadensis, assembly GCF_010015895.1. Classification (NCBI taxonomy): domain Eukaryota; kingdom Metazoa; phylum Chordata; class Mammalia; order Carnivora; family Mustelidae; genus Lontra; species Lontra canadensis. The sequence continues at coordinate 9,980,725 of NW_022631031.1, read as the reverse complement.
ATGTATATGTAATCCAAGCAACGCTGATCTATAGCAGAAGTCAGAACGTGGTGGTTTTTTTGGGAATGGGGGCATGGCGAAAGGTGGAAAACGGGGCAGTGAGAGCTTCTGGAGTAATGGAAATGCTCTATATCTTGTTTTGAGTGTTGGTACCATGAGTATACGTGATTGTCAAAACTCAAAGGATTGAACACTGAAACTCTCTGTATGTTGGTGTCTGTTAACTCAGACCTCATCTAAACATACATTCACACACACAGCCAAGGGACAGGCGCTCAGCTCACAGAGTTTGCACCCGTGCTGAGGACAAAAGGTATTGCCCCATTCAGATTACTGATGAAATTAAATTACATTTATAAAGTGTTTGTGAAGTCTAGTCCATTCAAACAGCATGTTGCATGACACACAACAAAATGCTTCCTGTGAAGCCAGTAAACTGTGTGATTTGGACGAGGCTTTAATGCATAAAGAACCTCTTTTAGCCTTCCTCTCCGCTACTTCTTGTGGTTTACTGAAAAGGACTTGGCAGGTGCCTGTGAAGGGGGCTATTCTCCTCTGGGCAAAAGAGCCTTAGGTTATTAAATTCTTCCTCCTCCAGCCTTGTTCACCTCTACTGTTTATTGTTTTGTCTTGTTTATCTGTGGCTGCCAGCCCAAGGCAGACCCTTGTCCTCTCTGTACTCCCCATGGGGATTAGCCCTCACTCAACACTTGGTAATGTTTTCACTACTGATCCTGAGTGTGGTCACAGTATGGCTAATAAAAACAGCAACTCTCCCCCCACGCTCCACACTCTTCCTCCTGGGGCCAGAAAGCAAAAATCCAAGTGGTCCTCCCCCACACTCCCCCACCCCATCAATTTCATTCTTAAGTTAGCTTTATGGATTTGTATCTTAGGGCAATCCTGCTTTTTAACTTGTGATAGTGCCATTGGCCGCAACTTAAAAACCACTCCGCAGAAACCATTCCTGGCTCCCTGGGTCAGTGGATGAAGGGAAGTGTCCTGACACAGTTCAAAAACTACTCTGTGGGGTGCAGAAAGGGAGAAGCCAAGAACAAGTCCTTTATTTGGGGCATTGTTTCCATTTCTAAACCATTCTATCGGAGTCCTCTTTTCACTCACAAATGGAATATTGTTCCCTTTCTGTCTGCCAACAGACCCAGAGGGGAAAGGAGAGGGAGAGTTTAAGAAATGGAGCAGGGAAAAGGTTTATAAAATAGTTCATTTTATGCGTAAAATACATAGGAAATGAGAGAGTGGGGAAAGACCTGTTCAGTTACATTGTCCCTCCCTCAGTTAGGGCAGATTAAATCCCGTGGAGCAGATGGAGACAGTTCGCAAGGGAAGAGCTAACACTTAGACCTCCCCTCTAACCTTTGGTGTGCGTTCCCTATTCAGTAAAAACAGTAAAAACTTACCATCTGTGATTAAAGGTAGACATCAACCTAATTGATAATTCCCTGGAAACTTCACTTGTGCGGGTGCTGCTACCATCCAACCTGACTCCTTAAAACCGATGGGGCCTTCCCACTGGGAGATCAGTTCTCTTCTTGCCTTCCATATTTCAGTCTTTTAAAGAGATGGAATCTTTCCAGTTTTTCAGCCACTTGACTTCCAAAATGTCCACGTGCCATCCACGTGTCAGGATTCCTGATCAAGTATCACCTGGTTCAAGAACTCTTTGACCACCACTCTGTCTCCACCTCTTCGGAAGTTCTCTTGCTCTCCTCTATCATCGCATTTGTGCTCTACTCTCTTAGAGCATTTAGCATGTGTGACCTTATCAATCACCTTTTCTTCCTGCAACTCTCAGTTGAAGGACTGACTTCTCAGTGAAGCATGTATCATCTCTTCTAGGTAGGCTGTCCCATGATCTCATCATACTTCATGGGGACTTCCATTAAACAATTATTTTCTTATACTGTGGATGCTTATTTGCTCCTCTGTCTTTGGGCTCCTTGAGAGCAGGAGTGATGTCTCCTTACAATACATACATATTGACAGCATGTACCACACACCCACACACGCATTAATTGAATTTATCTTTTTGGAGGTCACCATGGACATTTTGTTTCGTTTTGTTTTTCATTAAAGCAGAGAAGTCAGAAACAATATGGAGTGAGTATAATAGAGCATAAACAAAAGGAATACAAGGGTAGCAGGTGTAAAGGAAGTAGCAGTGGTAAAGGGGGGAAACTCTTTTGAGGAATGTGACTGTAAAAAAAAAATAGAGGTGGGGAGAACGAGGGTATGGAGAGGGTGGCTGGGTTACGGACATTGGGGAGGGTATGTGCTATGGTGAGTGCTGTGAAATGTGTAAGCCTGATGATTCACAGATCTGCACCCCTGGGGCTAATAATACATTATATGTTAATTTAAAAAATTAAAAAGAAAAAAAAAATAGAGGTGGGAGAGAGAGGTGGAGGATGGAATTTGGATAAAAATAAAGGCTTGAGGGATTTTTGAGGACTGAGCATGTGTGTAGGCTATAAAGGGAGACCAGAAGAGAGAGAGAGAGAGACTGAAGATAAAAGAAGTCACAATGAAGAGATCAAAGTCTTAACCCAGACAGGAGAAGCTGGGATTAAGAGTAGGGCTGGAGGGTAAATTTTGGAAAAGAATAAAACGCCACTTGTTCTGAGATAGTGGGAGGAAGGAGGATGAAGATATGAAGAGGAAGAAAGAAGAGAATATTAGTGAAAATACAACTGAGTGGAAATAAGAGCTTCGTATTAATATATCTTTCTTAATAAGCAGGCTCTGCTGGAATTAGAAAAGTCAAGGTAAGTCCTAGAAGGCTTAAGCAGGGAGAAACGGTTGGAGCAACCAGAGGAACAGACAAGGATTGTGCAGAGGTTAAGTTACCTTGTGAGGTCCTGCCCGGGCCCTGTCTCAGCCGGGCTCCCCCAGTCCATATTAACTAAGCAATCGCAGATAAAGAATACAACTAGCCAAAGAGACAACTTAAAGACCTAGAATTAGGTTCAACCAGTATTTAAAAAATCACTCTGAAGTTTCACTTATTTAGGTTTCCTAAAATATAAACAGCTCTCCAGGAGAAACCTGTAGAAGCTGTACTTCCAAGTCAGTAACCCAATGACCTCAAATCCATTGAGGAAAATATATCTAGCGCCTCTGATATACTAGGTCCTGTGGTGGCCTAGGATAGAGGGTAGTCTCTATACTCAAGAAGTAGATGGGAAGAGATCTCTTTCTGTTCATTCAACAAAATCTGTATGCTACGCCGTACCAAGCATGTTGCCCTGGCTGCTGTAGACAGAGATAGTATGTGCCCTCATTGCAGGTATGGATCTCTTAGATGAAACATATGTTAAGCAAATACCGATCAGTTATTTGATTATAAATTAATTACTGAAGCCAGATAGAGAGAGAGAGGCCTCCAAGGCATGGAGAAGTGCCTGCTGAAAGTTCTGAAGCAGTAAAGAATGTGGCATTTGAGAAAACGAGCGGATGCCGGAGTGGCTGGCACTCCCGCAACAAGGGCATCGACCACAGGATGAGGACTGACCTGGTAGGGCCTCTGTGAGTCCCCTTAAGGGGTTTGGATTTGATCTTGAGAGCAGCGAAAAGTCATTGATTGCATTTGAAAAGGAAACTCTACCTGCAGAGTGGAGAATGGATTTGAGACGCAGTGAGGAATGGACGCTGGAAGACAGTTGGGAGGCTGTTGTAGAAACTGGGCATGAGCAACGAGGGTGGCTTGGACTGGACGTGGCCCTGGACATGGAGAGAAGCAGATGGGCTTGGGAGAGGTTTGGCAGGGAGACTGGCAGGATCAGATCATGGGCACAATGGGAAGAGGAGGGAGAAGCACTCACCAACCAGCAAGTGAGTGTACAACATGCCATTAACTAAGACAGAAACATGGGAGAAGGACCTCCTTCTCCAGCCACGAAGTAGCTAAGCCTGAATCCGAAAATCTTATCCCAGTTCTCCAATCCAGCCCTGCGTAGCACAGTGAGAACCCTGCTTCCTCAGGTACAAACACTGACAGTAGCTGGGTTTGTGGTAATTAAAAGGTCAAGCGGTTTGGCTCATATGTGTACTCAAGGCTACCTGGTGGGGTGTTGGTCTTTCTTTCCTTCCTTCTTTCCCTGGCTCATATCTCTCCATCTGACAACAGGAACAAACAGAACTCTGTGATTTGAAGTATTTTTTTTTTTGAGTTCTCAATAGCCATTTTACATAATCCTCAACAATAACCAGCCTTTGAGTGTCTAGGCACAGGCTGTACTCTGTGCTTGGAGACACTTATCTTCCACACTTTGATGAAAAGATAAGCATCTAGTCTATAGATAATGCATTAGACAGCTCCCACAGCGTTAGGCGTTAGGCAACGTGTTTTTCCCTTCTACTTGTCTGTTCAGCCATGAAAGTGTCGGCCTCAGGAGTTGCCTGGGCTATCTTAATCCCTCTTCACCTACTGTAGCTGTTTACTCTTGGCGATGGGCTTGACACCTAACACAGTGTTAAAAGGAAAAGGCAGGGAATCAAGATTCAAAGGAGGAGCAGCTCAGATTCTAGTCGTAAGGAGGAAGTCTTCCTGCTACTTAAAGAAGTCAGAGCAATACCAGATTCTTTGCCAGCCCACACCGACAGAGTCAGCACATCCTCCACCGTGAGCCTGAGACGCAGATAATGCTGTGTGCTTAGAGTGCCCCGAACCTATTGTTGGCCCTAGAATTCCAAGGGGAGTTATAGTGAGAAGACTCTGCCCATGTCCTAGTCCTAGTTCTGGTAAGCCAAGTGACCTTGAACGAGTCACCGGGTCATGGTTGTCTCATCTTTCCAAACATGGGGTGAAATAGAGCGTACTGTCTCCTCTCAACATTTATCTCCAAGTTCTCAAAGCTTTAATTGTCTTGGCAGTCAAAATTACATCCAGATCAATGTGTTACTTTTGAGGGTTTCATTTTATGATCATTTCTTGCTTTCCAACTAAACTGCATAGACAGAAGGATTCATAAAATTTTCATGATGTGGAGTTCATGCAGAATGAGATGAGAAGGCAGGGATGTCTGCTTGTAGTTTATTACTTCTCTCTTGACAAAGATGAGGACTCCTCAAGAGCAGGGACCCTGACTGTCTCGTTCACCACTGCACACTGCCTGTCACATAGTAGTTTCTCAAGTAATGTTTGTTGACTGGAAGAGTGAATCTTTGGGAACAGAGGCCATTTGGGAGAACAAGAGGCTTTCCTTCTCTCATAAAAGGCACAGTTAGGCCTTCATGAAAACGGAAATCTCACCAAGAAGAAAATTCTTTATTTTCATGGATAACACAAGGGTCTGAGGGACAATTCCAGTTGCAGAACAGAAAGTAGTGTCTTGGTGTAGAGCTCGGCTTCTCAAACTGGGGTCCAAGCAGCAGGAATGTGGTAAAATTATGTGAAACCATGGGGTCTTTCCCAATATCAGTTTTCTGGATAAAGTAACTTAAAATATTTTGGTATTAGAACAAAAATGTATCTCTTATGAAACAGAATGCAACACTCTCATGACTGAAAAATATGACGTGAGACTTTCAGCTTTTGTGGAACAGTGCGGGGCAGACAGCAGCAGGCGGTAGCCAGAAACCCCAGTCCACGTCGCCAGGTTAGCTGTTTGGCCTCACTGCTGCCCTCCATTTCCCTACTTATGGGAAAACGACTGGAGTAGATGGATGTTCTCTAATACCTCTTCTAGTCTTAACATGCTCTGATGGAAACCAAAGGGAAGGGATGAAAACTACTCTTATTTAGCTGTTAGCTTCTGTTCTCTGGTCTGCTCTCTGGTCTTGGCAGACCAGACTTGTATTAGCCTCAGGGGAATGTGGAAAATCTCTAAGACCAGATACTGTGACATTGCATTTTCCAATCCCCCATCTTCACTCTCTCTTCCTCTTCTATCCTGATAGATAGATGGATGGATGGATGGATAGATAGAATGCTTCTGGGAAAATGCTCCCAATAAAAGCCAACTAACTCCTCCAGCTAGTACTTTGTCTTAAACCAATTTTCTCCCATCACCAACGTTGTTCCTGAGAAAACCATTCTGCCTGCCTTTCTCTCCCTCCACACCATTCCCTTGCACCTTAACTGCTTTGTATCACACCCTTACCTCTCAACAAAAGGTGACTTCCTTTTCTCAGAGCAAACTGTGATCCCATGGCTCTTGGAGGAATTGTCCTTCTCCCCTCACTTCCCCATACAGAGCCCTGGGCAGATTAGGCACTGCATAAGCATTTGTGGAATTGAATTTTTGATTGTCCAAGAATTATTTTATACTTCATGTTATTGAAAATGACCCTACCTTTCTTACTAAAAAGTTTCCTCTTCAGGAGAGATAACCCTTTGTGGTCAAATTGAACTTATGATAAAGTAAAGATGCCTAAAACGTAGTAAGACTACTCCCCCCACCCCCACCCCCAAAGAAAAACTTTCTAAGGATGATAAACTTTCACAAATTCAGCTAATAGCTTTTCTGAATGCTAATACCTGTCTCTACCTGTCAAATTCTCACCATGTTTCAAGGCTCATCTCAAACATCTGTTCTCACAGAAAGCTTTTCTTGGCTATTGTTATGGGAAATATTTTCTCTATCTGCTCTACTCTAAGAGCTATGTGTTGTCATGACTTTATTTTTTTTTAGTATTTATCTCCCTCATGTAGTATTATAGATATTGATAATCCTACTCAAAAAAAAAAAAAAGCTCCCAACAAAACAAGAAATTCTATTTCAAAGGAGGCCTTTTAAAACGTATTTGTTCATGAGTGTGTTTTATGCCTCACTCTTGCAGTTTTAACCATGACACCTTTTTTTAAATATAAAGATTACATTAAGTAAAATCTGTAAGTTTTTTTCTGATTGCTCCCTGCCCCCCACTACACACTGGAAGGAGAGAGAGGTGGAAAGAAAAGGAGCCCTGTTTATTTTTGAGGTAGGAATAGTTAAAATATTAGCTCATTGAAGAACAAACACCATTATCTGGAAAGAAATCATGAGGGAATGTAGTTTTTTTGTTTTGTTTTGCTTTTGTTTCTAAAAAAGGAAATTTGATACTGTATGTTAAGTGCTTCCTAATTTTCTTTGTCACAAACCTAAACTTTGTGTTATTACCTTATTGTACCTCTCAGAATTTCTCAAACCTCTAAACAAAGGAGTAGAAAGTGCACAACTACAAAAGACTCCAAATCCTTTTTCTAGGTCAGTATACAATACCAACCACTAGTCCAATTACATGGGATTGTTCCTCTTTGAGTTGCAGAAAGAACACAATCACGTTTCTCAACTTGCACTTATGTTCATTGGACAAACCTAACTGCATTTCAAGCAACTTAGCAATGATAGATGAGAAACACACACCTGACTTAATTTCTGGATTGATCTTTACTTTGAAAACTTTAAATCTTTCCTGAAAAAGGAGGAAAAAAGGAATTCCAAATTTCTGACACTTCCCTGGTATTCAGAGTCTCAAAACATATCCCATATATTTTGGATGTTTAAAGACTGATAGGCATCCAGACCTTGGAATGAATAAGCCAGTACAAGCAAATGGGATCTCATTCTTATGGTAAGGCAGAAGGAGGAACACTGGATTTGGAAAACACAGACCTAAGTTTGAAGACCAACTCCAACACTTCACTACCCAAGTGAATGAGGACAAGTTACCTTATCTCTTTAAGCTGTAGCTTCCTTGTCTAAAATACATACATACATACATACATACATACGTACATACCTTTCTCATTGGATTATTATGAATATTAACCAAGATAACTCAGGTGAGCTCCTATAACAGGGCCGGTGCTCAACACTTAATCACATTAGCAAGGCAGAAAAACAGACTCAGCCATAGTTATTGGAGAGAGGAGATATTTTGAGTGTGTTTGGAAATAGGCATCACCTACTAAAGGGAAAGCACAGAATAATTTTTCAGGGGACTACACATTGTGGTTTGCATCTATCTTTTCTTAAAGTAAGGAAACCTTTGGCATTAGCAAATCTATTAACATAGCTTCATGATTATTGCTCCAGGGCAAGCTTATGAACTTTCTTTCCCTTCTAAATTAGATGTCAGGTGAAAAAAAATAACAACAACAAAAAACCCCCAATATTTCCAAATTCAAATATTAGAATTGATTTTAGAAACATCCATCCAATATGATCTCCCTGATATGAGGAAGTGGAGATGCAACATGGGGGATTAGGGGGGTAGGAGAAGAATAAATGAAACAAGATGGGATTGGGAGGGAGACAAACCATAAGTGACTCTTAATTTCACAAAACAAACTGAGGGTTGCTGGGGGGAGGGGGCTTGGGAGAAGGGGGGTGGGTTTATGGACATTGGGGAGGGTATGTGCTATGGTGAGTGCTATGAAGTGTATAAACCCGGCGATTCACAGACCTGTACCCCTGGGGATAAAAACACATTATGTGTTTATAAAAAAAATTAAAAAATAAAGATTAAAAAAAAAAAAGAAACATCCATTCACTATCCTTGCAAATGAACTCATCCAAATGAAATCTTAATCTCAGAATTTCATTTCTGAAACCTTATTTCCATTTACAGAAATTATTATTGTGTGGTGGATAATCAAAAAACCAAGACTGTTAGAATCACATTTCAAGAAAAAACAAACAGACTCTGAGCAGAAGCCTATGTGAATCTCCTAAGAATAAGGTATGTAGCCTTTAATGCATAGGCCTCCTGAGCTTTTCCTCTTTTTTTTTTAATGCCTCCTAGTTTTATAGTTGTGTGTCTGAGAGTTAGGGCTGGCATCATTGGTTGAATGAGGTGTCACTGCACCAGAGCATTTCCTTATAAAAGAACAACACCTCCAGCCAGCTTTTTAACAAGCCCTGCTTTCTTGCATTTATTATTGGGAAACAGTAAAGCGATTTGTACAAGGCTGGGGAAACTAGGGGCAGAACTAGATACAGAAGTTTTAGCTTTTAACTTTTCTGATCAATTCAGTATACTCAAAAGAATTGATACGACTCACCTCAAATTTCAATTGAGTATTTTTGGTATGTCAAATGCTGCAGATAGAAGGGTACCAGGTCACAACAATGCTATATTTAGAGATTTCCCTAAATGTTTACTTTTCATAGATGGAAAGGCTGAAGGAAGCTTTACAAAAAAAAGAAGTTAGGGACGCCTGGGTGGCTCAGAGGGTTAAGCCTCTGCCTTCAGCTCTGGTCATGGTCTCAGGGTCCTGGGATTGAGCCACATGTTGCGTCGGGCTCCCTGCTCGGCAGGGAGCCTGTTTCTCCCTCTCTCTCTGCCTCTCTGCCTACTTGTGAGCTCTCTCTCTGTATCAAATAAATAAATAAAATCATAAAAAAAAAAAAGGAGAAGTTAGAGCTTTATCAGTTGAGTTGATGGACTGGATGACTCATGGTGCCTGTTTCTGCCACCTGGGATTCAGGGAATGGAACCCAATTTAGACTTTTTAAAAGTGAGAGTTACTGCTAATCATGTAGCCCCTCAAAAATACGTAACAAAGTAAAAGGAGATGTGTTTCTTGTCAGCTGCCTATAACTTCACCTGATTGATAGAAGGCATTAAGTTGATTTATTTGATTCTTAGGAGGATAAAATCCATCACAAAAATCAACAGCCCTGTTGTTTTAAAAAATTTTTTAAAAGATTTTTATTTATTCAGGGGCGCCTGGGTGGCCCAGTTGGTTAGACATCTGCCTTCAGCTTAGGTCATGATCCTGGAGTCCCGATATAGAGCCCCACATCGGGCTCCCTGCTTGGTGGGGAGTCTGCTTCTCCCTCTGTCCCTCACCCTGCTCGTGTTCGGTCTTTCTCACTCTCGGTCTCTCTCTCAAATGAATAAATAAAATCTTATTTAAGAGAGAGACAGAGAGGACACATGTGGACACATGCAAGAAAGAGCACCAGAGGGGCAGGGGAAGAGGGAGAAGGAGAAGCAGGGAGCTGGATGCAGGGCTTGATTCCAGGACGCCGAGATCATGACCTGAGTTGAAGGCAGATGCTTAACCAACTGATCCACCCAAGTGCCCCAACAGCCCATTTCTTTATTTAAGTTCAATTAATTAACATACAATGTACTCTTTGTTTTAGGGGTACAGATCTGTGATTCATCAGTCTTATATAATACCCAGTAGTCATTACAAACCATACCCTCCCTAATGTCCATCACTCAGTTAACCTATCCCTCCACCCCTGAACAGCCCTTTTAGCCCAAATCTTTAGAACCCAGTTTTCATTAGAAATGAAGCAGTATTAATATAAGATTATGACAAATAAATCAGGCCCTTTGTGTGTGTGTGTACATATATATATATATATATATATATAAATAATTATTTTTTTTTTAAGTGCAAGCACCAACCACATACACCACAACAGGAATATATATTCAAGGCATTATCAGCCCAGAAGTTTCTTCCTGGCCCTTCACCTCAGAGCTTTATAGTGTGGTGGGCAGGGGGACACTAGGTTCCAGGAGTGGAAAGGTAGCTGAAAGCAAGGTGACCACTGAGAGCCCCGTCAGAGATTCTCCTAGGCTGAGTGGAATGCTCTCTGGATAAGGTGATGTCATTGTCCTCAGCCCCACACTAAAACTTTTAGTCCTGGACAGAGGGAATTGGTGAACTCTGTTGTCCCCAAGGAACAGGATCCAGTCAATTGTTAGCTTCACTCAGTGCAATTATTTATCTCTTAACATTAAATTCTGCTCAAGTCTCTTTCAATTATTTAAACATAGACTTATTTATTTGGATATAGGCAAGGAAGCACAAAGACAAAGAAGAAAAAAAAAACCCTTAAATTTCACTTTGATTCTCTTGATTGTTCAGTGAAGTCTTCTTAAAATTAATGTAGCAGAGAAAGAAAAAATAATGTGAAATATGGGGCAGCCAAGTTGAAACTGAGACCTTACTTTACTCTCAAAATTTAGGGGTTTCCCAACTTGGAATTTACCTGGCTTTACTAGTTTGGAAGGGGTTGACTTTTATTCTGAATCGAAATCCTCCCCGCATGTCCCCAAACACACACACACACACACACACACACACACACACACACACGCAGGCACACGCAGGCACACGCATGCGCACATCGGGTTCTATAATGCTGCCAAAACAGACAAGGAAGGGAAGTCAAGATTAACAGCCACGAGAATGGTGATGATTACAACAAGCTCAGCAAGTTGTATTTACACAGCATTTTCCTTCAAGAACCGCAGAGCTCTGCACAGATATTATCTCACTAATCCTCAGGGGAGCTTTCTCAAAGCGGCTTTATCCAGGCTCTCTCAATGGAGAAAGCGAGGCACAGTGAGGAGAGCCCGTGAAGTCTGTGGTAAAGCTGGAAACATAACCCCGGGCTCCTGACGTACAGGCCATTGTCATTTCCACTCAACCACGCCACCTTCCTGTCAGGTGTCTGGTAAACAGGTTAACTGATCTGGTGATTAGGCTGCCTCCTGCTTACGTGCAGGGACCTGCGGAATGCAGCATTTCCTTATTATACATTTTCAAGTACAATTCAGCGAAGCCAGGGGTCAGATAACGTCTTCCAGTGGAGAAAACTGGCCAAACGCAGATGGGGCGGTGGGTAGCCCGCCGGGGAGCTGCTGAGCTCCTGCGGAAGGGAAGACTTTATCCAGCCCAAGTCTGTGGAACCCTCTCAAGCCTGGTGGAGTCCAGACCAGCTTGCCACCTACTAATGGCAGCTCGGGCAACTTTCTGAACCTCCGGAAGCTCACTTTACCATCCACAAAATAGCCCAGGGACCCAGGCGCCGGCGGAAATAGAAAACCAAGCCTCGCTTGTTTAAAAAAAATAAAAAATAAAAAATTGTACTCTCATATGCTACTGGTACACTCCTTTAAGGGGAAAAAAAAAGGAAGGAGGGAAGGGAGGGAGGGGAAAGAAAAAGAAAGGAAAAGAAAAAGGAAAGAGAAAGGTGAAAGAAAAAAAGAAAGGAAAGGAAGAAAGAAAGAGAAAGAGAAAAAAAAGAAAGGAAAAGAAAGAGAAATAAAGAAGGAAAGAAAGAGAGAGAGAGAAAGAAAAAGAAGAAAAAAGGAAAGGAACAAGGTCCTGAGAAACGCCGGGCGCCGGAACGCGGGCGCGCGGAGGCTGACGGTGCAGTTCGAAGACTGAGCGGTGGGGGCGGAGGCGGCGGCGGCGGCGGGCGGCGCTTTCCCGTGGCGTCAGGGGTGCCGAGGTGACTGCGCGGCTGTGCGGCGGCCGCGGCTCACGCGGGAGTGACGCCGCCGGCAGCTCCCCTGAAAGGGCCCTCCTCTCCGTCCCCGTCCCCCCTCCCCGCCCCGGCGCGGGGCGCCCGCAGCCGAGGAGGCGGCGCGCCGCGGTAATTGGGCACAGGGGCCTTTTTCAGAGTCGCTCAGTCGGTAAATGGAACGTCAGCTTCCCTGTGATCCCGCGTGTGTGGGGCGGCGGCGGCTGCCGAACCGGGGCGCGAGGCTGGCCGGCCGCCGCTGCTCTTTCACAGCCCCGGGGCCTGCGCGGCCGGGGCGCGGGGCGGGGGTCGCCGCGGGGCTCGGCCCCGACCCTTCCTGGTGCCCCGGGGCGTCCGACCCGCACCGCGGACTCCTGCGGTCTCTCGGCCGGGTGCCACCTGTGGGAAACCCACAGGCCGAGATGAACCCGGGAAGAGAACCGTAGAGGGTATCCCGCCCCAGGCTGTAAGTCGCCCTCCGGAGATAAGGACATGCGTTTTAGCAGATGATTATAGATTTTCCCTTCACCGTGCGCCTGGAGGGGGGAGTTTTCACCCAATTCAATCAGATACTCAGCCCTTCCTCGGAAGGCCCTTCCTCGGAAGCTCGCCCAGCAGGAGCGCGCTGATCAACGTCAAGCCCGCCCTGCCTAGACTATGGCCTCCAGTGCAGGGATTAGCGACTTGCCGAGGGCTTTCTAGTCCACCCCCACACCAGCAAAATGGCTTCTTTCATCATCGCCCTCGCTCTGCTTCGGGACAGGGAGCTTGAGCTCTTGGGAAAGACACGAGGTCCTTGCCTCTCTCAATGTCACTCACTCTTTGGGGCTCAAGGGGTCACGACTAATTGCTGTGCAGTATCTGGCCTTGCTAACCTGTGTGATGACCTCAGCGACGGGGCACAGCTGGTAGACCTGAGTGAATCGTGGCTCCCATCCCCAATAGAGGCCCAGACTCTGCTCCCTCTAATAACAAGCACAGGGCAACACCTCTTACTTGGAACCCACCACGTGCACTTATTACCTCATTTATTCCCCCCAACAACCTATTTTGTGGATGGTAAAGTGAGCTTCCGGAGGTTCAGAAAGTTGCCCGAGCTGCCGTTAGTAGGTGGCAAGCTGGTCTGGACTCCACCAGGCTTGAGAGGGTTCCACAGACTTGGGCTGGATAAAGTAGAATCAGTCTTGTATGTAGCAAAGCAGCAGAGAGGACAGAAGGAGAAGCAAACGGGGAGAAGGCGTTTTATTTTTTGTTAGATGTTAGTTTAGAAATGCAGCTTGTAGAAGGCATATTCACATTCTCACTAGAGGCACCCTGCATTAGTTTTTGTTTTTTTTTTTCCTCTAAAGCTTTCTCTCAAAGGCTTGAGATTTCAACCAGCATCAGAGGCACTTCTGTTTCTTAAATACTCAACAGGGGAGATCCCCGCTTTCATTTTTCATCCAAGACTCAGATAAGCTAGTGAAAAGTGGGAAGCTAGTTGTATTAGCTTGAGCGCCATAACAAAACGCCATAGACTGGGTTGCTTGAACAACAGAAATTTACAGCTACAGAGGCTGGAAATATCAGATCAGGATTCGGGCATAGTTGGGTTCTGGTGAGAACTCTCTTCCGGCTTCCTGACAGCTATCTTCTCCTTGTGTCCTTACAAGGCAGAAAGAGAACTCTGTTTCCTCTTCTCAAAAAGTTACAGTCCTGTCAGATTAGGACCCCACTCTTATGACCTCATTTAACCTCAAGTACTCTGTAAAGACCCTATCCCTAGGTACAGTCACACTGGGGATAAGGGCTTCAACATATGAATTGGTGGAGGGGAGACACAATTCAGTCCATAGCACTCATAATACTGGAAAGGCTAAAAATTCAGCACGGTTCCAAAATTCACAACTGTGGTACCTTCAACAGCAACAAACAACTAGATACTGATTAACGCACTGCTATTAATGGAAATGGGGTAGGAGTAAAAAAGGAGAGAACAAAAATCATGCCCTTGTTGCTTCCATAGAATAATTTTACATTTTAGAATGCATGACTCAATCTTCCTTATTTTGCATACACCATAATTGAAGCATGGTGCTATCATATAGGTCTGACACTATGAGACCATCTTCAGAATGGAACTGTATCGCAATGCCTCAGACACTTCAAAAATTAGAACGTCTTTTGGGAAAGTCAAAGATCTACTTTATAGAGAACTGTATTTGAAAAAGTTTCTCTCATAGCTAGAAGTAACTTATACAAATATTTTTACAAAGTTAGTCATTTCTTTAAGAGAACAATTTTTGTTTAAAAAATGTGTCAGAAGAATGCCATTTTGGTATGGCTTCATTTATTTGAAAAACAAGTGCAGGGAGTCCTGCCTGATTGGTCAGGAACTTGATTACCTTTCTCCAAATATGAGAGAATAATGCTACTGAGAAGGCCTATCTTGGTCAAACACACGGACAACAGAAGCAATGATTGCCCATTCACTTTCTAGTAAGGTTTGTGTGGGTTTGCTGGATTGTGGTAAAGAGCTAGGAACTGAGGACTGCCAACTTTGAAGAAAATTCCTCTCTGACCTTCATGCCTGAAAGACAAACCACGCACTAGACCCAAGGCAGCAGCACAAGAAGAAATGACAACTGTAGTACTGGCCTAAGAAATCACCTCCTTCTGCCAGGAAATCTTCGGTCATTTACATCTTAGCATGAATTTGTTTTCCTTTTAAGTTATGGATAGAATAAATACAGTTTCCCCATAGTTCCATCTTTTTACAAATCATTGGATGTTCTAAAGTAGACAGGCTTTCTTTCTTTCTTTCTTTCTTTCTTTCTTTCTTTCTTTCTTTCTTTCAAGATTTTATTTATTTATTTGACAGAGACACAGCGAGAGAGGCAACACAGCAGAGGGAGTGGGAGAGGGAGAAGCAGGTTCTCAGCGGAGCAGGGAGCCCCATGCAGGGCTCAATCCCAGGACCCTGGAATCATGACCCAAGTTGAAGGCAGATACTTAACGACTAAGCCACCCAGGCGCCCCAGTATAGTAGATGGGGTTTCTTTCCACAAACCCCAGCCCCTCTGAAAATTGGTCATTAGATCACTGGAAGTTTTGATGGGATAGAGCAAAGGTGAAAATAGGGATAATTCTGGTTGATTGTACCAGGCTTCCTGGATAGCAAACATGGGGGTAGGGTGGGTAATTGATGGCAAGAGGATTAGGCTTGAAAACTTCAGGACTGGAAGGCACTTACTGCCCAGTGGGAAGGGGAAATAAGATTTCAGCAGATGGATGAGGAGCACAAAAAAGGGAATTGGAAACTAGATTTAATTTGCTTTATGCTTTAACCAGATTAGGTCTTGGGTGTGGGCAGCAATCTCATATAACAAGCCTGACATGTGGCCACTCCTGGTAGGAAGGTTCATGTGGCCCACAGCACCATTAAGCTAGAAATACAGGTCACTAAACTGCTATTACTGTGCATGACTGAGATAATTATTGCTCAGAAATAATTAAAACACTACATATTTTATTATAACAATTCCACTTTGTGGGTCTCTGGGCTATCTATACCCCTAGGTCTATACATAAATTTTTTGTTTCAATAGATAGGCCCTATTCAGCCACATTTATTTATTTTTTAAAAGATTTCTTTTTTATTTATTTGAGAGAGAGAGAGAGAGAGAACAGAGGGAGCCTGAGAGAGAGAAGCAGACTCCCGGCTGAGCAGAGAGTCTGACGTGGGACTCGATCCCACGACCCTGGGATCATGACCTGAGCTGAAGACACTTAACCAACCAAGCCACCCAGGTGGCCCAAGTCACATTTATTACTGGAAGGCTGAGGCTCTATTTCTTGACCAGCAACTACAGATTAATTTTTTAAAATATTTTTATTGTGGTAAAATATACATAACACCCTAAAATGTGCCATTTTAACCATTTTTAAGCATATAGCAGTGGCATTAAGCACACTCATATTGTTGGGCAACAACCCACCAGTCACCTCCAGAACTTCTTCATCCTCCCCAACTGAAACTCGTACCGCTTAGACAATGACTCCTCCTTCTCCTCTTCCCAGCCTCTGGTAACTGCTGGTTTACGTTCTGTCTCTATGTGTCTCACTATTTTAGGTACCTCATATAGGGGAAATGATACAATCTTGTCCTTGGCACAGTGTCTTTAAGTTTCCTCCATGTTGTACTCTGGGTCAGAATTTCCTTCCTTTTTCAAGGCTGCGCAATACGGTAACTATATACCGCACTTTGTTGATCCATTCATCCAGAGGCGGAAGTAAATTGCCTTCTAACAAGCACACCAGCCCTTACTCGTAAAAATGATGTGTGTCTATGAATAGGGCACTTGGAAGATGATACGCTTACTCAGAGATGACTTGTGTTAGGAGCTAAACTTGGACACTGAGGCTCCAGGGTTATCTCCGACCAGGGATGTACGTGGGGAGGAAAGGCCCCGTGAGGACACAGTGAGAAGATGACCATCTGCAGGCCAAGGGGCGGGTTTCAGGAGAAACCAACCCTGCCAACACCTTGAGCTCAACTTCTGGCTGTCCGAAGTGTGGGAAAATAAATTGCTGTTGTTTAAGCCATCCAGCCTGTGATATTTTGTTATGGCAGCCTTAGCAAACTAACACAACCGGCTACAAAAAAACGTTTTGGGTTTTGTGGCATGGCCCCAGCATCCGTTTGAGGCCATGCGCCCAAGCCAGCCTCATTACTTTATAGTCCCAAACAGTATTACTCTGCTTGATCACTTGGGGGTGGAGCGAGTGTTTCATCATATTTGGCTTTAAATGGCCTTTTGACTCTTTAACAAAACATTAAGTCCTCTCTTAAAGGATAAAATTTCTTCTACTAAGGATATTCAAAAGAATACGCTGCCAACTTTCAAGGAAATTCCTAAAGGAAATTGCTTTGAGCAATTGAAATAAGCATTTGTCTACCATGGAAACTTACATCAAAGGCGATACCGCTCATTAAGATATGGATGTTGTTATATTTGCTAAAGAATCCGTCACTTGACTTTATATTTCTGTGTCTTCTATCTCAGTATGAATGTGCATTTGGAACTTGCTTCATACTTTTTCTCCGAAAGCTCAAGTTCTTCAAAGAGTTCCATGACCTGACTCTTAAACCAAAGCTTCAGAGCCTTCTGTTTCCTTAATCCGCAGCTGGATTGCTTTGATACTTTGGTCAAAAGGATCAGCTCTCAATGGGTCTCAGTTCACGGGCAAGCTCCAGTGCAGCCCCCTCTCCCTTGCCATCAGAAGAAACGAGAAAAGGTGGGGGTCATGGTGAAAACACTGAATGGTAAGGAGAAGAGAGCAAAACCTAGGAAACTAGGCTTTTGAGTCTTGAGGGAAAACAACTGAGTTGGAAATGGAAACCTTGAGCCATTATATGCACCTAGCTTAGTGGAGACTTAACATTTGTCAGGCACTTTCCAAAAAGCTTTCAATTACATTCTCTTGTACAGTTATGTTACTGGTAAGGAGTATGTAATGGGAATGTATCAATCTCTAACTCTACTGACGGTCCTGGTCTACAAATATCCCATTGAAAAAGTTTCAAAAATGATACCATCAATGAATCACTTATTTTTCTAAAAAACAAAGTCCTATTTCTTGCTGGGCTGAGCTTTTTGAGGACCGGGTCTGTGCCTTTGTCATCTTTATGTAGTTAGCAAAGCATCAGGCACCTTGTGGCACTCCATAAATGTCAACTGAATGACCAACAGCCCTTTGGTAAGGTTTCAGTTTCTGTAATTCCAAATTCCACTATCCTCTGTTGTGGTCCTCATTTCTGTCTCATTCCCACTCGATCAGCTCTCATTCTGTCAGCTTCATGTGAAAACCCAAATTTATCGCCATACTTTACTCATGGCCAAAATAGCTTTTAGCTTCATCACAGCTCTGAATTTGAGCTTGTGAGGTTGGTTAGGGTTATGAAAAGCAAACGGATGCTACTTGAGCCTGGGTCTGAGTCAGGTGGACTTGGACTTGGACTAAAGTTCTGTCATCTTCTTGCTGACCATCTCTCACACGGGTGAAGAATACTTTCTTGGCCAAAAGAATCCAGCCCCTATAGCTTTCTT
Organism: Lontra canadensis; assembly: GCF_010015895.1. NCBI lineage: Eukaryota > Metazoa > Chordata > Mammalia > Carnivora > Mustelidae > Lontra > Lontra canadensis. Next base: position 9,962,421 of record NW_022631031.1, on the reverse strand, counting down.
AAACTTTTGAAGTCAAATGACTTTAAGATACTCCTTCAGACTTCAGACGGTTGATGAAATTAGATTAATGCAAGAGAACTCTTTTAGTTAAGAAAAAGAAATCCGACTGCATAATAACAATTCTTTTCATCAGAAAGAGATGAATGGACTAAAAACACCCATTAAAAGAGTTACCTTTGTCTATCACCATCTTGGAGCTCCATGGCTGGTATGAAATTCAAAGAACTCATTCCACTCTTACCCCAAAACATGCCATATACAAAATAATTGTATGTGGACAGAGATGAAAAAAGATATCCCTACACAGTGAAACAAGTTTGAATTCCCTATCCTTAGGAAAACACTGTTCCAATGAGCCCTCATTCTTTCGGCAGACCACCATGCAGGCTGATGGGGGGCAGAAAGGGAGTTCTTCCTTTGTGAACACCAAAGCCCTAAGGAACTTCTTAACTGTGCCTGAACTTGGCAATCATGCCTATTGTGAATGAGCCTTCTTTTCTGAGAATGAAGGAATGCGATATGAACAATTTACCTTTTTTCTTCAGGAGCTATTTTACTCCTCATTAATGGCAAGAGAAAGAGCTTATAAGGGTCCTTGACATGTAAACGTCTAATTAGGAAACTTTCAAAGCTGACATCATCTAAAATGCTCACATTTTTTTTTTAAGAGAAGAAAAAGGAAAAACGAATTTAGCCTTATACTACCAAAGAAGTTCTCTAATAAAGCAAGCTTCTAATCTGTACATTCCACTTGAGCTAGGCTGAGCCCGTTGCTCTCATCTATTAAGTTAAATGTTCACATTCTCATTTGGCATAGTCCTGGGGCATAGAGTATTTATTCACTCTCTCACTATTTTAACTTGGGTTTCCCTTAAGGAAGGGCTGATATCAGATGCTTGTGTGCAGATGATCTCATCTGAGGGAGGAGAAGTCAGATCAGGGAAAGGAGGACAGCAAAGGCAGGAAACACCCTACTATGGGAAGCAGGGGCTTGATTCCTCCCAAGGACCACCTGAGAAGCCCGTTAAATGCCTTCCACAATTGTTCTCTTGAAAGATAGGAAGCAAGTCCATATATCCATTAGCTCCCATCCTATTGGTCAAGGTCATCCTCAGGAGTGTTAACTTCCTGATCTATCCAGATGCTTGGGCCAAGCCAACACTCATCAGTATCTGTGGTGCCACAGGGTAGAAAACACAACTATGCAAAATATTATCTATTGCTGCATTATAGATAACCACAAAGGTTAGTGGCTTAAAAACCACAATTATATGAATCATCAGGGATATAGAAGTGGCTGCATCATTCTAGCTCAGGGTCACTCATGATGTTTCAGGCAAGATGTCAACCTGGGCTTCTGTCATTTGATGGCTTGACTGGGGATGGAGGATCTGCTTCCCAGATGGTGCATTCACAGGGCTGATATAGCAGAACATCTCAGTTCTGTGCTGGCTGTTCCCAGTAGGCTTTATTTACTCATCACATGGGCCTCTCCATAGTGCTGCTTGTGTGTCTTTACAGCATGGCAGCCAGCTTCTCCCAGAATGAGTGATCAAAGGGAGCAAGCAGAAGCCACAATATCTTTTATGTCCTAGTCAGTAGAATCCATGCTATTGGTCACACAGACCAACCTTGACACACTGTGGGAAGGAACTACATGAGAATGGGAATACAAAAAAGTAGAGATAATTGGGGGCTATCATATAGGCTAGCTATCATATATACCCATATGTGGGTAAGTGCTTAAGGGGCACGGTTGGCAGAAAATGTGCCAAAACCCATACAGAAGCATCCATCCCATAATACATGAAGTAAGTCATGGCAACCCAGATGCCTGGTCGAGCTATGCCTACTTCATGCTTTTTACCATTCATACCCAATCATTTCCTTGGCTCAAGTTCAACCCAGAAGGATGTTCAATTGAATGAGTGTCTCTGAAAATACTGATGGGAAAACTAATCTAGAGTTCTAAAACACAAGTACAATAGATGGTATACAGCTTGAACTGGTTAAATCATTTAGAAAGTTTGTTTCATGGTTTTCTTTTGCCCCCAAGCCACAACAGACAGACTATGGAAGCCAATACATGACTGTCTGCCTTTTAACAGGGGAAGAGAACAGAGCAAATGCTCCAGTTCTGTGGAGCAGGACAAGATGCAGCCCTAAGTGAAACCAATCTGTTTTAAACACACGTGTCAATCAAATGCATTCATCACAAGAAGATTCATTTTGGTTTAACTGCAGTTAATACTACAACAGACTTCTTCGGACTATAAAGGATGAACACATTCCCCAAAGTACTGACTTATTAAAACACATGTAAAAAGAGGCCCTTGGGTGGCTCATTCGGTTAAGTGTCCAACTCTTGATTTTGGCGCAGGACATGATCTCATGGGTTGTGGGATCGAGCCCTGCGTCAGTCTCTCTGTTCAGCAGGAAGTCTGTTTCTCCCCTTCTCCCTTTCCCTCTGCCCCTCTGTGCACTCTCTGCCTCTCTAAAATAAATAAATCTTTAAAAATATCTTTAAAAAATAAATAAAAAATAAATAAAACACATGTAACAAAATCACTTGCATGGATATAGAAAAAAGCATTTCCAACCACAAAGTAGGCTAAAAAACCTTACATTGCAAGGACAACTAATTGCCCATCCACTATCCATACTCCCCTTTTTCCTTATTAAGAGAAACCAATTTTGATGCCCAGCTTAAAAAACACTTTTTCTTTTCTCTGGCAACTTGGAATGGCCATATGACACTCTTCTGACCAAAAAAAATCACGCAAAGTCTGTGGACAAGTTCCAAGATTTTGCTTTCCTGATACACACATTACTCCTGCCCCTGCCTGTAAAGTTGAGATAGTGACTGACACCGGAGCCCAAGTAGCTACCTTGTAGTCATAAGGGAAAGGCCTAGAAAATCAGAGACCTTGCGCCACCAACAGCCAGCCACCCCCGTTAGCTTTGTACTTGTGTGAGAAAGGGAAGCCACTCCATGGCTTTAGCCACTGTTGTTGGCTTTTCTCTTACTTGCGGTTGGACTCAATCCCTCGTGAATACAGTTCACACAAATATTTTTAGATTATCCCTAACCAAGTGGTAGTTTTATTGCACTGATTGTTAAATTCTCAAGTTTTTCATTATCTTCAAGGAAGCAGTTTCAAAGTCGTCAAATTTGTAAAACCATCACGGTTGACTTAGCCCCACGATGGTCCTGCCATCTCTGCGCATTAGCATTTTCTTCAGTCCTTGCAACGGAAAGTTATCACACACTTCTGGGTCTTCACATACAGCAGTGCTTCTATCTGGATGTCTGCCCCCTCTCCCCATTTCGTATTTCCTCTCTCCCTGTCCCATCCCCAATTTCCCCTGACTCCTCCAATCTAAACCAAGTTACATTCCCATGTAAACTGAGCTTTTTATTTCTGGAACTTACTAAATCTATGCTTATATATTTACTTTGGAGAGTAAGTGTACAAATATCTGTTTCCTCACGGAAGTATAAGCTTAGGGAGACCAGCGCTGTCCGCATTCCCCCTTGAACTCCTCATCCCCAGAATAGTGCTAGATGAAATGTTACGTCTGCAGTGTCTTTCAAGGAGCCCCTGGCAAGTGCACAGTGGAGAGCTCTAAGGATTTCTAGAATCTTTAGACATTATCAGAGATGACCCGCATACTGGATTATGCTAATTTAAACCTTTAAGCTTTTCTACTTGTTTCTCATTTTTTATTCCCTCACTGAAAGCCTCTAGGAAACAGGAATGGGTCCAAGGATTGCTACCGCCCCCCCCACTCTCACCCCCACTCCCTGCAGTCCAGGCGGACTTTCACACTGTTAAACCAATCAGTAGAGTTTCCAGAATGGCAGGTCAGGTTCTAATCCTTCTTAGATGCCCGAAATGGAGGAAAATACTAATTGTCCACAGTTGGAGGCGAGAAACTTTTTTAATGCCTTCCCCCCCGCCTTTTTTTTTTTTTTTTTTTTTTAAGGGCTGCATTTTGAAGAGGTAAATACAGACTGGAAAATATCTGTTTACACTCTGGTGGCAAAGCAGGCATCTGGAGAGCATTTAACTATGGTGATACTTTGCTCCCAAGTAAAGGTTCTGTTTGTTACAATATGACACAAAGTTATTTGGCTTCTCAGAGAGGCGCCATTCTCCTTCTGAGTTCTATACAAAACGGAAGGCAAGATTTCAAGATAAGCTATTTTGAGAATATTAAAACATGGGCAAACTAAAATGAAAAGACCAGGACAAACTGGACAGAAATCCAACAAGTCATAAGAAAAACTGAAAATATAATACCCGCTTGTAAAATATATTACCATTTGCTTCTTATTCTATTTGTTTCCTTTAAGCACTTATGACAATGGAATTGCCTGTAGTGAGTCCTGCCTACCCGGAAAGCTGGTTAAGCCAGGCTGTCTGGGGCTTGAATGACATGGCGGCAGGAAGTAGGGTAAGAGAGGTGGGGAGGTAGAGAGAGGTTGGCTGGAAGCGTTTCCAGGCACAGTCTACGCTGGGGGATTCTGCAGCCTCAGTAACATGAGGTCAGCGGGAGAAAAGGGTTCTGGAATATCTGGTGCTTATATATCCAGATTACTCAGCTCCTAAAGCAGTCAGGTAGAAGGGTTTCTATTGCACAAATGAATCTCTGACTCAGCAGTGATTTCACTGAAAGTAGAACTTTTGTAAGTTACTCATTTTCTACTGGAATTAGGATATAAGTCCTTAAAAATTAATATTTTAAGTTACTAAAAAATTAATATAAAAGTAGACTGAGAAAGGAAACAAACTTAATAATCCTTTGGTCATTATTTGAGAGATATCTGAGTTAAGGGTGGAGGAAATGCATTTTATATATATATAAAAGTTACATTATTATTATATATAATACATAATATATGTATATTCCTGGTTTTTAATGTAACCTTAATACACTAGAAGTACTGTGAGAAAATGTCATTTTTAAAGTTCATAATATGGGGCGCCTGGGTGGCTCAGTGGGTTAAGCCGCTGCCTTCGGCTCGGGTCATGATCTCAGGGTTCTGGGATCGAAGCCCCGCATCGGGCTCTTTGCTCATCAGGGAGTCTGCTTCCCTTCCTCTCTCTCTGCCTGCCTCTCTGCCTACTTGTGATTTCTGTCAAATAAATAAATAAAATCTTTAAAAAAAAAAAAAAAAAAAAAAAAATAAAGTTCATAATACTTTTCCATGCCTTTTAGATAAGATCTTTGAAAGATTACTGGTAAGTTATCTAACACAGGTAACCCATGATAAAAAACTGACCAGGGGCGCCTGGGTGGTGGCAATTGGCTAAGCATCTAATTCTTGATTTTGGCTCAAGTATGTGGGTCGTGAGGTTGAGTCTCATCTTGCTGAGCTGTTCCCTCTCTCTGACCCTTCCCCGCTCATGCTCACTCTCTAAATAAATAATCTTAAAAAAAAATCTTTTAAAAAATAACTGACCAGAAAATATCAGAAACATGGAATTAATCAGTCTAAGGTGGAGAATTATATACTTTTGTACTTTCTCTATTATCATAACAAGGATGATAGGTTTAGATCCAAAAAGGTGTTACCTTTGCCAGAGACAGAAATATTATCTTTGAATGTTGTTTCAGTGGGAAAAAAAAATTCTGGGGCCAGAATATCCATCTGGAAGTGATGTTTTATAATTAATGTCACTTTCAAAACCACATATTAAGGTGTACTGGTGCCTTCACTTATCTATGTCTATTCCTCAGGGAATCAGCCTCATAAAGCTGAGCTGGTCAGAAAAATGAGTAGTTCTCAGCACAGAGCTTATGTTGGTGTTAATAAAGTATATGTGACCATTGAAAAATGTTTCTTAAATCACTGTTGCTGTTTTAACTATTTAACTTAGAATGGACACAGCAAAGAGCAGTTCTACTTCTCTGTTCTTCCGTCCTAATAATTAAATGAACAAATCCCTAGAACTTTCCCATGAAAGCAAACGTAAGAGGGCTGCCCAATGTTAGATGCTTGAGTCTAGCTGGGCCTCTGTCATAGTTTCCATTGCTTGTGTTTTCATCTTTCGGTAAATAGTAATATTTTAAGTTACTAAAAAAAATTAATATAAAAGTAGACTGAGAAAGGAAACAAACTTAATAATCCTTTAGTCATTATTTCAATATTTCACCTGCTATGTCACAGTTTAATCTGTGGGGCTTGGGCTAGAAGAAACAGATGGAATTGATGGAAGTTTTACTGTGTGGACATTGTGAATATTCGCTCTGTTTGAGTCACACTGTTTTGTGTATATACATGGAGAAAAGTTTAACAAGCCATCACTTACTAGGAGAATGGGGGCATATGAGTGGTTCTCAAACCAAAAAGCAGAGATTATCTCTTTGGGAGGACAAATTTAAGAGCCCCCCTCCCTTGTCCACTTTCTGTGGTACTGGGCAGGGAGCCTAATGTTTAGCTTCAATGTAACCATCCTTCCAGCATCCTTGAGGAAAAAGCTGCCTGTCAACACTTGCATACACACTATCTATGAGTGACGGAAGGAAAAGAACCCAGAGGCAGGAAGAAGTCAGTGGGCACTGGAAGTCTGTAAGACCTGCATGCAGTTCATGAAAGAACCAGAAGGCTAAAAAAAGGAAAACGGAATTCTTTGCCTTCCCTTCTACAGTCTCCTCAAACTGCTTCACTCTTTAGACTCAAGAAATTCTTCCTGGGCGCAGTAAACACAGTAATACTCTAGTGTTCGTACGAACAGAGAGATAAAGGAGCACAGTTAACATAAAATAATGAGGCGTCCTTTCGATGACACACACTGTCACCTCCTGTTCCTGCTCTGTAGGTCAGGAAAATGCTAAATGTGGACACACAGGCCCAGCAACCAGCTTTTGCTATAAAATTACCAGGAGATATGAACCAGACTCAGATGAGTACTTGAAATCTGTATGCATGAAATTTGTCCATGTAGCATCATCTTTTAATTTTTGTTCAAAGCTCTAAAACAAAGCAGTGAAACATCATTTACTCAGATATCATGGGGTGGCGGCAGAGGTGAGGAGTTGGTGTGAAGACAGGGAAAAAAGGGAGAGAGAAGTGGGAGGTCATCTAGAACACTTGTGCCATCTCATGGCTAAAGACACCTGCTTCCTGCCTGAGGAAGCAAAATATGCAGAACAATTAATCTGTCTCTTACTGACAGATAATCTCGTGCAATTATGGCCACTGATCAGGGAAATTACTCTCAACAAATATTGATGAATATTTTCTCTGTATTTGACACCCTATTGGGCACAGAAGATAAAAAAAAATGAGTAAAAAGTAATTCCCTCCTTGGAGATATTTACAATTGATTAGGAAAGAATAAATGACCTTCTAACAGATAAATCTGCACAGCACGAATTGGCTTCAAAGCAGAAATAATGAATCCAACCAGCCTTTCATCTACTTTTTTATTTAGATAATTAAGGTCAAGGAAATTGATTTTTAAAAATAGTCTATTTTCTTATTTGCTTTCTCTTTCTAAAACCTTTCATTTCAGTGATAGACTGAAAATAACTTAAAAAAATTTGTATTCATTTATTTGAAAGAGAGACAAAGAGAGCAAGAGAGACTTGATCTCTCTTGCGGGACTTGATTCCAGATCATGACCTGAGCCGAAGGCAGACGCCTAGCGGACTGAGCCACCCAGGCACCCCTGAAACAACTTTTAACATCTAAAACACAGCCGCAGTTCTGTAAATGAGGACAAGTGGCTCCGAAATAGAAAGGAGATATCACAAAATTTATGCACATTTCTACAATTTTACACAATTACTCTCAATCCTCCTCCAGACTACTAAAACAAGCTTTTTAAGATAGGCACAGATAAGCACACAGACACACATAAAAGTGGCATCTGACAGCAGAGGAAAGAGGTGGCCAAAATGTTTAAAGTGAATAGGAGAATTAAAAAAAAGAATAGTGGGGCGCCTGGGTGGCTCAGTGGGTTAAGCCACTGCCTCTGGCTCAGGTCATGATCTCAGAGTCCTGGGATCGAGCCCCGCATCGGGCTCTCTGCTCAGCAGGGAGCCTGCTTCCTCCTCTCTCTCTGCCTGCCTCTCTGCCTGCTTGTGAGCTCTCTGTCAAATAAATAAATAAAATCTTAAAAAAAAAAAAAAGAATAGTTGGGGCACCTGGGTGGCTCAGTTGGTTGGGTAGCTGCCTTTGGCTTGGGTCATGATCCCAGGGCCCTGGGATCAAGCCCCACATCAGGCTCTCTGCTTAGCAGGGAGCCTGCTTCCCCCTCTCCCTCTGCCTGCCATTCTGCCTTCTTGTGCTATCTCTCTGTCAAATAAATAAATAAAATCTTAAAAAAAAATTGTTGCTGAGAGTCAATTTAGTCTATGACCCTAAATTAGATTAACACAGATTAAGAGCAACAAGGGAACTAGAAGCAGGTACACCAACATAAGCACAAAGTATCAGCTGATAAGGAAAGGGAGGTGATAGGTAGCAAGTTAAAAGAAAATTCAAAGAGTGCGAGGTTCTGGGGCCATTCAGTAGGAGCTAGCAGCCCTACCCACCTTAAAAATCCCTAGGAAATCACATCATCATGAAATTGTTTTCCATAATGGTAGCCCTGAGTCATCAAGGAAAGCTTTAAATCCTGTTCAGTATTCTCTATTTTGAAAAGCAGGAAATGTTTTGGGGACAGGCGACTGAGTAATACATTTTAGAGTTTTACAGGCAAGATTTGGTTGGGTAGACATTTACATATTCCCTAGCAGCTGAAATCGCTCTGATTATGCAAGTCTGCAGTGTTTTAAAGAATTTTCTCTGGTAAATATCGACTGTGCTATATCGCTAGAAAAATAGATTATGTTTTCCATATATCCATACAATTATTTTTAATACAAACCTGGCCTATACTGATAAGGATCACAAGATCCTAGGCTTTTGGCAGATACCATGATTAAATGAGCTTTTGCAGGATGGGAGGCAGCGCTGTGGGACGGGAGTGAGTGGGTTTTGCATGTGGGAGGGATATAAGTATTTATGATCAAGAGAACAACTGTGATAGAGCAAGTGACTCATTTCTTCACCACCCTGTAGTAGTCCTTGTTATAATCTCAGGATGAGTAAGGTGTGGTACCCTTGCCATTGGGGAACTCCTTGTTTCTTTAGTTGATGTACATTGTAGATATAAGTAAATTCAGGAAAGGTTTAATCAATGAATGGTAAATCCAGATTTAAGTTTTTGGGTTTTTTTTTCAGATTTAAGTATTAAAAAAAAAAAAAAAAAAAGCAGGGAGATTTGTTTGAAACAAATCTCCAAACTTCTGAGGCCAACATTAATGGAAAACTATGGGACTTTGAAACCACAGGCTGGTTAGACCATTGGGCTGACCCAGTATTGCATTTCTTATATTCATATCATTTGGTTTTTAAAAATAAATACACATTTGAGTATAAATTCCTAAGGGAACCATGCAGTTTACTTGAAAAGACTAACTTTTCCCCTATTTCTTTTAAACTAATTACAAAGAACTCAGAGATGCTCTGAGCCAAAGGATGTAGGAAACTCTGTGAATGAGAGTGACTTATTTTACATTCTCACATCTGCATTCTACCTGTGGGAAACGGAAAACCGGGATTTTAAACATGGGATTTTAGCCTCCAGGTAGGGAATTTATGGCTTCTGAAATCATCCTGTGGACAGATGAAATCTTCAGAAACCAAATAGTGGCTCAGATTACTACCATTTGCTTCACAAAATTGCCTGCTTGAAAAAACAATCCAACTCTTTCACCATGCTCTATAAGTCTCAAATCATTATGGTTTGGAAACAATGCACATGAGACTGTGACAGCAATAATTACTTTGAATGAATGAATAAAAGAAAGCAAGATAATTGTGTTTTTTCCAGGCAACATTTACATGCAAAATCTTTCATTTTGGATGCAGTAACTACCACAGAAGCCAGCAGACAAAGAGGATGTCCCAACTCTCAAAACCATACCAAAAGGAGTGGGAATTCCATTCAGGCAGGCAACTGAGACGAGGACTGTGGGGAAATGCTGCAAGCTTATTGCTCAGAAATAAGGGTATGTCTGAATTATGTTACTGTGTAACTATCTTTTAGATATATTTAGTGATGCCCAATATGCTAGTAAATTTCCAACAGAACCACAAAATGGATGACAATTTAGGGTAATTCCATGCCTATGATTTTGTTTAAAAAAAAAAAAAAGTCTGGTCCATTAGTCATTTCTATCTTTGTTTAACACCTTTCCCTTTCCCATTCACCCTCTGGTGCAGGTGTTAATGAAATTTGAAATGACTAATGGACCAAAAAATGTCCTGGAAAATCGATTAAATGGATATTATAATCAGCCTCCACATAACCTAACTTAAATGTTACTTGACAGGTGTGGAGCAAGAACTAGAAAAACCAGAGAAGACATTCCGCAAAAAGCAAAAAGGAGAGTATCAAGTTTGATTCTCTAGTAAACCAGAAATTAAAGACTTACTCACATGAGGTGAATTAACATTACAATGGTTATCTCTAAATAATTCTCTAAGCCTGCCTAGGGAGGTAGGAAGGAACCTGTCATGGATGCTTAAACAGTGTGGACTGGATGACCACTTGTAAAAAAGCTATAATGAGCAAGGAAAACTCTACAGTTTCCATGGTTCATAAGAGAGACAGACACAGAGCTCCCCTATAACAAAGAGCTTTAGCTAAATAGATAAGGCTCGCTCATCCGTATAGGACCCTAGCGTCTGTTTTGGCTTTGTTTCCGCCCTCCTGCCTCAAGACAGAGATCAGCTTCTGCCTTCACCAGTGTTCCCCTTAAGCATCTCTAGATGGCTCCAAGTTAAGGTCTAGAGAAGGTGTTCTCTCTCCTCTCTGTAAGGTCCTGTTTGTAGGGCTGCCAATGCCATCTCCCTCCAGATGAATGACAGGGCCTGTCCTAGGGTCTTAGCAGAATTTATGTGCATACTGGGACAAAACACAATAATCTTCACCTCTACTGCAGAGAGACAGAGACATGGGGTCATTATCTTATGTTCTCCAAACCCCATGGCCTCCTCTGTGGTGTCTTGACTCCCCCTTTCACCACAAAATCTCTGTGCAGTCAGTTCATACTAGCATTAGCAAATGTCCAAGTCACCACATATTCTGCATGCCATTTCTATTGCTATCACCTTTCTCCCTGGCATCTCTCCATCTATAGAGATTCTACACAATATGCTTTCCCCAGTATAGGCTAGGTTTAGTATTTAGAAAGAACTTCAGGGATATACAGAAAATATAGTCTACTATTTTTTTTAAAGATGTACCATGGTCCATATTTATTAGAGAAAATTCTTTTAAAGTTTTACTGATCAAAGACAAACTCTTGATTAATCACAGAGCTTTCAGTTGCTAAGGAATATATAAATGTCTACACAACCAAATTTTGCCTCAAAATCTATAAAACCTTGCCCCTTCACCCTTTATCTCTCACAGACCTTTCTCCCAGAGTTGTACTTCCTACTCTTAGCGTTTGTTTCCCTCTAGAGGACCTGAGCTGACACAAACGCTGTGAGATCATTGTTCTGTTCATTTGTTGGGCATGACTAGTTGACTTATAAGAAGAGTATTGACTTGATTCAAATATTTACCTTACTTTACGATTAAAGAAACAAAGATTGTTCTCTGAAAACTGATTTTCTTGGCTATCTCAACCTGGGTATAATTAGGTTACTGATGTTTGGGGGCACTGATTCTCTTGCTTAAGACCCTGATGGAGGTTTTCATCAAGGCTGCAAAATGGAGGACATGTTATTCAAAGAAGTGAAGCAAGAAAGAATATTACATGGAGCAGAAGAAACTAGAGATACGGTAACAGGCTGCCAATTGGATTGTGGGACAAAACAAAGGAATCCTTGGCATTCCTTAGTTTGTGGTAGCCTAACTACAATCTCTGCCTCAGTTGTCACATGACATTCTTCCTGCGTTTTTGTGTCTGTGTCCAAATTTGCCTCTTCATATAAAGACAATAGTCATATTACATTTAAGACCCACTTTAATCCAGCATGACCTCATCTTGATTACATCTGCAAACCATTTCAAAGAACAGTCACCTTCACAGGTTCTGAGTGGACATGAATTGGTGTGGGGGGGCACTCTTCAACCCAGTATAAATGGGAACTTCAGTGATTTAAAACTAGTCTTTAGATTCGTGTCTTAAGAGATGAAAAGGCATTTTCACTGCTCTCTTTATCTCAGAATCCACATTCAATGTTAGGAAATGCCACTGTCTCTACCACCAAAATATACCCAGATTACCACTTTTTACTGCCTGCATTGCTACCATACTCACCCAAGCTGCCATCACCTCTCATCTGAATTACCTACAAGTCTCCTCATAAATCTTGCTATTGCTGTTCATCTTCAATCTACTCAGGATTCTGCTATAATATCAGAGTATATCCCTCCTCAACTCAGAATTCTCAAAGACCCTCCATCTCAGAGTAAAGGACAAAATCCATACCAGGACCTACAAGGCATCTCCTACTCTCAAGGTTCATCTCCTACTCCTCTTACTTTCAGCTACAATGGCTTCCTTCCTGTGTTCCTCAAGCTGGGCAGGCACAGTCCTGCCTCAGGGCCTTTGCACTAGCCATTTCCTCCATCAGAAAACTCTTTCCCAGAGACTCATGTACTAGCTCCCTCATTTCCTCCAGGTATTATTCAAAAGTGAATTCCTGGAAACTATGTATGGTGACAGATATTAACTAGACTTATTAGGGTGATCATATCACAATATATACAAATATCAAATCATTATGTTGTGTTTCTGAAACTGATACAATGTTATATATCAATTATACCTCAATTAATAAGTTCTTAGAAGAGCTTTTTAAAATTTTAATTTAAGATTTTATTTATTTTATTTGAGAAAGAGCATGTGTGAGTACAGGGTAGGGAAGAGGGAGATGGAGAGAATCTCAAGCAGACTCCCCACTGACCACAGAGACCAAGGCAGGGCTTAACTCCAGGACACAGAGACCATGACCTGAGTTGAAACCATGAGCTGGGTGCCCAACTGACTAAACCACTCAGATGCCCCAAGAACAGTTTTTTTCTAAATAATGTATCAGTGGAAAAATAAAAATTATGTATTATAAAAAAGCAGATTCTTCTGTGAGGATTTCCATTGACACTACACTTAAATTTCAATCTGTCACTCTGACACCTCACAACTCGTTTCCCAGCTTTTTTTTTTTTGAGATATAGTTAACATATAACATTATATGAGTTTCAAATGCATAACATTAGAGATTTCCTGCAAAATGATCACTACAATAAGCCTAGTTAACATCAACATCATACACAGCTACAAAATTTTTTTCCGTGATAAAAACTTTTGAGATCTACTCTCTTAGCAACTTTCAAATACATAATATTATTAACTATGGTCACCATGCTGTATATTACATCCTGTGACTTTATTTTATAGCTGCAAGCGCGAAGTATGTACTTTTTAACTGCCTTCACTCATTCTGCGTACCCCACTCCCATCTCTGGCAATCTCTAGTCTGTTCTCTGTAGCCATGAGCTCAGTTTTTTTTTCCCCCTTCCAGATTCCACATATAAGTGAGACGATATGCCATCTTATCTTTCTTCTTATTTCATTTAGCATAATAACTCCAACATCCATCCATGTTGCCAAATGCCAAGATTTCCTTTTTTATGGCTGAATTTTACACATATAAACACACACACACCACATTTTCTTTGTCTATTCATCCATTGATGGACATCTACGTTGCTTCCACATCTTGACTATTGTAAATAGTTTTGCAAAGAACATGTGGGTTTGGATACCTTTTCAAGTTAGTGTTTTTTGGGTTTTTTTTTAAAGATTTTATTTATTTATTCGACAGAGAGAGATCACAAGTAGACAGAGAGGCAGGCAGAGAGAGAGAGAGAGAGGGGGAAGCAGGCTCCCCGCTGAGCAGAGAGCCCAAGTTAGTGTTTTGTTTTCTTCAGGTAGGCACCCACAAGTGAAATTGCTGGATCATATATTTCCATTTGTACATTTTTGAGGAAACTCCGTACTGTTTTCCATAGTGGTTGCAGCAACTTACATTCTCACCAACTGTGCAAGAAGGTTCCCTTTTCTCCACATCCTCACCAACACTTGCTGTTTCTTATCTTCATGATAACAGCCATTTTAATAGGTGTGAGGTGATCTCATTGTTGTTTAATCTGCATTTCTCTAATGAGTGACGTTGAGCATCTTCTCATGGACCTATTAGCCAACTGTATGTCTTCTTTGGAAAAATGTCCATTCAGGTGGACGTCCCTGCCTTATTTTGTCCTTGGCACATATCACTGTCTAACACACTACATACTTTACCCATTTATTTTCTATTTCCCCCAAAGGGAAATTCCACAAAGCAAGCAATCTTATCTAATTGGTTTACTGCTGTTTTGAATAGTGCCATGCAGGTAGCAAGCACTCAAAACATATTTATTGAATGACAGAATTTCTCAGAGTAGTTATATTACCCCAGTCAAAGGAAAGAGTGGGTGTAAAAGGCGGGGAGCGGGGGGGTTAAAGAAACGGCTAAAGAAAATTCTAACGAATAAGAGCTATAATTATAGCTTTCATTTATTGCGTCTTCTTTCAATCATTTATTCACAATTTTCTAATTGCATTCTTGATGAATATCTGGGTTAAACAAAACAGGAGTGACTCCATTAAGCAAAGTTTGTTTCTTATTCACGATGTTCCTCTTTTGATTTTGCATCTTTACTCTCCTGGATTCCTAAGAGAATTGCATCCGCCTCGAGTATAGTTGTATCTGTGGTCGCTCCCAGGAACCTAGATGTAAGTTCAAGATCTAACAGCCGCAGCCGGACTCTGGTTCCCTTCTGGTATTTCCTAAATAGTAAGAAAAACAGTTCCATGAATTCTGCATATCACAACACCAACAACTAGTTTAAAGTAAAACTCAAATTCTATTTTTTTTTTTTAAGATTTTATTTAATTATTTGACAGAGAGATCACAAGCAGGCAGAGAGAGGCAGGCAGAGAGAGAGGAGGAAGTAGGCTCCCTGCTGAGCAGAGATCCCGATGCGGGGCTCGATCCCAGGACTCTGAGATCATGACCTGAGCCGAAGGCAGCGGCTTAACCCACTGAGCCACTCAGGCGCCCCTCAAATTCTATTTTTAATGTGGCGGCTCAAAATAAAGATGTTAATACACCTTTTTGTAAAAAAAACTTTATACCAGTATTTCAGGAATAGTTGTTTTTGACGGAAAAGTGATTTAGATACATCAGAATTTTTATCTTAAGGTGACTTTAAAAGATTTTATAAGCAAAATAAAACCATAGTCCAAACCGAAAGTCAAACAAGTCAGTTCTTGAAATTGACATTTATTTTAATATGTCACCCATTCTTTAAAATCAGAGAGTGATATCAAAGGGAAAAAAAGATTTTCAGATATATTTTTTCCTTCTAAAGAAAGAAGAATCTTCTCTTAAAGTAAAGGAAATTTTACAAAACCAAAACGGAAAAAAGTCTAAATGTGGATCTTACTAACGGGGCTTGACTGCACTGTAATTAGTATAATGACAGCCATAACATGCATGATGGCTCACTTGGTCAATAAAATCATATTTTATAATACCAAATGAAAACTTAAACTCATTTTCCTTCCTCCTTGATCAAGTATTTTAAGAGTGTAATACCAACATTATAAAAGGGTGTAGGAAAATGAAAATATCGCTACTGACCGAAATCCAAAAATCTTTAAAGATCGAAATATGCAGACATACCTTGTTTCACTGTGCTTCCCTTTGCACTATGCAGATACTACATTTTTTACAAATTTAAGGTTTGTGGCAACTTTGTGTAGAATCAGTGTTACTGCCACCATTTTTCCAACAGCATTTGCTCACTTTGTGTCTCTTTGTCACATTTTGGTAATTTGCACAACATTTCAAACTTTGTCACTATTATTATATTTGTTACAATGATCTGTGATCAGTGATTACAACTGGTTGAAAGCTCAGATGATGGTTAGTAGTTCTTAGCAATAAAGTATTTTTTAATAAAAGTATATGCAGTTAACTTTTGTAGGGTTTGAACTGCACAGGTTGACTTATAGGTGGATTTTTTCCAATAAATACAGTACAGTACTGTAAATGTATTTTCTCTTCCTTATGATTTTCTCAATAACATTTTCTTTTCCTTTTCTTTTTGTTTTTTTGAGAGACAGCGAAAGAGTAAGCGCGAGCAGGGGAAGGGCAGAGAGAGAGGAAGAGAAAGGATCTCTCGCCCAGAATGGAGCCTGAGGTGGGGCTTGATCTCATGACCCTGAGATCATGAACTGAGCAGAAACCGACAGTGAGACACTTAATCGACTGAGCCACCCAGGTGTCCCAATAACATTTTCTTTTCTCTAGCTTACTTTATTATAAGAACATAGTATATATAATAAACACAATATACAAAATACCATGTTAATTGACTGTATTATCAGTAAGGCTTCCAGTGAACAGTAGACTATTAGTAGTTAAGTTTCTGGGGAGTCCAAAATTATAACTGGATTTTCAACTGCAGGGGGGTTAGCTCCTCTAACCAACACATTGTTCAAGGGTGAATTGCACATTGTTTTTTTAGACACAATTTAGACACTACTATTGCAATTTAATAGGCTAATGTACAGTGTAAACATAACTTTTACATGCACTGGGAAACGAAAAAATTCATCTGGCTCATGTTATTGCAATATTTGCTTCATTGTGGTGGTCTGGAACTAAGCCTGCATTATTTCTGAGATATGCTTGTACACTTTAAGTATTCTATGTTAATTTTAAAATTAAATAATTTTACATAAATGGAAAGTAAAGAAACAAAGTTCTCCCACAAAGTCACTGGAAAAGGACTTCTGTAGACCATACAATGAATAGTCTCCACACAATGTCTTATTAGGTATTCTGAAGGACTTTATAAATGGTCCATTAAGTAAACATGAAGATTCTTTCTTTTTCTTAAGTTTTTATTTATTTATTTGACACAGAGAGAAAGAAAATACAAGCAGGGGGAGCAGCAGGCAGAGGGAGAAGCAGACTCCCCACTGAGCAAGGAGCCCGATGTGGGACTTGATCTCAGGACTGGATCATGACCTGAGCTGAAGGAAGACGCTTAACTGACGCAGCCATCCAGGTGCCCCAGGCTATTTAACGTTTTTTAAAAACATATTTTTTCTGCCTATAGAAGTAAACATTCTTTTGTAAAACTGTAAAACAATGAATTGGTCATATTTTTTAGTCCTCCTATATGTATATTTACATGTATGCATACATGAGTGTGTATTTCACAGCACAGATCTACCTATGTGTTTAAAACATTAAAGAGATATCCTAGAATATTAATTGAGGCATAGCTTTATATTCTTAGAAAACAGCAATTATAGAACCTATTCTGTATGAATTAACCACCAGGAAAATAAGGTTAGTGCATAGACAAGGTAAAGCTCAACACTATTTTCTGTATTACTTGGACTGTAACCTATGTTCTAACAGATTCTTTCATTTGTCCTCGCAGCATGACTTGTAATTCATCCAATCAGCTTTGACTCATGTTGACCCCTCCTCCTCTCCTTTCCTGCAACATCCAGTTAGCAAGTTTAGTTCATTTCTTTAACAAATATTTCTTGAACTTAACCCTTCAAGTCTTGCCACCCCTTGGCTGAAGTTTGAGGTCTGACGTGATCTTCTCAGAGACCACGTTTCTAGCTCGCTTCTCAAGATGGGTTGTGTATCTTGGCCTAATATCCATTCCCACATACTGCTATTCCTCTGTACTTTGGCTTCTATTGCCAGGACTGCCTGACCTTATCGTCTAGCCCATTGATTCTTAAGTTCTAGGTAGAACTGGATACATCAAAGGCAGCTCCCGAGAAGCTTGGAATTCTCCTTGTCAGAATGAAGACTCCATGACCGGAATTCCCTTGGAAGAAAGAGGTTTTGTGGTTATACACTTGGATGTAAATCTGAGCCCTGCGACTTACTAGTTGGGTAACCCTGGGTAAATTGCTTGCTCTGAACCACAATTTCCTCATCTACAATGACAGTGATTCCAACCATTTTGCAGGTGAATGTTAAAGGGGATAATATGTCGAAAACACTTAGCATATGACTGCAAATGTTAGCGCCCCTCACATACTTCTATTGGTTATCTGTGTTAAGTCTCTGATTTCTCATTAGTCTGTATGCTCCCCCAAGATCTGGCACTGTTACTTATCTCTGTATCCTTCCAGTACTGATGCAGCAGGCACTCAAACATCTGACAATAAATTAATATGACACTTGCTGATAAAAGCCACCAGGTCACAGATGATCTAGAATTTCTATTTTCTTGGCTTTAGCAGCTGTGTGGACTGGTACATTTACTTAACCTCTCTGAAATCTGCCTGGCACTGTGCCTAGCATATAATAGTTAATAAATGTTAGGTTTCTTCTTCTACAGCTCATTGTTGGCTTATTTCTTTTTACTTACTTTTAGGAGCATTACTCATAAATAGATTATAAACTAATCATGAGGAGGTGAACCGTGACTTTTTATAAAAATAGCTGAACAAGTCACAAACACTAGGGACAAACAATTCTGGGCAATGTCATAGTAGAGTGTAAGTGATTCTGTGTCTGTCATATTAATGATAAAAATCTAATTAAAATAAAAACAGAAACACCATGAGTGCCCAGTATGCCTCATAATTTATGGAAGGCAAAAGTTCTGTCCCCATTTTTAGATGTGGTAGCCTTTCTTTTTTTTTAAAGATTTAATTATTTTAGAGAGAGAGAGAGAGAGAGAACAAGTGAGAAGGGGAGAGGGAGAAAGAATCTTGAGCAGAGTCCACACTGAGCAGAGCCTGACACAGGGGTCGAACTCACGACCTTGAGATCATGACCTGAGACGAAACCAAGAGTACAAAGCTTAACCGACTGTGCCACCCAGATACAGTAGCTTTTAATGATATGAAAGCTTTGCCTTAATCTCTAAAAAGTATGGAAATTCTGGGAATTACCCAGTGAGATGGAAAAGGAGATGAAAAGGAAACTGCAGGCCTTCACGTCTGTTGAAAGAAATATTATCCAAATATACACATTGTGCACTACATAAAACAAAACAAAACAAAAACCTTTAAAAGACTCTCTTACTTCTACTATCTAGAGTAGCGATTTCTACTTTTACGTACTTCATTTTTACTCTGTATTATTACAGTTATCCTTTATCAGACTATAAGATCCTTAAGGGCAGGGATTTCCTATTTGTCCCTCACAGGACCATCCGTATACATGGCACATAATGTAGCCTTCTGAACAGTGGTTTTTGTACTTCCTGTACATCAGAAACACCTGCGGTATTGGTTAAAAATGCAAATGGAGGGAAACAACCCTGGGAATGAGCTGACAAATCTGAGGTGGACCTTAGGAGCTGAGTAAGCTTTTGGCAAGCTTCTCAGGTGATTCTGACTCAGGCTCCTCTGGTCACCACTTGAGAAAATCTGGCCTAGAATTATGTTTATTATATACAGTCAAGTGCAGGAGGACAGGACAGTGTACATAAACACAAAGACCAGTAAAATGAAGACCTGTGACAAAACTTTACGGCCACCATTAACAAGCTTCAAGAGTAACAGATGTTTTCCATAAGCGATGACAGTCTTTTAGAGTAATTTAGATAGATAGATGAAGGAAAGGAAGAAAGGGAGGGAAGAAAGGAAGAAAGAGAGGAAGGAAGGAAGGTAGGAGGGAAAGAAGGAAGGAAAAAAGGGAGGGAGGGAGGGAAAGTCAAGAATGTATAATGGAGAAATGCACCTAAACAGAGTTCCTTGAACAAAGCCCACTGATGGCCTGCAGTGGGGCTGCCTCCCTGCGCTCAGACTGTCTGTTTTGGAAAACCTAGGACATGGAAAGGTCAGCACACTTCTCAAACAGAAACAGAGCCATACAATTAATATGAAGTTCATCCTTGTTTTAACTTTGAGACACTTTATTAAAGGAAAAAAAAAAAAAGAAATAACTAATGTATTTCGAGAAATCCACTTCTTCCAATGTAATTTGAGGTGAACCTTCCAGTACTGTAGTCCTGGAATCACTAACCACTAACATTATTTCGTCTTCTCATTTGGGTTTCCACTGTTCCATATAACAAGATTTAAAATGAATATGCCAGGGGCTCCTGGGTGGCTCAGTCAGTAAAGTATCTGCCTGTGCTCAGGTCATGATCCCAGGACCATGGGTCCTGGGATCAAGCCTGGAGTCAGGCTCCCTGCTCAGTGGCAGCCTGCTTCTCCCTCTCCCTCTGCCCCTCCTCCCCACTTATGCTCTCGTACTCTCTCAAATAAAATCTTTTTAAAAATAAACAAAAAATAAAATGAATATGCTAGTAAACTCTTTTTTCAGATTGTTTGTGCAGCCTTTAAATGGTCACTTTATTCAAAGATTTGGCCTAAGTATAAAAATCCAGAACAGGCAATAGGGTGACTGAGAACATGGGCTTTGGAGTCAGATAACTAGACATGTGCACAGATCTAGACATGTGCACAGTTGCACAGATCTAGACATGTGCACAGTAACTCTGAGCTACTTCAGCTCTGTTTCGGTGTCCTCATTTGTAAAATTGGAACCCATGTCCCAGGTTATCGTGAGCATGAACTGAATTAACACACGCCGGAGCCCTTATAAACGCTCATAACTGTTAGCTATCACCACCACTCACCATCACCACCAGCATCACCACATCATCAACACACACCCAGTAAAAACTGGTCCTCCATGTTGGAGTGATGCAGAGTGCAAGAGCGCTTTTCAGTTCCGACTGAATCAATACAACATTCCCACAGAAGAGAAATTTGGAGGTGGGTTTTCTTCCCATATTTGCTTTGATTCAAATTTTACTTATTTTAATGGTGTAAGCACTTTTCTCTTAAAAAAGATGGTAACAAAAATGTTCTATAAAAATGAAAACCATTTCTTTTGAAATGAATGATGAATTTCCAGTGAGGATAGGAGGCAAAATAGCTCTGAACAAAAGCAAGCAAAATTCAAAGAACTACACACTGAACGGTCTGCTTTTCCCAGCACTGACCACAACCTAACTAAAAACAAGAAAACCATATATACTGTCAATCACAAAAGGGTCACAGTGATTTATCTACTCTCGTACTCTTTTCGGGAGGGGCTCAGGAAAATGGAGGGGCAGGAAAAGGTATCTCATTTTACCTATCTGCTATCCCTCTTCATTAACTTTTGGTGGAGTTAATAAGACTTTTATGCATCTACTTCTGTTTTTCACATATGCCATTTCTTAGAAAAGGAAGGTAACAATTTCTATAGATTCATTATTTGTTCTTCCAAGAAGCAATCTTTAGCTTCATTTTAAATTCAGTAGTAGCCTTAACTGGTAACCTAATCAACTACCTCCTTTCATGATTTTTCTAAACCTGAATCTGTCTCCTCTGTCTTCTTTTTATAATGGAACTTTATTATTCTTTTATCTAGTTCTTCTTCATTCCTTTGATTGTATCAATGGGCTCTTCTAAAAACTGCACAGATACCCATGACAAAATTTTGCTACAATGTGAAAGGGGTTCATAGATTACCTGAAGGCCATCCATGGACCTCTAAAATTAAGCAGCCCCAGGGATGCCTACGTGGCTCAGCCAGTTAAGTGGCTGCCTTCGGCTTGGTTCATAATCCCAGGGTCCTGGGATCAAGTCCTGCATCAGACTCTTTGCTCAGCAGGAAGCGTGCTTCTCTCTCTGCCTCTGCCTGCCACTCTGCCTACCTGTGCTCTCTCTCTCTCTGACAAATAAATAAAATCTTTATAAAAAAATAAAATTAAGCAGCCTTGCTCTACATTTTAAGTCTGTTTATCTCTCTCAAAGGATAAGAAATGGGTTCTCATTTTATTGACACACCATGGTCCTGTGATAATTACTTATTTTGTTTGTTTGTTTTGTTTTTTAGATTTGTTTGTTTATTTATTTATTTATTTATTTATTTGACAGAGAGACAGAGCACAAGTAGGCAGAATGGCACGGAGAGGAAGAAGCAGGCTCTCCCCTGGGCAGGGAGCCCAATGCAGGGCTCGATTCCAGGACCCTGGCATTATGACCTGAGCTGAAGGCAGCTGCTTAACCAACTGAGCCACCCAGGCACCCCAATTACTTCTGTTTTATCTCCAAAGTTTTTAAGAAAACCCAGGACTAGTTACTGCACAAGCTCATGGAGCTAATGCTTAAACCCATACAAAGCCATACAGCTTTATTTTCTAATGGATATAAAAATCCATAATAAGTTGGGATCAGGAAGGAGACAAACCATAAGAGACTCTTAATCTCACAAAACAAACTGAGGGTTGCTGTTGGGGGGGTGGTGGGTAGGGATAGGGTGGTTGGGTTATGGACATTGGCGAGGGTATATGCTAAGGTGAGTGCTATGAAATATGTAAGCCTGATAATTCACAGACCTGTACGCCTGGGGCAAAAAATACATTATATGTTAATTTAAAAAAAGAATATAAAAAAATCCATAATAAATGTAAAGAAAAAAATTTCTTTTATTATCCTTGGTCACTTAAGTCTACCCTATTAGGAATGAGTAAGGACAGGCGTTAAAGAAGAATCAGACACACAGCAGCATTATGTCTTCAAATTAAAAATATGGAAGAAAACAGATAAATCAACAAAAAGTACCCAACAAAGAAACAGGTTTAAGATGATTATTGTATGAGGCTGGATGGACCCACTGTCTTGATATTGGGCCCACCATAAAGCACAGGTTTTCTGAAATGTCTTGGAAATGCTTAGAGGTACTTTTTGCTTGTCACAATGCTCAGGTTGACATTTAGCAGAGGGTGGGTGGAATGCAGACATTCTGTAATATACAGAACTCTCTGCACAACAGAATTGTCCTGCATCTGTGTTAGACGCTGATGTGGGTGGAAAACCTACTTGTAATTATCTAAGCCTAGAACTACATCTGCTAAAGATACCAAGTTATTTTTTTTTTAAATAAAAGTTTCAGTATACACTAAATTTCCAAAAGTGTGATTGCTGTGTAAATGAGCAGAAGACTTTGTTCAGAATGTTCACTGTTTCAGAAAAATCACATCATCATAAACAACACCACGATTTCATTTTTGTGTTTTGCTACATGTGGTAAGTGTATCTTCTTTGTAGTTTAACCTTTGGCCTACCCTTTGCCTTGGTAGATCAGTCCCCTCTATGTCCGCCATCTAAAATACACGATTTAGGTTCTTCTCTTTCAATGAAATGGACTGACAGAAACTTAACTAAAATATTCATAATACCAAACACCACAGCCCAACATGACTTTTTGTGATAACAGAAACACTCTAGATAAAGTTTGAGCACTTGAATTATGGCTAGTGTGAGTGAGGAACTGAACTTTTAAATTATACTTACTTAATATAAATTTAATTTAAAAAGCCACATCACAGTGCAGCTCTAGACCATTTCAAATTGAGAAGCATATTTGTCCCACAACATATAAATACACATTGTGGCAGAAAGGCTAGTTTTGCAGGAAAGATAGCACTCTGAAATAATTTGTTGTAATAAATACCACTAATTAGACTCAGCAATAATAAAGTCAGATACATGTTTGCCATTACTAACTCCTCAAACATTTCTTTCCTTTCTGTTATCTTTTGTATTCTTCCTCAATTCTATACGTGTGACACTGTACTAGACCCATAAGCAACTGAACTATCTTATTAGATATTTTGAGGTTATAATTAAGTTCTCCATAAAGATAGCTTCCCCCATATCACAGGCATAAAAATAAGATATATGGAAAAAAAAATAAGACACATGGAAGTAAAATCACTTGCCTAATGCCACAAAGTGGTATGAAAGGATTCACAGGTTTTTTTTTCCTCTTCCTTTTCTCAAGTTCTCAATTACCTGCAACTTCTGGCAAAAACTATAAACTTAATCCCTTTAGGGGTGGTAAGAATTTACCACCACTTCATATAAGCTTATAATGTCTTCCCTTTTACATAAAACACAGGCTACATTGTTGTCATCTAACTCATTATTTTGACTGTCCTCCCATTAGAAAAATGATGACTTTCAGTGGTAACAAATAACAACATAAAAAAAAAAGATCTCTGTGGCTTCATGCAATTTTGTTTTTTACTTTTTTTTTTAAATTAGGAAAAACATCCCAGATACTAGTTTTTTCAGGAATCTTATATTTCTGCTGTCTCGAAAGGCAAATAGGATGTCTCCAATGAGCGCATTCAAAATAAAAACAGCCTGTGTTTCTACTGCTTGGTGTGTTTCTTTTAACTTCAAGTGCTTGCCTCTGACTGATCTTTGTGAACTCCAGCCTAAATGGATTCAATCCCAGCCTTCACCATGACTGCTCTCTTCCACTGTGCACTTTCTCAGACCATATGCTGAAGTAAATGAGCCTGCATGGCTGAGCTGTTTAGGAAAAGGGCAATTAAATCTGGTTTTGCATTTCTTTATTAAGGACATGGTTTAAAGACTTTCCTTTGGAGAGGTTTTTGACATTCTTTCCATAGACATTCTTTAACATCTGTCAGTGCATGCTAGTGATGGTTCTAATAGACTTAAAATAGAGAGAATCCCTGTGACTAGTTCTTTGATATAAATATATTAATAATACAAAGCTGACAAATATAAGGCTTGGATTAAACCTTAGTATCTAAAGAGAATATTGAATATTGTGAGGAATTCTGACTTTGCTAGTCAATTTAGCCGGCTTGCTATAATCGTAACTCAGAGGTTCTAAAAATAGTTTTTTTTAAATCATTAGACATCTATGTTTTTATTTCAATGAGTTAAAACAGTTTAGAACTTTTTCTGATTTTCATACAATTCTTCATTTAAGTTTTCAGACTTAAGAAGTAAATTTTTTCTTTTCCTTTTTGAAGAGAAATGTTAAGATATTTCAATTGGTTCAATTAACACCTACTTGATTTTTTTCTAATTTATACAAATGTTCATAGTAATGTTGATCTGTATGTGAAGCTAGCAACTGGTCCGTGCGCGCACAAGCACGCACGCGTGTGTGTGTGTGTGAAAGAGAGAGAGACAGAACGCACAAAAGCACACATACTAGTGAGAGAGCACATGTGGAAATGTGTGTACTTTGTTCTTCAAATGAACTTTGTGAACATCACTTTCTTCATCTTTAAAAAGCATAGTGTTAGAAAAGATGTAAGGTCTTTTGCAGTTCTATGATTTTGTTCTACTTTCATACAATGTTAAGTATTTGAAAACTGATAGAATGTAAAATGATTTTAAGTGCAAAACTGATTAAATTTATACAAAATGCAAGATTTTTAGTATTTTTACTAGCTATGTAAAATATTATTATGGCCTTAAATATTCTATGCAAACTACTTGGTGCATTCTGGATTTGTCTCACTTTTTCAAAATACCATCTGCCATGTTTCCCTGACCTATCTGGTCTATTGCTTCTTTCTGTCCAATCTGTCAGATGTCTTTCAAGAGTTTCTCACCACCGTATTATCCACACTGTATTATCAAGCACAGCAGCTATGGTTAACAAAATAAGGGTAGGAAATGTTCATAAACTTCTATAGTTCTCCAATATTTCCAGTCATTAAAATTTAAAATGCAGCACAAATCTTAAGTTCTAATTTATTATCCCAGGTCGTTAGAAGATGTAAATGGGAAACAAAATTATAACTAGAATTTCTGCTACCTTAATTATTGCCAAAAGCCTTTAGAAAAAAACTTATGATTATCTCTTAAAAAAAAAAAAAAACAAACAAGAGAGAGAATGCGCTTATCCACTAGGCCAAAATAAATAATGCAAATCAACTGGCAACTTGGAAACCTACTGGCCATTATGGCAATGAGCAATGGATATTGTTCATAATACCAACCTGCATTCCCTCAAGTTGCAATTGTCTTAAATAAGGATTTTTATTTTTTTCTGTAATTCTACTATAAATGTATGATTTTGTTTTTCCCTTTAACCAAGTTCTTTTTAACTTTTACTGTGCTAGTTAATATTCTGCGTCACCATAAACAGACGTTTTGTCTCATTCAAGCACTGATTCATTTTATGAAATGTGAAAATGAAACATTTTAAAGTTCTAATAACTTTACTTTTTAATAATGTAGAATGTACATATAATGTAATATATTACATACAGAATCAACAATGATAGTTATAATCTTTTCTCAGAGCTACAAAATAAGATGTATCAAGATTTGAGACACCTGAGATATGCTGATGACTAAAACTGGGATCAAACCTGGAACTAGTATTATGACACTGAAGCAAAAAGGGGATATATTTTGGGGTATATAATTTTTAGGCAAATACATGTATGTATTGCCAGAGAAAAGTTTTGTCAGTGTAGAACAGAGGAAGAAGTATGAACTTTGTATCATTAGAGAAAGATCTAGGTTTGATTCAGTGACTGAGGAATGGACTGTTCATTTATCCGTAAAAGAAGGGTAATATCTAACACCCAGCAATGCTGATGTGAAGTTTCATGCTTTATAAGGTATGGAATGTGCCCAGCACACAATACATATTCAATAAATACTAGCCGTCATGGAATTCACCACATTCATACTTATATAAAGTATTAAGAGACAACTGAAAGGATAGTAACTTCAAATATGGATTTATAGAAGTCACTAGAACACTGTTCAAATGAACAAGTCTAGTAGCAATCTTCAATGTATATAAAAGAAACAAAAGGAAAATAAAACTCATTGAAGGCACTGAGTTTGAATTTGGAGCTGAGGGAGGGGGCTAATAAAATCCAGAAATTACCTTGTAATTTTATAGGGACAGATTTGTTGACTCTACAGGGAGTCAGACCTGGAAGGCATAAAACTGCTCTTGGAAGCTTTTTATACTTTTCCCCCCTTTCTTCTCTTTTTTCTTTTCTTAAAAATACTGATGCCAAGGGTCCAACCCAGACCTACTCCATCAAAATCAATGGGGTAGAGCTGAAGATTCATGCACATTTGGGAAAAAGCTTCTTAAATGGGTCCGGTCCCCTGACCTTGTTCAAAAAGCACTGGCTAATGTGTTCATAAATTAGATTCTCTGAGTCTTTGTCTCAATCAAATTCCAAACGACTCGTTCATGGTAGTTTCTGGGCCAAGCTGAATCTTGCCCAATTCGAGCTTTAATTTCCTAACAAGTGCATGCGGTACAGATATTACGTAGAAGGTCAAAATTAGAACTGCACTTTTAAATGTCAAATATGAGACGAACAAAGTTGTTTTGCTATTATGAATACTGAAGAGATTAATATGTATTTTCATCTAAGCACAGGGCTGAATCATTTTACGTTGGCTATGTAAGATTTACTGCAGTTAAGAATGTATTTTCATGACCAAAAGATTTCAAAATCACTTCCACAGTGCTTGAAAACCTAACACTAATACATACAACAAGAATAAATTTACTTCGAAAAATTACCTTATGGCAGATGTTATCTCATTATCTCAGCTCTAAAACATCTTTGATTATTTCCTCTACTGGTAGAATCTCTCTCTCCAGATTCCTAATTCTCTGCACTTTTGACTACATTAAGAAAACAGAAGACTTCTAAATTCATTGTACCAACCCATTTTCAGAGTTTCCTTTTTTCTCTTAATCTTGTTTCTCTCTCTAAATTAATTACTTATTAAATAAGTATTATTGAATTTTCAACAAATACGTACTCAATATCTTTATGAGGTAAGGGGATACTAACAAGAAAGAATCTATCCTGTCCCCTACCAATCCCACAGATTCAAAAGCAGAGTGAAGAGCCAATTCCATGGTGGGACACAGAACTACTTTAGCAGGTTGGTCCGGATTTCTGCGCCCTTTCAACAAGAGATGAGACTACCAGATGCCTTTTGGAAAGCCAAATTCTTTTTTTGTTTTGTTTTTAAGATTTTATTTATTTATTTTACAGAGATCACACGCAGGCAGAGAGGGAGAGAGAGAGAGAGGGAGAAGCAGACTCCATGCTGAGCAGAGAACCCAACGCAAGGCTCGATCCCAGGACCCTGAGATCATGACCTGAGCTGAAGGCAGAGGCTCAATCCACTCAGCCACCAAGGCACCCTTGGAAAGCCAAATTCTTAAGAGATGGTTATTGCAGTAGCTTATGTGGGCTGGCAAGGATGAGAAAGGAAAATATTTTATAAAAGAATTGGACCCATACTTCAGATTTCAGATAATTCAGAGTGTTTCAAATTTTTAAACAATCTCCAGTGTAGGCCAAGAACCAGTATCAGTGAGGAGAGAAGATGGAAGGGGGAGGTGGAGGGAGGGTAGAAGGTTCAGGGGGTGGGAGACAAAACTCCTCTATCACAGACTGATACTGAAGTTAGATTGGTTTTAAAAAGACCCTTAGACTTGGAACAGAGCTTGTGACTTGACACTGACAAGCTTTGGTTGATATTTGCCCTTTGCACCTCCAAATTTGGGCATATTTATTAAACACTCTAGTTCATGCCCTTTAATTATAAAAACTGGGGTCACAGAAGCTTAGAGAAGCTGGAAATCAGAAATAAAAAAGAAAACTAACTAGTTTAAAGGCATTTCATGTGATATTGTGGTTTTAGATTACATTCAAGCTCAATAAAAGTCAGCAACGTGGCTTTGCAACCCCAAAAGTTCATGGAATTTTCGGCAGAATTAGTACAAATATGTATTTCACATAATAATCCCAATCTCCTTTCACCTCTCTGACTGTATCCAGAGAATTGTCATCCACCTGGGTAACACAATCATAGGGTCATTGTTATTCGGGGTCTATCCCAAAGAAGATGGTAAGATAATGCTATGTTGAATGAGGAATTAAGGGAAGGAAAGCATTTAGCAGGTTGAACAAGAGGATCTTATTACATGAGTGAAGAGTCTGAAAGGCTTTAATATTAAAGAGGTCACAATACTTATTTCATGCATCTATTCTGTGTACCTCCAAAAAAGAGAAATAAGAAAAATGGGTAGAAATTATAGGATGGCCAACTTAGCACACCTCAGGGTATTATGGAGAAGAACTTCCAACAAAGTTGGCTGGAAAGAGAACTGGTAGATGTGTGTCTTAATGGAGGAAATCACAGGGAATTTTTTTCCTTCTGATTTAAGAAAAGATATCATTTCTGAGAACATTGGTATCTAGAGTGATTTTGCTCTAAATGCTAATAGAGTAAAATACTATCAAGTCAAAAATCTTGGAATTGAATTCTGCAAAAAAAGAAATTTGGTTATCTCTGAACCAAAATCAAAGCACCTATTTATAATTACAATTATAAATAAAAGCTTTTTTGTTTGCTTTTTGCTTTTATTTGATAGGAGGCTATGGTTATTTCTTTGGGGTTAGATAATAAAATCACTTTAAAGTTCTTACTGCCCAGAAAACAACATTGAAAACAGACTAAAATTCTGTAAGAACAGTGTTAGGTTAGCATTTTGACTAATAAAAGTATCGCTAAATAAATTATGTTTTTAAAGTAAAGCAATGCAAGATAGCATAGTGATTTAATTCTTCCATTTACAACCAAAAGGGATTAGTGGTCCTTAATAAGAAATTCTTAACTTTGACAAGCACGCAGTTCCCCTCTCAAATTCTATTTACCTGCATCTAGATTCCCTTGCCCATGGTATATGGACTTTCTAAATCAGTGCCAACAAAATGGGAGGCAAAAAAAATCTCAAGATTCTGGAACTTCTGAACTTGCTAAGAAAACATGAATGAGCAGCTATATTCTGTTCAGAGAACAAATGTCACATCATATTAACAGCTAAAGAAAGCCATAGCTTACAGTTTTGCTAAGTAACTAAAACCTTGGATAACAAACTGTGTTTAAGAACAATTCTTTTTCCTGATTTTCTCACTTTATGTGAACAATTCTATGATCATTATTGCAAATCTTGGACAAGGCTATCTTTTTTCGTGAAATAGGAATCACCATAGTACCTACCCTACTAGGATTTTTGGCAAGATTGCACAAGAGAATACCATAAAAGTTTAGTCAGGACACACCCTGATTTAACAAATAAATACTTCAGGTGTATAACTAGCTACTTTCTGTCACAATTAATGTAGGTCCAGCTGTAGGGTTTACTGCAGCTGGCAAACTGATGTGGCAGGGGGCTGACGCCTGTTGGGGATGGAGAATAGTTGACAAAAAGTTTCCAAAGGTGCCCTGTTCACAGAAATTGGATTTAACTTTTGATGGATGTCAATTAGCTAATCTACTAGATAAGCAATAGCAGCTGGACTTCGGAGCAAGTGTGTTTCTAGACCCTAGAGCGCCCCTCTGTTGAGAGCAGGACCCATGTGACTAGGTTTACGGGAACAGAGTATGAGTGCTGAGGGGGATGGGCCTGGCATGACTGCTTGCTCTAGATCTGGCGCTCCAACCTGTCCATTTGTTCACTGGTTTAGTCACTCAACGAGTATTTCTGAAAAGCCCAGCTGTGGCAGGTGCTGTTCTAGGTGCTGGAGTAACCAGTGTGTAAGACGGGGTTCCAGCACTCACAGAGTTTACACTGTGGTAGAAAAGGACAATAAGCCAACCAAATAGGAGTCAGTGCTGTAGAGAAAATTAAAATAAGGTGATACAATGGAGAAAGAGGACACTGGGCTGGGTGGTGAAGGAAGGAATCTCTGAAGAAGTGACAAATTTAAGTGGATCCCTGAGTGAGCAGTCAGCTATGGAAAGATGGACTTCAGGCAGGGGCACGGTTAGTGCAAAGGCTCAAAGGTGAGACAAAGTTGGCATGATTGAAGAAGCAAGAGAAAACCAGTATGGCTGGGGAGCCCTGGGTGACAGGGAGATGCGTAGGAGCCAGAGGCAGAGAGGAAGGCAGGAGGTAGGCCAGACAGTGCTTCATACACCAACGTAAAAGGTTTGGGGTTTGTTTTTTTTAGATGTTCGTGAAAAGCGCAAGTAGAAGGGAAATGCATGATCAGGTTTCTGTTTAAGACCACCTGGGCTGTGCTTTGGGAAATGAATTGTAGAGGACAGGGATGGGAAGACGCTGGGTGGAACTTGTCCACAGGCAAATGCACTATGAGATCTAGGCTGTGCTGGCATACCAAACTGCGGACTTACAGCAACCAGGTCTAGCTCCGTGGATAATACTGCCCGTCCTGCGTTCTAAGTTGTTCAGGATCAGAAGAGAGCTGCGCTGATTCGTTAATACACTGCTTGTGTTCCTCTTAGTTCCGCAGACAATTCAGGCAGGTGCACAACCGCCTATTTCCTATCATAATTGGCACAGGCCTGGCTGTAAGGTTCTCTGAGGCAGGCAAACTGATCTGGCGATAGAGCTGAATCCTTATGAAGACAGACAACAGCAGACCGTTTTCGAAGATGTGCAGTGGGATCTAGGGATGCAGGACTTCTCAAATTTTCCAAAGGAGTATTACTCCTGCACTTATTTTTTATATATGTATGTATTAGTCTGCTTGGGCTGCTATAAGAAAATACTACAGGCTGGGTGTCCGAAACACCAGAAATTATTTTCTCACAGTTCTGGAAGCTAGGAGTCCAAGATTAAGGTTCTGGCTAATTTGGCTTCTGGAAAAGATCATGCTCCCAGTTTGCAGACTGCTGTCTTCTCACTATGTCCTCACATGGCCCTTACTCAGTGCACATATAGCAAGAGAGTGACCCTGTGTCTCTTCTCCTTTTACAAGGACACCAATCCCGTTGGATTAGGATCCCACCTTAATGACCTCACTTAGCGTTTATTACCTTCTTATAGGTCCTTTTGCCAAATATAGTCACATTAAGGGTTAGGGCTTCAACATACAAACTTTGGGGGAACATAATTCAGTCCGTAACAATGTGCTATTGTCATATGAATTCCTATTTGTATGTACCACACAGATACGTGGGATATGAAGAATAAGTGTGATCTTAAGGAGTTCAGAAGTCTAGCAGGAGAGATAAACAACTATAACAAAATATGGAATACTATACCAGAGGTATATGTAAATGCATATAGGCCTATTAGAGAAAAAAATGTCAGGGAGCCCTAGGGAGAATAACTGGTATTTATGTTAAATTTTATAGAGTAAGTGGAAATTCACCAGTGAGGCAGATGAGAAAATCCAGACCTACCTCAAAACCCAAATTCTTTTTTCTTTTTTAAAGATTTTTATTTATTTATTTGAGAGAGAGAGCATCAGCAGCGGGGAGGGGTAGAGGGAAAGGAAGTCTCTGCTGAGCTAGGAGCCTGGTATGAGACTCAATCCCAAGACCTGGGATCATGACCTGAGCCTAAGGCAGTCGCTTAACCAACTGAGCCATGCAGGCACCCTCAAAACCCAATTTTTATGAAAAAGGCTTCCCTCTGACTACCCTAGCCTAAAGATATATACCTTTTACTGAGTTTCAAGAATAATTATCGTTTATGTAGTTCATTTGGCCATTTAAGCAGTGCTCTGAGGTAAGATTTCTAGTACTGAACTATTAAAATCTTTCATTATCAATAACTTTGAATGAGTACATGGCTTGTTTTCTAACTAGAATGTAGGTTTCTTCAAGGTAAGGATCATATCTGATGAATCCTTCAACAGAGTTGGAGCTCAGATAATGAATGTTGCTTTGATTTGATGAGACTGAAGGACACAGAAGAGACTTATATGTGAGAATCAGGGGCTTTAAAAATCAATTAGGATCAACTCCTCACAAACAAAGAGACTATTACTGGTTAACTTCTCTGGGTCTCACTTTTTTCTGGCTCTTGCAAGCACTAGGCCTCCATGAACATACTAGCTCAATCTCTTATTCAACAACCCCATCTAATTAGGGGTGATTGTAGAGGTTTCAGACTCTATGATTTTTGATAGTCTCCTTTCTTGTTTAGACTTAATCTAAGCAACTAAAAGGCCATAAAAATTCATTCAATATTATATTTAACATAAAAGCAGGAAAGGGAGGGCAACTAAAAACAATTCAAGGATCAATCCTTAAAGTTTAAATTTTAACCTTAAAATACAGTTAAAATCTTTGTTAACATCTAGTACAGCACAGCTAATTGTTCTACTTCAAGTAAACCACAGGGAAGACTAGGACAGGTAACACTGGCAGGCAAATTAAAAAATACTTACTTTTGCCTTCTAGTGATTATATTTAAACATATGGTTTAAACATTTCACAATACAGTACTTATATATTAACAAAAAATACGCCAATGCTAATATAAAACATGTAAGTTTTGCACCTTCTATTTTGTAACAAAACCTTATCCTAAACGAACAAGTAGGCTAAGAAGCAGCAACTCAATTAAAAAGATACTTTCTCCAACAATTCTGAAAAAGACTAGTTTGGTAACTGTAAAAATGAAAGAAAATTTAAAAAAAAAAGAAATAGTTCCATTTGAAAAGTGGTTACAGTTCTAGCTTTATAGTGGCAAACTCCTTTGTTAGATCACAGTAAATAAATTAGTTGTTAAAAACTAGTGCTAGCAAAAAGTAATTCTGATGTCCAAGGACGGGACAGGCTCCATGACCACAAAACGATGCCAGCTCTACCTTTTAAATAGAGTTTGCCAAGAGCAGTGTGGTATGAGCCAGGCTTGGCTGAAACAATCCACTGCCCACAAAGCTACTTTAATGTACTGTCTCTATTGAAAATCACAGCAATCCAACAA
The DNA here is from genome assembly GCF_010015895.1 of Lontra canadensis. Classification (NCBI taxonomy): domain Eukaryota; kingdom Metazoa; phylum Chordata; class Mammalia; order Carnivora; family Mustelidae; genus Lontra; species Lontra canadensis. The sequence goes on along the minus strand of NW_022631031.1, from coordinate 9,928,727 downwards.
TACATGACGATACTTTCCCATCACTGCAGCAATTCCCACCACAGGCAACACTGTGTCTCCAACAAAGAAGGCTCACATTCTATGTCTGCGAAAACCCCAGTCCTGCCTACTACTGTATGGTTGCCAAGAGGAACATCTGTGTGCTCCATAGTACACAGCACTGGCTCTGTTTTCTCTGTTTTCTTCTTTTTTTATTTCCTAGACAATAAACTGTGTGATTGCTTGGTAAGGAAATTGTCTTTCATTCCTTTCCTCTTCCCTTTTATTTGTTTGTTTGTTTATTTAACATGACAGTCAAACAACTACATCTGCCATCCATTATTACTTTGAGTCTACATCCTGAACACATAATAAAGTTAATTTGTTTTCTGATTTCATTTGATCTTAGATTTGTGATCATCTAAAAATTGCTGACTTTAAAGTTGAGATCCCTAATACAAAGAGGCTATTCAATTCTCAGAATATTTTAGAACTTTATATTTAGAAAGTCATAAATTCAAATAAAATATGAAAGAATGGCAATATATTCTCAAGAATAAAAGAACCTGTAAACTATGGATACCCTGTAGAAAATTTATAATATAAGCTATTAGTTCCATAAGAATATTACATTTTGGTATTTTATAACAAAAAGACTTCTGTTATGTTTACCTTAACCTCAAATCAGTATTTGGGCTTAAAGAAGTTAAAAAAAAAATTAAGGCACATTAAGACATAAATGAATACAGAATATAACTAGGAATTTCTTAGAGATAAATGACATGTTAGGCCCACAACTTCTATCTGCTCCCTAAACAAACAAACAAAAAAATGCTCAATTTTATTAATAATCAAATAGATGAAATTAAATCTAGATACTTTCGCTATTGATATGATTAATATTTGAAAACAGAATACCTAAGTTTGCGAAGGAATAGAACTGCTGGGATTTTAAACCAGTACTACCTTTCTAGGGAGCAATATGGTAAAATGAGTGTTTATACCAGTTGGCCCAGCAATTTTACTTTTAGGATTTTAACCAAAACAAGTGAGAAGAGATGGGCATCAAGATGTTTACTATAGCTTTACTTAGAACAAACCATTTAGAAACAGCCAAGTATCTAACCATAGCAGACTTGTTAAATAAATTGGGATACATCTCTACAAGGAATACTATACAACCAATAAAAATACAGTTTAAGAGACTATATGATAAAAGTATTTTTATTATATAGTTAATAAATGAAAATATTAGGTTATAAAATAAGAGATATTCTGGAAGACTGAAAAGAAATTAAAGAAAATAAATAAAAATTAAAAACAAAAAACAAAAAACAAATTTAGACCAAATAAATATTACAAAAATACAAAATGTTATAATCAAATAAATCATCATAAACAAAAAAAAATGAGATATGATGGCAACCCACTTTTAAAAAAATACACTTGCTAGGGTGCCTGGATGGCTCAGTCAGTTAAGCATCTGACTCTTGATTTCAGCTCAGGTCATAATCTGAGGATTGTGAGATAGAGCCCCCGCATCAGACTCCATGCTCAGCAAGGAGTCTGCCTGAGATTCTCTTCCTCTCCCTTGCCCCCTCCTCACTCACATAAATTAATTAATTAAAAAATCATCTAAAAATAATATCCTTGCTCAGAAAAATTAAAATGTTAATAACAGTATTATTTCAAGGTGATATGACAAATTTATTTCATAATATGCTCTTAGTTTCAGAACCAGTAAAAAGCCCCTAAATTACTGCCTTCTTAAATGATGCCAAAATTTAATTTATTATCATTAAGGAAATAAAGGATAACTCATTTCTTCTTAAAGATCTATTATGTGTTCGGGGCACTGGGTGGCTCAGTCAGTTAAGCATCTGCCTTCTAATGCCTTATGCTCAGGTCATAATCCCAGATTCTTGGGATGGAGCCCTGTGTCAGGCTCCCTGCTCAGTGGGGAGCCTGCTTCTCCCCCTTCCCCTGCATCTCCCCCCAACTCATGTGTGCACACTCTCTCTAATAAAAATTTTTTAAAAAGATACATTGTGTTTTCAAAACCTGTTCCACTGAAACTCATGTAAAACTTCACATGAAAGCTATAGCAAGAAACAAAGAGGAAGAGGGAATTAGTACTTAATGGACCACGAATGGAAAAATCTCATAGTTTATCATTTTAAGTAACAGTGGATAATTACAAAACTATAGTTGAGAAAGTTTAATGAAGATAAAGCTGACTTACACTGCTTTACATGGTCTGAAAGACCAGTCCATGTGATGTCCCATCTCTCAGTTTCAGTAGACTGAAACAACATCAACAACAGATAACTATGATTTGTGTGTGTCATTACTGATAGAAATGGAATAAGTGGAAAATAATGGAAATTTTTTATTTCTTAAATCAAAGACCATATAGAGTGTATTTTTACTTTTCATAGTTTGACACTGCCTTACACTATAAAACTGAATTAAAGAGGCACCTGTGTGGCTCAGATGGTTAAGCATTTGCCTTCGGCTCAGGTCATGATCCCAGAGTCCTGGGACTGAGCCCCATATCAGGCTCCCTGCTCAGAGAGTAGTGTGCTTCCCTCTCTCCCTCTGCTTGCTTGTGATCTCTCTCTGTCAAATAAGTAAATAAAAGCTTTCCAAAAAAGACAAATAAAAAATAAAACTGGATTATTAAGAAAATCACTTACCACTTTTATTTTAAAAGGACTCTTTACATTTAATATGTTTATTCTCCTAGGACATCTTGCATAGGAGCCAGAAAGCTACAAAGAGAAATCTATGAGTTCTGAAACCATGTAAAATATGGACTTGATCCCTTGAGTTACACTGTTCTTTTTCCATGACACATTTTGTAAAGTAGTTTTAAACTACATGGCTATTTGTGATTCTGATAACCTATGTATTTCTTCTGGAAAAAAATAAAACAATTTGTTTAAAGTGGCCAAAAAAAAAAAAAAAGTGTTTCCAAAGCAGCTGTTAAATAAATGAGAAAGAGCTGCACTCTAGCAAGTGATACTGATTTACTACATGGTGTTTAGAAACCATCACTGTTTAAAAAAATAAATTAAATAAGTAAAAACCATCATCGGAGGGACGCCTGGGTGGTTCAGTCATTTAAGCATCTGACTCTTGATTTTGGCTCAGGCCATAATATCAGGGTCCTGAGACAGAGCCCCTTGTCGGGCTCCGTGCTCAGTGGGGAGCCTGCTTGAGATTGTCTCCCTCTCCCTCTGCACTTGCCCCAAGGGCACGCTCTTAAAAAATAAAAGAATAAAAAAATAAAAACCATCACCAAAAAAGCAATAAAAAAAAGTACTTGGTTTGTGATCTGGATTTCTCCTCACTACATACAAGCAGAGTTCATGTTATATTTTTAAAGTATTATTATTATAAAAGCCAATTAATCTGGTTTTTTGTGTTCAGTAGTATACCACCAAGTCATGTTCATAAATAAAGGCATAATAGCAAACTAGATAAATGAAGACCTGTCAACAAATAGTACAACTTTTAAGAATGACAGACGCTTTCTGATTTAATTACTAAATAAATGTACTGTGGGGGAATGCTTGTCTACCAAGTGAAATGTGGACAACCTATTACCAAGACACAGGTGGGGGATATGCCACAGAAACACGTAGCCCTTCACTGAACACTGGACTTTTTTTTAATGGAGCTTTATTTAGCTCTTACTATTTACATGTTAACTCACTTATTTTCACACAAACAATTCAAAAGTAAATGTTACTATCACCATTCTCCAAATGAAAAAACTTTCCCAAAGTCATACAGATAAAAAAATAGTACAGCTCAAAATTCAAATCCTGATCTCTCTGAATCTAATCTTTGTTCTTTTCACTATGTTACTGGGTCAAGCGAAGTAAAATGACTGAATGCTAACATTACAGGACACATTATGGGTTGATGTTTTAGCACTGAACGCCACCAGATCACAAATACTCTACTTGTCAGTGTTTCTTCTCTCCCCAAAGACACTGGTAAAATCCACTTGTTCAGGCAAGTTAAATCCAAACTGAAGTGTCTGACATAAGAAAACTGGTAGATGGGAATGGGGAAAAAGAAGAGAGATGGGAGGCAAAACATAAGGGACCCTACTGAGGGCTGATGGAGGGAGGTGGGTTGGGGATGGGCTGAATGGGTGATGGGTATTAAGGAGGGCACTCGTGATGAGCACTGGGTGTTGTATGTAAGTGATTCTACTAAATTCTACTAAATTCTACTCCTGAAACTAGTATTACACTGTATGTTAACCAACTAGAATTTAAATGTAGGCTTAAAAAATTTTTTTATAAAAATTTAATGAGAATTGGTATGACTTTTTTGCAAATCTGTCAAAAAAGTACATTAATTAGACTGTCACATTATGACCTAATTGATTTCTAGAGAAACTGGACTATCAGTTCAGTGATATAAATGGGTTTTCTGTTCAGGAAACTCTCATTTGATTATATACATAAATTTAAAAAAACCCAAAATAGTGTTCAATATATATTTACAAATATTAAGTGAAGCCAAACATTTAACATAAAATCTATGAATAGAGGACTCTTTGGATACTCTGAGCCAGCTATGAGAGTGGGAAGGAGGGTGCTGGGGCGTTCTGTGTTGACTACTGCTTTGACTTTCAGTTCTATCCACATGTACCAGCAATCACAGTTTCAGAGACACTTACTGAAAGATCAGAGCAGAGTTTCTCTACGAATTCCTCAGAATGGATTCATTACCTCACCTGATTTCATTAATATTTTCATCCTTCCCTTCAAGATAATTTTGCTCAGACTGAAAAAAAAAAAGCATCTTTTGTGGTCACACCACATCCTTACACATTTGGAAGCAGGACACTCTTTCAACAAAGTTGTTGCTGGCTGAGAGACACATTGATTCCTTAAGTATCATCATGATGCAGTCAGGCAATCAAACATTTTATGCCATCAATCAGTCCATTATGTTTTTGGTCCTTTTGTCTACATGATGGTTTTAAGACAGAAAGTATACCTAATCAGAGATACACATACTTACTTGCCCTTTTAGATCACTGTGACCATAACTGCATGTAAAAATGGACTGTGCAAGCAATAAATTATTTTTGTAGTAAAAATAAACAAAAACATAGTCTCCACCATCATTAAGAAACTGTTACCATCTATTCTGTTAAGGAAACTCCTTTTAAGGAGGGCACCTTTTAGTTTCCTGGTCTCTTTCCACAATGTTCTCAATTCCTCCTGCCATGCCAGAACGTGCCTCCGTTTCCCACATGGTTTTTAGAAGTAAACCACTTCTAAGCTCCTCTCTGCTAGAAAACAAAATAATCTTACTAAGAAATACATGTTCATAAGGGTTGATGAAGCTCTTTATAAAAAGGGCAAGAAATATCAATTCTTCATTTTTAGCAAGGACTTGACGTAGTTGGGGGATGGACTGAAGGCTGATGTAGAGGCCTCATCCACAGATATTCTGATCCTTTACAAGTGGAGAGAGATTAATAGATACATATCAAGCAGAAATGTCTGGGAAGAAGACACCAGGTTCTAATTCAGAGGTTCTGTGGCCACTGTTTTTAGAACGTCACATTATTTTCAGATTCTTTTCTCTGTTTTGGAGAGCTGTTGTCACAGGAGCCTTATTCTAGACAAATTATTTCTAAGGTCTCTCCTATATATTATGCTTTTGACATCAGTCTTGCAGGATGAGTTATATACTACAGATTCTGAAAGAACAACAGACAAATGATTAAGAAGCCCTGCTGTTATTTCACAGCAAAGAAACTGTACAGCAGAGCCTTTCTTTCTTCACCATCTCCAAAGTTGCGTGTAGTTTTCCCACAGTATCAGGTTGCTGGTCTAAGTACACACACAACCTAGGTGATAATTCACTTAGATTTAAACTACTTTTTTCAAAGCCGACTTTTCCAAACAATGCACCATCTACATTTTAAATGGTAGGTGAAATTCTACCACCACTCTCAAAAAAAGGGGACAAGGAGGTGCATTGTATTGGACAAAAGAAACGGAGGAAAGTATTGACAGTACAATCTATAGTACCCTTGGGGTAGAAAGAATTGTTGAACAGAGTTTTCTCACACGTGAAAAAGCAATGAAGCTCACAATGTTGATTATATGTCATGATTTTTTGGAGCTAGTATTGAAATACCTGAAAAGAAGCCATGTTTGTAAATATGCATAATCTTTTTCCTACTAATACACAAATCAGTGATATAAACCTATGCTTAAAAATAAAATTTAAATTTTAAATCAGATTAATGAGATGCTAGGAAAAAATATGTCTTTAAGAAAAAGTGAGACGGGGCGCCTGGGTGGCTCAGTGGGTTAAAGCTTCTGCCTTCGGCTCAGGTCATGATCCCAGGGTCTTGGGATAGAGCCCCGCATCGGGCTCTCTGCTCAGCAGGGAGCCTGCTTCCTCCTCTCTCTGCCCGACTCTCTGCCTACTTGTGATCTCTGTCTGTCAAATAAATAAATAAAATCTTTAAAAAGAAAACAAAAAGAAAAGAAAAAGTGAGACATATAATCTTTGGTAGTTAATTTATAAATTTAATCATTTAGAGAAATACATGACAGAGGTGCCTGGGGGGGGCTCAGTGGGTTGAGCCTCAGACTCTTGATTTCAGCTCAGGTCGTAATCTCAGGGTTGTAAGATCGAGCCCCATATTGGGCTCCACATCAGATGCCATACTCGGAATAGAGACTGCTGGAGACTCTTTCCCTCTGCCCCTCCCCTGCTCATAATCAATCAATCAATCAATCAAGTCTCAAAGAACTACATGAAAATCCTCAAATCTTCTAGTCCTTCCTCAATCGCAAATGAGGCAGTGTGACATATTGATCCACTACTTCCTTCATTCTTTCAGATCACCAATTGAAAAAAGATGCTCAAATATTACAAAGATGTAACTGCTATTCTATTTTCTCTGTATGTAACACATTGTGTTTGTATAAATGTAAGCCAGAAATCTTCAATGTTCACTTCCCCACAATACAAAATTGTTAAGAAAGACATCTGCGGAACAAAATAAACTAAATGTAGTCTAAAAATTACATTCTTGAGGCTCTCTGAGATGTCACCTAGTCAAACCTCCTGCCCTTAGTCGTCCTAAATCAACATGCTGCTTATAAGGAAACAGCTCTTCGAAGATTTTAAACTCACCTTTTTTTTTTAAAAGTCAAATTAGCTAGCATGATCTTGAAAGGTTTGGTTTTAAGTGTTTAAAAGTTAAGTTCATTACCAAAGTCACTTGAAATGAAAGAGAAAACAGTTTCAACAATTTAATCAGACCTAAAGAGAAGGCAGATATATGCATCTTCTGTTTGATTATTCAGCACAAGAAATTATGACTTGGATATTAGAAATCAGAGAGAAAGAGATTAAGGGGAAAATTGTTTTCCATGTTCAGACTCATGCTAATTACTTTGACTAGCTGCTATGGAAAAATGTAGAGCATATGGGGTGCCTGGGTGGTTCAGCTGGTTAAGCATCCAACTCTTGGTTTTGGCTCAGGCCATGATCTTAGGAGATCAAGCCTCCGTGGGATGAGCTCCACACTCTCAGCACAGAATCTGCTTGAGATTCTCTCTCCCTTTACCCCTTCCCCTGTGTGTGTGTGTGTGTGTGTGTGCGCGCGCACGCGTGCATTAAATAAGTACATAAATACATAAAATTTTTAAAAAGAAGGTAAAGCATAGTATGTGCATTTAACTTATTTTAATGTGGTCAGCTGGCAAGGAAATTTGTTGAGGAGGTTAATAAGTTAGCTAAATTGGATAAATAACCCGGAGATCTAAGACTCAAGTAGTATACACAGATTCCTACTGGATGACAAGACAGCTGAGCACAGTGAACTTAAAACTGCAGGGTAAAAACTAGAACATATCTGAGTGGTTGAGGAGGTACAGGGACTGTATTTTAATCCCACAGGAAGTAGGTAAATAGATGGCAACAGAGTCCACCCTAACTCCTTGGCTGACCCAGGCTGCACACTCAAGGAAGTGTGGTGGGTAAAGGCTGGAAATAAAATCACATTTTCAAGAGATTCACAAGTTGTCAATAGCAAAAACAGTGCTTTATACCTACCTTAGCATAGCTCAGTTTCAAGAATTGACTCCTCAAATTAAAGACATGACTGACATCTCTGGGATTTTGAGAACGAGGATGAATCTCAAAATACCAGAATTATCCCCAAATTTCTGGCTAAAAGCCCAACTGCAGGCAATGTCTGCATCTTTCTGGTTCCGTAACACTAGTTTCTCTCATGAAATTTCTGTCAACAAAGCTGAGAGGACCAGTCCTGAAACCTAAAGTCAGAGTTGTTAGGGGGTCAATGTGAATTTACCCAACAGTTGTCAAGTGTGTTCACGAACTTCATCTGGGATCTCTGGGAAACACTACACCAGTATTTATGCAATTTTATCATTTAAAGTTAATTACCTGGTCTTTTAAAATATTAAAAAATTAATAAATACTCTTAAATTTTCTAACAAGCTGTTATAACCATGGTTAATATATGAAAAACCCCTCATATGCTGTCTACAGATAAGAGGAATTTTTACTATGTAGCCCACATCTGAATAAAACAAACCAAAAACCTAGTTGTGTGTCACAATCCTAAATTAGGAAGGGGAGATTCTGAAAAAGAAGAGAAAGGAAGGAAGGAAGGAAGGAAGGGTGGAAGGAAGGGAGGGAGGGAGGAGAAAGAGGGGAGGAGGGAGGGAGGGAGGGAGGGAGAAGGAAGGAAGGAAGGAAGGAAAGAAAAGAAGAGAAGAAAGGAGAAGAGAAGAAAAGAAAAAAGAAAAGGCTCCCAGGAAACTCTATTAAAACTACTTCAATATCCTTCCATTAATTATCTACATTTTTAGGAGGAATCAATAGCCCCATTCCATTTGAACTGGCCAAGATCTAAGATTAAAAAAGACTTCCCCCTGTCAATTGTCTTTTTCATACTTCTGTTAAATTTTGTTGCTAATACCAAGTGCTATTTCCCCAGCTATGAAGTCAGACCAGCAGCTGCCTTAGCCAACCATGCCAACACTACACTAGTACATAAAGACAGCTGCCTTGCCTGTCCTTACAGATGAAAGAAGAGTGCTAAAGGCCTAGAAAAATCTCCAGTACTGGCAATGGCTGTGAAGGCAGCTGCTTGCCTATCATACCAGTAATAGAGTGTGCCATGTGACAATAGCTACAAGAAATGAAGAAAAGAATAAATACAATTAATTTTTACGGATAACACATATTTCCAAATTATTTTATTTATGGGATATTACATTATTTTTGACAATTTTATTTTTAGATTCCTCAGCATTCTATGCACAGAAGCAAAACATCACTATTTATAAACACATATACGTCCTAATTTCTATTTTAACAAACTAAGCAATAAAGCATCTTGAAGATCTGTATCCAAAAAATTATTTTAAAATATTTATTTATTTGACAGAGAGAGAGACAGCAAGAGAGAGAACACAAGCAGGGGGAGAGGGAGAAGCAGGTTTCCAGCAGAGCAGGAGCCTGACCAGGGTCTCGATTCCAGGACCCTGGGATCATGACCTGAGCTGAAGGCAGATGCCTAACAACTGGGCCACCCAGGTGCCCCTTTATCCAAAAATTTAAGTTCCAACAGTAATTAATTTTTCTAACACTAGCAATGTTATAAAGCTTCAAATATCTGAGAATCATACCAAGATACAACAGAATTTGAGGCTTATGATGATTTGGTAGGAACTAATTTTTTTTTTTTAAAGATTTTATTTATTTATTTGACAGAGATCACAAGTAGGCAGAGAGGCAGGCAGAGAGAGAGAGAGAGAGAGAGAGAGAGAGAGGAGGAAGCAGGCTCCCCGCGGAGCAGAGAGCCCGATGTGGGGCTCGATTCCAGGACCCTGGGATCATGACCTGAGCCGAAGGCAGAGGCTTTAACCCACTGAGCCACCCAGGCGCCCCAGGAACTAATATTTTCAAGACTATTTCTGTTTCACTAAAATGGACCTCTTTCCATAAATTCAGAATGGATTATAAGCCCAAATAAAGTCTGTAGGCAGAACTGGTATCTATATTTCTCTTTTAGGAAATATTTTTACTTAAAAAAATACTGACTATACTTGATCACAATGTCTGCAACTTACTTTGTTTGAAATATTAAAATATATACATTTCAGAGGGTGGTCAATTGTAGTCATAATAAAAATCCATATTCTAGGGGTGGCTACTGTAAGTGCCTCTGTTGTCTGCATTTTGGTAGACAACTGACCCTTGGCTAATTAACACATTAAATGGCAGAGAAAGTTTCATTGGTGAAAATATGGGCTGTAACTAGCATGAGTATTAGAAATAGGACCCCATTTTTTAAATAAAAAGCATTTAAGAAATATGGACTGGCTAAACAGTGTTTTAACAACTTGCCCAGGCTTTCATAAAAAAAGAAACAGCAGGAGTTCACTGCAGCATGGATACTTTTCCCTTACAGATGATGCCCCCCTTTAAATTAAATACTTCTCTATCCACCATGAATGTGGAGGATTCTATTTGCCAGCTGCTGGTATTAAGAGGGCAGAATTTTCCCTTATGCGACCGCTTTTCTGCCATATGTTAGTCAAAACCTCTCTTGCCAAATACAAAATTTCAAATCAACATATGACTAGTACTATCAAAGCACATTTATTAATAATATAGTTAGACTGATCTGCATAAGAACATATGACTTTACACTAAAACGTATAAAGCATAATAGAGTTTCAATGAAGCCAGTATGTAATTTTGGAAAGTCCTAGCATCCTGGTCACGCAGAAGGCCACTCAGAGATCTGTTACAGTTTATTAGGGAAAAGAACACACACACACGGAGAGAATAACTAAAGAGATGATAAAGCCTGGCCAACAAAGTAATATATTTTATAAATATTAGAGGACTGAGAAGAATAAACGGCCCTTAAAAAAACACCTAAGCATATGTAGGAAACTTGGTATACATAGAGAAAGCATTTTGGGGCACTGGGTGGCTCGTTCAGTTGGGCATCTGACTCTTGATTTCAGCTCAGGTCATGAGTCATGGGATCGAGGCCCACATTGGACTCCGTGCTCAGAGCAGAGTCTGCTTGAGATTCTCTCCTTCCCTCTGCTCCTCCCCCCACTTACACCCTCCTCTTTTCTCTAAATGAATGAATAAATAAAATCTCTAAAAAAAAAAAAAACTCAGTTGAATGAATGAATGAATAAAATCTAAAAAAAAAAAAAAAGCTTGTCAGTTAGGTGTCTAGCTTTGGCTCAGGTCATGATCTCAGGGTCCTGGAACTGAGCCCCGCATCAGGCTCTTTGCTCAGTGGGGAGCCTGCTTCTCCCTCTCTCCCTCCCCTGTTTGTGCTCGCTCTCTCTCTCTCTCGGATAAATAAAATCTTAAAAAAAGAGAGAGAAATCATTTTACCTTTATGAAAGAAAGAATGGGCTATTCAATAAATCATACTAGGAAAACTGGCTATATATCTGGCAAAAAGAAATTAGATCCCTATATCAAACCATACATAAAAATAAGTTACATAATGGGTACAGATTTTCCTTCTGGGGTGAAAACTTCTGGAATTAGGGGTAATGGTTACATAACACTGTAAATACATTAAATGTCACTAAATTGTATACTTTGCAATGATTAAAATGTTAAATTCTATTTTATTTTTTATTACAATAAGGAAAATAAGTTGCAGATATATTACAAAATGAAAAATTAAGCTTTGAATATAATAAAAACAAGGGAAATATCTGTTTGACTTCAGGGTAGGAAAGGCTTTTCTAGATAAGACACAAAATACTATTATCCAGCTGCATAACAAAACTACCCTAAAACTCAGTGACCTCAAAGAACAATAATCATTAATTTTGTTCAAGAATCTGAAATATGGGCAAGGCTCAGCAGGGACAGTTCATCTCTGCTCCATGCCATGTCGCTGGGGTGGTCTGACTGGAACTAGAGGATCCATTTCCAAGGCGGCTCACTCATGTAGAAGGCAAATTAGTACCGGCCGTTTGTCGTCTACGTGTTACCTTTCTGCAGGGCTTGGGCTCCCTCACAGGATGATGGCTATATTCTAAAAACATCCTAAGAGACAGGAAATAGAAGAGGCCGGTTTCCTAAAGCCTGGGCCCCCACATCTGGCACCATGTCACCTCTACTATATTCTATTGTTCAAGGAATCATTTACCCCAGATTTAAGGGGAGATACAGATTCCCCTGGATGGAGGAATGTCAAACGGTCTGGGGACGTTTTAAGACTACATGGCAACTCATAAAGGAAAGACAGTACAACTGACTATATCAAAATTTAAAACCCTTTCATGACACGTTACCATGAAGAAGGTAAAACATGAGATAAATTGAAGAGAGGGAATCTGTAACACATGTATGAAAAAATTAATAATGCAGAATACATAAAGAACTATAAATCAGTTAGAAAAAGATAAACAAATAAAAAATACAGGAAAAATATGAACAGTTAATTCATGGAAGAGGGACCTAAATGGCCAACTGATGTATAAAAAAGATATTCAATGTCACTTTATAGAGATTAGGAAAAAACAAATCAAAATATCCCACATTAGACTGTTAAAATAGTCTAAAAATTGCTTCAAGTTTGGTGAATATGTGAGAAAATGGGGGCCACCATAAACTTTGAATGTAAAATGAAGTCAAAACATTAGAGAGCAATTTGGCAGTATCTAATAAAACAGAGTATGTACACACAATCTTTGACCCAACATTTAAGGTTCCAGGTAATATTAGGCAACAAATGCATTTGTCCTTGGAGACACGTATAAAGAATGTTAATGCTCTTAATGTCCATAATAATTAAGTTCACCAATAGGGAAAAGTATAAATAATAATTGGAGTATATTGATATCGCAGTTAAAATGAATGAACTAGATCTCAATGTAGATTCTTAGATTTCAAAAACACAATGTTGATCAAAATGTTACAAAGTGACATAGAATTAAACACAAACAAAAACACACACAAAGTAATATGTATACACATAGCAAAAATGTAAGAACTTGAAGTATATGCTACATATTCAAGATGGTAGTTGCCTCTGGAAAGAAAGGTAAATATAAAGTACAGGAAAGCTGAACAAAGTAAAGATACCAGAGAAAACTAACTGTTCATTAAAGATTCGTATGCCCTCTTCATAAGTTGTTGCTGGGAGGCCAAGGATTGTACTTCCAAGCACCCTTACATCTAGATGGGGTCCTGTGACTCTTTCTCACCAGTGGAATATGAACGGAAATGAGGCATGTCACATGAAGACCAAGGACCTAAAACAGTGGGAGCGCCTTCCACAATTTCTCTTTACTTTTCCATCTGCTTATTATGCATGAGCACTATGACCTTGGAAACCATGTGCTAAAGGTGGTAAAATCCTAAAATGGAAAGAGTCTGGCTCTTTATATCCCCTCAAGAAATGCCAGCTACCAACCACGAATAGTTACATGACAGTGTTATGTGAGTGAAAAAGCCAGTAGAATTCTGGGATTTGTTTCAGTTTAGCTTCACCCAACTATATAAAAGGGGACCTCCATTTTTTTTTTTAAATCTACTAATATCTGTTTCTTTGATAAAAAAGAAAGTCTGGGGCGCCTGGGTGGCTCAGTGGGTTAGGCCGCTGCCTTCGGCTCAGGTCATGATCTCAGGGTCCTGGGATCGAGTCCCGCATCGGGCTCTCTACTCATCGGGGAGCCTGCTTCCCTCTCTCTCTCTGCCTGCCTCTCTGTCTACTTGTGATCTCTGTCTGTCAAATAAATAAATAAAATCTTTAAAAAAAAAAAATAAAGTCTGAAGTAAAATCACCACCATCACCACCAAAATGTCAGAGTTTGTTAATTCTAGGTGGTAGAAATTCAGGAAGCTGTAGTATACTATTTTCTGTAGTTTTGCAGTTAAAAAGAAGTTTTATTAAGAAAGATTCAACAGAGTTGGCCATTCCTCTAAAATTTTATAGGAATACTACATTTTTACTGCGGTTTACATTTCTAATGTGGCTTACTCCTGTAAGTTATGTTCTCTACTGTGCCTACCCCAGTTTTCCCCAGACTGTACATAACACTTTCACATCAAGGATTCAATTCAATGCACATGTGCAGCTCCCAAGCTTTCCTCCTCTACTTCCATGTTTATCTGAATAAATGTAAAAACCACACTGATTGTTAAAATAATGAGTAACTTAACATTTTTCAAAATTACATAGAAGAAACTACACGGTCTAAAAAGCTATGGGAGAATAAAAGAAAAAGCAAGTCCATGCACATAATCCTGTGCAAATTAGAAGAAAAAAAAACATTTAATATATGCCAAGTGCTATTACAAGTCAATATTTTTAGTATTAACTCCTTAAGTCCTTAAAACAACCCCACAAGGTACATTACTGTAAAGCCCCATTTTATAATCAGAGTGAAAGAGACTGATGAAAAATCTTTCTAAAACTACTAAACCTAGTTTGTGTTAGGGACCAATCCAAAAAGGTCTAACACAATTTCAAAACCAAATTTCACTTATCCAAGATTCTTAAGATGGAAACCTAAAAACTCTCCTTGACCCTAATGTTCCATTTTAAACACAATTCCATTGCTTACTCTTTTAGAAATATTTCATGAACTCATTCTTTCCTTTACATCCCAATGCCACTGCTCAAAGTTAAATCATCCAGATATCACACCTTGACAATAGCAATAATCTGTTACCTCTCTTCTGGGTTCACCTCATCCTTCTTCCACCTGAAAATTACCAACTAGATCTGTTACTTAAGTAATCTGTATAAAATGCTTACCAGTGGGATAAAACCATATTCTATTACCTTACTTCTCAGGCTTGTTTTGAGAATTAGAGCTACTTAACACATATAGCAGAGTGCTTGGCACACTGCAGAAACTCAAGAAATGTTAATGTCTTTGAAAAGCAAGAATTTTCAACCCTATTTGATAGAGGAGCTAAGCAGGCCAGAGAAGTTAAAAAGTTTAACTGAAATAACTTGATAAGTGGCAGAACCAGGTTTGAACCAAGATTTGTCTAGCTCCAAAACATATATATTTCCATTATAATCTCACTGCTTCCTAAATACTTTTTTCCAAATTAAAATTTCAAAAATAAATTTCACTGTAACTTGAGGAGGTAATGAAAATCATGCTGTTATATTTCTTTTTAAATTAGCAACACAGAAAAGCTTTTTAATAAGAGAAGCACCATTCTGGCCAATGTATTTAGAAAACAGAAATAAAAAGCATAAAATTTGGGAAGGGGGAGATATGTTTTGTTTGCAGGTGTACTCCAAGGGTACAACTATAAAGGTTTTCACACTTCATATATTCTTTCAAACAACACTTTTATATCGTCAATAAAACATATGCTTGGGGTACCTGGGTGGCTCAGTGGGTTAAAGCCTCTGCCTTCAGCTCAGGTCATGGTCCCAGGGTCCTGGGATCGAGCCCCACATCGGGTTCTCTGCTCAGCAGAGAGCCTGCTTCCCTCTCTCTCTCTGCCTGCCTCTCTGCCTACTTGTAATCTCTTTCTGTCAAACAAATAAATAAACTCTTAAAAAAATATGCTTACTTAATTTTTTGGTGGTGATCTTTATTTTTAAGTAGTTTGAATTAAACAAAGCCCCTGGTCTTGAATTAAACAAAGTACCTGAGCCTTTCTCAACTGGGGTTCACCAGAGAATTAATTAAGCCCTACAGAAAATGACTTCAATGACTTTCTTCTCAATTCTCCCAAGAATGATAAGAATAAGAAGTTAATTATATAAAATGTGTTAGGACATTAGGGCATAATTCTCTAGCAAAATCTTTACTGAAAATATTACCTGATAATTCTTTCAAAATGACCTAGGTAATACATTGCTAAGATTTATCTGAAACTGTAATATATGTAACAATTATTAAATGTCTTAGATATATGAGTCAAAATAAGAACAATTTCACAAAAACCTAAAAGCACCTTTACTAATATAGTTAGAATAAATGTCTTGTGCTATCTGAGGTAAAATTTTGAGTGTAGGGACTTTTCCTACTAGCTGACAAGTGTTAATCAGTGTTAAATAAATAAATCTTTGCCGCTAACCATCCTGGAGTTTCCAATGTGAATTCAGAACATCTGCTCTTGTGAGTTGCACTTTGGGGCTAATATTCCAAACTACTACCTTTTCTCTGGTCATGGCTTCTTAATGCCAGACACTGGTGATTCCCAACTTATTATCTACTTTTCCCTCTTACTTCCATGTCTTCCTTTCTGACAATGCCCCATTTTGTTCAGGAAGCCACCCTGATATTTGTCAGGAGTGGCCATAGTCTCAAAACCAAGGAAATCTTAGCACTGGTTTAATAGGAGCATAACCAATGCTATCACTCAGGCCTCATGCACCAAAAGGCCCTGTACTTGGGGTTTAATGCTCTGTGGTCGCTGACCTGAAATTCTTAAGAACTTTATCTTTGCATTTGTGTTTTATAAGTGAAATATGATGAAACAATGGTACATGCATTGGAGCCCTGGCTTATGTGGTCCCCAGCTACCCTCTTCCATCCCAAGACGGGTGGGGAAAGTCCATGTTCCACTGTCACCCACCATCCATAGTGGGGGCCTGAGCACACACGTAGATTGGACACCTACTCTTAAGAATCTCAGTGCACCCCTGGGGCTAATAATACATTATATGTTTATTAAAAAATGAAAAATTATTAAAAAAAAAAAAGAATCTCAGTGCAAGGGGAGAAGGTAGCCATTCCTACCTCGAGCTGATGGTGCCATGTTCCATGGGTTAACTGGCTGGCGCCTCCCAACACCCCCCCCCCCCCACAATCCTGGCACACAGGCAGCAATCCCTTGTGGTTGCTCTCCACTGTGGACCGAGGTGGTAGGCTCAAGGGGAAGAGTAGATTAGTTTCCCTCCCCTGGGCCTGGATACCACATTTTCAGTTTGCACTGAACCCTGTTAATTTTGTAGTGAGCCCTGTAAGATAGTGTCTGAATCAGTCATGGTGGTCTCTCCCCCAGTCAATGACTGTCTTATACCTAGACACATGATGAAATTTTGGAGATATATGAAAAAATATCCTCAGGGGAAGTACTAGGAAAGTTTTCTTACTCTTAAAGGAGACACAAGAAAGAGAAGCCTAGTTTTCTGCATCTCTAAGTTGTCAATTCCTGACGTCCTCATTGCTATTTTATAACTGTAAAGAGATCACGCCTGAGCATAAACCTGCCCGAGTAGGAGGGCCTGCTTAGACTAGGGTTCCAAAGATGGAGGACCTAGGGCTCTTATCACAACTAAATTACAGCCCCACCTCTGGATTCTTTGATATGTTGGTTAATAAATTCCCTTATTGTTTATTACAGTTAAAGTGAGGTTTTCTGTTAATTGTAGCTGAAAGCATTCTAAATGCTGAAAATACCTTGACCCATAAGATAATATACCTTTAATAGTAATACAAATTTCAAAAGAACCAAGCTCATCAACCTTGGAAAATAACTGTCCATCCCTTTGACATATTCCCAGCCTCCCTTTCCCCAGGTGAATTTTATATATTACATAGCCCATATTTTAAAATCAAACCATTTAAAGATACCCACTTTTAAAACTTAAGATTATTTGTAGCAGTTTCTAAGATCACAGATAAAATTTTATTCATACAAATTGGGATTACTATCACGATGGACTTAACATGGAATATTAGAAAGGAAACTACATTTCTAGTAAGCCTACTTTCTCTTCCTACCCAGCCTTCCAATATCCAGCCCATCATCAATGAGCTACATACCACATAAATGGAAAATAAGGATAAACATATTTCCACTGGAAATAGAAATGTACTCAACTTGACAAGAGAATGATATTAAACAGTTTTTATGTAGAGGTAGAAATGTTTTTCCTATAGAATATTCTGGTGTCAAGATTCAAAGGTGCTAGGGAGTGCCTGGGTGGCTCAGTTGGTTGAGAGCCCTCAGGTCAGGATCTCTGGTTGTGAGATCTAGCCCCGCACTGGGTTCTTTGCTTCACATGGAGTCTGTTTGAGATTCTCTCTCTCTCTCTCCCTCTCGTGACTGCATTCTCCATCTCTCTCTCTCAAAATAAATAAATAAAACCTTAAAAATAAAATAAAATCCAAATGGGCTGGAACCTCATTACCACATGGCAAGATAACCATCCCAGAGAGTACACCAACAAAGACATCCCAGTTCTCACTAGTGGATTTCTTCCTACCTCCTTGCATCAGGGTCCCGGCCATGGGTAAGGGTTCTACACCCTCAACAGAGTTCCTTATTTCCCATGGGGAGTTTCTCTGCTACAGGAACCAGCAGTTCAATATAATGATTGGGCCTCTCTTGAGAGCTGACTAGTTCTGGAAGACAAATTATCTATTCCCAGATAATAATAAAGAGAAGACTGAATAGTAACAGTTACAATTAGATAAACTTGATAAATTTGTTAGGTAAAGCACACAAGAGTAGCCCAGGGACAAACATTACATCTTATTTGGGTTGGAGCGGGAAGGATTATAATCTCTTGCAAAAAACAAAACCAGTTAAAAAACATGATTACAGGGCGGGGGTTGGGAGGTTGCGGGAACCAGGTGGTGGGTATTGGAGGGGGCACGGATTGCATGGAGCACTGGGTGTGCTGCAAAAACAATGAATACTGTTATGCTGAAAATAAAGTAAAAAAATGAAAAAAAACACCCCACATGATTACAGCTTTCTAAGGGAAAACGTTTGGTAGTGAGAAAATTATTAAACATTCTTCAGAAGCCATGGAGCTGAAGTCAGTGCACTAACCAACAGAGCAGCTGTCAGTGCAAAGGGGGTTCCTGTGATAATCCTGTTCTGACCTCAGACTCAAGCCTGAGAACCTGTCAGAAAGGTGCTCTCACAGTGGAAGACAACAAGCAGCAGCTGCTTGCAGTCAGCGGGCTGCAGCCATTTCTCTCCCTTTTAAAAAATACAGTGCCCCTCCAGTTGTGGATTTCATGACACAAGGGGTGTGTGCAGTTCTCCTCGCCGCTGCAGAGGACAGTGAGTTCTCAGTTCCATTAGTACACTGCTCTCAAGGGCAGGGTGCCCACCAGACTCTCTTCAGGACTTGGAGCTGCATCTGTACGGACAGATGCGTAAAGTTCTAGTTATAGAACAGTAAGAAGTAAGACAACTATCCTTTCCCAGATAAAAGGGAGTTTCCCAGTTAAAAGGGAAGTTAAAAATTAATAATTCATTGATCTCATTTACACAACTGAAACAAAAATGACTTTTAAAATTTCTTTTAGGTCAACTGAGGCAAGAAATGAAATAAAAAAGGCTGAGGGAGAGACGGCAAATCATATACTATAGAGAGCTAGACAGACCGATACATATAAAGACAGAGAGAGCATCAGTTTAGAGAAGCATGATAGACACATGCTGATACATCCTTTTAATTTTGTGATGGTCATTTGTGTAACAGTGCTATGTTGAGTAAGATCTCCCCAGCAGCAACATTTCCAATGGTTTCTCTCTGATCTGTCCCTTTTATATTTGTCAGCTGAAGGCGGGGAAAGTCATGATGAAGAATAATGGAATTACCATGCTTGTGCATTCTTCCTGATACAACTACACAAATCCCTTACAATGCCTGACCAGAGTGACCGCTCCACTGGTCTCTTTCCCAGCTTTCACTGCTAACCCCCCACCCCCAACAAGTGGTCATTTCTCTTATCTCATAGGCAATAATGCTATTGAAAACACCTGTGGCTTTATTTATTCTACACCTATTGATGCTACATATAGTATAATGGTTAGTTTATGTGTCAATTTGGCCAGGCTCTAGGACCCAGTTATTTAATCAAACACTAATCTAGATGTTGCTCTGAAAGTATTGTGTTGAGACTGGGTTAGCCAACAGTTTATAATCACCCTTGATAATGTGAGTGGGTCTCATCCAATCAGTTGAAGATCTTAAGAGCAAACCCCCAAGTTTTCCGAAGAAGAAGAAATTCTGCCTCAAGATCAAGATAAAGTAAGCTAGAGAAAAAAAGTAATTAAAATCCTAAGGAGAAAAGACATATACAACGTCTTCTGCAGCATCAACTCCTGCATCAGTTTTCAGCCTGCTAACTTGCTCTGCATATTTTAGACATGCCAGTCTCCACAACTGTGTGGGACAATTCCTTAAAATAAATCATCTATAGCTGTATCTGTATCTCCTATTGGTTCTTTTTCTCTGGGGAACCCTGACTCATAGAGATGGTAACACCAACTTTTCTATTTTGTGAATAGACAACCTAAATTTCCAATCTATGATGGGTATCCTGTCAGGGCTGGGAGACTGATTCCAGGTACCAGAAGAGACACAGGAGCACATAGGCTCCCTGGTCTCATGAGGACTAAGCTCACTACACTAAGGTTTGAACCTTTTATGCCTAACTGGCAGTTTTCCTTACTGTGCCATCCCAACTGGATTCCCCCTGGCCAGAGCACTACAGAGAAGAAGGGTGTCTCCTTTCCCTTTTCCTCCATATCTTTTGCTACATTTGATTCTAATTAAAGCTATATCTAGGGGACGCCTGGGTGGCTCAGTGGGTTAAGCCTCTGCCTTCAGCTCAGGTCATGATCTCAGGGTCCTAGGATCGAGCTCTCTGCTCAGTAGGGAGCCTGCTCCCCCCTCTCCCTTTGACTGCCTCTCTGCTTACTTGTGATCTCTCTCTCTCTGTCAAATAAATTTTTTAAAAATCTTAAAAAAAAATTTTAAAAATTAAATTAAAAAAAAGCTGAATCTATATCTATAGATATGCCTATAGATACATATCATATATAAACAATAATGATAAAAATACATATAAATATATAAATATTAAAGATATCATATATTTTAACTTAAACTATATATTAAATATACAGTTATATATAATATACATTTGACCCACTGAACAACACCAGTTTAAATTGTGAGTCCACTTATATGCGGATTATTTTGATAAATAAGTTATAGTATTGTATATGTCTTTTCCTTATGATTTTCGTAATTACATTTTTTCTTTAGCTTACTTTATTGTAAGAATACAGCATATAATACATGTAACATACAAAATATGTGTTAATTGACTGTTTATGTTATTAGTAAGGCTTCCAGTCAACAATAGGTTATTAGCAAAGTTTTTGGAGAGTCAAAACTTTATACACGAATTTTTAGCTTCACAGGGGCTAGTGCAGCTAACTCTGGACTGTTTCGAGAGTCAACTGTATATATTTTTTATACTTAACTTTTAAAAATACACATACAGAGTGTAGTACTTTTCTTTCTTGAAAATACAATAGGAAGATATATTCAGCAAAACCTTGATTATATCAAAAACTTAAGAGGATGGGGCCCTCTAGTTAACTGAATTTCCTGGGTTTACTGGAAATGTCTACTTTCTTTGTTGGACATATTTAAAAATAGAAAAGGAGGCGGGAAAAGCAAATAGTAAAATGTTGATTTAAACAGAAATATATGAGTAATTACATGAAATGTAAAAGGTCCAATTAAAAGTCAAAGATTGGCAGACTGGATAAACAAAGCCCAAAGAAATGCTGCTAAAAGAGCAACACTTTAAAAAGATATAAGACATAGAAAGGTTGAAAGTAAAAGCATGGGAAATGATACACCACAGGAATGCTGACTAAAATAAAGCTGGTGTAGCATATTGATAAAAGACAAAATAGACTTAAAGGTGTGAAGCATGAGTAGAAATAGAAAGAAATATTTCATAATGACAAGTAGACCAATTCTACCAGAAAGATAAAAATGTTCTAAATTTTTAGGCACCTGATAATATACCCTCAAACTATGTAAATCAAAAACTGACACAAATAAGTAGAGAAATGGGCAAATACAGAAACACAGTAGCTACTTTATCAGTACTAACATACCAAGCAACTTAAAATTAAGTAAGATTTTTTTTTAAGGATTTGAAGATCTAAACACAATTAACAGTATTTTATCAACTGACATATGTCAGCTACGGTGCCCAACAAGTTAAGAATACACATCTATTTTTCAAATGTACATGAAACATTTTCCAAAGCTAACCACATGCTAGGCTACAAAGTAAGTTTTAACCAATACACCTATAATATTTAAGATACTATGGTATTGGTGAAGGACATATAAACAGACTAGTAGTACAGAAGAGAAAATCCAGAAACAGATCCACTCACCTGTAGCATTTAATTTCTGAAAAAGGCAACACTGCATAGAATGAGAGAAGTAAAGGGGTTTTAAAATGGTCCTGGTGGGGACACCTGGGTGGCTCAGTCTGTTAAGCGGCTGCTTTGGGCTCAGGTCATGATCCCAGGATCCTGGGATTGAGTCTCGTATTGGACTCCTTGCTCAGTGGGGAGCCTGCTTCTCTCTCTGCCTCTGCCTGCTACTCTGCCTACTTGTGCTCTCTCTCTCTGACAAATAAATAAATAAAATCTTAAAAAAAAAAAAAAAAAAAAAAAAAAAGGTCCTGGTGGAGCACCTGGATGGCTCAGTAGTTAAGCGTCTGCCTTCAGCGCAGGTCACGATCCCAGAGTCCAGGGATCAAGCCCCACATGGGGCTCCCTGTTCAGCGGGGAGCCTGCTTCTCCCTCTCCTGCTGTGTCTTTGTCAAATAAATTTTAAAAATCTTAAAAAAAAAAAATGGTCCTGGAGTAATTAGGTAACCATATAAAAAATAAAATTTTGACTTCTAACTCACACCGTACTAAAATCAATCCCAGGTGGATTTTAGAGCTATATGTAAATGGTTAAACAAGGAAACTTGCAGAACTATAACAAGATCTTATCTTTTAGAGTAAGGAGAGATTCTTCAACTGAACAGAAAACTACATACAGAAGATGAAAATATTGAAATACTACCTCTATTTACCAAGATACCACTAAAAGAGTGAACAGGAGAGCCACAGAGTGGAAAATATTTTAAACCTATATAACCCACAAAGGGCTGATACCCAGAATATACAAAGAAATCCTACAAATTATTTTTTTTTTCAAAACGACAGAAAATCCTATAGACAAACGGGCAAGTGACTTAAGTGTCACACACGCATATACAAAAACGAATTTCAAAATGAAGTTCTCAATCTCGAGGAAATACAAATTAAAACTAAAATGAAAAACACTACCACTTTTTAAGACTGATAATAACAACTATGTGAAGTAAGTGGGACTCGCATTCACTCCTGGTAGGAGTATATTTCCTATAGCCTTTTTAAAAAACCATCTGGCATTATCTTCTAAAGTTGAATATATGCATACTCTATGATGCAGCAAATTTCTACTCCTATGTGTGTGTGCACACAGATACACTAAAAAACATGTACAACATTAACAGCAATAATCATCAAAATAAGAAGTAACCCAAATATTCATCAATAATAAGTTATGGTATAGTCATACAACAGTCTATTATCCAGTAACAAAAGTGAATATACTACCATCATGCACAGCAATATGGCTTGTGTCAACAGGCTAACAAAATAATCTAGATCTAAAATACAGCTACTATATGATTCCCCTTAAATAAAGTTAAAAACCAGCCAAAAACCAGTCTATGTTAGTAGATGTCAGGATAAGGAAGACTTTTTGCAAAGGAGAAAAGAGGTAGTAACTGGGAGGGGCACACGCAGGTCATGTGAGGTACTAGTAATTTCCTTTTTTTTTTTTTTTTTAAATGGGTGGTGGTAACATGTGTGTTCACTTTGGAATAATTTGTTAAGCTAGATACTTTGGTCTGGTACGCTTCTCTGTACATACAATATTCTTCAATTAAAATGTTCAAAAAAAGAAGAAGAAGACAAAAAAGAAGAGCTGCCAACCCAAACTAGTAACTACTCTGACCAAGCAATTTATCAAGGAAAAACCAGCAAGCAGCTCTCACCACAGGTTCCTTACACGGTAGTAGTCAGTCACTGTACCTAAAAATCATTAAGGCTTCCTCCGACACAGGCATGGCAGGTGATACTGGATGCTGGCAGGGCCCTCAGCTGGGGCTGTCACCCAGAATACCTAGGGCTGCCTTCTCCACTTGGTCTGGGATTCCTCATGGCATGGTGGCTAAATCACAAAAGACACAAAGCTAGGCGAAGACTGCACTGCCTTATCACCCAGTCTCAGAAATCATGTCACTTCCTCAGTCAGGTCTACCACATTGTATTTGTGAAAAGTAAGGCAAGCCTATATTCAAAAGGAAGGCAGACACCACCTGTAGATGGGAGGAGCATCGAAGAATTTGTGGACATTTTTAAAAATCACCACAGTCTGATGCTGCTCACAAATTATTCACACTCCTCTCAGAAGCAAAATGCAGGGCACCTGGGTGGCTCAGCCTCTGCCTTCAGCTCAGGTCATAATCTCAGAGTCCT
The DNA here is from genome assembly GCF_010015895.1 of Lontra canadensis. Lineage (NCBI taxonomy): Eukaryota > Metazoa > Chordata > Mammalia > Carnivora > Mustelidae > Lontra > Lontra canadensis. The sequence continues at coordinate 9,904,325 of NW_022631031.1, read as the reverse complement.
GGGATCAAGTCCCGAATCGGGGTCTCTGCTCGGCAGGGAGCCTGCTTCCTCCTCTCTCTGCCTGCCTCTCTGCCTACTTGTGATCTCTGTCTGTCAAATAAATAAATAAAATCTTAAAAAAAAACCACCACCACCAACAACAACAAAAGAAGCAAAATGCACTCATTCCCTCCTCCAAGATCTTCATGAAGTCTCATTCATTACGATGGCACTAGACCATGATTCAAGGTCCAAGATCTGATCATCTAAATCAAGTCCAGGTACAGATGAGGGTCCCTGAGTATAGTTCCATGGAAATGGATCCTTTATTACTATTCCTCTTGATATGAAGGTCTATAAACTAAAAAAACAAATTATATGCCTGTACACATAAACACCCAACATACAATGGTGGGACAGGCGTAGGATAACTGCTAAAGACACTCTGTTCTAACAAGGCGGAACTAGGAGACACAGCAGATTCTGGTCCACAACAACTCTGAAATCCAGCCAACATTGCCACTTGTTTGCTTAGGACTCGGTCCTACTATCTGGGAATAAATGACTCTCTACGGCTTTCCACTGCCCTCTGGGTTCTTGGTTTCTTGCTAAGAATTATGCTTCCTTTTTCAAAAAGTGTAGCCTGCATTTACAGCTAAGTAGTGCTTCTCTCCCTCTCCTTAGAAATCCAGGGATTCAAATACATCTTCATTTTAGACTATCTCTGTACATTTAGTCAAAGCTGGCAGAGCTTTCTCCACTACAATCCTCTTAAGGACTCTGTGAGTTTTCTATGAGTCATATTAGGGGCTCACTCCATTATACCAAAGTTAACAACCACAAATCTTGTTGAGATTAGCCCTTCTGTACCTTTACAACTGCTATGGAAAAATGTCCTTGAAAATATTGGAAGCTTAAAAAAGAAAAAAAAAAAAGAAAAAAGAAAAGAAAGAAAGAGGAAGTATTAGAAGCTCTATTTAATTTCTAATGAAAGACAATCTCTGAAGCACACCCTTAAGATTTCTAGAAGGGTGTTTTTCAAAAAGCCTATAAGACACCACCTTACATCACTCTGAGGTCCTGACAAAGGGTTTTACAGTGACATCTTCAACTTCATCTTTAGATCATGTTTTCCTGAGAACACCCTTGGAGTCCATCTTTGACCATAGCCATTTCTTAATTTTAGAATCATCTACCCTCCAGAGAGCCTTGGAATGAAAAAATAAGATTATATTTGAACCCAGGAAATCTTGGCTGATTTATATTTAACATCTTATTTTTTTTAGTTCATCTCTCTTCTCTCCTCATTTTATGTAGAAGAAGAAGCCAGGTGGCACCTGTCACCTCTGTCTGGAAATCTCCTTAGCAAGATCATCTGATTCATTAGGTACATTTTCTACTTTCCATTTTATTGCAAGTGATTATGTCGCCAAGCTTTCCTCTAATGTATAACAAATACCTCCTTCCCTTCAACTTCCAACAACATTTAAGCCTTCATGATGCCCTTTGGGCTTCCACTAACAAATCAAGGTCCTTACAGCTTCTGTCCACTGTCTGGTTGCAAAGCCAATGCCATATTTTTAGGTTATTTTTATAGCAGCAATTCCAATTCCAGGTACTCAAATCTGTGCCAGTTCTATTGCTATATAAGAAACCACTTTAAAATTTAGTGGCTTAGAATAAAAACAATCATATAGTTTATAAACCTATGATTCCAACCAAATTTCAAAACAAAGATTTTGGTTGAAGTATTTGTTTTATGTGTCATGTTGACATCCCATAAATAAGGATGACAATTTTTTAGTACTTCTTAATTACGACTGGATAGTATTAAAAATATATTTCTGAAAATTAAGAGTAGCTAACATTTATTGAGTGCTACTAAACCTTTCAGCCTCCGATTTTCCAAGGGAAAGCAACATAGGACCAAAGCTGCTGGAATGGGACTCAAGAGTTTTACATTTAGTCTTCGTTTTACCTCATATTATCTGACTTTGACAAAAGTCACTGGATCTTAGTTTCCTCACTTAAAAAATAAAAGGCTATACTGAATACTTCCTAATTTCTTTTTTGTGCTTACATAGGATGCTTATAAAAATTAATCAGATTAAGTAATAATTAAACAGTTCTCAAAGCTGTTCCATAATGAATTTAGTAAAGGCCCTTGGCAACAGGGCCCGTGCTTGCCTTCGTGAGCAGCTCCCCTCCTGCTGCAGCTCCTGTCACACAAACCCTGAGCTCTGAGGTGACCTGTGCCACATGCAATTCTTGAATGGTCTGGGCTTGTTTTGTTTGTTTCCATCTGGTCCCTACATCTTGGCATAAGCTATTCCTCTCTAACCAGAGGGCCTTTTCTCTCTGGCACATTCTCTTTTCCCTTCAACTTTGACCAAAGTCCTCTTCTCAAAGAATCTCCAAAAAACATCTTAAAGTAGAGCACAGCACTTTCTTTCCCCATCCCCCAAATGCTAGTCAGCTATATAAAAGAAGAGCGGTATCTTTACAACATCAAGTATGACACTGCCAAGCTTGTGGCATGCTTTTGCTTTTGTCTGTCTACTGTATTAATGATGAGACACTAGGGGACAGGAACTATGCTCTGGTCATCTCTTTATCTTTACCATCTAGAACAGTATCTGACATACACTAGAAACCAACAAATGTCTGCTAAATAAATGCATTTTAACTCTCCCCATGAGGTAGCCCAAGAAGCCACAAAGTCTATAAAGTAGTCAACTTTCAGGACTATACAGATTAACACTGCTATATTGTGGGTACTGTTATATTAAAATCAAACTAGGCTAATGGTTTAGTTCACATATAACAGATTTACTACTCTCAAGTAGGGTACACTTTGGGAGAGGTTATATATTTTGAGGTTATTTTCAGAATAGCACTCCACTTGCAGGTACTAAAATCTATGCCAGTCACCTATCACCTATATAAGAAACAACTCCAAAACTTAGCATATAGTTTATAAATCTATGATTCCAATCAAACTTCAAAACAAAAGTTTGTAAGCATAGAATATTAATAATTTTTAAAAACTATGATTTGAAAATACTTCCTATTACTTTTCAAACTCTTTATTGAGATATAATTCATATATCATGAAATTTACCCATTTAAAAGATATAAAATATATAATATAAAATATATAAATATATATGTATATTATATATTTATATAACATATAAAATATATAATTCAGTGATTTAGTATATTTGGTATATTCACAGAGTTATACCATTATTACCCCCATCTAATTTAGAACATTTTCATCATACCAAAGAGAAGCCCTGTACCCATAACAGTTACTCCCCATTACTTTCAGTCTCTATCAATTTGCCTATTCTGGACATTTCATAAAAATGAAATCATATAACATATAGTCTTTGAAGACTGGATTATTTCATTTAGTATAATGTTTTCAGGGTTCAGTCATGTTGTATTACAACTTTATCTTTTGCAATATTTTCAAAAGTAAGAGCTAGAAGAGAAACATGTTATCACTTTTGAAAATCTCCCCCACTTATTATAATACAAAAGGAGATACCTGAGTGAAGGAGAAAATGTTGAGATTCAAAGGAACTCAAGAACTGTTTTAAAAATAATTTTTAAAAGAACTGTACCACTTTCGAGGTGCCCGGCTGGCTCAGTTGGTAGAATGTACAACTCTTGATCTCTGGGGTATGAATCTGAGCCCCATGTTGGATGTAGAGATTACTTAAAAATAAAATCTTTCAAAAAAATAAAAAACCTGGACTACTTTCTTACCAAAGACAAAAATAAATTCAAAATGGATTAAAGACCTAAATGTAAGGCCTAAAACCATAAAGTTACTAAAAGAAAACACAGGCAGTAAACTCAGGGACGTCAGCCTCAGCAGTATTTTTCTGGATGTGTCTCCCCAGGCAAGGGAAAAAACAGAAACAAAAACAAATAATTGGAGCTACTGTAAACTAAAAGGCTTTTGCACAGCAAAGGAGACTATCAACAAAACAAAAAGGCGGGGTGCCTGGGTGGATCAGTGGGTTAAAGCCTCTGCCTTCAGCTCAGGTCATGATCCCAGGGTCCTGAGATTGAGCCCTGCATGGGGCTCTCTGCTCAACAGCCTGCTTCCCCCTCTCTCTCTGCCTCCCTCTCTGCCTACTTGTGATCTCTGTCAAATAAATAAAATAAAAATCTTTAAAAAAAAATACCAAAAAGGCAACCTAATGAAGGGAAAAGATATTTGAAAATGATCTATCTGATAAGGAGTTAATATCCAAAATATATAAAGAACTCATATAACTCTACACCAAAAAACATATATCTGATTAAAAATGGGCAGAGGACCTGAATAAACACTTTCCCAAAGAAGACATACAGAAGATATGTGTACAACAGACAAATGAAATGATGTTCAACATCACTAATTATGAGGGAAATGTAAATCAAAACCATGAGATACTACCTCACACCCAGCAGAATGGCTAGAACCGAAGACAATAAGTAACAAGTGTTGACAAGGATGAGGAAAAAAGGAAAGCCTTATTTTGTTGTTAAGCTACCAGCTTTTCTGTTGGTAAAAATGTACACTGGTGCAACCACTATGGAAAACAGCATGGAGGTGCCTTAAGATTCATACAATTCAGTAATTCCACTTCTTGGTGTCTACCTGAAAACAAAAGAAACACTAAGTCAGAAAGAAAGAAAGATATAGATATATATACATATATATATATATATATATATATATGTATATATATCTATATATGCCCCTATGTTTACTGCAGTATTATTTACAATAGCCAACACAGGGAAGCAACCGAAGGGTCCAGTGATAGGTGAATGGATAAAGAAGATGTAGTGTAAATATACAATGGAACATTAGTCAGTCACAAAAAAAGAATGAGATCTTGCCATTTGTAAAGACATGGATAAATCTAGAGGGTATTATACTAAATGAAGTAAGTCAGACAAAGAAAGACAAATATCAAATGATTTCACTTATGTGTGGAACTAAAAAGTAAAACAGCAAAACAGAAACAGACTCATAAATATAGAGAACAAACTGGTAGTTGCTGGCAAGCAGGGAGCATAAGGGAGATACGTTAAATACGTGAGGGAGATTAAGAGGTACAAACTTCCAGTTACAAAATAAATAAGTCTCGGGAATAAAAAGTCCAGGGTGGGGAACGTAGTCAACACTGTAGTAAGTTTGTATGGTGACAGACGGTGACTACACTTACCATGATGAGCATTTTGTAACGTACGTGACTGCCAAATCCTGTTGTTCACCTGGCACTGATACAATATTATATGTTAACAACACTTCAGTAAAAATTAAAATTGTTTAGAGGCACCTGGGTAGCTCAGTCGTTCAGCATCTGCCTTCAGCGCAGGTCATGATCCCAGGGTCCTGGGCTCGAGCCCTGCATCAGTCTCCCTGCTCGGTGGGAAGCCTCCCTCTCCCACTCCCCTGTGTTCCCTCTCTTGCTGTCTCTCTCTCTATCAAATACATAAATAAAAATCTTTAAAAGAAATTAAAATTGTTTAATAAAAATAAAAATAATTTGTATTGCTAACTGATTTTACTTGTTACACTAAACAGTTTTTAAAAGACACTTACTGAGAGAGAGTCACTAACTGATTTTGCTCAGTTTTTTTTTTTTAATGAAAAAAGGGAGGCTGGAGACTTTGCTGATGAGCATTTATCAACACAAACTGATTTAGAGAATGACAGGCGCCCTGTTATTCGATCTACTCGGTCCACACAGCTAAAATAGTGACAAATGCCATGTGTGCTCTATACCAAGACACTGGATTCTGTTAGTTTAAGAATCAGGTGAATTTTTCTTAGATCTTGCAAGAAATGTTTCAAATTTAACCCCCAAGGGCCTACCAAAACTAGTCTGGATTTGCTCAGCTCACTTGATTCGAGCAAACTACACAACTGAAGTTAGTAAGGGTTCACTCTGAGACTTAATACCAACACTGCCTTCAGCATAAACGTGGGGTTACAATCTAGTTTTGGAGACTCTGTGAGTTAAGGAAATAACACAAGGTTGTCTACAAATGAGTACCAAAATAAAATGCGTGGTATGAACAACAGCAGTATGCACTTTAGCAACTACAGCTACAAAGCAGACTTTAAAATGAAATGCTTTCCTATTTTCACACATGAGCATATTAAAAAAAAAATCAGAATATACAGGATCATGTTATTTCAATGCAACAAAGCTTACTGAACTAAAAACATTCTACTGTTTTTTTGTGGGTTTTTTTTTAATAATTTTTTAAATTAACATGTAATGTATTATTGGCGCCAGGGGTACAGGTCTGTGAATCACCAGGTTTACACACTTCACAGCACTCACCATAGCACATACCCTCCCCAATGTCCATAACCCAACCACCCTCTCCCTCCCCACCCCCAACCCTCAGTTTCTTTTGTGAGATTAAGAGTCTCTTACAGGTTTGTCTCCCTTGCAATCCCATCTTGTTTCATTTATTCTTTTCCTACCGCCCCACCCCCCCACGTTGCATCTCCACTTCCTCATATCAGGGAGATCATATGATAAGAATATTCTATCATTAACCTGACTTTAACTGTAGCAGTAAGTCAGCTCCAAAATACTGTCATTGATTTTCTCAGGGTAGTGAAATAGTACTATATTACGTAATGCTTCAAAAAACAGATCACTGGCTAAGTGCTAGAAATCTCTTTTATACAAAGGCTATAAAACATGAAAAAAAATTACTATGCTCAGGGAAATAGCCTACCTTAAGAGTTATAGGAAAATTGGCTTTTCTAAATAAAAAGACTACTGAAGCTTTTTCTAAGGACTACCAGATTCTGTTGTATATACATAGTCTTTTAAAGTTGAATTTCTTCCTGAAAGATCATCAAATAGTACAACTCTAACTAAATGGGACAGATGGAGGTTTCTAACTCAAAATGGTTTCCTCTACCTGAAATGATTTTATCCAGAAAAGCTTTTCAGCAGATATAAATACAAGCACATTTACAGCATGGGTTTTTGGTTTGCAGGTTACTATAGAAGCTTTATTCCTAAAAACTTAAGTTATGAGCCATCCAAATAGAAGTCGATTTATTTTACCTAGTAAAACATGTAGAAAACGTTGAAATACAATCCTTGACCTTCTGAATTTGTATACTTCACCAAACTAGTGCCTATGTTTTAAAAAGAATATATTTAAGAATACATATTATAATATTTTATTTCAAAGGCTTGTAACCTTATGACCAATATTCATTTTATTGATAATAGCAACAATAAAACTATAGTACTTTCTTTTCATGAAAAAACACGGAGTCTAAACATTGACTGATTGAAACTTCTCAACACTGCCAAATCTCCCCATGGATCATTCCCAAACTTCAAATCCTGACAACATCCTGCTTTACAGGGAACACTGCTTTCCACACGGTGCAATCTCAGACGACAGGGCTTTCCTCAGTGGGTTTAAACTAGCCCTTCCTGAATGGAGCAAAGCATTGAGCAGTGAATCACTACAGAAGTCGTGCTTGATGACAGGTATTCCTGCCTCCTTTTTAAAGAGACAAATACAATAGGAAAGCTGGATGGGAAAATGCCTGGTTGCTTTGTCCCTTGTCTGGACAGCCTCTTACTTTCCCACAACAGGTAGGCACAAGCACAGAACGCTGCTGAATGCTCCAGACCTTGCCAAGATGCTGAAACCCACTGGTTTCTGTGGTTGTCCCATTTTCTACTGATCCTGGCTCTTTGCCAGAGCCTAATTAAGCCACTGAAAATGCCGGCTGGTTAACCCTCTCTGTACTACACCCACCTATAATTATTTGCAAAGCACTCTGATATGCTTTCACTTTTCCCAGAGATAAAGATATGTACCAGACCGTACCAATGTGCGACGGGGGGAGGGAGTGCGTGCAGGTACCGACAGTCCAGGACTTGCTACCATTACTTACTGTAAAAGACGAGAAACCCGATACCTGAAGCTAGCCTTCAGAAAACTGCTCCAAAAATAGATGTGCACTTTGGTTTTACTTATTAGGGCCTGGAATAAAGTGCAAAAGAATTCTATATTTTAATCTTGTTTAATCTTAGGGAAATTATTTTCCATTAAGAAAAAGAAACCAAGTATTTGATCCAAATGTCGGTGGTGAATCCTTTTTACCACAGGAACAAAACATTATAGAGCTTTTGAAATTCCCAGAGCCACTGCAGTTCATTAAAAAAAGAAAGCACCCTTTTAAATGTAGGTGCTTTATCTTTTTTACAAAATGAAAAGATCAAACATAAAACCTTATTTGTAAGCAAAGCAATAGTGTCTCTGGGTCTCTTGCTAAGATCAACAGCAAAGAGGATGAATGAGGGGAAGCAGTGACAATAGTCAAAATGGGTGAAAGGAAGCTCTCTGTTAAGGCCAGCCTTCCCTGATTGCAATCTTCAGACCCAAGGCCCATAACTCTGTTTAACTACTATATCCTGAATAAAAAGTTAATTTTGCTCTAGTGAGAAGCAAGTTAAGTTACATAAGAAGAACACTAAGTAAGCTAATTGAGCGCATACAATCTGATACCAGGAAGATCTGTATTTGAAGATAATTTAAGAATTTCTAAACTGGATTTAGGAGAAACGCAGGAAATTGATTAGTCAGGCTAATTATTTTCTCTCTTTGACAACAGGGTATCCACGATATACACAACACATAGTTAAGTAATTTTTTCTCATTCTAGGTTCTCTAGCAACACACATCTGCTACAGATGTTCAGCCTTCATCTTCCTGTCAACAGTGAGAGAATTCTAAATGGACCAAAGTGAGAGGAGTCACTTTTTAGCTATCCAGTGCCAAATTCATATTCACATTTTATCCCAATAGCTTTATTTCTTCTTCTTGTGCTTCGATTACATGTACTTGCAATTCCTATTATTTTGTAGGAAGCAACACCGAAGTTGCCTGCTTTCCCTAACAACTACAGTGGATACACAGGAATATTCCTATCTGATGAAGACAGAAATTTTCACACCTATGCAACACCACAGGATGGCCAAAACAAAAGAGATGCTTAATTAATAGCTGGCCAAGAGCCACATTCTTTCCAAATCAAGGCTTCTGCAAGATGGCATATGGTTTGTTATTTCTCACAAATATGAAAAGCCTTTGAAGTGATTATACTTGGTATCTGTTAAAATAATTGTGTATAAAACAGCAGCATGAAAAAATGAAAAAAGACTATTTGTAAAGAAGATTTCATTATAAGAATTTGAAAACAGTTTTCATTTCTAAGAGTTAAGACAATGACTGGCATGCATTTTAGTAAATATTTTAATTCCACATAGTGTTTCATGTAGAAGATGCCAAATTTACTTAGGAACACTAAAAGAAAACATTTTTTAAAGTGGAAGGAGTATCTCTTCATTATTGGCCCACTTTTCAGAGGTAAAACATATTTAGTATTTGGTTTTTTATTATACTACTTATTCCTTTCAATTCAATCACTATGCCTGCCCCTACCCCCAAAATTGTGCTTGTGGCGAGGATGGTAAAAAAAAAAAAAAAGAAAAAAAAGAAAAGAAAAGAAAAGCATTTAATCTGAGTTCCCTGAGGGTAAGAGTTTTCTATTATTCTGGGGTGCCTAGGTGGCTCAGTGGGTTAAGACACTGCCTTCAGCTCGGGTCGTGATCCCGGGGTCCTGGGATCGAACCCCACGTCAGGCTCTCTGCTCAGCGGGGAGCCTGCTTCCTCCTCTCTCTCTGCCTGCCTCTCTGCCTACTTGTGAGCTCTGTCTGTCAAATAAATAAATAAAATCTTTAAAAAAAAAAAAAGAGTTTTCTATTATTCATCATCGTATCTCTAGTACCTAGGATGCAGGAAGTGATAATGAACTGTCATCCTTTGAATTGAATAACACTACAAGCTCACAAGGAGCCCAGAGCAACCAGCCCTAGCACACTCTGAGCGGCACACAGCAAGAAGGCATGAGCTGAGCCCAGCTCACCAGCCTCTGCTTTAAAATTTGCGTGATCCAGGCACTCAGGCATCCTGAATGATTTCTCACTGAGGTCCCACTGGATCTGTAACTATCCACTTAGTGAGCTACTGTGACAAAACCTGAAGAGATAAAAAGTGCCAAAACATAAAACCTTGAAGTTACAAGGTCTTAAAATTGTCTTCCTTGATCTCCTGTATCAGTTCCACTCCTGATATACCTCATAATGCCACCAGGGACAGTGAATTAGAAAAACTAAGGCAAAAGACTTTATTTTTAAATTATACCCAGTACCTAACACAGACTTTTAATAAATTTTGTTAAAAACAAAGGGTGGAGGTGAACGAAAAATATATGAATAGAGAGTGCTCTAGTGGTAAATGGATTTTCATGGCTGGTGGGAGCATATTTCTAAACATTTGTTCCTCTCCTAATAGAAAAGTAGTGCTTCTCCAGGACTAATGTATTCCTAAGTCTTGCTCTTTAGAATACTGAATCTGGAAAGGATAGACTCTGTTAGCATAATCAATAGCCATAAGGCTCAGTTCGCTCCAGTGTACTTGTCATGACTGGGGACCGTGGCTCTCCTGCAAATACCATCCTCCTCTGGGGGAGAAGGACAATGAAACACAATGGGTAAAATCAGTGGGTGAGCCAGCAAAATGAAGTTACGAGAGGCAAACTTTTCAAAGTGACTCAGTGTGATGATGAGATTGTACAGGATTATCTTTACTAACACTCCTTAAAAACGAAAACTGAACCAAGACACCCAATCTGGAGTCATGGGAAAGCACCGGTTATCGAAGGAAAATAGATGCCAACAGCTGTGGCAGAGGCTATTTTAAAGTATCTGCCTTGTTGATCTTTTAGTCCGCCTAACCCATGATCTAGTTTCAGTTAAAAATCATTAATGTCCAGCATATAAGAACCTAGACACAGGACAAAAAGACACGTATTTGTTTCCTGTGGGGCGGTGACCAGATGTCAATAGCTGCAGCTGTGACTATATAATCACCTGTTTGCATTAACGTAGAGCACAGTTTAGATTTAATAGGTCAGATGACAATGCAGCAAAATGCATTTAGCCTATGATGACCCCTTTTCAAACATTCTCTCACTCGCAACTTCGACCCTGGGAACATAGCAGGCACAGACTTAGGTCAATAAGAAACACTGGCCAGCACAATAGGCCTTGCCTCAAACAGCGCTGTTGACAGACACCAGCACAAAGGAAATGAATAGAGTCCCCCTCAGTTCTCACACAGAGCGAAGAATGACTCAGTGTACTGCTGCTTTGGTGCTCTGTTTGTACAGTGTATACAGCTTTTGTCCTCAGCCACTGTTCACAGCTCAATGGGGGCTAAAGAGCTGAGGAAGTGAAGGCGGAAGAATGCTCCACACTCTTCCCTGTGGCCAGCACTTATATCCATATGCACATGACAGGTCAAGTGAGAACTGGAAAGTCACGATAAAACTCCTCCTATCCCAGCTTCCACGAGTAAAGTGATTTCGGAGTTAAAATACAAAGAAGGCATTCTTTAGAGAGTCCGGAATAGTCACCATTAGTTTGATACTAATACGGTTATCGATCGAATTATTGTTTGGCTTTTTCTTTTCAGTCATACTTATCTTCCAAAGGCTTCATTATGTGCAAGGAGACGTCAGGACTAGGTTAAAGTCGGGAACTAAAGTAATATAGATCAGGCCTCAACAGAGACCACTGCAACAGGGCCAGAAAGCAGGTGGAAAGGCAGGGAGTCCACAGCATGAGCAAGGATGGCAGTGGCATTTCACTCCTTGTACATATAAATTTCATGTTGTCCAAGTAGATACACATCTCTCTGTAGGCCTACTTCCCAAGATAACGGGGGTGTAACAACAAAGAACCAAGCCCGGGGATAAAACAGAATTCTAAGACAATTCAGTGGAGACTATGAACAGATAGCTTCCACAGGCTTAAGACTGGTTTGCTCGATAACGGCCAAGAAAACCTAGCTAGCTAAAGCAAGGGACAAGCTCCAGTGCTGAGTGAAATGTCATTGTCCAAAGCCAAAACATGCTGGCAGTCTGCATTTAAGTGGACATGCTTTGGAGTTAGAGTGTGTTCAAATTTTAGTTCTGCCAGCTATTGCTTTGTGACTCTGTATTACCCTTCAGTATCTTAATATCTGCATCTGTAAAATGGGATGTCCACTCATTTCTTTACTCAAAAATTAATTATTGAGATGATTACAGGACCCATTTCACTGGTTGCTGTGAAGATAGAACAAGTTAATACATGCAAGATACCTAGAGAGGACCTGGTACCATGTAAACATTCGATAAATATTGCCTACAACGAGCATTAGCCCCAGTTGCTATTAGCACCACTACAATAATTTTACAACTACTACTAACACTGCAAACACCACCACCACCACTCCCATAGTGAAGTAATTGCTATATTCATGACTCTAGTGAAAATTCTTATCAGATGACTGAGAGATCACTGATCCTTGAGGATCTGACATATCCCTTTACCCAGAGGTTTTTCATTGTCTCTAATAAACAGATAAATTCAAGCTTTATGGAAGCTATAAATGTAACACATATAGGACACACAAACCTATTAATATTAAAACTTCTAAAAATGTAAATGATTAGAATTTGCCCCCAAATCTACATCAGTGTAGAGCCCAATGATTATTACAAGAGGAGAAAACAATAGCAAACAGTTGCTTGCTATTCCAGGGGCAAGATATTCTAAGTGATTTAGCTACAGCATTATTATTTTTACAGTGACGAAACTGAAGGACACAGCATTAAGCAACTCACTTACGAATACACTGTTAAATAAGCAAACCCAGGCAATTTGACTTCTGATCTTGTGTTCATAAACATTACACTGCACTGTCTCATTAATATTCTTATGAAAGCAGCTCTAACAACTTGCTAAGTAGTACTGTCATTCTTACAGTTAGCAAAGAACTCACTTTCTTAGAAGGTTCTGGCATAGAGTCAAACCCAATATCCACAGCAACCTCATAAATAATAATGCGCTATGAATTAAAATATGCTCAAGGTATATCCTTTTATCATTTCTGAAGAACAGGCAGTTGCTGACCACAGCCAGGCTAGTAGGAGTCAAAAGTAAAATGCTTTGTTTAATTGCTTTCATAATTCTTTATCACCACACAACCATAATTAGTTTCATGCTTATGAATTTAATCTTGTATCTTAATTATATCTGCAGTGATTCTGAGAATGCAAAGAAGTTAATTAATGAAAAAAAAAACTACCTTGAGGATAGATGCTTTAAACATTTAAGTGATTACCTTAAAAAAAGGTCTCCATTCCAATAACTTTTAGAATGTCTCCCCATGTTTAAATCTCTCACCGTACTGCTCAATGGAACATTAATACCAAGCAAGAACCATGTCAGAAGTTGAAGTAAAATTTTGTACTTATTTAAAAGTTCATTCCATATGGCTCTGATTTAATTTATTCTAAAATCTAAACCTATAGACATATGCAAACACTTGTGAATGGTCTCCATTATAATTAAATTACTAATAAAGGTAATGGACTTCCATCTCTAGCAGTACGTTACACCAAGCAAAGTGACCAAAGTTTCTGCTAAAAAGAAATAAACATGGTGGTTAAAATAACAAAAACATTTTCTTTAATTGTATCACTGAGTCAGTAATTTTGAATTGATTATAGAAAAGCAAAAAAGGAAAAGAGAGCTGGGACTCAAGAATAAACAGACGACTGAAGTCGGGTTTTATAAAACGTGAGCTTCTTTCAACGTTTCTATGATACAAAGGGTCACAACATGACAAAAAAGGGAAAAATTACCTAGAAAATAGGAAAATCTTAAACTTGTATGAAAGTGGCAAGATAGTCTCATTTCAAACATAAAAACTGAAAGACAAGACAAACCCACCATCAAAACTGTTTTGTAACTGGAATAAGTTACAGAAATTGACCAGACATGACTTTAAAAAGAAGTATTAACAAATTTCAAAAATTTGTGTTACTTCCTGTGATCACAGTACAATGATGTTAAAAATAATTTGAAAATCTCACTTGTTTAGAAATTAAAAAGGCATTTCTATGTAACTCATGAGTTAAAGAAGAAATGATGGAATTTAGAAAACAGCATGAAAAAGTACACGAGAAATATATAATTTAGCAAAGTTGCTCAAATGTGCTATGTAATAGCCAAATATACACTAGCAGAGCACTTTAAATTTCTGCGAAGTAGTTTATGTAATAGCCTGCAATTTGGCTTTAGTTCTCTTATTGTTTAAAAAGAATACTTGGTTAGAACAGTATAATCATGTATGCTGTGTATAAAAATGTGACCAATATTTTTTCATTATAACAAATTCTTTTTAAAAAATTTAAATTCATCAACATATAGTACATCATTAGTTTTTGATATAATGTTCAATGTTCTATTCTATCTCGCTTTCTATTTATTAAGAAACTTCCTCGGGGGGACGCCTGGGTGGCTCAGTGGGTTGAAGCCTCTGCCTTCAGCTCAGGTCATGATCCCAGGGTACTGGGATCGAGACCCGCATTCGGGCTCTCTGCTCAGCAGGGAGCCTGCTTCCTCCTCTCTCTCTGCCTGACTCTCGGCCTACTCTGTCTGTCAAGTGAAGGGATAAAATCTTAAAAAAAAAAAAAGAAACAAACAAACAAACTTCCTCGGGGGGCCTGGATGGCTCACTCAGTTAAGGGTCTGCCTTCAGTTCAGGTCATGATCCCAGGGTTCTGGGATCCAGCCTGGATGGGCGGCCTGCTCCACAGGGAGTCTACTTCTCCCTCTCCCCCTGCACTTCCCTAGCTCCTGCTCTCTCAGATAAATAAAACATTAAAAAAAAAAAAAAAAAAAAGAACCTTCCTCAACTAGGCTCTCCCAAAGTATAATCTGTGTAAGTTCTGCATCTTAAAATTTTCTATCTTGCATTTACGATTCTTTTACTCCAACATACATACTCTTTTCTAAATATTGCTGAGCAATTACACAGATGCATTTAAAAGCTTTCTTGATTCCTGAATGCTACAGACTGAATGTTTCTATTCCTTCAAAATTCACACGTTAAATCCTAATACCCAAAGGTGATGGCAGTAGGGGATGGGGCCTTTGGGAGATGATTAGGTCATGAGTGTAAAACCTCAAGAAGGGGATTACTGACCTCATAAAAGAAACCCCAAAGAGCTTGATTGGCCCTTCAGGCATGTGAGAATACAGCACAAAGACAGCTGTCTCTGAACCAGGAAGCAGGCCCCCATTAGATACCAAATCTGCTAGCACCTAGAGCAGGGGAATTCCCTGCCTCCAGAATTGTGAGAAATGAATGTTTTGTTTAAGCTACCCAGCTTGTGGATTTTTGTTCGAGTAGCCCCAATGGACTAAGACACTGAATAAGTTCTAATTTCTCTATATTCATAAACTGGCTAAAATACTTGGCAAGAATCATTTGAAAGTAAGAAGGAAAAGAACAGGGGTGCCTGGGTGGCTCAGTCAATTAAGCACCCTAATCTTGATTTTGACTCAGGTCATCATCTCAGGGTTCTGAGACTAAGCCACTCGTCAGGCTCTGTTATGGGCATGGAGACTGCTTAAAATTCTCTCTCTTCCCTCTCCCTCTGCCTGCCCTTCTAAATTAAAAAAAAAAAAAAAAAATTTAATTTTTAAAAAAGGAAAATAACAGTAAAATTCAGAACCCTGAATTAAATTTTAGAGAACTATCAGATATGTACCTGAATTTAAAAATTTGTGTTAGAATGCATACCAATGCATTTCCCACTCCACTATGAAGTGCTAATTCTAATAATGTTCAATCCAAACACTTAAACTAGACCAAAAATATGCCAAAAATATGAAGGCCTGACCTGTATTTTGAATCACTAATTCCAAGTATGTTGTTTAAAGGCTAAATACTTTTCAAAACTGATAGGCCTGATTATGTCTGACAGCATATCCTGGTAACATCTTTTGACAACAGCCAAGAAGGAAAATGAGAACAGGAAATATTGGTGTGTAGATATTGACTCTTGACTCCCAGAAATAGCAATTAACTTAAACTAGCTTGAGAGAGAAAACAAATTCATTATCATGAGTGCCTTAAGAAACCCTGAAGCAGATTCAGGAAGGGCTGGGCCCAGAAACTGAGAAGCCATGAGAGACTTGGACAGTGTGATCTCTCTCTCTCCTGATTCTCACCTCTCTTCACTCCACATGTCTGCGTAATTCACTTTCTTTGAACCAGTTTTCTCTGTTCTCCAGTCTGCATGGCTGCTCAAAGCCCATGATTTTACATGGTAAAGTCCCACATGTGAAGACACTAATTATTTTTCTCTTGTTGCCAATTCCAAACTCCAGGGGATGAAACTTGGATTGGTTCCAGCGTGGGGCACCTACTCTGGTCTAATTCAGATGGAAAAGGCCATGGTTTCAACATGGCTGCCCACAGACCACTGCCTGGGTGGTCAGGCGTAGCTCAAGGTGCTGTTATTTACTGGAAACTGCAAAAGGCACTCCGCATGAGCAAGAAAACAAGTGTGATACCCCAAGATGCTTCGAATTCTTCCTCTCTACTTTCTCTACATTTGCACAGGACAGAAAGATTCTTCTGAAAGAACTGCTAAGCCTCTTCTCCCTGCAGCCTTTAGTAATATCCTGAGTTTTAATTTCCTATACTAAATATGGTGTTTTGCCTCAATTCATATAATTTCATACTATTATTTATAATATCAAGACTGTACAGATGTAAATGAGCAAAAGTTAGTATGGCAAAATGATTCTGCTCATCTGTCAGGTAAAGAATGATTAGCCATCCATTTGTTCAGCCTACAAATCCTAACATTATCCTTTATCTCTTTTCTATCTCCTTCCTGCTTGTTCACTATCCCTTTTTACTCTGAAACATCTTCTTAATCAGTCCCCTCAATTTTATCAACAATACCATAATCTTAATTCAAGATTTTATCATCTCTTTTCTGAAATTAGTATAGCTTCCTAATTGTTCTTCCTGCTTCTAAATCTCATGTATTGTACTAGCTTTGATAATTTCCATTTTAAAGCAAAATCCTATTCTTAGCACACCCCGTTTATAAGTCTCTACTGATTCCTCACACCCTACAGCAGAGCTCCTAAGCATGCCTGCCCATCTGAGCCATCCAGATTCCTAGTTCTCATCCTAAACTTTCTGAATCAGTCTTCTAGAATGGGGCTTAGGAATTTGCCTTTTTAATGAACTTCCCACTCAATTCTGAGGTAATCAGCCCAGCACCAATCTCTGGATTTGTGTTACGGAACTGCTCTATAATATAAAATCCAGCCCCTTGAATAGAGTCAATTCACAATCTGATTCCAACCTTTCTAACCCTTCTCTTCTCAAACTCTGCAATTCTCCCTTCCTGGCCTTTCTCTCAAAACAAAACCCTTTAGTACTGCTGGCTATCCATATTTCTGCCTTCTTCTCTCCTTTGGGAACTTCTAGTCATTTTTCAGGAATCAGTTCAAATGTGACCTTCTCTGTGAAGCCTTCCTTGACTGCCTCTAACATTTATTCATTCTTGATTACAGAAGTTAAGAGGCAGTCTAGTGTGATGGTTAACGGTACAGACTCTACAACCAGACTGCAAATGTCTGAGTCTAGGCTCTGCAAATTACTAATGAGTAAGTAAGTAATAGGTGGCCTGGGATAAGTTACTCAACCTCTGTGTGCCTTCAGTTGCCCCCACTGTAAAAGAGAAATAAAAACAGTGTGTGTCCAACATAATTGTGAGGGTTAATGAGTTAATGCATGTAAAGCATTTGCCTGGATTGTAGCAACTGGTCATTAAATACTAGCTTTCTGTTTAAAACTTATTCCCGTCTCTTGGACTATGAACCAGCCTTTTATATTAAGCCAATCAATTTAAGAATTTTCTTTTTTGGTTGTGGTACAAAACTAGAAGAAAAAAAAATTACATATAAGTTTCAATATAACTTCTTTTCACTTCTCAAAAGGTGACTAAGGATGATGTACTAAACCTACTTAAGAAAAAAAAAAAAAAGGCCCTTACATGGGAAATCTTTTGAAGTTATTCACCAGGGAAGCAGAAACAACTTGGGAATCTTAGATATCTACCTGAATTTCTAAAAAGAAAGGAAATATGGACCCTAGCTTTGGGCCATTATTTTTTAAATGTATAGAAAAAGAACTGAAAAGTCTGGAGTGAAACCTCACAGCACAAAATTTCCAAAACCCAAACTTTTAGCCAAAAACATATTTCAAGGATTCCTGTAGTTTTCAAAATAATGAGAAAGAGTACAAAAGCTACTTATGAAGCCCGCTTTTTCTTTAATTACCAAAGTAATAGTTGACATGGATAGAACAGAATGATAGAAAAACTTGGTTGTCTACAATAAAAGAAAAAGAAATCACAGTTGTGCAAGGTGAGAGGTAAACAGGAAAGCTAATTATGTGCTCAGATGCAAAATGAGCATCTGCTGTAATGTTACATCATTATGAGCTGCACTCCTATCTAATTTTTCTTATTCTGCTTCTAAAATATGTTATTAAGAAAGAGTAGAAACAACATGGAGTGAAATTAGTTCTTCTGCTGAACCCATTCATTCCTTTGATAAATATTTATGGAGCACCTACTATTACACAGGCTTGGATACAGCAGTAAACAAAAGAGCTAGGACGGTGTGAGGCACTCCGATGCTGTTTATCATGGGAACAACTGCTATCTTCCAATAGGGTCAGCAACATTGTGCACACCTTATACACTGCAATAAGGATCAGACGGCTCCACCTCTGAATTATCACCATTAGTGACTCCAGAAGAGAAAAATCTATGTTGTTCCCAGACCTCCAGATCATGGGTTTTAACGTAGGTTCATGCGCCCCTAACGGTTAATGGGTGTGTTGGGGGAATCTGTGAACCCTCCAATATTAAATGCAAAATGTATGCATGTGCATACATTTATAAATCTTCCTAGACAGACACTGTGCCTCAATGCACTCTCAAGTAGGCCTATTACCTCAAAGAGCATAAACACAAAGCTCTAGGTACAGGGAAATTCCTAAAATCCGTCCTATTGAAAAGGCTGCTGCCGTATACCAACACCAAGAGCACTTGGCAAATTCCTCCTCTGATATTTTATAGCACAACGTTCAACAATGTCATCACTGGCAAGTTGGGTTTGCTCCTCCGACGTCTTTCCTTTAATGTTTTGAGTACCAACAATCTAGTCAGTCTCTTAGACAAAGACTTCTTCCAAAAAAATTGTTTACAGAACTTGGGCTCCAGCAACTCTTGCAATATAATCCTTGTGTATAACTGAACCACAGAAAAATAACTCCTTAATTTGTGGTTAGAATAACCACTGCAGAACAACCTATAGTGGGTGGCATGAAACTATCACAATTATAAAGTAACCAAGCAAATAATATACTATGTCTACAACAGATAAAATGTTATAAATCCAAAACATACATTGCTATAAATAAAGTCTGTGGTTATTTGCTGAGATACTCTGACTAACAACGGAACAAGGGCTACTCTTAGCATGTTTTATAAAGAAGTAACTAAAGCTATTACACAGTAGACTCAGTGGCACCACATGTATTGTTTGGGCTAAAAAATGAGGTAAACTGCACTGTATAGTAATGTTGGGAAAATGCTGCCTTTAATATAAACCAACAATGGACTTTCCTTTAGAAGCCATGATAAGGGAGAGGAGGACAGCAAGATTAGTCCTACTGAATCAGCATGCCTACAATTTGGGAAACCATTGACTAAGAGCAATCAGTGTGTGTGAGTGCATATTTGTTCACAGCTGTAATCAGATCATTTCCCCCCAAATTAAAATCAGGGCTTTTAGAGTTGGGAAGGCTCTAAAAATCAACAAGACAACAGGAAGAGAGCCACAGACGCTACAAGACTTGCTCAAGTTCACAAAGCAGAACAAAGAAACTGTCTTTTGACTCCCTTATGTTGCCATTCTTGCACAGAGAAGTTCTTATCTTACTTCCAGTTTTGTTTTGTTTTTTAAAGTAATCTCTACACCCAAGGGGGGCTTGAACTCACAACCCCAAGATCAACAGATGCATGCTCTACCAACTGAGCCAACCAGGCACCCCCAAAACTCCTTTTTTAATAACTTAAAATATAATTCACACACCATAAAATTCACCCATTTAAAGTAGGCACTTAAGCCCCTCTTCCCATCTTCGCACCCCTAAGCAACCAACTAATCTACTTTCTACCTCTATAAATTTGCCTATGCTGGACATTTCATATACATGGAATCATGCACTATGTAGTTTTTTGTGACTCTGGCTTCTTCCACTTGGCATAATGTTTTCAAGGTTCAGCCATGTTGTATTGGGATGTATCAGTACCTCATTACTTTTTATGACTGAATAATATTCCATCATATGGACCCACACATATATATCAGTTCATCAGCTGGTAGACATTTGTGTTGTTCCCACCTTCTGGCTATTATGAATAACCTCGTTTTGTTTCTGTTATTATATACTTAGGAGTAGAATTGCCATGTATATAGTAATTCTGTTTAGGTATTTAAGGTACATTTTACATTCCCACCATTCAAAAAGCTCTTGCTTTTAAATTCACAACAGGAGCATCTGGCTGGCTCAGTCAGTACAGCATGCAACTCTTCAGGTAAGGGCTGTTAAGTTCAAGCCCCATATTGGGTGCTGAGATTACTTAAAATAAAATCTTTTTTAAAAAATCATAACAATCAATCAAATCATAAATACAAACTCCTTATTTTCTGTTAATAGGTAAATGAAGGAAAAAAATAAGTATCGATAAATGTTTTTTAAAAACAAAACTATTAGTACATGAAATTCAGATGCAGAGTTCAGACAGAAAGATAGCTTTAAAAGGGTTACCATGTAGTAAGTATTCCCTTTATTATTTAAGCCATATGAAAATATTATACATGGGCTACAGATATATGTCAAACATTCTGAAATATTGGAAAATCTTAAACATGAATAAAAAAGAACAGATTACATTTTCTCAAAACTAAATTAGAATTTATCTAATTAGGTAATATCTACATACTTTCATTCATTAGAAGAAAAAAACTACCTTGAAGGGGGAATATTGACAGGTGCTCAACAGGGCAAAGTAAATGCTATTATACACTGATTTGGAAAAGAAAATGAAAGCTAGCTTCTACAACTATTTTGTAAAGGTAATAATTGTTGTCCCAATGGATTTGTAGCAAGCAATTTGGGAACAACAATGTTATAAACTATGCTGTAAACTGTATATTCTGGACAGGAAGGGGCTTTTGCTTCTATCTATTGGGTGTGCTTCAGGAAGGCTAGGACAAGTTGGCATCTAGGAGTACTAAGCATGAAGCAGAAACTGGAGGATACTTTGGTCAAGCATCACTAACCCCTACTGGTGTTTCTCCCAAGCACAGTCCAGAGCTTTGGTAACAGCAGCAGGCAGACAAACAGCCAAGAGGAAGGGTGACAGAGCAGAAAGAGAGGGTTAAGATCCTTAGAAGATACAGGCAGCTGGTACAAAGAAATCTGAACCTTCATCACATTCCTGCACCAGCCACTTTGTCCTTTCTTGTCAGCAGTAGTTACAGTCTTCCATAATGGCCTTTGGCCTCACCATTAAAATCTCTGAACAAGGGTGGCTACCCAAGTAAGAAACAGCTTATATCATAATCCCACTCCCTCACAGAGATCCCTTTCCACACACATATGCACACAATTGAAATAAGTTGTTAAAAGTAATAGTTTTGCTCTGTACAATGCATTCTAATATTTTCTAATAATCTATTTTACTAAAAAAAAGAAAGAAAGAAAGAAAAAGCAGAGAATGACCAAATACATGTGATAAATAGTTTATCAAGGAGATTAACAAAAAAAAAAAGAAAGAAAGAAAAGAAACAAAAACAAAATGATAACAGGCTATGCAGTGTTATCACACACTGCATTAACTATGCAAAAATGTGCCTTACATCACTTTACTTTTACCAAAGACTTACATTAGTACCTGCTTTCACTACCAAAAGAAATCTGAAGATTTCAGGGGTACCTGGGTGGCTTGGTAGCCTTTAACGATTTTGTTTATGACATATTTACAGATCTATTGGGGGACAGTAGTTATTAAATGGTATTCAAAAACGAGATTTTTTTTGTTATGAACCTTGTATAGATATTAAAATGTTTTCACAAGGTGATCTTTGTTTTCTTCAGTTAGTTTATCTTAATTTGTATTTTGCAAGAAGCATCAATTACTTCTATAATAAACAGTATTTTTAAAATAAAAAGACGAAGGGTGCCTGGGTAGCTCAGTCTATTAATCTGCTGACCCCTGATTTGGGCTCAGGTCACACTCTCGCGTCATGAGACTGAGTCCTGAGTCAGCTCCATGCTCAACACGGAGTCTGCTTCAGAGTCTGCTCTTCTCTCTCTCTCTTCCTCTGCTCCTCCCACTACTCTCTCTCAAATAAATAAATAAAATCTTAAAAAACTCAAGCTCATGTACATTTATCAAGAAGACACTTTAATCTCAACAGATAAGTAACCTAAGAAACTGACAATTTACAAAAAGATACTATAAATAAACATATAAAGTGTTTAATCTGTTTGCATAAGACTGAAAAATATCAACCTTAATCAGAGTTATTCCACTTAATCTTCTATAAAAAGATAATCTTAGAAGTTTTATCTACAAAGTTGTTTACAGTTATGTCACTTAGATAAAAAGAAGAAACAGGGGCACCTGGGAGCTCAGTGGGTTAAGGCCTCTACCTTTAGCTCAGGTCATGATCCCAGGGTTCTGGGATCGAGCCCCACGTCTGGCTCTATGCTCAGCAGGGAGCCTGCCTCCCCCCCCCCCCCCTGCCTCTCTGCCTACTTTTGATCTGTCAAATAAAAAAATTAAAAAAATGTTTAATTAAAAAGAAAGAAGAAACAGCCTAAATATTTAATAAACAGAAACACTTACAGAAATTGTGTTATATTCAGTGAAATACAAAAGTATCCTTTCCAGTGAAAAATGCCTGGCTATAATATTGAGAAACTCATGATTCAAAATTCTGTAAGAGTGTATGATTAAAACCATATACAATCCACGTCTACATGAAATGACTGGAAGGAAGGACTTGTGGACCTATGAAGGTTTTAGTTTTAGAGTTTCAGTAGTATTTTTTTAATTGAGATCATTGAAATATAACATTATATTAGTTTCAGGTCTATAACATAATGATTCAATGTGTATATATTGCAAAATGTTCACCATAATAAGTCTAGTTAACATCCATCACCACACATACAAAACTGGACCTATGAAGTTTTAAAATCATCTTACTTAGGGGATTTCCCACAGGTTTGTTTTCTGAGTTGGGGGTTTTGGCTTTGTTTTTTGTTTTTTAATTTATGTATTTGAGAGAGAGAGAGAATGAGAGAGAGAGAGAGAGAGAGCACGAGAGGGGAGAGGTTAGAAGGAGAAGCAGGCTTCCCACTGAGCAGGGAGCCCGATGTGAGACTTGATCCTGGGACTCCAGGATCATGACCTGAGCCGAAGGCAGTCGCTTAACCAACTGAGCCACCCAGGTCCCCCCTCCTTTTTTTTAATGAGACTGTGTTACTTTTACAAGTTGAAACAAAAAGAAAAAAGTTAGCAACAGAAACACCAACATAATATTATTTTAGCAATTTGGCTTGATCACTGAAGAATATTAGCTTTGACGCTGTATTGATTAATACACAGAATAAGTAAGTGAATTAAAGTACCAATCTAAAATGAAGAAACTGGGGGTGCCTGGCTGGCTCAGTTGGTAGAATGTGAGACTCTTGATCTTGGGGTTGTGAATTCAAGCCCCATGTTGGGTGTAGAGATTGCTTAATAATAAAATCTTAAAAATAAAATGAAGAAACCAACAGAATTAATTGGGTTTGGTTTGGTCAATACTGTATCTTTATAATAAACAGAAAAGCATACAGTAAAATTAGAACAAAAACTTGCAGAAATTAATACATTTTCAGTAAGACATAAAATTTTAATGTAAAAGAATACAATATTTGTATTTAATGATATTTATAATGATAAATGTATAAATACTTCTTTAAACTTTCCTTTTTCTTATAAAAAAGGGACTATAAATATTTTTCTTGGTTAATTATCCAATTAAAAAAAATGAACCTGAAAATAAGCTCTACACACAGAATTGTAGACAGACATATCACAATGCCATTAGTTGAAAAGACATATTTTGAAATTCAGACTAGAAAGGTCAAACAGTTAACAGTCCATCTGTTTTATTAGTCAATGACAGTTCATGGTTGACAATGGTTTGGCTGAATTTAGCTTAACTTAGATAAATATTACTTGATAACATCTCTGGCAAAATGATTTGGTAGAAAAAAAAATCAGAAAATTGTGGCCTAAGATAAACTATGACTTACAGTTAATTATGTTTCTTAATTATTTTGCAAAAGATTATTACAACAAAAAATTGAAATGTAAAAAAGGGTTACATAGAAGTATATAGGATTTGATAAACATGTCACTTAAATATTTTAAAAGAAACAGAAAGATCTATCTTAAGTGGAGACTGTTCAGGATTTCAGGCTCACAATGAACTGTGGCACAGGTCCAGCTCCAATCCAAACTCTGCTGTGTACTAGCTTATTGACTCTGCCTAAGTTTCATACTTCTCTAGGCCTTAGTCCCCTTGCCTACAAAATGTGGATAATGTTGCCTAGCTCAAAATGTTACTCTATCTTATCCCTTTTTTCTCTACAAAATTCAGTGTAATTTACCTCAAATATAAACAAGAAAAATAAGAGTAAGCAATGGTTATGTCTCTGAGGACTGAATAGAGAATTTGAATTATGACCTTAATTTCACCCACTCTTCACCCCACCCCCATTTTTGAAAAAAAAAAAACAAAACAAAAAAATAAATATGCAGTTTCCAAGAATTGTGACATAATTTTATTTTCCAGAAAATGAAATCAGTGGATAACCACCCCTTAGGAAATGAGCATAGAACAAACTCATTTACCATGAGTTAAAACATAATAATTAGAACGGAAAGAGGCAAAACTTATTACTTTAATTACATATTATGGGTTTTTGGGGTTTTTTTTACCATAGAAAGTTGAAAAATGTTATCAGAAATTCCTTGAAACAAACATATCACAGAAGTTATTCCTAATGTACAAAACATTCAGTTACTAATTTCCGTTTTGTTTTATATTTTTATTTGAAGATAGGGAGAGACACAGAACCTGTAACTTCAAAATTCAGCCAGCCTGAAGAGGTTAAGTAATTTTTATTCTGAAAAATACAAAATTTTAAGAAGAAAAACCGTATTTATGTAGATGTTGGATAATGTTTATTCAAATGCTTGTAATGTGGGTGTCGTGGGGTTTTGTGTTTTTTTTTTGAGGGGCAGAATTGGAGAAACAGGCCTCTGAAGTATGGTATACGCGGCTGATCTGTAGCTCAGTTCACCACTCAACAGCTGGGGCTCAGGCAAAGGGGCGGAGCCCATCGGCTTAGGTAACAGGAGAGTTACTCCCCCCTTCTCCCCTACAGCACCGCACTATGAAAAGATTAAATGCCTGTTTTCTTCGGTGCTTCCCCTGCAGCTAGGGAGGGGCCAATTTATACTGGCTGGATCAAAGAAAGGTTGGCTGAAGTATGGAAGAGATTTCTAAAAAAGCTTTTGTTTTCCTGACAAAAAAAGACAGAGAAGCTAACAGGCCCACCCCATTCCCTTACTTCTCTTGAGTACAGATATGTTAACCCGCAGCCTTAACTGCATCCAGGATTCAAGAAACGTAGAGCCAGTGCTGACGTGGTTCAACTTGCTGAAGTAACCCCTAAAGCCAGAATTCTCAACAAGAAAAGTAAGCCTCTATATGTCTAAGCCACAGGCTGTCAGGTCTTCTGCTATGTGCTATGTACTTAATGAGAACCGCATTTAGTTCTCATACCAACCATTTGAAGGAAGTCCTATCAATTCATTCACCCATTTTAAAGACAAGAAAACTGAGACTCCAAAAAGTTAAGCAACTTGTCCAAGATCACACAATTAATACGTCATATGGCCAGGATTCAAGTGCAGGAATTCTTATTTCAAGGCCAATAGGCTTAAACCACAATGACATTTAGAGGCGACTAAACATGGCAAAAGCTAACAGGTGATAATTACTGGCTATAATGATTATGACAATATTTGACAACTCTGAAGATAAGAACAGATATCTGCTTATTTCTAATTCTGAA
Source organism: Lontra canadensis (assembly GCF_010015895.1). Lineage (NCBI taxonomy): Eukaryota > Metazoa > Chordata > Mammalia > Carnivora > Mustelidae > Lontra > Lontra canadensis. The sequence goes on along the minus strand of NW_022631031.1, from coordinate 9,878,078 downwards.
TAATAAATTCTCACTGAATTCAACATTACTTTTATTTTTCTTAACAGTTCTTGTTACTTTAAACAGGGATAGTTATAGCTACTCAACAAATGTACTTCTGTTCCTTTGTAACACCAACAGAAAACTAAGAACAGTACACCTCAACCAATAATTTCAACACCCTACTGTTAGCTAAATGCTTAATATTTATGGCGAATTTATAATCTGCAAGGCACTACGCCAGACACTTAAAAATTATTTTTGCCAAAAGATATAGCATATGTTTGTTTTCTTAAAGTGACTTAAGATTCCTTTGGAGAGAGACATTCATAACAGTTCTAAAAATCAGGAAGTGGCTGCTGCTATAATCAGCCATCGTCATCACCACCATCATCACCATTACTAACACATATAGAACTTATATCACAAATTAGCATATGCTAAGCTTTAATTCTGGAACATTTTCCTTCAAACTTCAGATTTTTCCTTCAGTGAAACACATGAAACAAAGAACTTAAAAATTCATGACGAAGGTACAGTATTTGAAAAAGAAGCTAAATTCAAAATTAAAGTTTCCAAATAAATTACATTCAGGAAACAAGCAGGCTAAAATATTTGCAATTACAATTAGGAAAAGAAAATCAGTTCCTGGATTACGTTGTGAGATTTAAAGAATTTATGTTTAGCTGTTAACTTTTCAAAACCAGTAGAGCAGATCATATTGGCCCAGTAAGTAAAAAGTAAATATAGTGTAAAGGCCAAAACAAAATGGATGGTGAGTAAAACAAAAGTTCTCAGGTAAGGTTTACTCTAGTGAAAATGCTGAGTCTCAAGATATACGCATTCACAGCAATATATTCCCAAAGCCGAATAACTTCAAATCATATTCCATGCTGAAAGATGGACAGTTCTCTCTACTACATGCCATAACAAGTAATTGCTAATCCGATTATCAAAAAAAGTACTATATGTAAAGAAAAATGCTTTTAAGGATAATACATCCAGGAAAGAGTCGTTGCTTAATAAATTCAAAAATGACACAGTCAGTAGCATACAATCCACATGAACATTATAATGTGCTCAATCAGTACTAATTAAGGATTTAATTATACCTATTTAATACTAATTTGCATTTAAAAAAAAAGAATACAAAGTATTCTATTTTAGGTCCAAAATTAAGGTTCTGAATTAAAACTTTAAAAGAAATTTAACTGTAGTATATTTATGGAAAAATCTTTCCTTAAGAATTAAAACAAGCTAAAAACAAAGCATTGTATTTTCAAGTATGGGACTATGTTGAACCTGAATTCCTAATTTACTCACAATTAAAATAAAAGAAAAAGGGATACATATAAATGGAGACATTTATAAGGGCCACTTACAGGCATATAAAGTGCTTTTCAATGATGATACAGAATCAGAACCAAGGCCTCTTGTCCTCCACCCCTACGTTTTTCCTGATATTTGCCCTCCTCAACTTCCCTGGACAAGCCCAAAACTACCGTATCTCCTCCTTACTTTCTTTCTTCCCTAAAATTTTATAAAACACTTTTGGAGGAATGTATAAAAAGAACAGAGAAGTAGAAGGATCACCAAGAATATGAAGGTACATGACAGTTTCAGAAAAGGGAAGAGCCACTGGTGTGGACTATGAGAGAGTTTGAGCAAACTGCTGGGCAGATGCCCAGGGCACTACCAAATTTAAAAGGGCGTTTGCAGTTAGTAGGATGGTGAGGGTAAGCCAGGTGGGCTGACCCGAGGTATTAATGGAAATCTGGAAAACAGGGGCAATTTGGGGGACAGGGAGGAATAGAACAATAGTTTGAAGAGGAAACAAGGTAAAATTGTTTCAAATGTTATCAAATTCTCTAGAAAAAGATGATTGAAAGTAAAGAATAGGAAATCCAGGGATATTAAGTTGAATCAGATATTCAACAATTTTACTTAAAAAAATAGTAGCTTCATATGGATTAAACTAATGTATGAACTTGATTTCAATAAAGAAGGAGATAAGGTTATCTGCTAAGGAGGAGGAGGAGAGAAACAAGAGGCCTAAGAGTGAAGAAGGTAAAGTAGTAGGAAATCTACTAAAAGCGAGTGAAAAGAATTTTGAGAACTCTGGCCCAAGTTCAGTAATACGAACATCTACTGAATACACCTGGCAAGGTTCCACAACTTCTCCAGGATCTCATCTGTTACTGTTCTATCTGTATTCCACTTTTAGAAATAAAGCTTTATCAGTTCTAAAGATGCCTGAACCTGAACACTGAAAGGTCTCTTCAAGTCAGTCCCCCTCCCTTAATGTAGGGCAAACACAAGTATGCATTGATGCTGTTGCCTTTGGTTTTTTTTGTTTGTTTGTTTTGTTTTGTTTCATTTTTGCTGATAAAAGAAGATATAGAAAATTATAGTCCAATATGAATTGCTAATTCCAGGTCTATTGTTACTCTACAGCCTAATTTTTCATCAATCCAATCCCATGTGGCCAAGTATCTACAGAAAAACATAACATGTCTAAAAGAGCTCCATGTCCTGCCCTATGAACAGTAACTCTGCCCAACTTCCTATTGCTGTGACCTCTGTCTGTCTTAGGCTGGAAACCTCAAGCACCAGTCATTTCTGTGAACAGTTCCTCCTAGCTTTCCTTTCCCATCTCTCCTCACCCTGGGCCAGCCCCTGCCTGGACTACTATGACAGTCTCAGAACCGTCCTTGCGGCAACCATTCCGTCTCACACCTCACTGCAGATGTCATCGCACAAAAATATCACTAACCAAAAGCCACTCTGCTGTCTTTCCTCTGTCCTAAGTTCTTAGCCTGAAATTCAGGGTCTCCTTCCTTCCTTCTTTCCTTCCTTCCTTCCCTCCTCCCTCCCTCCCTTTCTTTCTTTAAGATTTATTTATTTGACAGAGAGAGGAAGAGCACAGCAGGGGGAGTGACAGGCAGAGGGAATGGGAGGCTCCCTGTTGAGGCTGAGGAGGGAGCCCAAAAAGGGGCTCGATCCTAGGATCCCGGGATCACAACCCAAGCCGAACGAAGATGCTTAGCCAACTGAGCCACACAGGTGCCCCTGAAATTCAGAATATTCTCTAAGGATGCTTGCCTGTCTAGCAAAGTAAGTATTACATTTACCCCTCTAAAACTTCACCAAGCCATGGTTTCCTGACCACTATGGTGTACAGATATTTTGTATCTGTACAGATATTATGTACACAACATACAGAATATGTACAGATATTTTGTACACCATTCCCTCTAAAAGGTGGAAACTAATTCCCTTCCGCTCGAGTGTGGACTAGGTTTAGTGACTTGCTTCTAATGAACAGAATAAGGCAGAAGTGACAATGCATGACTAGGTTATAAGAGGTATGACAACCACCTCAACCTTTCTTAAATTATTCACTCTGGGGGAAGCTAACTACTATGTTGTGAAGACACTCACAAAGCCCAATGGAGAGTCCATGTGATGAGAAACTGCGGCCTCGGGCCCACAGCCAGCATTAACTTGCCGGGCACATGAAGGAACCGCCTAGGCATCATATCCTCCAGCCTCAGTCAAGCCCTCAGATGACTGCAGCCCTGGCCAATATTTTGCCTTAACTTCATGAGAAACTCTTGAGCCATAACTGTTCAGCTAAAATACTCCTGGATTCCTGACCCATAGCAATTGTGGGAAAGAATAAATTTTTGTTTTAAGCCACTCAGTTTTGGAGGAACATGGTTCACAGGTAGAGATAACTAACACGATCTCACCAAGCTCATTCTCAATGCCATGCCTTTACTCATGATTTTTCCCCACAGATGTCTTCTTAATATGCATTGCCTAATGCCCCTCCCCCATCTTTCAGAATCTAGCTAAAGTTTCCTCTCTTTGAGGAGGCCCTTTTTTTTTTTAATTTAATTTTATTTTTTTATTTGACAGAGAGATCACAAGTAGGCAGAGAGGCAGGCAGAGAGAGGGGGGGAAGCAGGCTCCCCACTGAGCAGAGAGCCCGATGTGGGGCTCGATCCCAGGACCCTGAGATCATGACCTGAGCCGAAGGCAGTGGCTTAACCCACTGAGCCACCCAGGCGCCCCAAGGAGGCCCTTTTTTTAATGAAACCATTTCAACTTTCATTTCTCCAGCTTCTCCTCTGATTTCTGTGCTTGACCACATCACTCATGTAGGCATTTATCCCTGTATTCCTCTGTGCTCTATGCACCCTTCCTCCTGAAGACATCATACAGATCGTTTAAACTGCATTCAGCACACTGTAATTAAGATACTCAACAAATAGTTGCTGAAAAAATTAACAAATCTCTCTCTCTCACACACACACACACACACACACACTCACCCGGGAAGTGTATTTAATCAGTATAAAGTAGTGATGAACAATAAGAAGCTATATTGTATCAGGTCTGCTTACTTATTAGCTGCTACCCTTGGGGAAATGACTTAAAATCTCTATAGCCTTTGTTTCTTCAGTGTTTTTTAAATGAAGATTCTAAAAGCATGTACCATAGAGTAATAAAAAGATTAAAGAAAATAATACATACAAAACTCAGTAATGTGCTAGCATAGAGGGCTCAACAAATGTTAGCTATTATTGTTCTTACTATTAACCACAAATTACACAATATAAACTCCCGGGTCCCTGAGAGTTTCTACATGTTATAAAGTGGCAATCTAAATTAAAACAAAATTCTAGAAACGAAAGTAAAACTCCCACTTTCTACTGAAAATAGCTTTTAATTTTTCTAAACTCTATTCTTAAGTCAATAGAACTACAGCCTGAACCAACTGTAGGGAGTACAGCCTTGACTTTTTCTCCTCTTCATCCTATTAAGATATTAACTTCAAAGCTTTTGTGGGAACACTTAATTGCTTGCATTCCTTAACAAGCAGCCACCACAGTAGTTTCCAGATTCACTTTTAACCTTCACAGTCGTGGGAAGGCATATATGGCAAACTTATGAGACATATAAATTTACACAACCCCTGGGCTAACGCAGCTATACATACGTGTATATGCTATATGAAGCCAATCAACTTTGCACATCAATCAAAATAGAATCTAACAGAACAAATCAACCCAACAGAACACTGCTATGCCCTGTGTCTGCGAGGGGAAAAAAGAACCTCTAATGCTCTTCATTAAAAACTTTTTTTTTTAATCTGAGGAATAACTGACATATATAACATTAATTTCAGGCGTACAACATAATAATTTGATATTCACATATATCGTGAAATGATACCACAGCAAGTCTACTTAATGTCATCACCATATATAATTGTGCAAGAAATTTTTTTCTTGTGATGAGAACTTTCAAGATCTACTCTTAGCAACTTTCAAATATGCAACACAGTATCATTAACTATAGTCACCATGCAACAGATGTCTCCATGACTTATTTGTAACTGGAAATTTGTACTTTTGACATCCCATCCTCCATTTTGCCACCCCCTACCTCCTGTCTCTGGCAAACACCAATTTGTTCTCTTTATCTGTGAGTTTGGTTTTGTTGTTGTTTTTAAGTCTAATGCTATTCAAAAGCCTGACTACATGTGTTTCATGAACATAGGACACTTCTGGGATCATATTTTATAATTTATACATATTCTTAAGGCTTCTTACTAAGAAGTTAAATATAACAGATGTTCTTTTATCCTAAAAAAATAAACAGAGCTCTGTTAAGAAAATATGATAGAATGATTTTCAATCACAAATCTATTTCAAAACATTCATACTTTTTAACTGTGTACCATGTCCTCTGGGGGAAAAAAAAAACAACACACTTATTTCAAATTCTTATTTTCTCTTTTCCCCCACCACCACACCTTGAAAACTTCAGTCTTTGAAACATTCAATATCCACCCACTCTTTATTTGACCCTATATATCATACAACCTGAAATAGAAACAAAGACTGGGAAATTAGCTCGTTTTTTCCACCTTAGTGTCAAACAAAAGTACAAATAATATTCAGTGCACGTGCTAGTTACCTTAGAACTGCCAATCATGCTTGTTTTGAAACTCTTTGATTTTCAGAACTGTCAATCATGTGTGTTTTGATAGAGATGCCAGTGTAGAAATAATGCTTTAAAAGACGTGATCTTCATTAACACGTTAATAAATAAATAGATTTCATTTGTAAAACTGGACTTAAGGATTTTAGAGAAATATATACAATTCTTGAAAAATCAAAATTAAAATATAACAATAAAATAAAATTTAGAGAATTTGGCTCCCTAGCCATAAATATAAACATGGCTTAACCACAAGGATATTATATTTCAGTAAAAAGAGAAATGTTCCTTAACTGACACTAATCAGTAGTTGTATGACAATGAGTGGGAATGAGAGAATCAAAACTGACCTAAATCTGGGCATTTAAATTTTTATTTTTCAAGCATACAAAAATATCAATATAATCCATTCCCCTTCTCCACCTCCCCAATACAACCAGACTTACTATCTAGTCATTCATGTCTTAAATCAGATACCAAAATGTCAACCTCACTATCCATACTGAGTCACCAAGACCTGGTTCTTCTACCTCCTAAATTGCTAATGAAAGTCTCCTCTCCTGACCCTCAGACTTAATTAATGTTCTCATCACTTCTTTCCAGAAGCTTCTTTATTGGCCTAACTCATTTCATTCTTCCAATATAGGCTCCACACCACTGCCAGAATGATCTCATTGAAACACAAACCCAGTCTATGTTTTAATGCCTCTTTATCACTTTCAGAACAAAGCCCCAATTTTTTAAAATGATATATAAATCCCTTGAAGATCTGACTCCTGCCCATCTCCCCACTCTCTCATCCCTTCTCAACTTAAGCCAAGTAAGCCACTGGAGTTCTCAGAAAAGCCAGAGTCTCTCTCACTTAAAACTTTTCCAAGTGCAGGCACTTTTTACACTTTGTATCTCCTACCCTTCATCCTTTACAACTCAATTCAATTGCTAGTTCATCTGGGAAACCTTTTCTGACAACCTAACAGAATCACTGATCCCCTCTTTTCCAATCCTGTAGGATACAGTAAATAGAACTTACACAGTGTAATGTATATTAATTTACCTCTCTATCCCCGACTGAATCATCGACTCCCTGAAAGCAGGGAATCTTTAATCTGAACATCAACAGCATTAAACACAGAGGTGACACATGACAGCTGCTAGTTAAATGCTTGCTGACTCAGTGAAAAATTGCACCATGACCTAGTTTATTTAAAAATAAAATGAATGGATAAAGAAGATGTGATATATATGGAATATTATTCAACCATATAAAAGAATGCAATCTTGCCTTTTGCAACAACATGGATGGAGCAAAAGGGCATTATGATAAGCAAAATAGTCAGAGAAAGATAAACACCATATGATTTCACTCATATGTGGAATTTAAGAAACAAATGAACAAAGGGAAAAAAAGAGGGGGGGGGGGGAGAAAGAAACCAAGAAACAGGCTCTTAACTATAGAGAACAAACTGATGGTCACCAGAGGGGAGGCAGGTGGGGGGCTGGGTGAAACAGGTGATGGGGATTAAGGAGGGCACTTGTGATAAGCTCTGGGTGACGTATGGAATTGCTGAATCACTACACTGTACACCTGAAATTAACATATCATTGTATGTTAACTATATTGGAATCAAAATAAAAACTCAATTTAAAAAACAATAAAAATGGGGCACCTGGGTGGCTCAGTGGGTTAAGCCTCTGCCTTCGGCTCAGGTCGTGATCCCAGGGTCCTGGGATCGAGCCCCACATCGGGCTCTCTGCTCAGCAGGGAGCCTGCTTCTCCCTCTCTCTCTGCCTGCCTCTCTGCCTGCTTGTGATCTCTGTCAAATAAGTAAATAAAATCTTTAAAAAAATAAAAATAAAAAATAAAAATAATAAAATCAAAAGCTTAATTCTTGAGACTGACAAATTGTACTACAGGTACATTTCAAGCCAATCAAACTAAGCAATGCTATACAAGATAATACTCTGGGTTTAATAATGCTCTTAGGGAATTTACCCATTAACTTACAAATGTATCTAAGAATTGATATCAACTCAAACAGTATTTGAGGTCCAGTAATCCCATCTTATTTTCACTAATATTCCTACTGGAGGTGTAAAGTCTCCACCACAATAAATACTCATGTTCAAGACACTCAGCACATTGACTAGTTCAACAAACACTGTCCTGAGATGTGACAATCTCTATCAAAGGCATCAGTGGACACGCAGTCAATGCAGGCAAGACCCCAACCTAGTTACACTTCACTTATCAGGAAGTTACTAATCTGGTGACATCAAGTCTCCACAGAACCCAATGAGAACTAAGCAGAGGAGTTTAGAAGCTGTCAAAACACATGTTGAAGTCCATCTGCTAAAGTGCATACACTTTACTTACAGAAGAGGCTGAGAGGTCATCCTCAAATACCAGATGCTCATATTTTAAGCACAATAAATCTGGTGATCAATTTCCTGGGCATCAGAATATTAGAAGAAGAAAATTAAAAAGTTCAAAAAAGCTAAAAATGGAGACACAGGTAAAACAGCAGAGAAAGAATAATGACATCTAAAGGCAAAACACAAAAACTACAGAATTGGAGTGTTGTGTAGCCAAAGAGCAATAATTCTATATATTTGAATTATAATACAACACAGATATTAATGTTTATATTTATGACCTTGGTTCATCAAAAGCAAAGACCAAAAGCTAGGTTAAACTACTTTAGGTCTGACAAGGTTCAAGGAAAGTAGATGACACATTTTATAAAAAGACTCAAAGAATTAAAAATTGAGGTGTGCCTGGCTGGCTCAGTGGGTTAAGCCTCTACCTTTGGCTGAGGTCATGATCTCAGGGTCCTGGGATTGAGTCCCGCATGGGGCTCTCTGCTCAGCAAGGAGCCTGCTTCCCCCACCTCTCTCTGCCTGCCTCTCTGCCTACTTGTGATCTCCCTCTCCCTCTGTCAAATAAATAAATAAAACATCTTTTTAAAATTTTTTTTTAATTTTTTAAAATTTTAAAAAAATTCACTTAAAAAAAAGAATTAAAAATTGAGTATTAACATGTAAAGAGTCAACTTTCTACAATCTGCAGAATAAACTTTTTTTGAAATAAGCACTCCCAAATAACAGGCCAGATGACTCTTAGCTCAGATCACTGTCAGACATTAACCAACTCCTGTGACTATAGGTCTCACCGTAATTATGTTACGCATGCATTCTGAAACAAAGCCTTATCAGTGGTAACTCTACCCAAACATATCAGATCACGCACACCACAACCAAGGATATTGTAACAGGCTACCTACAATTCTTCAACAGAACTCCCACAGAGCCTTCCCACCACACTGTCTTCAGGGTCCCTGGTATAAAAACTGGCTCATATGTGAGACCATTTTCAGAGGGTCCTATGATACTTAGTAACTATATGTTGTGGGATCTGGAGAGCAGCACAGCAGAGTGAAAAGAACATTCAAGGGCTGTGCTGGATACACACAGCCTCAAGTTTGAATCCCTGCCTTATTAATTACCAGTTGGGTCACTGCAGCATATTATGCTCAGAGACTCACTTTCTTCATTTGGAAAATGGAGAAAATATCTCTTACTTTCTTTTAAAATTCAAATTCAATTAGCCAACATATAAGTACATGATTAGTATCAGATGTAGAGTTTAATAATTTATCAGTTGCATATAACACCCAGTGCTCATCACATCACCCGTGCCCTCCTTAATGTCCATCATCCGGTTACCCTATTCCCACCCACCTCCCTTCCAGCAACCCTCGGTTTGTCTCCTATAGTTAAGAGCCTCTCATGTTTGTCTCCCTCTCTGATTTCTTCCCATTCAGTTTTCCCTCCCTTCTCCTATGATCCTCTGCGCTATTTCTTATATTCCACATTTTAGTGAAACCATATGATGATTGCCTTTCTCTGACTGATTTACTTCACTCAGCATAAAACCCTCCAGTTCCATCCATGTCAATGTAAATGCTAAGATTCATCCTTTTTGATGGCTGATTAACATTCCGTTGAGTGTGCGTGTATGTATGTGTGTATATACCTATATATATATACACACATACACACACACACACACACCACATCTTTATTCATTCACCTGTTGATGGACATCTAGGCTTCCTCCATAGTTTGGCTATTGTGGACATTGCTGCTATGAACATTGGGGTGCAGGTGCCCCTTTGGATCACTACATTTGAATCTTTGGGGTAAATACCTAGTGCAATTGCGGGTCATAGGGTACCGCTATTTTTAACTTCCTGAGGAACCTCCATACTGTTTTCCAGAAAGGCCATCAGACAATACATATGGAGTGCCAATGTAGGTTTTCAAAAAACTAGTTATTATGTTTATCAGATGGGAATATGGAAAGGGAACAATCTTAATTCACACTAGGACAATTTTTGTGAAACCGTGTGCTGTGTTAATAACAGAAGAAAAAATGTCTTAAAAAAAGGGCAGGTGACAGGTAAGAGCTTTATGTTTTTAAGTCACAGTGAAGCCCTCTGACTTATAGACTGGCTCATGGAAAAGTAGGTTAAAGTGAGAACTCATTAAAAAAGCATACACATATACTGTGAAGACATAAGGTTAGCAAATAATGCAAATATTCTGATAGAGGTCCAGGCCTTCTCGCTGAGGAGAGGTCCATTCACTGGAGCTCTGCACTAATTTCTTTATATAAGCAATACCCTTACTAAAATGTCTGGGAGTGCCAGAATCAGCCACTGTAAAGTAAAACAAGAAAAGAAAGACAGTTGGAAAGCAATTCCTTCCAGATTTTTACGATTCCCCTTCCCCATCTTTATGGTTTACTTGCCCAAACTAATTCAATAGTAGTTTCTTAAAAAATACCTCTCCTTTATGAGGATCTTTCCAAAACATTAAAATTAGCCTTTCTTAAGAACAAAAATCCTTTCCATACTCATATTTTATTAATTTATGCAATAATCAAAAAATTACTTTAACAATATGAATAGGTTTTGGGGGGCGCCTAGATGGCTGAGTCATTAAGCATCTGCCTCTGGCTCAGGTCACGATCCCAGGGTCCTGGGATTGAGGTCTGCATCGGGCTCCCTGCTTCTTCCTCTCCCACTCACCCTGCTTGTGTTCCCTCTCTCACTGTTTCTATCTCTGTCAAATAAAAAAATAAAATAAAATAAAATAAATAGATTTGGGAACAAGCACAACTAGCTTTAGCTAAAGATATAGTTGAACGGAAGAAGTAAAAAAAACAGATATTGTAGAGGACCACCAATTTCTAATTTTCCAGTTAATGTTGGTATCAGTCAGTGGGTTTTAGAGAAGAAAATGTTGATTAATTTAGCAAGTCAGTTAATGCAATGATAACTACCAAAGAACAAAATGCCTGAGTCATTTGCTCAAATCTGTCATAATCTGATTTCTGATTTCAAGTCACAATCTGACATGAAAGAAAAACAATACAATGGTTAAAACTTTTAAGGTTGGTATTGTTAGAATTAGGCCCCATCCACACCTCCAAGATCTCTGAATTTATTTATTTCTATTTTGCAACTCAGTCTAAGTGGATCACAATACTATTATTCATGCTTAAATACCATAGTTTATACTCTGATGACTGTGACTATTAATATAATGTCTTTCTAGAATCTTCTTTTAGAAGTATTTTTCAAACTTTTTTTTTTTGTGGTAGAAATATACCATTTCCCACATACACATTTTTTTTTTTTAAGATTTATTTATTCACTGGAGAGAGAGAGTAGGGAGGGGGAGAGAATATCTAGCAGACTCCCTATCAGTGGAGCAGATCTGTGGTCTGAGATCATGACCTGAGCCAAATCAAGAGTCAGACACTTAACTGACTGAGCCACCCAGGTGCTCCCTGACTCTTTAAACAAAGTGCTCCAGAATTGTAATGTATAAAATGAAGATGGAGCCACTCTGAAAGTAGGGTCTAATTTCCCGGCTACCCCAGAAGAGTCTCTGAAACCTTTCTGCAGAACTCGAGAGCTTCTTGGGACAGAGGCTGAAAGTGTTCCTTTAAACTATCATCAGGGATGCCTGGCTGGCTTAGACGGTAGAGCATGTAACTCTTGATCTCAGGGTTGTGAGTTCAAGCCCCATGTTGAGAATAGAGCAAGGTATAATCAAAAACAAGTATCAAAACAAAAAAGCTATAGAACTTATTAAAAGGCTATCACTTAGCTAATTAGAATATTCAGTTAACCAAAATAATTTCTGATTCTTATCAGTTGCTCTGAGTTTGAAACACCATCAACTATATTAAAAGCAATAATGAAAGAAACAAGTGTTGTTAAGGATGTGGAGAAAAAGGAACCCTTGAGCACTGCTGGTAGGAATATAAACTATTGCAGCCACTGGAGAAGACAGTATAGAGGTTCCACAAAAAGCTGAAAATAAGACTACCCTACAATCCAGTAACTCACTACTGGGTATTTACTCCCAAAATACACACATACAAAAACTAATCCAAAGGGATATATGCAGCCCTGTTTACTGCAGTATTACAGCAGCCAAATTATGGAAGTAGCCCAAGTGTCCACTGATAGATAAATGGTTAAAGAAGATGTGATATATACACACACACACACACACACACACACACACACACACACACAGAGTGGAATATTATTCAGCCATAAAAAAGAATGCAATCTTGCCATTTGCAACAACACTGATAGAAGTAGAGAGTATATAATGCTAAGCAAAATAAGTCACTCAGAGAAAGAGAAATACCACATGATCTGACTCATACAGAATTTAAGAAACAAATGAGCAAAAGGAAAAAAAGAGAAGAGACAAACCAAGAAAGAGATTCTTCACTATAGAGAACAAATAGATGGTTACCAGAGGGAAGGTCGGTGGGGGATGGGTGAAACAGGTGATGGGGATTAAAGTTTACATTTATCACAATGAACCTTAAGTAATATACCGAATCATTGAATCACTATATTGTACACCTAAAACTAATATAACCCTGTATGTTAACCATACTGGAATTAAAATTTTAAACTTTTAAAAGATCTTAAAAATAATGAAAAAATTAAAACATTTTGCCAAACGGGGCATTTTATTAAATTTGACTTATTTTTCTTTGCATTTAATTAACTGAAACTGTCCTAAAGTGGAACAGATTCAACGACACAGAAGTCAAACTGAAGAGAAAAAAATGGTTCTCAAAAGGAATTAAAAAAAGCAGGTCAGGCTGATGAATGATGAACAAATTATGTAAAATATCTGCATCTTACTTGTAGGCTCTTAAGTAAATGTACCAAAGCAAGAAGTTATGCCATTACTCAGTCACCCCCCACTAAAATCTGCTCAGAGGCAGCCTGACATCACGGAGGTGGAGAGCAAACATGTGTCCAGCCAAAAAAGCTGCTCTCTCTAGTCATGTAATCTAAACTTGTAGATATGAAAAGGGGATGACCAGAGACCTAGCTCGATCTCATTACTTTCTCATTTGTTATTATCATCTTTCTACCAACTATAAAGAAAACACGTAGATCTAAATAAAATATTTCCCACCCACAAATTTTGTCTTGGATACAGGTAGAAAGGCAAAGTAACTGAAACAGTACCTAAGCTGATTTGACACTTTTCTGTAATACTTTTTTTTTTTTTTTTTTTTTTAAGAGGGGAAGAGTGAGGGGGAGAAGCAGAGGGAAAGGGAGAAAGAATCTAAAGCAGGCTCCATGCTCAGCATGGAGCCCGACATGAGGATCAGTCTCATAGCCCTGAGATCATAACCTGAGCTGAAATCAAGAGTCAGACACTTAACCAACTGACCCACCCAGGTGCCTCAATACTTTCAAAGCGTAAGTTACAAGTAACTATAAGAGACCTAGGGAAGGGTTTTGGAAAGAACCTAAGCATTTCTACATATGAAATCAAGAAATTTAAAAAATATTTTAGGAAGAGTAGAAACCTTTCCATGATGAATTAAAAACTGGACAACAAAGGATTTGCTAAGATAGAAAGTTTCTCCCCAGAAAACAACGTATGCAGAGAGGGAGTTGTAGTTGTTACCTACATAGCCATTAAGGTATGTATATACACAGATAGGAAGGGAACAAAAGGAACCAAACTATTCAAGCCAAATCTTGACTAAAGTAAACTACTCCCCTTAGCACATTATTAGAAATAACATTACCAGTCTGTAGGACCAGAGAGGAATAGAATTTAAGCCGTGACTCTTGTTTACCATTAGAAGAATTAACAAAAATGCACTCTGAGGGTATTTCAGATTTTCAGCAGTAGAAGTAGTAATCAAAGCCCTTTCCTAACTACTGTTATATTCCACCTGCCAGATATTTTGTCACATTATCCCTTTTTACTAATGTAATTACCAATTTTTAAAACCCATTTGTGTACTTCTTTACTATATATTCTCCATCCCTCCAGTAGAATTTGTTGCCCCAGCTTCACGAGAATAGAGAGCTAGTCTGACTAGTTTACCTGCCCTTACGAAAGTGCCTGCCAAACTGAAGAGGTCCAGTAAACATTTGCTGAATGAGTGAATAGATGGATGGACAAATATATCAACTCCTGCACTCTTCGTGATCCTCAGCCATGAATGTATTGATTTTGTGAGTGATTTGGGAGTTGAAGTGGGAATTTCTACGGAGAGTGATTGGGTCCTGGGCAATCAGATGAAAGCAGGAGTTGAAAGATAACTATTGTAGGTAACTAAAAAACAAAGAGATGCAGGCATTTAACTTTGCTAAATACATAAAAAATTTTAAAAAGACTCTAATACAGAGACTGCTCCACAGGCTATTAGATAATTCACTTGAAAAATTATGAGCCATCCATGTCACCCCCAAAAATCTTTTGTTAAACAGATTGCTTCGCTGGCAGGAATTTATGTGGAGATGAGGGTTTCAACTATATAGTAATTTCTGTAACAGAATATGTGCTTCGGTGGTATACGTATAGTTTTCAATGAAAAATTAAGACAGTAAATATTGCAACAAATTCTAGTATTTAAACACTTAAAGCTATACTGTACATAAAATAAATTCAAACTGTATTATGGTACTACTAGAGAAATATCTAGTCACAAAAACTGATACTTAAAATTCTGTGATGTAGGAAATAAGGTCTGAGAATCAAATCAGAAACTCTAGTTTCTAAGGCATTTTGTAATATTATGTTCAAACATATAACGAAAAAAACTGATGTTTTAGAATTTTAACAAAATGGGAAAAAACAGTATACATAAAAGAATATCCACAAAGAAATAAATACCCATGAAAGAAATATCATGAACAAAGTTCTAACCACAAACATAAGGAAACACGTATGCTATATTTGCAAGTTATAATAAATCTGACTGAGCTGGTGAAATGCTCGTAATTCAGCAGAGTTATCTGTAAAATGTATTTTTTGTAAAGTTAATACCAATGTTCTGGCTGCAAGTTAGGTCAGCTTGTAAGAATGAAGATGGCCATTGCACCTGAGTATCATCCATGGGAGCACAATGAAAGCTTATCAATTGCAGGGAGATGAGAAGATTTCTTTGTATAAAATAAAACAGTACTTCAATTTTAAATATAGAAAATGATATATTTTCTATTAATGAAAAGTGATCTGCCACAGCCACTACTGACAATATCCAAGAGCTTAGGACGCCTCTCTTAAAGGATAACTTTAGGACCACCTATCTTCACACTTGCTTCCTGCAAAACCCTCATCAATAGGAATTCTTGAGAACGTCATCATTACTTCACAGAAATCCAAATCACCAGGATTTCAAGAACAGTAATAATAGTAGCATCTGTTTATTAATGCCAGTCACCAATCTAAATCTTTACATACATTACCTGATTTAATCCCTTCAATGACCCATTACACAATAGAAAGGAACTATTAATATCTGCATTGACAGACTTATTCTACTTAGAAATCTTTTGAGTTCTTACTATTTTTGACTAAGCATGTATGTTATTTGATACCAAGACAAGCTATCTTGAGCCATTACCTCTCAATGTGAGGTAGCATAAGCAGCCCGTTTTCTTTCCTAGGTATGACCTGGTTCATGGCATTTACCTTGCAAGACACTGTTTAGCCTGTGATTATCCGAGGTAGTGGTGTGCTAGAGCCAGTGGGAGCTGTCTGTGTACACGTATTCCCAACTCTGCACTCAGGGGCATTACATTGGTAACTTAAGATTGGCCATGGTGAGGGGCCCCCTGGGTGGCTCAGTTGGTTAAGCAACTGCCCTCAGCTCAGGTCATGATCCTGGAGTCCTGGGATCGAGTCCCACATCAGGCTCCCAGCTCCATGGGAAGTCTGTTTCTCCCTCTGACCTTCTCCCCTCTCATATTCTCTCTCTCTCTCCCAAATAAATAAATAAAATCTTTAAAAAAGAAAAAAAAGGACTGGCCACGGCGGGAGTGTTTTAGACCACAGAAATTGGCAAATCCGGGCCTTTTCTATTGGAGAACTAATTATTAAATATTTATTCACATGCCACTGATCTGAGGAAATTTTTATTAAGTTTGTCAGGTCCAATTCAGATTCAGGGAGAATGAGTTTATGTCTCCGAATCATTTGAGCCCAGTTATCAATTGGACCAACTCTCAGCAGAGAGGCAACTCATTTTCATAACTGTTCTCTTAGAGCTAAAGCAGATTCTTTCCCTATTCATCTCTACACTATGACTCATTCTTAAACATCACTAACTTCTTAATCACTGTAATTCATCCTAAGACACCAATGAGTACTAGAGTCACCATTACTTTATGTACTATTAAGAATAAAAAACATTGCCAATTAAAATGACATATCAACTCTAAGATGCATCCTGGTACCAAAAATACTGAAATTTTTAAAATGTGCACATTAAAAACAGATGGGCAAAAATAATTTCTATACTGCTTACCACTGTTTTCCAATCCCAGAATCTTAGTTCCACATCTCCTTTCACTCTTGATATGCTACTCCGAGATCTCCTACCTTAATGGTTTCCCCAGTGCATATCTATACTCACAAGTATCTTTATTTGTAAGTTATAAACAGAATGAATTCTGTTCTATAATAGGGAAGATTATAATTCTGAGAATAGATGCAAAATAAGAAAAGAAAATGATAAAGCATCGGAATTTGGTAGCAGGAGAGGAAAGGAGCATGAAGAAGTAGAAAGGGAAGCATCTCTGAGAAGCAGTAGACTATGGAACAGAGAAGGAAGCAAAACAGATTATATGTAAAATGGCCTGAGCAATATGTATCACTATAAAGCTTGTTTTAATTTCATGGCAGGGAATAGTTTACTACCAGGATGAACATCAAAATCTTCCCCAAATGTGCTCTCGCTGCTTTGAGAAGATATGAACTTAGCCTAATGTGACTAAAATGACATGACATGAATCCCACCTAACTTCCCTAACTAACATAAGAGAAATAAAACATATTTTCTGACTTTTAGCAAATCACCAATTAAAGTTCAATAATACTTTTGAGGTATCTCGACTTTTATCAACACTCTCAAAACACCTGGAAATGATTCTACTTACTCTCCATCCACTTCTGGTCTTTTACATACACAATGAAACTTGCCGCCAAAATCTATATAAAGATCATTTTCTACAATATGGAAGATTTGTCCAATGACTAGTTTATCTTTGGCAGGTCCCATCTGTGTAAGAGGAGAATGTCTCAGCATAGATGCAAAGGATTCCACATTTTTTGGAGAGCCCTAAAAAAAAGAGGAGAGATTTATATGCATATAATTCAAAATAAAGATATAATATGATAGATGTAATAAAATCTTACAGGGGAAACTTTTAAAAGTCAACATGCTGTATATTTATATTTTGTGCAATAGGAAAAAATAATTAAATGGAATTTTCCTTGAAAAAACTAGATATACTCTTCAACTTCCTCTTCCTCCCTTTCCTTTTTGAAGAGGGAACCAAGAAAAGCACTTATGAGAAATGATGCTGATGTCGTGGCTCACAGTAGAATCTGGAATATGAGCAAAGTAAGGACTATCCTTAGATAAAACCTCCTACCATGGGGACAGAGGGGGCTCAGAGTCTGAGCATGTGAGTAGGGCATCCAAGAAGGTGATTAACTTTATTCCTAATACTGATCATCGGGGTGGGGGGGGGGACACCTTCAAATTCAAGTTTAGTGGGAGTAACTAAACAGTATGGAGGTTCCTCAAAAAATGAAAAAGAGAATTACCATATGATCCATTAATCCCACTATTGGGTATTTAACCAAAGAAAATGAAAACCAATTAGAAAAGATACATGCACCCCCAAGTTTACTGTAGCATTACTTACAATAAAAGCAACCCAAGTATCCAGTGACAAATGAATGGATAAAGAAAATTCAGTATAAATATACAACAGAATATTACTCAGCTACAAACAAAAAATGACATCTTGCCATTTTCAACAATATGGATGGAACCTAGAGCATATAATGCTACATAAAATAAGTCAGAAGAAAGACAATTATCAGATGATTTCACTCTGATGTGGAATTTAGTGATTTCACTCATATATGAAATTTAAGAAACAAAATAAACAAATGAACAATAAAAAAGAGACAAATAAAAAAAGAAGACTCTTTAATAAAAAGAACAAACTGGTGGTTGCCAGAGGGAGAAGTAGGAGAGGGAAGGAATGAGTGAAACTGATGAAGGGGATTAAGAGTACACCTATCATATGAGCATTAATGTACAGAACTGCTAACTCATATCATATACTCCAACTAATATAACACTGTATGTTAATTATATTTCAATAAAAAATAGCCCAATAAAAGGGTTATTTTTAATTTAAATACAGATTAAGATAAAAGTGATTAAGGATCCTTCAATTACCAGGATGAACATGAGTTCTTGCTATATAGTATTTTTAAACAGTTTTGTTATAATTTTCTTCTTTTTCCTAACGCAAAATTTCAAAGGAAAAATAGCTTCTTGTTTTGTGCTGCTCATTTTCTAGGAGTCTTCTTACATACTGAATGTACTTGAGGTATGACTGAACCTATAATGCAGACTCCTTACTTTTTTTTTTTAACTTACAAATTTTTTTTCCAAACACATGGTTTTTCAGAAATCCATGAGTACAGACTTATACCTTCTACTCGTCTTTAATTTGTGTGTGGTGTGGTATGTGCATTCTCTGGCTCAAACTAAGGGAACTACTAAGTTTTTGTTTGTGAGAGCTAATTACAGAAGAATACTAACAATTTAATCTACCTACATTACATATTTGGAGTAAGTTTTACATCTGTTATTTCAGGGAGAATTATTAAGAGTTTGACAGTATGCTTTCTTTACAAACTATAAAACCATTTTATGACTCATTTTTAAGGCATGTAGTACTCCAAGGATTACAAACTTAGATGCCAGGCTGGGTGGGGACGTGGTGAGCAGCAGAATATGCGGCAGTCTCAAGGGCAGAGCCACGACTCAGCTCCAGCTGCAGCCGCAAATCGAGTCCAGGGCTGCCACATCTTTTGATTCTCCAAGAAAAGCCAAAAATCCATATATGAACGTAAAATTCCCAATTTTGCCATGTTTATTTTTTTTTTTAAAGCCTTTTAGGGACGCCTGGGTGGCTCAGTCAGTTAGGTGCCTGCCTTCAACTCAGGTCATGACCCCAGGGTCCTGGGATCAAGCCCCACATCGGGGTCCCAGCTCCTTGAGGAGCCCGCTTCTCTCTCTCCCACTGCCTGCCACTCCCCCTGCTTGTACTCTCTCTCTCCTCTCTCTGACAAATAAATAAAATATTTTTAAAAAATAAAAATTTAAAAAGCCTTTTACTTTATCAATCTGGTAAAACACACTCTGACCCAAAGACCAAAAACTTAGGACTTCTGCCTCAAGGAAAAGAAAGTCAAAAGAAAAGAAAGTCAAAACATTTGGCTGATTCCAAGTACCTCAGACGCAGGAAGGTTATGGTGACAGATTTCAGTGAGTCAAAACTCACTGGGAAGGAATCCTGAGCACCCAAGTGCTCATCTAAACCAAAAACAATTCAGTAGATCTACATGCCAAACAAAGGTGAAAAGGTAGCAGGAATATTACGCTTTCAGCCAAACTACTAGTTTTATAACTCCACAGAGTATATTAAAGATCCTTAAACAAGCACCTCAAAAAAATAGCTCTTTTTGTAGAGAGCCAAGGGCAAAACAAACTCTACACAGACACAGGCTATGAGTTGCCCTCTAGAGGTAGCGCAAAGAGTCACACCAACCCAGCAGGGACAAGAGCTGCTACTATAACATTCCACTAGGAGCCACTATGTCATCCGTAAAGGCTCTGACCAGAGCAGCTGAAAAGAGCACTGCTCAAAGACAAAGCAGAGTATCAGCTTCTGAGTCTCACCCTGCTTGCAGTCAAAGACGGTCCTTTCCTCTTCTTCCCATAATCTGCTTTCTCATTACCCCACTTTGGTGGTTGACAGCCCCTCCTTCCTCTCTCTCCTTCCTTTTCCTCCTTCTCGTCTTTTTCTCCCCCCACCACCTTTGGAAGATTTTCAGTTGAAGCCATGGTCCAATTAAAACAGCTTTAAATGATGGGAAGATACAGCAGTAAATCTAATAGTTAAACATTTATTGAAAATGATTTAGCCATCACTAGGGCCTGTTCCTAAAATAGTATGATCTCCTTTATAACTATGAAGAGATGTTTGAGCTAAGAGTAATAATACAGTAGAAGATATTTCTTCCTAAATTTTAAAAAATAATTAAGTGTTAACAACTAATTATTTAATAAGATCTCCTAAGATTTAAAAAAAAAAAATCTGTTGTAGGGGAGCCTGGGTGGCTCAGTGGGTTGGGTCTCTGCCTTCGGCTCGGGTCGTGGTCTCAGGTCCTGGGATCGAGTCCCACATCAGGCTCTCCGCTTGGCGGGGAGCCTGCTTCCTCCTCCTCCTCTCTCTCTGCCTACTCGTGCGCTCTCTCTCTGTCACCTAAATAACAAAATCGTTAAAAAGAAAATCTGTTGTAAAATATTTACATTAGAAATTTCATAAAATTATGAAATTTTTATACTGAAGCACAATCAACATATAATATGATGACATTATAAAAGTTTCAGGTATACAACATAATGATGTGGTATCTGGATACACCGTGAAATGATCACCACAATAAGCCTGGTTAACATCCATCACCATATATACTTACAAAATAATTTTTTTTCTTGTGATGAGAATTTTTAAGATCTGGTCTCTTGGAACTTTCAAATATACGACACAGTACTATTAACTATAGTCAACATGTTGCATTCCCTTGACCTATTTTATAAGTTTGTAGCTTCTGACCCCATACACTCCCCCACCCCCCATCCCACCTCTGGGAACTCCTAATCTGTTCTCTGTATCTACGAGCTTTTTTTCTTATGAGCTTTGTTTTTATTTTTGTTTGTTCAGATTCCACATATAAGTGAGATCATACATATTTGTCTGCCTCTGTCTGACTTGTTCCACTTAGCATCATGCCCTCAAGGTCCATCAATGTCGTTGCAAATGGCAAGATTTCCTTCTTTTTCATGACTGAACAATACCCATTATATATACATATATATGTATATGTATATGTATATGTACATATACATACTTCAGTTTTTTTATTCATCCATCAAAGGAAACTTAGGTTGTTTCCATATCTTGACTATTATAAATAAGGCTGCTATGAACATGGGGGTGCACACATCTTTTTGAGTTAATGTTTTTACTTTCTTCAGATAAACACCAGAAACAAAATTCCTGGCTCATATGGTAGTTCTATTCTTAATGTTTTTTTGGAAACCTCTGTGCCATTTTCCATAGTGGCTGTAGCAATTTACATTGCCACTAACAGTGTACAGGGTTCCTTTTTCTCTACATCCTCACAACACTTGTTATTTCTTATTTTTTTGATAATAGCTAGCAATATCTCACTGTGGTTTTGCTTTGTATTTCCCTTATGATTGACTATGTTGAGCATTTTTTATATACTTGTGGGTCAACCATATGTCTTCTTTAGAGAAATGTCTATTTAGAATTTAGAAATGTCTATTTAGAATTTAGAATGCTATTGAGTTATATGAGTTCTTTATATATTTCTAATATTAGCCCCTTAACAGACATAAGACTTGTAAATATTTTTCTCCCATTTAGTAGGATGACTTTCATTTTGCTGATGGTTTCCTTTCTTTGCTAAAAGAAACTTTTCAGTTTTATGTAGTCCCACTTGTTTATTTTTGCTTTTGCTGTTTTTCCCTTTGGTGTCAAATTCAAAAAATTCTCACCAAGACCTATCTCAAGGAGGCTACCATATGTTTTCTTCCAGGAGATTTATGGGTTTAGGTCTTATGTTCACAGTCTTTAATACATTTTGAGTTACTTTTTTGTGTATGCTGAAAGACAGTAGTCAAGTTTCAGTCTTTTGCATGTGGCTGTACGGTTTTCCCATCACCATTTCCTAAAGAGACTATCCCTTTCCCTTGTTTATTCTCGGCTCTTTTGTCATAAATTAACTAAACATCTATGTGTGGGTTTATTTCTAGCTCTCTATTCTGTCCCATTGGTCTGTCTGTTTTTAATGCCCATAACATACTGTTTTGATTACTATAGCTTTGTAATATAGTTTGAAACCAGAGACTGTGGTGTGTCCAGGTTTGTTCTTTTTTTTTTTTTTTTTTTTTCCAAGATTGCTTTGGCTATTCAGGGTATGAATAATTATATTTTAAAAGAGATTTTAAATTCAAATACTGTTTGAATTTTAAATACTGTTTTATGTTCCATTATTTTTGCTTATACTTGTTACATTTCACAGTAGAAGTCAATGTATTTTCAGTAAGTGAAATAATTTTACCACAAACCTAAGACCCTTGGATTAACCTCAATTTGTTTTTAAATTGTACACTTACTATTCTATTTGGATGCTATGTCAAGTAATCAGACAAAGCTCTCCTTCAAAAATCATAATCTAGAACCATTTCTGAATTCCTCATTTACTTGTCAAATGTTGTCTAAAAATAATAAATGTAGCCTCAATCCACGTTGACAACAACATTGTGAGCTCCTCTTACGCTGATGCAGGCACACAGTCACCCACTGGGTATACCATGGAGTTCAGTCTAACCCTGGTTATGGAAAATATTCTATAAAGCTATAAGTTGTAACAGATAAAACAGGTACCTTAGAGGTGACTGCTTCCTTTAAGAATTAATCACAGAATTCAGATTCCTGAAGTATCCCTGTTATTCTACTGTACCATTTTTTCCCTTTGAGGCCTAAAAGTTGATCAGGACTGTCCTGGTGGAATGGGGGAAGGTGAAGGGATTACAAATACAGCAAACAGTATCACTTTAATTTATTTTATTAAATGTGTTCAGTATTGAGTGCCTGTCATGTACCAGGCTCTCTTCAAACCTTGATGTAAAAATATGTAAAATGGTAGGGAATACAGAGTTATGCCAACATGATAACGGAGATTAGGGGCTAAAAACTTGTTGTAAGCAACTGTTACACTCACATTACATTGTAAAGAGTCTTGTACCATAGGCTAAGTGGCACTGGATTCAGAAGAGGTGCGCCATTAATGGGGTAACAGTACTTGTTCCTTGTTTTAAAAAGAAAACTTTGATAGCTGTATGTAAGATGGACCACAGAGAGAGGGGAAATGAAAAGAGAACTGTTAAGAGTCTCCTCCAGTTAGCTAGGATAGAGATGATAAAGGACTTACACCGAAGCAGTGGCCACAGGAATATAGCCTAAGGAACAAAGACACATTTACCAAATAGCACAGGAAAGGTTTGACCTCCAACTGGCTATAGAAAATAAGGCAGAAGGGCAGCCATGAATGAGGTGTAAGAGCAGTACAGTAACAGAGTAAGTTAGTTTTGCACATATGAGGTTGTGATACCCATAAAATTTCAGGGAATACTGGCTATCTGGTAGGTAGTTAAAGATAACGGTGTAAAGGGGCACCTGGGTGCCTCAGTCGGTTAAGTGTCAGACTCTTGATTTCAGTCAGGTCATGATCTCAGCGTCATGAGACCAAGCCCCACATCAGCTCCACACTCAGTGGAGTGTCTACTCCCTTTGCCCTTCTACCCCCATCATACCCTACCAAAATAAATAAATAAATCTTTAAAAAAAAGAAATAATGGTACACATATTTATGTACGTACGAACATAAATTTACACATTTACAGTGACATTATATAGAGATACTATTTCTTCAAAATAAACATATCAAGTGCTAACTAATAATTTCTACATAGGACTAATTTTTCTTTGTATTACATATTATAGAAAATCTAGGATGTGAAGTCCATGTATTAAAGTTTCAATGTATATTAACTATATATAACTTTCATGCATATGAGGACATTTAATATATAGCTTGGAATTAGAGGCTATCAGTGCTAAAAGAAACATGAAATATCAACTAGTCCAACTACCACATTTTACATGCAAGTACCATACCTGCTATTCAAAACTACATAATATGGCTAAACAGTGATTCTTAAATGCAAGCTGCTTTGGAAGCTAGAAAAGTAGATAGAACAATTATTTTAAAACTTAAAGGAAACATACAGCAGAATAACAGAAATACTCAAGAAACTTCAGTTTTATGACCAACTCTGCCAATAAATAGCTAAAAAATCTTGAGGAAGTTGTAGGTCTTAAATCTATCTTCTCATTTGTAAAAGAAAAAAAATGGATTGGATAACTAACAATTTTATTAATAGGAATTCTTAAATATTCTACAATGTAAAAATGATTTTCTAAAATAATAAACATTATAAATGGAAAACAACTTCCTAGTACATATTGGAACATATGCTCAACGATTTCTTTTTTTTTTTTTTTTTAAGATTTTATTTATTTATTTGACAGACAGAGAGCACAAGTAGGCAGAGAGGCAGGCAGAAAGAGAGGAGGAAGCAGGCTCCCTGCTGAGCAGAGAGCCCGATTGGGGGGAGCGCGGGGGGGTGCAATCCCAGGACCCTGGGATCATGACCTGAGCAGAGGCTTTAACCCACTGAGCCACCCAGGCGCCCCTGCTCAACAATTTCTTAGTGAAGAGGCATGATAAGGAAAAAAAGAGTTTAGAAATCTCTATAATAGAGATACACCATAGTAGCAGGAGAATAATTATGTTCAACAGGGAGAAACGGAGGCTGGATAATCAGTGGCTGTCTGTCCCCCTCTCTGATATGAGCTTGAGCCACACCCTCACAGATGCTGGGAGGCAAGTGGAGAGATGGACACAATCTGGGACCAAAGGATGCTTTAAAGGTTTCTAATAAGACAGAAGTTGTCTGACCAAAAGATAAGGCATGGAGGTATATACACAAAACTGTACTTTCAACCATTCTGGGATATCAGACACTTCTAAAACTGAATTAAATGTCATGTTCTAAGATCCTATACAGTTTCTTTCTTTTAATTGAAGTATAATTAACATACAGTGCTGTATTAGTTTCAGGTGCACCATGTAATGATTCAACAGTTCTATACATTACTCAGTGCTCATCATGGTAAGCGTACTCTTAATCCCACAAATCTATTTTCCCCACCCCCACCCACGTCCCTTTTGGCAACCATCACTTTGTTCTCTGTATTTAAGAGTCTGGGTTTGTTTGGGGGTTTTTTGTCTCTTTTATCTTTGTTCATTTGTTTTGTTTCTCAAATTCCACATAAGTGAAATCATATGGTATTTGTCTTTCTCTGACTTATTTCACTTAGTATTATATCTTCTAGTTGTAGTATTATGCAATTTCTTTAATAACAGTCATCACATTTAAAATCAATTGTCAAATGTTTGTCTTCTTTGCTCTACTTTGAGACAGAAAAGGAGATATCTGCTGTGTTCACTACTAAAAAAGTTTACATGAATATATTATCTTAGTTCCTGGAAGCCAAATAAATAGGATGGATGTATTTCCTGACTATTCTAAAAAGACTCTTCTGAAATCAATTTCCATCCTATCCAAGGCACCGTCCCTTTCTGTTATCCATGTTCCAATGTTTAACAAACTCGATGGTCAAAACACGTTTTCAGGGATCTGCTATAAAATGCACTGCAGGGGCGCCTGGGTGGCTCAGTGGGTGAAAGCCTCTGCCTTCGGCTCAGGTCATGATCCCAGGGTTCTGGTATCGAGCCCCGCATTGGGCTCCCTGCTCAGCAGGGAGCCTGCTTCCTCCTCTCTCTCTCTGCCTGCCTCTCTGCCTACTTGTAATCTCTGTCAAAAATTTTTTTAAAGACTCTTAAAGACTCAATTTGCTTCCACTCAGAATAGAGGCCTATGGTGGGGGCGGGGCGGGGAGCGGGGGAGTGGGTGGGAGGAGGAGTCACATGATTAATGGTAGTTTGAGCTCAGGCCCATTCCCTGAACTCACTGTGGTTATCTCTCCAGTTCTAGAATGTATAATGGGAATAGATTTACTCAGCAACTGGCAGAATGCCCACCTTAGTTCCTTAATCTGTGGAGTGAGGGCTATTAAGGTAGGAAAGGAAAAGTGGAAAATACTAGAACTTCTCCTACCTAAAGTACAAGTAAATTGAAGGCAATACTACATTCCTGGAGGTACTGCAAGGATTAGTGCCAAGGACCTAGAAGATACAAGGCTGGTGATTTCTACCACATCCCCACTTAACTTGCCTATGTGGTCCTGTAGAAAACCAACAGGTCCTAGATAATGGCAATTTATTATCACAAACTTAATGAAGTGGTAACTCCCATTGCAGCTGTTGTTCCAGATGTGGTTTCAAGGCTGGAGGGAATCAAATATCCCCCAGCACCTGGTATGCACTAACTGATCTGAAAAATGCTTTCTTTTTCTAGATCTGCTAGTAAAGACTATACACTTCAGGGTTATACCAATTCACCAGCTCTGTGTCAAATTGGTCGACAAGGACTCTGCCATTTCATTCCACTGGATATCATGTTGGTGTGTCACACAAACCTATTGGACCCGGAAGCAGAAAACTACAACTACTCTAGACACATGTATTCCAGAGGGTGGGAAGTAAGTCTCACAAAAATGCTGGGCCTTGGTGAAATTCCTAGGAGGCTAGTGGTCTGGGACATGTCAAGATGCCCATTTTCCCCACTAAGAACAACGCATAGTACTTACTGGGTCTTTTTGGATTTTGGAAGCAACAAATACCTTATTTGGACATTCTTCTCCAACCCTTTCACCAAAGTAACACAAAAAGCAGCGAGTTTTGAGGGGGGGCCCAGAAGAAGACAAAGCTCTGCAATAGGCCCAGACTACCAGGCAAGCTACTCTACCACTTAGGGTTTATGACCTGGCAGATGTGGTAGTGTTTCAAGTTTCTGTAGCAGAAAAAGATGTAGAATGGAGACTTTGCCAGACCTCTCTAAGCAAATCATAATGCAGAGTTGGAGCGGTCCTGAAGGACACTGGTAAAAGAACAGCCCCCCAGTGGGCAGAACTGTGAGCAGTGTACTTGATGGCTTTGCCTGGAAGGAAAGACAGCCTAAAATACAGATCTATAGTAATTTGTGTAAAGTGACAAGTGATTTTGCTGGATGTTCAGGGATTTAGAAGGGACATGAATGAGAAATAGATGACAAGACAAGGTCTGGGAAAGAGATATGTGGACCGTTTTCCCTGAATGGGCAAAGTGAGAAAATAAATCAGTCACATGTAATGATTTCTTCAGCAGAAGGAATCTGAATAATCAGGGGATGATAATCGGTCCTATGGATGTCAATTTCCTTCCCCAGCTATTCCTGTCTCCACAAATGGGTTCAAAATCAAAGCCACCCAGCAGCAGGGATGTGCTTCTGTCTTAGTGGTAGAGGGGGCATCTCAACAAGTCCCGGATTGTTAGCCAATGAAAAATTTCACCAAGGTGGCAAGTCCCTGAATTTTTATGATGGAGGTTACACATGGATTCAGAAACATTCAGAAACACTGACTCATATTGATTTAGCTATAGCCACTGCTAAATGACCAATCTGCCCACAGCAGAGACCAACAGCGAGCTTCCAATATAGCATCATTCCCTGAAATGATCAGATGGCTACCTGGTTGCAGGTTACACTGGGCCATTCTATATCGAAAGAACAGTGATATATGATCCCTGGAATAAACACTTACTCTAAATATAGATTTGCCTTTCCTACCCACAAAGCTTCTATCAAAACCACCATCGGTAAACTTAGAGACTCCCTTATTCATTGTCCTGGTATTCTACACAGCAGCTTCTAACCAAAGAAATCATTTTACAAGAAATTATGTGTGATAATGGGCTCATGACTATGGAATTCACTGGTCTTACCAGTGCTGGGCCTGGCAGACTAGTGAAATAATCCTTAAAAAAAAAAAAAAAAAAAAAACTTTCTATTTGAGATCATTGTAAATTCCCATGTGATTAAAAGAAATAATACATAGAGATCCCTTCCCTCCTTTTACCCAGTTCTCTCAAGGTTAACATCTAAGATCATATAAGATACCACAACCAGGAAAATGACATTGATACAATCCACCAATAATATTAAGATTCTACCAGTTTTATATGCAATTACTTGTATGTATATTTAGTTCTTCACAATTTTATCACATGTGAAGACTCACGTATTTACCACAGTCACGTTACAGGGCAGTGCCTTCACTGCACGGATCCCTCGTGTTGCCTTTCTGTAACTCCCCATCTTCCTTCTGACCACCACCCCTACCTCTAACTCTTAGCAACCACTGATCTCTTCTCCATCTCAATAATTCTGTGATTTCAAGAATGTCACCAACAGTCTTAAACTGGCTTTTTTCACTCAGCATAACACTCCTGAGAGTCATTCAAGTTGTTCTGTGTATCAATCGTTTGTTCCTTTTTCCTTCTAAGTAGTATTCCATAGTATGGATGGACCACAGTTGGCTTTATCATTCAACAGCTGGAGAACATCTGGGCTATTTCCAGTTTTTGGCTATTACAAATAAAGCTGCTATGGACATTTATGTACAAGTTTTTATATGAACATGAGTTTCCATCTCTCTGGGATAAACACTCGGTGCACTAGTGTACACATATCTTTTCTGATAGAACCCAACCATTTCAATTTGGGTAACTGACCAGAGGGGAGCTGCTGAACTGCTGACTTCTGGAATAAAGTCCACCACTCATTATCTGCCAGTGGCCAAGAACAGAATGCTTAAAAAAACAAGGCAAAACCCAAAAAGAATCAACTGTTTAGTTTTATTCCCAAATCCCTACAAACCACGTTCCACTCAACTATGATAGTTTCCTTTATTTCCTTTATTATTTAATGCCAACAGATAAAAACAAACTTAAGGGGCATAGTCTTGTTATAAAAATTATTACACTATAGGAGCGCCTGGCTGGCTCAGTTGGTACAGCATGTGACTCTTGATCTTGGGGTTGTGAGTTCCAGCCCCGTGTTGGGTGTAGAAATTACTTAAAATAAAAAACTCTTTGGTGCACTGGGTGGCTCAGTCGGTTAAATGTCGGACTCTTGATCCCAGCTCAGGTCTTTATCTCGGTGCTGAGTTCAAGCCCCACAGTAGTCTCCACAATAGGTATGGAGCTACTTTAAAAAAAGAAAAAAAAAAAACAAGGAGAAATAAAGTCTTAAAAAACACTTTAAAACATTTCCTAAATTAGTATATATTTAAAAGAGGAAATTTTAATATAATCTTTAAAAGAAAAATAAAACCCAAACACCTTAAAAGAATGGAGATTTCTGAGCAAAAGTGAGTTAATAAAGATTCACTAAGTTAATACTGACTTGGGAAGTCATAAAAGACTCTCACAGGGTATGATCATATCATATGACCACCCATGAAACAAAATATCTACAGGATATATTCAGATTATATTTATCTTTTCTTTTAGGAAATGTATAGTATTATTTCTATTATGGGTGTTGACTTTTCCCTAGAGATCTATACCTACCTCAATTCACTTTTCTATCATTTTTATATTAACTGGTAATTTTCTCTAAATATGCTTTGAAAATGTTAAGACTCCACTGTGAAACTAAAGATCTCAAAAGATTTTTCTTACAAACTCAGGGATAACTCACCTAGAATTTCATAATGTAAAAACCAGCTGGCACCACAGCTAAAACCATAAATATTTTTCAACATACTTTTACATAATTCCTTTTTAAAGCATTAGTATAATTTTTAAAGTTGTCAGTATAAAATAGTGAGAAAACAAGTTAAATAAAACTGTAGAATATTGCTACTATACGAACTTAGTAGGCTTGAAACTTACACTAAAAATAAGAATTTTTCCCTTCATATTAAAACAAATCCTTTAAATAAACTTTATTTTGGATTTTTCTAGTATTCTGAAAGGATAAAATATCTGATTCATATATTCTGCCTTCTGGAACGTTCCAGCATCTTGAAATAAAAAATATCAATAAGAAATATCCATGAAAAAAAAAAAAAGAAATATCCATGAAAAAGTGAAAAATAACATTTTAAAAAATCTGCATGAAACCTAATATATTGCTAAAATAAAACTATAAACTGTCTTGTAACACCAGTATTCTAAATAAATAAACTAAAATAGTAAAATGTTATTCTCTATCTTAAAAGAATAAAATGTTCTACTGTGTAGTGCCAAAAACTTGCAAACCATTTTCCAATGTGCTGAAAAGTCATATGCTACCCTCTACCGTTAAGAAAGAGTATTAGTCACAAAGCAGAAAACCAATTATTTGCTCAACTATTGCCACCTTGTGGCTATAAAATAGGTCATCTGCTATTGCAGAGCTTCAGCTGACTTATTAACACATTTTCAAATCTCTATTGTCTAAGTGACACAAGAGCATCAGAGGTTTTAAAGTATTTCTTTAAAAAAAAAAAAAAAAGAGGGGGTGCCTTGGTGTCTCAGTGGGTTATGCCTCTGCCTTCAGCTCAGGTCATGATCCCAGGGTCCTGGGGTCGAGGCCCGCATTGACCTCTCTGCTCAGCAGGGAGCCTGCTTCCCCCTCTCTCTCTGCCTGCCTCTCCGCCTACTTGTGATCTTTCTCTGTCAAATAAATAAATAAAATCTTTAAAAAAATTAAAAAATTAAAAATTAAAATTAAAATTTAAAAAAAAGAGGAAAAAGTATCTAAGTTAAAAAATATATACTTAGCACATATTTACCTGGTCCTCTAAACATAAGAATGTGTTATGTTGGTTACAAAAGTGAGAGGAACTGGTCCCTACCCTGAAAAAAAACAAACAAATGAAAAACTAATTGAAGAGATAGCTGTGTAAACCAGTAATAAAGGTAATAAACCAAAGAAAAACAGAAATGGTTAAGTGAGCATTGAATGAATATGGCACCTGCAAACCCACATACCAAACAATGGCATTTCAGGTCATTTAAATTTGAGATTCCTTTAGCTACTGTATAGTAGATTCAGTGAAATCTTAGGATAAGTATTTCATGATGAACAGCCTTCATTAAATTCCCATCTGCAGGGGAAGGTTCCTCTGGAGGATAACCTGCCTGGATTGTACGGAGAATCACTTACTTCCAAGGTGCCCATACACACACTGAAGTCGGCACTCTAAGGATAAGAATGAAATCAACAGGTAAAATTTCAACCTATATAGTTGACTATACATATATATTGTTAAATCCAGTAGTTGGCCAACCAAGATATTATAAATGTATAGGCTTAATACTAATATAAATCAACAAATATATATTCAACCCCTAACGTATATAAAGAGTGAATAAAAAATGATCCCCAAACTCCAGGAACTACAATCTAAAAAAACAGGATAGAACGAGTTCTTAAATGACTTCAATATAACTTAAGAGTTGTGTGTGTACCATAAAGGGAATATAAAACAAAGCTTCAGGACATTCGAAAGGAGTTTGGTCTGGTTAATGAGACGATAAACACCTAATGGAAGAGATGATTTTTATAATGGAATTTGCAGGCAAGGAAACTAATTCCCAGGGAAAGAGCAAAGATAAAGAAACAATGATTTGTTTGGGTAACAGTGAACTATTTCCACACAGAAAAATTTTTGAGCAGAAACCATGCATAGATGAAAATTACACAGAGCCCCAATATATATGTCATAAATGTAGTATTTTTTTAGGATAAGTCTATTTTATGGTTCAAATTTATAGCATTTGCTTATTATGAAGTCAAAAAAATGTGAAAATGCAGTTATTTTAATAAAAAGCACAAGATGAACACCCAAAGAACAAATAATCTAATCAAGAAATGGGCAGAGGACATGAACAGACATTTATGCAAAGAGACATCCAAATAGCCAACACACACATGAAAAAGTGCTCAACATCACTCGGCTTCAGGGAAATATAAATTAAAACCACAACGAGATACCACCTCACACCAGTCAGAATGGCTAAAATTAACAAGTCAGGAAATGACAGATGCTGGGGAGGATGCGGAGAAAGGGGAACCCTCCTACACTATTGGTGGGAACGTAAGCTGGTGCGGCCACTCTGGAAAACAGCATGGAGGTTCCTCAAAAAGTTGAAAATAGAGCTACCCTATGACCCTGTAATCACACTACTGGATATTTACCCTAAAGATACAAATGTAGTGATCCGAAGGGGCACGTGCACCCGAATGTTTATAGCAGCAATGTCCACAATAGCCAAACTATGGAAAGAACCTAGATGTCCATCAACAGATGAATGGATAAAGATGTGGTGTGTGTGTGTGTATATATGTATATGTATTGTACATATACATATACACACATACATATACATATGCACATGTATACAACGGAATATTATGGAATGGAATACACATACATACAATGGAATATTATGCAGCCATCAAAAGAAATGAAATCTTGCCATTTGCAACAACGTGGATGGAACTAGAGGGTATTATGCTTAGTGAAACAAGTCAATCAGAGAAAGACAATTATCATAAGATCTCCCTGGTATGAGAAGTTGAGAGGCAGAGGGGGGGCTTGGGGGGTAGGGAAGGAAAAAATGAAACAAGATGGGATTGAGAGGGAGAAAAAAACAAAAGAGACTCTTAATCTCACAAAACAAACTGAAGGTTGCTGGGGGGTAGGGGGATAGGGATAGGGTTGTTGGGTTATGGACACTGGGGAGGGTATATGCTATGGTGAGTGCTCTGAAGTGTGTAAGCCTGACAATTCACAGACCTGTATCCCTGGGGCAAATAATACATTATATGTTAATTAAAATAATTATTAATTTTTAAAAAGCACAAGTTGGTATCAGTGGTGAGGAATAACAACCCTAGTTCCAAATTTCTGTATTTTGTTTTGACAGCTCAATATCCATAAATACCCCACATGGGAAAAAAATATATCCCACATGGATAGAGGTGAGGAAACAGGCATTGTCATGTGCTCTAAGAGGGAGGTGGTACAAACAGGTTTGTCTATCAAAACTCAAACTGGGGGTTCCTGGGTGGCTCAGTCGTTAAATGTCTGCCTTCATGATCCCAGGATTCTGGGATCGAGACCCACATCAGGCTCCCTGCTCAGTGGGAAGCCTGCTTTTCCCTCTCTCACTCCTCCTGCTTGTGTCCCCTCTCTCACTGTCTCTCTCTCTGTCAAATAAATAAATAAAATCTTAAAAAAAAAAAAAAAAAAGAACACCCTCAATTGCCTGGATACTTTGACCCAGCATATATCCCATAAGCATGCAAAAAATATGTAAATACTCACTGAAGCACAGTCTGTATTTAAAAAAAAAAAAGAAAAAGAAAAAGAAAAAAGAACAACAAAACAGAAAACCACCTAGAAGCTCATTAATGAAGGCCTGGTTAAATAAATTATGCTACATCCATACCATGGAATACCAAGCAAATTTTTTTCAATGAGATATATATATATATAATGTGTAATATACATTACACATATATAATAAAGAAAAATATTCCAAGTTATACTTACCTAAAAGCAGCAACTCTCAGGAATACCAACTAAACTATACTGAGTGCTTATTAAGCATCAGGCATTTGTGCAAAGTGTTTATTTATTTATTTATTTATTTGAGAGTGAGAGAGAGTATAAGAGGGGAGAATGTCAGAGGGAGAAGCGAAATCCCTGCAGAACTGAGAGCCCGATGCGGGACTCGATTCCGAGACTCCAGGATCATGACCTGAGCCGAAGGCAGTGGCTTAACCAACTGAGCCACCCAGGTGCCCCTGCGCGTGCAAAGTGCTTAAATAATAAATTCATTTAATCTCATTAACAACCTCATGACAAAGTATTTTTTCAAGAAAAAGGAAAAGAAGATATAGAGATATTAAGTAATTTCCCAAGAAAAAACAGCTAGTAAATGACTAAAGAACCAGGATTCAAACCAAAACTATCTGAATCCAGAGCTTACACTCGTCTACAGGAATAATATAATTCAAAACAGTACCAAACAATTTGTGTTTGGGTGTAGAAATTACTTAAAAATAAAATCTTTAGGGGCACCTGGGTGGCTCATTCAGTTAAGTGTCTGACTTTGGCTCAGGTCATGACCTCAGGGTCGTGGGATGGAGCCCCATGACAGACTCTGCACCCAGCAGGGAGTCAACTTCTCCCTCTTCCTCTGCCCCTCCCTCCACTGTTTTTCCTCTCTCTCTCAAATAAATAAATAAAATTTTTAAAAAATCATATCAAATCAAATCAAATCTTTACAGGTGCCTGGGTGGCTCAGTCAGTTAAGCTTTGACTCTTTTTTTTTTTTTTTTAAAGATTTTGTTTATTTATTTGACAGACAAAGATCACCAGTAGGCAGAGAGGCAGGCAGGGAGAGAGGGGGAAGCAGGCTCACTGCTGAGCAAAGACCCCCATGCAGGGCCCGATCCCAGGACCGTGAGATCACGGCCCGAGCCAAAGGCAGAGGCCCAACCCACTGAGCCACCCAGGCACCCCAAGCATTTGACTCTTAATTTTGGCTCAGGTCATCATCTCAGGGTCATGAGATTCTGCCCCATGTTGGGTTCTACACTGGAAAAAGCCTGCTTAAATTCTCTCTCCCTCTTCCTTTACTCCTCCCTTGCTTTCTATTTCTCAAAAAAACAAAACAAAACAAAACAAAAAACAACCACCAACAACAAGAAAAAAAACACTTTCAAATTATTCCCTATGATCTCATTTGCTATTCCAAAAAAAAAAAAAGAAACAAACAAACAAAAACAAAAACAAAAACAAAATAAATACATTGTCCAGCCTGAAAAGTAAGAAAAAGGAATGGGAGGCTTTTACATTTCCATTATAATCTTCAATGCTACTTGAATTTCCTTTTTACAGTAAGCAAATATTATTTTTATACTTTTTCAAAAATGTTGACCATACAACAAAGATGAACTTCATTCATCTTGTAAACTCAAGATACTCTCCAATTCATTAGATCCAGAAACTTCAAAAAGTGGAAGTTTCTTCACAAAGCTGAATCTCTTTTAACATCTCACAACTGCTCATATTCATCATCATAAATATAAGTCAGAAAACCACTAAAAACTTCAATAAGCCCTTTAATTAATTAAAGTTAATGTGGTATTTTCAGTTTCTTTACTTTTAAAATTGTTTTTTCCTCGATTATTATTCTGGACAAGCACACCTAACTGATATGCTAATATGTAAATGCTAAAATATGTACTATTCTTAGCTATACAACTGTGAGCAATAACACACATCTCAATTCAAAGACAACCCAGGCAAAATTAACATACAAAACAACAGATGTTGGCAAGAATGTGGAGAAAAGGGGAAGCCTCCTACACTGTTGGTGAGAGTGCAAACTGGTGCAGCCACTCTGGAAAACAGAATGGAGCTTCCTTAAAAACTTAAAAGTAGAACCATCCTACCATTGAGCAATTGCACTACTAGGTTTTTAACCCAAAAGATAAAAAATTACATATAGGAAGGGATACATCCACCACAATGTTTATAGCAACATTATCAATGATAACCAAGCCACTGAAAGAGCCCAAGTCCAATGACTGATGAATGGATAAAAATGTGGTTTATGTAAACAGTGGAGTATTACTCAGCCATCGAAAACAATGAAATCTTGCCATTTGCAAGGACGGGTTTAGTGTATTATGCTAAGTGAAAAATACCAAATGATTTCATTAGGAATCTAGGCAACAGAACAGATGAATGTGTGGGAAGGGAAGAAAATAAGAGGGGAGAGGGGAAAGAAAGTCTTAATGATAAAGAACTGAGGGTGGATAGAGGGCGGTGAGTGGGGAATGGATTAAATAGGTGATGGCTATTAAGGCGGGCACTTGTAATGATGTAAGTGATGAGTCACTAAATTCTACTCCTAAAAGCCATACTACACTACATGCTAACTAACTAGAATTTAAATAAAAATTTAGAAGGAAAACAAAGACAGCCCAGGTACATTGAAGTTCAAATATGCACTATGTGTACTTTCATTCATTCACCCATTCGGCAAACACTTATTAGTGCCCACTAAAGGTCAAGCACTGTGCTAGGTGCTGGCGATATAATAGAACAAGACAGACAAGGTCTCTACTCTTTGAAATTTATATTCTAGTGGGGTAAAAAGCCAGGAAAAGCTTTATTCTGAAGTATGCACATGTTATTCGGGAACCACAAGTTAACATACTAATGATTACAAATGACCTTAAATTAGAAAAAAACAGAATGGCATGTGCATGTTTGTTTGTTTGTTTTACTTAAAGTTTAATTTTTATTAATTATTTAGGAAAGCAGTGGGATTTCATTCAAAGAACTGTGCAATCCTGGAAGCATCTCTCTCTGTGAAACTATTCCTTGAAGACAGGAGATTGGAGGAGAAATGGCTGAGGACGCAAAGCTAAAATGTACTAAGTTAAAGCTTACTCTGCAGCAGTCCCTGGACTGAGAGCAACTTCAAATGTATTATTTCAGGGTGCCTGGGTGGCTCAGTGGTTAAGTGTCTGCCTTCGGCTCAGGTTATGATCCTAGGGTCCTGGGACTGAACCTCACATCGGGCTCCCTGCTCAGCGGAAAGCCTGCTTCGCCCTCTCCCACTCCCCCTGCTTGTGTTCCCTCTCTTGCTGTGTCCTTCTCTGTCAAATACATAAAAAATCTTTAAAAAAAAAATGTATTATTTCATGCAAACTCCACCATAACCCCAGAGTACTATGCCCACTTTGAGATAAGAAAGCAAACTAAGATAGGCTAATTAACTCACCCAAAGTTAATGGGTAAGATGGCTGCACCAGTCTCTGAATCCTGGTCTCCTGAAACAACCTAAACTCTAACCTCTGCACTGGACTGGGTCCTGAATGGCAGCAGGGTGGTAATGGAGAGATGTGTATTTAATCTTGTAGGCAGTGAGAAGAAGGGCTTATAAGATTCTCAAGCAAAGCAAAAAGAACATCTCATTAAGTCTGATTACACAGCCCAACTTTAGGAAGTTAACTCTGTCCACTGAGTATAATGACCACTGGAGCCAGTGGCATCAGTTAAGAATGAGTAAAGGTTTCCACATAACTGGAAATGTTCCAAAGCTAAGAGCTCTTAGAATGGAGACTACAACCCAGCCTCCTGACACCCTCCTCTCCAGGGAATTTTCCTTCCTTCCATTAAACGGAAAAGTTGAAAAATCTTGAATATGTGAACCACAAGTTACAAACATGTTTGTTGTTTGTTTTTTTTTTAAAGAAGAGCCCACCTTGGTGCTCGAATTCACTGTGAGAGCATGATCTGGGCTGAGATCAAGAGTCGGACACTTAACTGACTGAGCCACCCAGGCACCCCATAACCAAATACATTTAACCTCCATCTAGTAGAATAATGTTTTCTAAACTGTGTTAGGAAAGAAAAAGTGCTCGGAGAGACTCTACTCAGCCTAAACTGGAATGAACAATTCTAATAGCCGTGCTGGACTTCCAAGAAACACTCCAGCCTCCTCTTGGAAAAACCAAAGGGAAAGGAAGGCAATGGAATCCAGATCATGCTCAAATACTTTAGTTGTTTCCTTCAGTAAACAAACAGTTTTAACCATGTGAAACCCCCAAGTATGATCGCCATATGGCGTTTCAAACAGTCTATCTATGATGTTGTAATTTCACTCTTGCCACAATTAACTCAGCGGTTGAGAATTACTTTCTGGTAGTTTCTGAATGTGTCTGGAATGTGGTAATAAAGCATGCAGGAAGGGGTGTGAGTGAGAAATGTTGGAAGATGAGAAATAAGGAAATCCCTTACCTATAAAAGTATTTTGGGGAAGGGAAATGTGAATTATATTTATATATTTCTTACTTTACCACACTTAATCTTCACATGCACCAAGGATGGATTTAAATCCATCCATTAGTCAGTTTCAGGTCAGTCACCAGCATCCTTTTAGAATTTTATGACTTCTTCAGGTATGATAGACAAAAATGCACCCCCCTTCCCAATATGTCCATATCCTAATCCCTGGAATTTGTGATTATGTTACCTTCCATAACAAAGGAAAATTAAATTGCAGATGGAATTAAGGTTGCTAATCGGTTAACTTTAAAACAGGGAGATTATTCTGCATTATCTGGGTGAGTTCAAAGTAATCACAACAGGCTTGTAACTGGAAGAGAGGTCAGACTGATATGATGTGAGGACTCAATCTACTGTTGCTGGCTTTAAAAATGATAGAAGGGGGGCAGTAAGTCAAGGAATGTATCCATTCTCTACAAGCTGGAAAGGCAAAGAACAGATCCCACCCAGAACCTACAGAGAGGAACAAAACCTTCCAACACCTTGACTGTAGCCCAGTGACACATCAACCAGACTTCTCACCTACAGCACTAAAAATAATAAACCTGTGTTGTCTTAAACCACTAAACTTGTGGTAACTTGTTACGGGAGCAAATAGAAACCTAATAAAACAGGCTTCTTCTAATCCTTGGATTTTAGGAAAATTTTGCCATTAATAATTATTAACAATTACTACTAAATTCCTGGTAGTTTTCTATAATCCAGGACACTGCCAGGCTGTGAACTGTTGGGTGCTGTTCTCCAAAGAAATGCATACAGAAATTGAGAGCGTTTATTTTTACATAATTTAACATTGCCAGACATCCAATTTCATGTCTATTGAATCTAATTAAAAAAAAAACAAACTGTGACTCGTATTTATGCCTATCTCTTCCATTTCACTTATCCAGTAATTCTATCCTATTTTTACAAAGTATCGCCTGAAACATGTGGAAATTTTTTTTGTCATTTACAGAAAAGGAAAGCAAAGCACTGGCCAGTTAAATCAATCTGCTCAAGTTCACAGAGACAGTAATTCTCTTTCAACTATTCACTGAATTAAGTATTTATAAAGAGCGTTGCACGCCAGACACCAAGCTCCATGCTGGAACTTCTGTGTATAAAAAACTAGACGGCAGAGACCCCGACCTTCCCCGGTGTGAGTCCAATTTGTCTCTGAGACCCAGGAGTCGCCCCCAGAGCGCCTCACTGGCAGCGCTCCCTGCTGGTTTCCCGTCCAGCACTCACCCAGGAAGATGGGCGCAAAGGAGTGTGGACAACGGGGGTCCAGCACGTAACTGCCGCACAGAAGTACCACAAATGGAGAAAAACGCCAACCACTAGCTCTCTTGGGACTAGCCCGCCGCTAGGCCAAGACACACCCCTGATCCTAGCCACACCCCTACCCCAGGCTCCGCCTCGACTCCCACTCCACCCACCACGCCCGGGCTCCCCTCAAACCCCAGCCCCAGGCGGGTCCCACGCGTCTCTGGCGAGCTCCCGCCACTCACTGTCTTCTGCCCGAGCTCCGCCTTCCGCCACAGCTTCGAATGCTGCTCCAGAGCGCTCGCGAAGCCGCCTTGGCGCATTTCAGGCTCTGCGGAATCGGAACTCTCACTCCCGGAGCTACTCTCGGTGCCTGCGCCTCGACAAGGCCGAGAGAGGAGAAACACTCGCCGGAGCTGGCTCTCGGCAGTGACGGCACGGGTCCTGCACAGCGCCGCCATGACGGTTCCGCAACCTCTGACCTTGGACCTCTCCGCAGGCGCGCAGGCCACGGGGCGGAGCAACGAATGGCCCACCCTCCTGCCGAACGCGGGCGACCCGGGAGTGTAATGTAGTCTGTGTAGGGAGCGGGCGTGCGGCGAGATGGTTATACTAAAATCGGTGAATTATATCGGTGGTGCCTAGGGGGTCCCCTACTGGCTGCGGTCTGCTAGGTTTTTCATGGAAAGTGTTTTTGACTTTCAGGAATTTCGTTCCTCAGAGCATCGTTTGGCCCTTGTCCTCCTGCAATTTCTGGTATTACGTATGAGACGTGCTAGCCCCACCGCATGGGCTTTTTACCCCTGCTGGCCACAAGGCTTGTTTTTCGGGTCTCTGCTCAAATAGGAGGTTCTCCGTCATTACCTTATTTAGAACTGGAACCCCAAACACATTGTCGGACTACCCGGGTTTCCTTTGCACCATTTAGCATTCTTAATATTGCTGTATAGTTTACTTAACAGTGTTTCGCTTTGCTTTCCCAAATTTGTAAACTCTTGGCTGTTGGATCCCTGAAACCAGGCACACAATGGGGTTCAATGAACGTGTGTGAAATCCTGGATCCAAGTTTGTCTTTTGCCGCCTCTTCTGAGATCACTGAGGTTCAAAAATTAATCTTTCTGAGACGTTTTTGTCACCTGTAGGTAGCTACAATTCCTTCTAATTACATTTCGGAATGTGCCTAAACAGATGCCACCAGACTCCCACCCTCATTCATGATTTTCTCCCTTTTCCTCATCAATGTTAATTCCCAGCATTTGCCCACCCTTTTCAAAACCAAGTGTTGATAAACTAAGCTGTCCATCTATCTTCTATCAGTTTTATATTAACCCACAGTTATTTTAGGGGAGGTGACAAGGCCCTTTACAGTTCATTTACAAGTACTTTGACAGAAGGAATTTTTATGTGACCACAGCCCTTTTTTAGTAATACCTGACTACCTGGGTGGCTCAGTTGGTTGGGCGACTGTCTCCAGCTCAGGTTATGACCCTGGAGTCCCCGGATTGAGTCCCACATCAGGCTCCCTTGCTTGGCAGGGAGTCTGATTCTCCCTCTAACCCTCCCCCTTCTCATGCTCTCCACATGAACCTTGGAACGGTGTGTAATTGTATGCACCACACAGTTTAGTACTACTAGCCAATTAGGGTAATCCTTACGTAAGTTCACTAGGGTGCTTAAGAAACTCCAGGGTGTTCTCCTTCTTGGCACTTAAGCCATTTATCTTCTTTGACCAATAATGAAGTCTTACCTGAGACATTTTTGCGTTGTTATCTGTGGCTATTGCTACTTATACTTCCCTTCAGGAAAAAGTGGTAAATTGTAAAGAGCATTGGCCAGTGACCTCAAGAACCCCTTAGTTCTAGTTCTGACTGTAATCCTGACCTCTGGCACATCAACATAAGGTTGATTTCGCTTCCTCACTTATAAAGCCAAGCCATTAGCTTAAGAGAATTGATCCTAGAAACCAAGAAGAACAAAGCATGGTGAAATGGAGTGTTAAAGCAAAAAAATCATACCCACTTACAAATATTCCAACAAAATTGGTGTTGGGTTTTTCCTGTATGCTAGGAAAACCACCAAATTAAAAGAATCACACTATCAAACCACCTCACTCCGTAATCAAAATTGTGTATGAGAGTTAACAAGAAATTTAGTCACCAAGTAGCATTTATGTAAGTACGAAATCCTGGCCGGTGATAGGTACTTGCAGCCCCTGCCCTCTGAAGGCTTATAAACTAAGAGTTGTTTCCACTCATTGTGATTTTGGTTCATTTTGATTTCAGAGTCTGAATAATATGGACATTAATTGTATAAGATTTGCAGGTTTACTGAAAAGTGATAACTGCTTTATATTAAGTCTAACCGAACAGTCTCTATAATTAATCCAATTACAATAGGTCGGTCCCAAATTAATCACCAAATGTTTCTTTGGTATGGGCAAGAAAATCTGATTTTTCATCTGGGTCTTAAAAGCTATAAAGAAACACATATGATGTTGACTTGGGACCTTATGCAGCATCTCCTCTACATACATAAACCAAATAGTCATTTATAATAAACATGTAGCTTGTTCAGTTTTGATACACTAATTCCATATAGCTACTTACGGTTTTTTCCCCATATCTAAATTACCAAGTGTCTGGAAAGAAGTTGTAATAATGGATTCACCTCTTTCCCTGACACGTAATACATACAAAAAGAACCCATACCCAAATTACAGAATTTTTATTGTTTTCAAATACTATACAAAAAAAAAAAAATACAGTGTGCATTTCATGATAAACAAATCCAGAAACAGTGATTCCAAATTAAAGGTGTTTTTTCCTTCTCTATTTCAGTAGTTTGAGTTACTAAAAGAATAATCCAGTGAATTCTCTCTTCCATTGATTACTTTGGCCTCATAAGCATGAGAACTCTTGCTTTATTTTCCACAAACTCCATAAATTGAAGACAATCCTTTGTAAAAAGGGTTTAATTTCAGGGATTTCCTTCTTTCACACTTCTTGTTCACTTAAACATCTGAGATTTCACTCTCAAGTTACTGTTTTCTTTCAGTGTCAAACACAAAATTCAATAGCGTGACCAGGACCTCTCTGGTATTTTTAATAATTACTGTGTTCCAAATTTCTTAAATATCTATGAATTCGTAATATTGAATCTTCCACAATGACTATTCTGAATAAGATTTCTACCTCCATATGTTTGTCTAAATTCAACTTCTCACTACTTTTTTACTACTACTTTTAAGATGCAGAGTACTTTGCAAAAGATTAAATCATTTGAAATTAAGTAAAGGTAGATGTCTGGAAAAGCCATTCTCCCAATTTCTTTCATGACCATCACCAAGTACCCACATACTACCATCCCATTTTCCATTCCTTAGTCTATCATTTCTCATTATAAAGCAGAGATCTGAATATATTCGACTCAGCTAAAGTTGAAAGATAGTAACAGGGCAGGACACCCAAAAAACAATGTGATGAAAAGAGGATGTTGTGATTTTTAAAAAAAAGAAAAAAAAATGAAAGACTGGTTGGAAAAAACAATAATTTAACAGTTATGATGAGTAACCACAGTATT
This sequence comes from Lontra canadensis, assembly GCF_010015895.1. Lineage (NCBI taxonomy): Eukaryota > Metazoa > Chordata > Mammalia > Carnivora > Mustelidae > Lontra > Lontra canadensis. Next base: position 9,835,074 of record NW_022631031.1, on the reverse strand, counting down.
TCTATAAAAAGACAAAATTTTTACAGATCCAGTCCTCCAGGACAGCACTTCAACAACTGGGCAACTGCCTTAAAGCCTCTTCAAGGAAATAATATATATGTTAGTCTGACACCATTAAGCAGTGATTTAAAGCAGATAGTTAAGAAAAAAAAGTTTTTTGTTTTTTGTTTTTTGTATAGACACCAGTTGATTATTTAATACAAGCTGTTTTCAGACCACTGGTCTCACAATAAATATTGAGACCTATAAGACTCATATACAGAATTTATTAGGCTTTTCACATTTAATAGAGCATATTTTCGGTTGCATCTAAAATGCTATAACAAAAACTCTAGCAATCAAGAATGGCAGCGTGTTACTCATAACAACCAACACTTGTGGCTTTTCAAATTTGGTTTTCGTAAGATAATTTATCCTGAAGTAAATCTAGTCATGCTTAAAAAAAAAAAAAAAAAAAAAGCCTCAGGTCACTCCAAGCTTGGCAATTAACATTTGGCATAAACAATACTAAAATAATTACAGCTTGATAAATAACAAATACAACATTATAGGCCATAACCATACACAGAATAATGAAAGGTCATAGTGACAAATAAGTAAATAATTAGAAGAGAGTACCTTGGCCTCCATGCAGATACTTCTAGAGGCTTTGGTTCATTCAGCCCTGCCATTTTTTTCAAAGTAGAGGGGCAATGTCTACAGTATCACTTATGCATTAAATCCTCAGGAGTTACCACCAACCCCTTAGTATAAAATCTTTTCAAGTTATATTAGTCATACAACTTTGTGTGCTCATTTTTAAATGGTGCTAAATGAATTAAATGAAGACAGCAACGTTCCCCCTAATGTGATTGATTTTAGCATTTTTACAGCTACTGAGATCTAAACAATGTTCAGGCTTTTGAAGGGAACAGGTGATGAGTGTTCCTATTCCAACCTACTGGTAATTAGGAGACGCCTGAATCAAAATGTTATTTTGCAACCTACTCTGAAACTAGAAATTTAGTCTCACGACAAGTAAGTCGAGAGAAGTGGCATAATAACAAATACACTGAACGGGTTATTATCACAAACGGTGACAAGAATGTGAGGGTTCCGCTCTCAAGTCACCTAGGACTCTGAACCGCCGCGCATGTCGTCACTTACCAAACTGTAACAAACTAGAAGTCGAGCTAATTTATTTTGTACTTAGTCTGCTGTCTTCAGACACACAAGATACAAGATACCTTCTACCAGAACAATGTTTATTCAAGAAACATTTTCTGTAGCTGGTTGTTCTTCCCTCGGAGCTAAAGAAAATTATGCCAAAACTTGTAATAACCAGGATTCAGGAAATTTTAAAGAACATTTTAGTTAGCAATCAAATACCCAGAGGTTCAAGAAGGAGACAAGAAAATCGTATTGAAGACAAAGATCAAAGTGGCATCCCAGATCCACAGCAATTTTGTAAAGGAGGAAAGCAAGTATGATAAGCTGAAGCTTCTTAGATCATTCTAATGAGGATCCCCAGGGATTACATGTGGTGTTGGTGTTGTTTTATAATAGTGTTTCCTAAATCAGGGCCTTTAAATGCACATTAGAGGGTTTTTCCCAGGAATCAGAGGTGAAGATAGTTTTATTCTGTTCAACCCACAAACTATTTGGTCAAATGAGTATGTAAAGCTAAGTGAAAGCACATCTGGTGGAAATTCACGGCGACGACTGTTGACAAGAAGTGCTTGGATCTTGCTTGCAGCATCTGGCAGTGGGTAGCCGAACAAAGGTGAGGGCCTCACGGGTTCGCCTGCGTCTGTTCTGGAAGAGGCTCTGGGGCGCCGGCACTGGCATTTGCCGTTGAATTCAAGACTTCTCCAAAATCCCCGCCAGCTGGCTTGGTTCCCCCTACTTTAGACTTAAAAAAAAAAAAAAGTTCAAAAAGGACAAGACGTCATGAAACATAAACTCAGCTGACTCTGCCAAAAAGTAACTCAAATTTTACTTTGAGGATCAAATCCATCCGGAACCTGCTAGCCCAGCGACGGTCATATAGGCGCGGAATTCAGTACTGCTGCAGTGTTCCACGCAGTTAAACAGAAAACCGTGCGGGGTCCTCTGCGGGAATACTCAGACCGCTCCTCTTTTTTCCCATCTGCTCATCATTCCTCCCAGGAAAATCTGCCCAAAAAACTTCTGAAGACCTATTAACTCTCAAATATCTATTGGAAGTCTCTCAATATTTGGAAAACACTTTAGCTCCATCAGACTGTTCATTCAGCTACACTCATTCAAGAAATACTGAATCTGACAAGCAAAGAAATCGATCTGGTTTTCCCAGTTACAGCATAAAACCTCCTAATGCGCTGCTACTTACAGTGTGGTGCAAGGATCCCCAGACTGACTCAGTGTCCCCTGGGAGCCTGTTAGACATGTAGGCTCAGCCCAGCCTCCCCACCTCCATCTGGAGATCTCCAGGGGCTTCCTAGACAAGTTACAGTGTGTGAAGCACTACTCCAATTTATCTGGCCTGAAATTCTGTCAGTGAACATCTGTATGCATGAATAGGTCTGCCTTACGTTTGTATCATACTTTATGCTTTTCAAAACCCTTATTATGTCATTTCATCCTTAACAACACTGACTACCTATGCTCTCTGTTACATCTCCTTACTGACCAACGAGACAGCTGACTCACATTGGGAAACCAGTCAGTAACCCACAAAGCAACTCACGGTAGGTTTAACTTGACCCTGCTCTTAGGTGAATCATAACTGACTAGCCACGTTATCAGTTGGAATTTAGCTGAAATTTTCTCTCACTCTCTTTGGTTTCCCATCCACGATCCTTAAACTGTTTGGAAAATCTGCACGACTTTTGTCCACTGCATATTTACTAACTTATTAAAACACATTTCTTTATTACAGGAAAAGTTTAAAACCCTTGCAATTCAACACGTCTAATGCAGGACTCTTTCCACAACTAGTCCCTTCTCTATTCCTCCTTAAGACTTTAATTGGCTGTAGCAGCTACCTAGTTGGCACAGTCGGATACCTGGGAGAGAATCCTTGATCCTTCCCGTCTTGTGCCACATCCAATCCAATGCCGACTTTCAGGAGGTCATTTCTAAATTCTAAACATCTCGGGGCACCTGGGTGGCTCAGTGGGTTAAAGCCTCTGCCTTCGGCTCAGGTCATGATCCCAGGGTCCTGGGATCGAGCCCCACATCGGGCTTCTCTGCTCAACGGGGAGCCTGCTTCTCCCTCTCTCTCTCTGCCTGCCTCTCTGCCTACTTGTAATCTCTGTCAAATAAATAAATAAAAATGAAATCTTAATAAATAAATAAATTCTAAACATCTCTGAAACCTGTCCCATGGGCACTACCTTACTTGTCCCACCACCATCTTGGCCTGGAGTACAACTCCTTTGTCCTAACTAGTCTTCCTGACACCAGTCTTCGTTCCCTCAGCTCTGCAGGGCACCAGTGATCTTTCCAAAATGCACAGCATACACTACCCACACTGTTTGAAATCCTTTAAGGGCTTCCCATTGCCTCAAGTCCAAATTCTTTAGTGTGGCCTACCCGTCGCCCTAGCTTCATCTCCTGCTCACTACCCTACAAGCACAGCAAAGTTCCTGGTATTCCTGAAAAGGGCTCCAAAGCTGCAAACATTCCCCTCAACCTCAAAGCCTCCATTTATATTATTGTGTCCTGTGAGAAGCCTTCCCCTATCTTCCCTCCTAGGCCAGGTCAGACATTCCCGCTACTGGTCCCACTGCATCCCCGAGTCTCCCTGTCATGGCACCTGACCTCACTTTATTTTCATTGACCATTAAATTGTCTACCCATCTTACAAAAAGGGTCTCTGTCTCTTGCTCACTGTGGTATCTCTGAGGCTTACCCCTGTCACATGGCAAATGCCCAATAATCCCAGATCCATGAATCAATCCAAAATCTAAACCTAAGTACATGGAGACCTGATGTTTAATTGAATATAAATGTAATCTAGCTAAATTACATCCCAAGCATATAACCGTATTTTACAGTCTTTTGAGGTTATGTTTCACAAATTTCACTTTTTAAAAAAATTACAAGTTTTTTATCTGAATGGTGCCTAGTCATGTCTCAAAAGCCAAGTTTCACCACAGTTCATAGAAGCTAAATATACTCAGAGGGAGAGTATGTAGTAAATGACCTGGATTTTTCTCCTCACCTTCAATGGCAAAAGAATACAGCTGTCTGGTTTTCCAACCAGTCATTTCAAAAACTAATGCTTAAGGCAGATTTCAAAGCGAGGCTTATCACGATAGACCTCAAATAGTGAGAACTGAATTATAGTAAGCCTTGACTTCTACAATGTACAGTCTATTTTCAAATACATGACTAGGCATTAAAAAGAATAAAGTAGGTCTCATACTGACCTAGAAGAATGACTAGGATAAATATTTTGCTCATCAAATATGTATTAAGCAGCTTCAATGTGCCAAGGACTATTCTAGGCCTTTGAGAAGCATCAGTAACTAAAAGGAACAGGTGTCTGTGTCTGTGGGATCATAGAGCACGTATGTTAGTGGGGGCTGAATAAACAATGTTATAGGACTGTCTGTGCAGTGTGATTCCTTTCTGAAAAATGTTTATGCATTTATGTAGAAAGAGAAAAGGTGTGCATTTGTGTCTGTGCAAGAAAAAAAGATCCAGGTCTTGGAGGAGTGTTTGGTTTTCTTTCCATAAGCATCCCCTGCTTCTGCAATTTAAGAAAGATGCATTTAGGGGCACCTGGGTGGCTCAGTCCTTAAGTGTCTGTTTTCAGTTCAGGTCATGATCCCCGAGTCCTAGGATCAAGCCCTGCATTGGGCTCCCTGCTCCACAGAAAGCCTGTTCTCCCTCTCCTACTCCCCATTTGTGTTCCCTCTCTCACTGTGTCTCTGTCAAAAAAAGAAAAAAATTAAAAATCTTAAAAAAAAAAAAAAAGGAAAAAGGAAAGAAAAAAAGTTGCATTTAGAAATAAGTGACTCCGGTTACAATTCTGAAAGACTGAATCTGAATTATTTGTTTTTAAGCAGATTTATATAAAGGGTTTAAGATAATGCCTTTAATCCTTAAAAACATCTACAGTACTTAACAGATTTAGTTTAAGAAGAAAGTTAATACTGGCTTTGCACAAATTCTGTAGAGAAGGTTGGGCAGTAGATGGGACCTAAGAAAACCTTTCTGGCCACTGGTTATCCTAAGAGTTGGTGATTTTATAATTTTGAATATAATTTTGAAAATAATACAATTTACAAATTAAGAAAGCTAGTCGTGGAAAAATGCCCACCTTCCCTGAAATCAAAGCCATCAAAAAATAAAACCATGCATCATCAATAATGATCACCATGGCATCCCCATCATTATCTTAAATGTCTACTAACTGAGGACTGAACAAAGATTATCTGTCAGAGGGTACATGTAAGCAATCATGAAACCTAATTTTGAGGAAGAATATTTAATGACATAGGAAAATGTTGTGGTATTTGCTTAATTCCTTCTTAAAGCACAAAGGCATAGTTCTACTACATACATATCTCTGACTGTAGGTGATAGGACCAACTTTTTTGTGTGTTACTTTTTGTGCTTTTGTAATGTACTTACTAATTTTCTACAATAAAATTTATATTAAATTTTATCTGGTTATAAAAGTATTTGAGTCACACAAAGTTCTTGAGTACTACTGCTTTTTAAATCCTACATTTCCTTTCAGCATTTAGCTTCTGCCATGCTACAACATACACTCAAAAAATGGATTAAAAGAAAATATATCACCCATAATAATGTAAATAAAGTTATTAAAGCTCTTTAAATACTTTTAGAGAGAAAGAGTAATGAGAATAATTTACCCACAGCAAAAAAAAAAAAAAAATTAAGGTACCAAGTAAGACATCACTATTCATCTCTACTTGCCTTTAAGTTTTCAACCTTTTCTTCAAATGATTTGAAAGTTGGGGAGTTTCTATAGAGAGAAAGAAAAAGAGTTCTATTATAAACACTGAACAAAACTCACTAGCTTGGCGTCATTAGTTGACTGTATTCCTCTTCACCATTATTCTCGGTCAACGAAGAGACCGATATATTTAACTGTACATGTGTGTGCAGGCACACACACAAATCTGCATCATTAGATAGGACATTACTAGGTAAGGTGATCCGTTTCGGGTCTAAGGTTTCGACAACAAGGCCTTCAGTTCCACAAACGGCCTGTCTCAGACATACAGGACAACAGATGGAGTCCAGTACATGTGTGAGGAGAGGGAACAAAGGCATGTAGAACATCGCTTCTGTCATTTCACCCATCTAGACATGCCACTTTACCTTTGGTGACCGTACTATAAAACTCGAGTTTAAATTCCCATGTTGCCTGGCCAGAGCCCTACGGTAACCCACATCCCCAAGAAGGACAAGCAGACCACGTTAAGTTTCCATGAACAAGGTTCCTGGTTTCCAGGGAGCAGCATTAGAGACCAAGAAAGGGAGACCGAAAGGAAGAGATGTGGTTTCGTCTATATCACAAAGCTTCTCCGGGGGACAGAGCACTCGGAGCCCAGGCCTTCAAGGCCTTCCCACTCATCTGTATTAATTACAGAGGATCACAGCACCTATGTTGCTCACATCTGGGTTTCCAAACTGCCAGACTTCACCTGACCTCGAATATGCTTCATGTTACCCTAGATGGAAAAGGTGAAGAAGGGAACACGGGGTCTCTTCCCTCCCACAGTGGGGATGGGCAGCCAGTGGCAAGGGGCGGGCCTCCAGATGCATCAGTGACTCTTGGGAAGCTGTTGGCAATGCAAGTCCTTAGGCCCCACCTCAGGCTTACAGAAATCAGAAACCAGAGGAGGGGCCCAGCAAACAGGGGGATTTAACAAGCTCTCCAGATACTTCTAAAGTTTGCTACAAGTTTAGCCAAGCATGTATGGTTAAAAGTCCCCTTCAATGGATGAATGGATAAGGAAGATGTGGTCCATATACACTATGGAATATTATGCCTCCATCAGAAAGGATGAATACCCAATTTTTGTAGCAACATGGACGGGACTGGAAGAGATTATGCTGAGTGAAATAAGTCAAGCAGAGAGAGTCAATTATATGGTTTCACTTATTTGTGGAGCATAATAAATAGCATGGAGGACAAGGGGAGATGGAGAGGAGAAGGGAGTGGAGAGAAATTGGAAGGGGAGGTGAACCATGAGAGACTATGGACTCTGAAAAACAATCTGAGGGTTTTGAAGGGGCGGGGGGTGGGAGGTTGGGGGAACCAGGTGGTGGGTATTGGAGAGGGCACGGATTGCATAGGGCACTGGGTGTGGTGCAAAAACAATGAATACTGTTACGCTGAAAATAAATAAAAAAAAAGAAAAATCATGGCTGGGGGTGGGGAGTCCTCTGCCTCCCTAGAGAGGTAAGCGTGGTAATAACATACGTCACTTGCACGGGTTTCATAATGAAAGCGGACTATACAATTAAATCACAGCTGGCTCCAAATGTCACCATGGGATGAGGGAAGTGGAACTGGAAGGATGGAAGAGAAGAGGAGCAATTAAAGCTAATGTAGGCAGATGTGGTGGGACACGTATTATAGCTGCGAAAAAGCAGCTTCGTTTATATGATTCGTGTTCGTGTTTTCAATTAAGCAGATTAAAGATATGAAACAATATTATGGGTTTTCAAAATATAAGAGAGATAATTTTTTTTTTAATCACAAATCTTGAATGTATCTCTCGCACCCTCTTAACATCACACGTAGAGTGAATGAAAACTGACAGAGTATGGATGCTCAGCTGACGTACAGCAGAACCCTAGGTCTCTGTTTCAGAACAGTTCAAGTTCAACAGCTAAGTAAAGAATAAGTACTAAGTAAGATCAAGTACATTTTGTAAAAATATACTTTACCTCATAGCAGGCATGCTAATTGAATGTTGAATGGAGCGGATACTAAGAGGCAGCATTAAAAAGAGATAGACATGAAGTTAGTACCGTGATTAGACATGATAAAACCCTTCTTTCTAGAAGCTTATTCTTCTGGCACCATGAAGACTTAATCTACTTTTTGAGGTGGAGGGGATCAAAGTCATTCCAAAATTATTTTTATTCATGAGCCAATTTGTTAAAAATTTTTCAAAAAATTTTTTTCGTTTATTTATTTATCTATTAAAATAATCTCTATACCCAACATGGGCTTGAACTCATGACCCCAAGATCAAGAGTCATATGCTCCACGGACTGAGCCAGTCAGGTGCTCCTTCATGAGCCAATTTAAACCACGTAAGTTGATAGAACTAATAATTCAACCTTACATTTTACAGCACTTTGGAAACTACAGTGCTTTCACTGTGGGTCATCTAGCAACCAAGGCTCAGAAGCTAAATGATTTACCCAGGGTCGTAGTAGAATCAAGAATGGAACCTGGGTCTTCCTGATTCCTAATTCAATGTTCACCGCCTCCCCTCAAAAAAAACAAAGCCCACGTAGAGGCGCGAGCGCGCGCGCGCACACACACACACACACACACACACACAAATGAGGCTGACCAGCAGCTGCTTTTCTCCCACAGATTTGTGATCAGACCAAAATAAATCACCTATTTGACAACTTCAAGTCAGATCAGAGATCACTCCTTAATAGTAGTATCAATTTTCTAATAAGAGACACTTGTATTTCATCCCCATTAACTAAATGTTCTTAATGGTCATTCAAATACCATCTGGCCCTTTGTTTTACCAGGACCAGCTTCCTTCTCTAGGGCAATGTGGTTCACTGACCACCCAGGTTCAAGGTTATCTACTCTCAGCCATCTCCCATAGAGACCATCTCACAAAATGAAAGTACTTTAATATTATGGCTCACAAAGTCACCGTAAATTGATGATATGATTGCTGTCCTTGAAATATTCTGATCACTGGCACAGCACTTTTGGCAGGAAATCTTTCCTGTGGTTAAGCTGGACAGTCCAAGGTATTCTCAATTATATTTGAATATTGCGTGTGTGATTTAGTTTTCTCAAAAGAATCTGTTTTACAAATGATAATGCATTTCAAAAGAAACTCCCGCAATCTAGTTTTGCACTAATATGTAGTGACATGGGAGTATGATCTTGACATAAATCAAAATATGCTCGCAGTTCACAATCAAAATAATTGGTAAAATATTTGAACATTTTCATACGTAATGTTGTACATGACAGAAGCAAAGAGCCATACAGCTCACCATTCTCTCTATACTATAAGAGTGGTAGATAACTTGGATATAAGACTATTCTCTAAGAGGAATTTGCTAATTCTTTTCCTCCTTGATCCACTGCAGTGGGCTGGATCCATATTTGAAGGACAAAGAGGAATAAAAATCATTCTTCTTAGTTTACAATTCTAATTGTTTTAAATACAGTAGTTTGTGATAGCTTAGACCCTTGTAAAGTCTGTCTGCATAATCACATTTCTCCAGCCACTTTCCATCATCCTCAGTGATGATAACTGGATCAGTGGAGCCCTAACCACAAGGAACCTCCTGCTCATCTACAAATTGTTTGGACTGAACGAAAAGGGTGGGGGGGGAAAAGAGACCAATTAAGGTTCTTTTCTTATCCTGGGATTTTGTAATTAGGACACTAAGTCATTGGTCAGTTAGTGGCTAAGTACATGAGCTAATAAAGTTATGCAGGCTTAGATGTTGAGGAAGACCTTTTATGGGACCAGGAAGGGCAAAGCTGCAAGACAGCAAAGGAAGCAAGTTCCCAAAAAAAGTACTGAACAGAAGCACAGAAGGAGGTAGAGGAAAGGAAGGAGAGAGGACCATGTGGGTATAGTTAGGGGGAGTGGGGGAGCAGGTGGGAGAGGAACGATGGTTTCCTTGGTTTCTGGAAGCAACCTTGATTTCTACCAGCTTTCCAATCAGCACGCCTAGTCTGGGTGGGTCCAGGACTTGCTTCCTTTCCTCTTCTTGGATTCTCTTTCTGTGAAGCACATTCCCCTTCTTAGGTGAGCTAATTTACACAATATTTTGTTCCTCATAATCAAGACTCTTCCCTAGAACATTCATTTTGGCAGAAATTACCAAATTCTGGCAAAAGGAGAAGAGTTACAGCTGAATGTGTGATAAACTGCTTGTTCGTGGGACTCACTCACTGAATTCACAGTATTGACAAAATGAGGAAATAGGTGGCAAAATTGCCAATTTCAGAAGTCCACAGCTAATCCTAGCCACTGTCCCTAAGCACCATGTAAAAGCTCATTCTTTCCAATGGTCATTTGGGGAGCTCTGTGCCCCTTGAACATACAAGCTAGTTAAGAGGGAATGGGGTCAAAGGCAAAGTGGAAGAAATAATCATAAAACGCATTCTAAGTGCATCAAGTTTTAATCGTAGTAAATTCAACATCTGGAGCACAAGTTACTTCAGGATTATCCTACATGTAAGAAATCAGCTCTAGGGCCACAAAAGTTGAAGAACGGAATTGTAAGTCACCCAGAATTATCAGGGGATGGAGAATGGAAACAAGAAGGCAGTGGAGAGCTACACAAGAGTCTAATCAAGGGGTCTCCCCCGATTAAGTAAGAAGATAGATGGTAGTGGAACATCAATGCAAGGAGACGTCAGGAAGAAAAGGTAAACTGACAAATAAGGTAAACAGGAGAAAACAATAATATTGGAAATACAGATAACTTTTTAAATGTTTGATTTTTACACTGTTATTACAAGAAAGGACTACCAATATCCTTCCAAGAATACCAAGTCAGAAGCTGACAATCTGGGGCACTTACGTTATGAAGCACCTCACAGGCCCCAATCAATGATTTCTGCAGCGTGACTTAAGAAGAATGTTAAAAATGATCACTCTGAGAAATATAAGAAACAATGTAGCATCTCTTGTAAGGCCTTCAGGGTCTTACTTGCTAGTGTCGAACTTCCATTAGCCGTTAGCCGCAAAGACAAAGGGAAGAATACACACACTTAATGTTTATGTGGGAATACATAAAGAAAGGAAGTGATAATGATAAGGTGTTTATTTTGTGATAAATCATGGAGTTGAATTTGGTTGTGAGCACCTTTCTTTAGGTTTTGTATTTCACAGTAAGGTTAAAAATACACTCACTGAACAGAGAATGAGATCAAAGTAACACAGATTCATATGAAGTGTGGGTCTCCCTGCATCTGAGGTAGCCATGTTGATAGGGAGTACAAGGAGCACCCAGCAATTTCAAATCTACTCAGTTATTTGAACTTCTCTGTAATCCACATATAGATGAAATTCCATTTTGTTGGTGGCTAGTCTGTAATTCCCAGGGCAGCTGTTCTTGCTCTCCTAGATTCCCTATGGAAAGCTACACAAAGCTTCAACTTGCCTCAACTTACCTAACATCTCCAATCTCACTGAAGTTTAACTATGGAAAACTTCAGAAGCAAAAAGCCATGTTGCTAGGAGACCAGAGCGGTCTCTAATAGATACATTGTGAGGATTAGTTAACAACCATAAGGCAAATGTTGTTAAAATTTTTCCATCTTGAATGGCAACCCTTAAATATATAGTATCAAAAGTAGTAATGTAAATCTGGGTTCCTCAAAACACTGACCAAAAAAGAAACCAGATAGCAACCCGGTTCTCACTAAATGCTTCTCAATCTTGTATTTACTCTTACTTTAGAAAAGTTATTCTTTCAAAAAACTGAATTTTTTTTTTACATTTTCCTAGTTTCTTACCCAGTTACTTGATCTCTTCACCCCTAATCACTATGAAGAAGGCGGCATAAAAGGAGGAATGAGGAAGGAAGGAATGAGTAGGACACAGAGAAAGGAGGGGAAGGGTGAACGGTTAATGCTTACTATGTGCCAGGCACGCTATCTGTGCTATTATTCCATTCTGCCCTCATGGTAATTCCTTGACTGAAAGTGATAAACCAAGGTAACCACAGGGCAGTGCTTAAAGGGACATATTCTTCAACCATCATGGCTTTGGGGAAGCAAAACAATGCGGAGAAGAAGAATGCAGGCTTCAGTACTAGGGTGCTGCTGGGGTTCAAGTCTCAGCCTTCAACCACTTAGCTGTGTGACCTTGGGGAAGTCACTTAATCTCTCGGTGGCTTTGTTTCTTCCGTACAATCAAAAAAATAAATAAATAAATAAATAACAGCACCTCCTTCAGAGGGACTATACAGAGCCTTGCCTGGAGAATAATTAATTCACCATTATTACTACTACTACTACTGAGGACTTTAATGGAAACACACGTTAACATTTATTTCACATTAGATTATATTTAAAACTTTCACATTCTACCCAGTTATTTCAGTGGTAACTCGAACCACACAGTCCAGACTAGGGGCTGGCACATGGCTAGCATTCAAACAAATACTTTTGAATGAATGAATGAATGAACAATCGTGTAACTGAAGTTAAGAAATATGTGCATGAAAGGGAGAAAAGTTCAATAAAGCTTCCCAAATTCTAATCAAGAAGCACTCTCTGAAGGAGAAGATGTCATTTCTTTTCCCATCAAGTGGTGGAAATTTTCAGCAAGCAGAATTGTCCAGAGTTACTTTAATGAGCACCCCCCCGCCAAATGTAGAGGTTTTTATGAAGAAATACACACATAAAAAGGAGAAACTTCCTTTGGAAATAAGGGCAAAGTTAATGAGCACTTCCTCCTACATATATCAAAGGTACTGATAAAGAGACTACTGAATTACAATAGTATACTTGAATACTAAAAACTGAGGTTTAATACTGGCACCAAGGAAAATGAGAAGGCTCTTTCAAAATTCCTCTCAAAAAATTAAAATCATGAGTCAAAACTCAGCATGTATGTGTAGAAAATAAGCAAACAGGAGAGGGGTGGATATGAACATACCACCCGGGGGGGCGGGTGGAGCTGGCTGTCCCTACAGGGCCTCCCATTACCCTGCCCCATGTCTGGCCGCCCCACACCTAATTTTCAGGGCATTCAAAACAGATCTCTCCATCTCTCTTGTTTCCTCTGCTTCGTCCTCCTCACACACCCACTTGAGGTGTAAGACAAAATTTCTAAATCCCAAGTGCCAATTTATTAACTGACAATGTGGCACAAAAACTGTTGCCGAATCTAATAATTCACGTCAGCAAATCATCCACAATTCAGTCAGAGAGAGAAATCATCGCCTTAGGCTTGCTGGGTAAGCAGGGACTCAAAACAAAGGGTAGTTGACAGGATTAACCAGCTATTTCAAGCACTTGGAAGAAAGGCCTCCTGTATCAGTCTCCACGTGAGAAAAGGCCTTGTTGGGACTGAAACCGTCAAAATCTACTGTCCACGTTCCCCCTCCCTGGACAGTTTCTGGGGCCAGTACTGGCTCCCTGGACTCACTGACCTAAAAGATGTGGTCTTTCTTTCTATAGGTTTTCTATTATGTATTTCTAGTACATATGTTTTTATGATATCCGAACACATTAAATCAGATTACGATCAGGGCTTCTTGGCCTAGAAATGATTTACGTGACTTTAGCCAACTTTTAACCTGTGAAAATTATAAAATTTAGCTTTCAGAAGATAATCTCATGTCTCTAAATTTCCAAGTTTTAACCAAAAGCCTTACTTTAACCTCCACATAACAATACATGCTATATTATTAACAGAGGAGAGTCAGAAGAAAAGCAGGCAAGGACCCAGGCTCGCTCCTAAAAGGATTATTCTACAATACCCAGGAGGGAGCCCTCCACCCTTTCCCACGTGAACAACTCCCTGATAGGCATATGAGCATATGGACAAAAACCTGATTGGATGACAGGTGCGTATTAACCAGATTAAACAACCCGCCAATATCTCATAAAAACCCCTAGACTTAGAAACTCCCAACGGTAATCCTCTCGGGTCTCCTCCCTTGTGGGGAGTTTTGTACCATCCTCAGTAAAATTGACTCTCACTCAACAAACTTGGCTTTGCTGCCCACCACTCTTCATCTGGTTTACCTCTTTATTCTTCCAAGAGCCATGGGCTCTGAAGGAAAAAAAAAAAATCCCCCACTCCATCCGCTCAAAGATTCTAAGGTCTTTCCATACAAAAACCGTATGTGATTTGTGGTTATGTTATTTGGACCCGTCCCACAAAATGCAATGTCCCACAAAATACAATCTCCCGTTAGCAGAATGGATTATCTGACTGAATATCACTCAACCCAAACAACCTGAGATAAAATGGTCTTAACAGGTTGCCTAGAACACTTGGGACATTTTTAATTGAATACCAAAGATACAGAATCACCTCCTACTGCTGATTTTTTTTTTTAAAGCACTGTTTTCACTCCAAATAATTCAGCATTTAGAGTTGATTTACCCCTATGATTTTCTCTGACTTCCAGGGCCAAGTGTCATTAGGACAGAAAGACCTCAGCTCTAAGTACGCATTTCCTTACTTAGGACAGAATACTTGAGAAGACAACCCGCATTTCACGGGAACAGAGATGGAGACTACCACATTGCCTTCCTGCTTACTCTCTAAAAGTCCTTCCTCCAACTTCGTTTTCTCTATTAACTGGATAAAACAGTCTGTATGGGAGACAGAGAGGAGGATTGTTCAACATCACAAAGATTTCTTCTAAAAGGCATGGTCTGGGATGACATCTTTTTAAAGTGGGTTTGTTTTTTTTTTTTAAGCCTAGTAGACGATTTTTCCTTTTGCAACCATGAAATTTCCTTACATGTATATTTTAAGAACATATGGAATTAAAAAACAGTAAAAACTATAAGCTAATAAAACGAGTATGGAAAAGAACGGAGTAGTGGGATACTTTACCTTATGTATATTTTACCATAATAAAAAAAAATCCCAAGTGACCTGTATAAGATGGGAGGCTAACATCATGAGGCATACATACGTAGTCTATTACAGATACATAATGGGACCCACGTGAAGAATTCCAACATCCTTACAAAAGCACCAAAGAAATGAAAGCATCAAAAACAAAGTCAGACATTAAAAGGGAGGAATTCTGTATGCCATGGTTAAGCTGCTTCTTTTTACCCCCCAAAAAAAAGTAAGAAATGTCAAAATCATTTCCATATCCCTGAACCACAGTGTCAAATTATTCTTTTAATTTATCCGTTACCCATGGGATACAAGAAACCCTCCCTTAAAAATAGGTATGCACTAGAGAAAAAGATACTCCAAACGCAAGAAAAAGTACGTCGTGGACAAACAACCATCCAACGTGGCATGACAATCTATGTGAGCACACTTGTCTTAGACACCAGCTGCACTGCAGGGATGGTTTGAGCTCTCCTTACCTAAAGGAATGTGAAAAGGCTTGCAATCTGCAAGAAGCCACAGTAAGCATTAAAAAAGAAAGGAAGTTCTGGTAAATCTACAATAATGAAATAACCTACTTTTTAAGAGTTGTGTTAAGGTTTTAACTGGACTCTGTGGTAAAATACAAACAAGCTGGCGTGAAAAGGAATGACAGCACCTGTGAGATGTGTATCAATTGTCCAAAGAATCCCAGTAAGCTATGTTTTATTACACAATGCTTAGAATGTCGATAGTCCAGATACAATAAGCAAGTCATTTGGTTTTCTGGTACAGAGCATGTAATACATTGATTGCCAAACTTATTCAACCAACCAAATTCTGGTTGTAAAAGCTACATTCCCCACAAATGAAAAGCACAAAGTCATGCAATCTGGGGGTTTGGTTGGTAAAACAAAAAAATTTTCATGCCAACAGAAGCACAGCAAATGTAAACCACGTTTGTCACTTTCAGCACTATTCTAATCGACATGGGGCAGGGGGCGGCGGCAGGATGGGGGACACACAAAAGCACTGTGAAGTGGTTTTATCGAAATTGCCACAAAAATTCTGCAGACTAATCTATAATTTAAATGCAAAATGAAAAGCAAAGCTCCGTATCAAGATTTGGGCCTAAGCGTGGATGTAGAGAGCGCTTACAAGTCAGTACACATCAGTACACAGACAAGCACGCTGTCATCACACCACGGTGTTTGACAGTGTCCCACACAGAACTGAAGGCAGGTTTCAGTCGAAGCGTGCAGGCAGTGATCCTGGACGTGTCCCCAGTGGGACAACAGGCTCGACCCACTACCACAAACTTGCAACTAAGAGAGACATACTTACCCTGCATGATCAGAAGGACTAAAAGGACAAAAGTATACAACCAGAATTTTCCAACAACCTTAAATATACTCGTAAGATGACTGTTTTGAATGCTATGCCTAAAAGTCGGAAGGCTCCACCTAAAATAATTTAGGCACAATTTCAGGTCCGGTTTGAAGGAGTGGCCTCCCTCACTCGCAAAGAGAATCCAGCATTAGCCACAGCCAAAGTCGGGAGGTAAACACAACCATAACATACTTCAATTTGCCTCAGTTACTTAATGAACAAAGAGAAATGAGGACATACTTTACATCTTCCAGCTTTTTGGTGATGACGGATCCAACAGATGAGAAAGCAGCTGATGCCTTCTGTCCAGCCTGAGATAAGGTTTCGGATGTCTTTTTGTATCTATGTTAAATTATAAAAGAACAAAGAAAAGTTAAGCTAACATTTTCTAATAGCAATTATTTAAAGCACAATCACCACCTCTCAGAGAGCTCTCGAAAATTAAAACAAATTTTGTCTTCAGAACATCCAAACTCCCTCACAAACTCTGGGGGCGTCACCCGCCTCACCCGATTCCTAGCCCTCACTGGGGGGCTGTCTTCACCAGTGCCCTGGGACGGCCACACAGAAGGAGGCCTAGGAAGGCAGGGCCAAGGAAATCAGGGTACAGGGCAAAAACAGTCACAGAGAAGAGATGAAAATTAGCCAAAGGCTTTTTCCACTGAAGCCAAACAAAACAAAAATGAAATCAAATTCCTCCCATGCCTTTTATAACTTTATGTCCTAAAAAGGGATTAGAAGCAAGGTAAGGCCCAAGTGTACTTTATTATTCAAATAAATTGTATGGGCTATCAAGAATTTTTTTTTTTAAATTTTGCAGGTCCACAGAGCTACCGAATAAGGACTTGGGGACTCTGGGCAGAGTACATAAAAGGTGTGACACTGAAAATGACTTGAGTGTGGTATTTGCTAGAATCTAAAGCTATCATTGACCACCTCCCTCTTCCCATCTATCCAGGGATTAGTGAAGGGAAAATAAAAACAAATGAATATGGGAGCCACAAAGAGGTTAAGATCCTCACATTACAGAGAGGAACACTCAGGCATTTTTACTTATCCCATCAAGATGAAATACTAAAAACAAAAAGTTTATGGTGATACACAGTCAAAAGACTAGTTCCCTGGACTTCTGTAGGAGAAAGTGGCTCAAAAGGGGCAGACACCTAGTGCTTTCCTGTCAGGATGCTATCAGCCTCACTGCCGTTGGTCACCAGCTCAGCGCCAGGACCAAAGACACAGACAGTAAAGAACACACTTCAGAATCTGTCCCTAGAAGCTTGCTCCTCTGTGTGCAGGGACACAAAACTGCATGATGATCACGTCGTATCAAAATCTGTGTGATCGAAAAGACAAGAAGATTGAGGGGTGGGCCTCTGCCACCAGCACCCATCGGAGGCGATGAACCAAGAGTCTTGCACTGTATAGAGAGAAGGGTGAAGAAAGACTGGCTCTGTACTTGGTCAACCCAGAGTTCAAATCCTGCCCCGACATTTTTGAGTTTTGTGACCTCAGACCTTCCCTGATCCTGTTTCCTTATCTCTGGCTACCTCACCTCCCACCCTACCTAGTCATTCTGAGGACGACTTGACGCATTTCCAGCAAGTCAACATACAACACTGTTGGAACTTAAATGTTATTACTTCAGCCCACAGACGAGGCTGGTTTTCTTTCTATCCCCTAGAACAGTGTGGAAGACCAGAGTTAGAGAAGAGTCAGATGCACCTGAGGACTGGGCGGGAGAGCCCTGTGTAGTCCAAAGAAGAGCTACAGAAGCATCCTCATCTCCTTTCAGTTCTCCTGCCCAGACAAAAGGAGCAAAAGCATCCTTTACATTCTCTAGAAAAATCTATGATCAAGGGAACATACGCAGATGTTGCTGTCACATCCTGCCAGCCTTTGGCAATGTTCTGTTTTAGTTCCTGCAGTGAGTTGATCCCAAGTTTCCGTTTGATCTCTGCTAGATGCTTCTCTTTTGCTGCTAACACTTGAGACAGAGTCTGGATTTCTTCTTCTACCTATGGGGGGGGTAAAAATACAGCAAGAGTCATTCAAAAAGTGAAGATTATTAGTGCAAAACTGTATTCAAAATTCTGGAGTCATTTAAAACCATTTGATTCATTTGTCTCTTTAAAAACAACATACAGCATGTTGTTAACTGGTTACATGCTGATCTCTCCTGTAGAGCTTCTCTTTTGTTTTGTTTTGTTTTATAATCTTTTTTTTTTTTTTTTTTGAGAGAGAGAGAGAGAGCACACACGTGGGGTTAGGGAGAGGGGGTAGAAGGAGAGAGAGACTCTCAAGCAGGCTCAATACCCAGTGTGAAGCCTGACGACGGGTTCCATCTGACGACCCTGAGATCACAACCTGAGCCAAAATCAAGAGTCAGACGCTTAACAAACCGAGCCCCCCAGGGACCCCTCTTTTCTCTTCTTTGTATTTCTATCTTGAGTTGTCCTTAGGCTTCTCCTCTCTCTCTCTCTCTATACTTCCTTACTCTGCTATCTCATGGAAGCTTAGGGCTCAAACCTCCACACAGACAATAATCAAATTACTCTGCCATCCACCCTCTGACCCCTGGTCTGTATTTCCAGCTGGACACTTCCACTTGAATGCCCACAAAATTCGTATTTGTGTACCAAATCAAACCACTCTCCACTCAAATATCCACAGCCAAGTCAAATTGAAATCCAACCTTCCTGTACATTTTGTATGAGTTTATACTGGAAATGACTATCCCAGGGCCTGCCAAAGCCACAGCTGTAAGTAAATCAAGCCAGAGAGCCCCCCAGAAGTCCCGTGTGGACTCCTTGATGCTGACTGACCAGGCTTAATTAGCTGTACAGTTAGAGGGAGGCCCCTGACCCAAGGACAGCCAACCCAATGAGCGGCCACCACCTAATGATGGGCCTGCTGTAAGAGATGCTCCATGATCATGGGCTCTCTCATTCAGGAATCCAGTTTGAGAAACTGAGCTAACACTGAAATAGAAGCTGGAAAGACTTGAATAAAGAAACCCTGAAGTACAGGCAGGGCACAGTGAGATGAGAAGATACGGAAGCTTAAATATATGAGGAGGCCAAAACTCTATGCAGAAGCTAGGGAGAACAGAAAAAGACTTAAGGAGCAGAAGAAAAGCCTGCGTCAGAAAAACAGAGGGCAAGAGACAGACTCACAAGGAGAAGAGACCTCACTCGGAAGAGACCTTCTGTCCCAGGAAGTTGAAAGGGTGGGATGGTCATTAATATTCAAGACCCTTCAAAAGATGCTTCTCGTGGCTTGTTGCAAAGCTGTATTCTCAGCCTTGACCTCACACTTCTATGATTCCAAAGAGAGCATGGCCTTTGAAATCAATATACAATGGGGGCAACTGGGTGGCTCAGTCAGTTAAGTGTCCAACTCTTGGTTTCAGCTCAGGTCATGCATGATCTCAGGGTCCTTATATCGAGCCCCGCACTGACAAGAGTTTGCTTGTCCCTTTCCCTCTGCTCTTCCCCTCCCCGAATAAATAATTAAAAAAATAAAATGAATAAAAAATATATAGCATTGTTAAATAAACTGTTTTCACTGATTAAATCTTTACAGAACACAAAATAAAAATACTACTCAAGAAAAGGAGAGAAGAATAAATCAAAAGTGAAGTGGCGACAGGGTGCCTGGGTAGCTCAGTGGGTTAAAGCCTCTGCCTTCCGCTCAGGTCATGATCTCAGAGTCCTGGGATCGAGCCCCACATCCGGCTCTCTGCTCAGCAGGGAGCCTGCTTCCTCCTCTCTCTCTGCCTGCCTCTCTGCCTACTTGTAATCTCTGTCTGTCAAATAAATAAATAAAATCTTAAAAAAAAAAAAAAGTGAAGTGGCGAGCAAAACAAAACATAGTTCTTTTTTTTTTAAGATTTTATTTTTATTTATTTGAGAGAGAGTGTGTGCACAAGCTGGGGGGAGGGGCAGAGGGAGAGGGAGAAGCAGGCTCCCAGCCAAGCACAGAATGTGGGGCCTGACCCAGGGCCTGATTCGGGGCTCAATCCCAGGAGCAGGATCATGACCTAAGCCGAAGGCAGAAGCTAAACCAACTGAGCCACCCAAGCTCCCCAGAGGGAGTTCTTAAGAGGGCAATAATTAGAATGTAGGTCCAGAATGAAGATGACCCTCTGTGCTTGTCAGACAGGACCTCTCATCCTGTACCAGTTTTGGAAGTCACACTTAAGTGGACTCTGAAAGAAAAAGGCAACAATGAATGCATGAGGTTCAAAATCGAGTAAGTTAAATGACTTGCCCTAAGTCATCAAACTAACAATGTAGGAACCAGAATTTCAACCCAGGTTTTTGGGCTGTACTTCTCAGTTTACTGGCTAATTCTCACTGCACACTGTTAGCTTTCCACTACCTCTTTCTCTATCCCAACTCCAACTTATCAGATACTCCAAAGAACAGACTTAAAAGATAAATACCCCTTAACACTCCTCCGAAGTTTCCCTTTCCCTAATGACAGCTGGAGAGAAAGACCACTGTCAATTTGACTGACCAAAACATGGCCCAGTGCATTCCCCACTTTTGTTGGTTAGACTGTGCTGCCAACATACCTAGCTCAGCACATCACAGCTACCATTCCTTAAGTCAATGTATATACTACATATTATATATATATATATATATACATATATATATATATATATAATACACATATTTTAAAAATGGAAAAAATATATATAAAAGAATGATCCTTAAGGCACAAAGAATATATTTGATAAGTATCTAGTATCCATAACATATGGATAAAATACTTAGGAATAAATGTAAGGAAATGTACACTGGAAACAACAAAACACAGCTAAAAGGAAAATTAAAGACATCTTAAATAAATGGAAAGATATTCCATGTTCAGTGACTAGAAGACTCCATATTGCTTAGAGGCCAATACGCCCCTAGATCAATCTACAGATTCAATAAAAGCCCTATCTAAATCCCAAGGGCACATTTCGTGGGTAGAAAAGTAGATTCCAAAATTCATAAGAAATTGCTAAGGACCCTAAATAACAATTTAGAGAAAGAAGAAAAAGGTAAAAGAACTCCTACTCCCCAATTTCAAAACTCACCACAAAGCTATAAAATCAAAATGGTGTGGTACTCTCAAAAGGATAAACACAGAGATGAATGTAATAGAACCGAAGTCCAGAAATAAACCCTTACATCGATGGCAACTGATTTTTCACAAAGATGCCAAGAGCATTCATTCAGGATAGTATCTTCAACAAAGCACACTGGGAAAACTAAATATTCACATGCAAAAGAAAGAAGCTGGACGTCTTCCATAAACCACAAACAAAAATTAACTTGAAACAGATCAAAGGCTTAAATACAGGAGCTAAAAATCTTAGAAGAAAACATAAGGGTAAATCTTCATGCTCTGAGCTTTGAAAATGGGATTCTTGGATATAACACCAAGAGCACCACCAACTCAAGAAAAATTAGATTTCATCAAAATTTAAAAGTTACGTGCATTAAGACACTATGAAGAAAGTGAAAAAACAATATACAGAATAGGAGAGAATATTTGCTAATCATATATCTGATAAAAGTGTCTAATATCCAAAATAGGTAAAGAGCTCTTATATCTCAACAACAAAAACAATTAAAAGAAAAACTGGGCAAAGGATTCGAACAGACATTTCTCCAAAGCAGATACACAAATGGCTAATAAGCACATGAATGCTCAATATCACTCTTCACTAGGGAAATACAAATCAAAACTATAATGACATACCACCACTTAACACTCACTAGGATGGCCATAATCAGAAAGACAGAGAATAATAAATATTGGCAAGTATGTAGAGAAATCGCCTATCAGGATGAAAAATGGCATCCTTGCTGTGGGAAATAGTTTGACAGTTCCCCAAAAAAGTTAAACATGGAATTACCATTTGATGCAACAATTCCAGTTCTAGGTATATACCCAAGGGTCTATAGGTAAAATAGATACAAACGAGTACTTTTATACAAATGTTCCTAGCTGAGTATCTGCAATAGAAAAAATGTGGAAACCACCCAAACCTCCATCAACACACAGATAAACAAAACGTGGTAGACACATATAATGGACTATCATTCAAAACAAAGCACCACGGGCACCTGGGGGGCTCAGTCAGTTAAGCATCCAGCTTTTGATTTTGGCTCAAGTCATGATCTCAGGGTCATGGGATCAAGTCTGGCTTAGGCTCCACACATAGCCCAGAGTCTGCTTGTCCTTCTTCCTCCCCTTCTGCCCCTTCCCCTAGATCACGTTTACACACGTGCTATGTCTCTCTCTCTCTCTCTCTCTCTCTCTCAAGTAAATAAATAAATAAAATCTTTTTAAAAAAATAGTTAAGTACCAATTCACAATACATGCTATAAGAATGAACCTCAAAAACATTACACCACATACAAAAGGTAACGTGTATGATTGCGCTTAAATAAAATATCCAGAAGAAGTAAATCCATAGAAAACAAGGCATAAAGCAGGTTATTGCTGCCAGGGGGTGAGGATCCCAGTTTAATGAGTACAGGTCTCCCCTGGGTGTGATGGAAACGTTTTCAAACTACACAGAGGTGACAGCAGCAAAAGACAGTGAGAGCACTAACTGCCGTGGAATTGTGCACTTTCAAATGGTTAATTTTACGAATAACAGAGAAAGAGAAAGGGAGGGAGGGAAAGAAGGTTGGAAGAGCCCACGTACATCCACAGCACCGCAAAGGGGAGAACACAGGCACTGATACAGCTGAAAAGCCAAGAGCATTAGACCCGGTGCGGCCCCCCAGGGCACATTCACTAGTGCTCCTCCCATCCGTGTCCTCCTTCCCGTCTACTTCTCAGACCCACTTCACCCAGTAGCTATCTGTATTCATAGGAAAACATCACATTCTTTTATTTCCTCTCCCCAACGCCAGAGCTCTAGCACAGGTCACTGTATGTTGCTTTCTCTCCCCTGGAACAGAGGAGATGTTACCATGTGCCTGAGAAACACAAATGATGTGAGTGGGAAGCACAAAGTCCCAAAAGGAATGAGTCTTGACCTTTGCAAGTTCTCTTCTCAGCTCTTCTTGCTCCTCCTCTGATAGGGTCTCCGTGGCCCCGATCGTGGCAGCAACATCTTCTCCTTCCTCAGGGACTGGGTCTGTTCTCAGCAGACCTGGTTGGAGATTTTAAAAAAAAAAAAAAAAAAAAAAAAAGTCTGTAAGGCACAAGAAGTAAAATTCTCCTTCAGACTCCTCCATTGACCCCACGAGAATAAAACAATTAGACTGGACCCACACATCAACTTTCTGTACCCTCCAAATAGCCTGGCTCTTTCCGTAAGGACAAAAGTCTGAGCTACCACTAAAAAACTACCCAATTATATTTTCTGCCAAGTATGAATTCGGAAAATATAGCAATGGCGTAGCTTCTGTTCTTTTGCTCAGTCACAATATAGTTACTACAAAGCGGAAGAGTCAGAGGAGGCTGTGAATGGGATCTTGCCAGGGCTTTTAATGCTAACCTAGTAAATCAGCAGGACTAGTAATTCACACTAACAAGGAAAAGGGGTTTGTAAATGTCTCTAGCTTCCTCTGCTAACCAAATCCAGCACTCAATCAAGTCAAGAACTGAACAAACTCAACACCTACAGAAATTTTATTTAAAAAAATTAAAAATAAAGTTTATTACAGTTCTTTCCATTGTTAGTGGAGGTAGGAAACACCTTCCTGTAGCTTAAAAAAAAAAAAAAAAGAGGGGCGCCTGGGTGGGCTCAGTGGTTTAAAGCCTCTGCCTTCGGCTCAGGTCATGATCTCAGAGTCCTGGGATCCTGCACATCGGGCTCTCTGCTTAGCAGGGAGTCTGCTTCCCACTCTCTGTCTGCCTCTCTGCCTACTTGTGATCTGTCTGTCAAATAAATAAATAAAATCTTTAAAATATATATATATATATATCTTTATTTTTACACATTATAGGTATATATCTATAACACAGACATATATGATATATATTATACATATGTCTTTATATATATATATATATATATATATATATATATATATATATAAAACCCAGATAACCTTTAAAAGTCCTAATGTACACAGAAATGATCAACAGCAACATACAAGTTTTTCACCTTATTTAAGACCAACAAGATACAGCCATTCCCCTGGCACAGAGCCAACCACTAGGAGTCCTACAGGAAGAACTTAAGAATTTCTCTGAGTGGCCAAGGAGGCATTTGATCCTCAACATCTCTCCCCTCTCATCTCCCCAGCCACCCATGCAATGGGTCCATGAGCAGCCCCCCAAATGTTGAGTGAAAAACATAAGGGGGTACCAAAAAATTTTTTAATACTTTTTAAATATTTTTGAAAAAAATCAAAGTTAATTCAAAGAATCTGTAATGAACAAAATATCAAAATTTTAAATGGGCTCAGTATCATTGACTTTTCCTTCCACCTCAGGCTCCAAAATGGCTTTGCACAGTATCGTTCCTGATCTTGTCTCTGTTTAAAAGTTCAGTTATTTTGCTCACTGTGCTTTTGTTTTAATTTTTCTGAAAACTGCATTAATCTATTATTGGTCTCGATCGCAGAGCATCTTGGTGCCCTCTTAAAGTTTACAGCTGAGGCAGGTGGCTGCTGGCCTCCCTTGCCTTCTCCTAGTCACAGCTCTGTGTGTGCATTTCCGTATCTCAGAGGTCTGGGTTTTCACAGTCTCCTCTGGCAACAGATTTGTGGCACAGGGGACCAGAGAAACGTCTCCCCCTTTTCCTGCTCTTTGCCTCTTTCTGTCAGTGCGCATTAGAGCAATCGCAGATCCCCAACACCCCCAGGCCATCTCTGAGACATGCTAGCTCAGTCACAGAGTGATGTGCTCTCCCACCCAGATCAAGATACCAGGATGATGACAGACTTTACAGGCACGGGAAAGGAAGGAGGAAGAATAACCTCGCTGTTCAACAAGCCACCAGCACCACGGCAAACCTCAAAGTATACGCATCAATGACACAACTTGTATGTCCACCATGTACAGGGTACAAAGACACCTGTTGCAGGGTCTGTCACATATTAACTGCTAATGGCACCTAATAATTGTAACAGCTATCATCATTAGCATAACGGTACCAAAACAGAGCCTATCTGGAAGGTGTTTACAGAACCCTTTAAGGAATAAAAGTAATACAAATAAGAGAATTCAAAAAAAACACGAACTGGAGGTGGAAACAGAGTATGATTAAGCTTTTTAATGCACAGACCATGTGTGACAGGTACAATCCGTAGATGGAAAAGCTCAATGAGTAATTGCTTCTGTAGGCCCCCTCTAAAATATCTTCAGGCTGCCCAAGAGAATTCTGTGATAGAAATCTGATCATGTCACTGTCCGGTTTACAATCCTTTCGTGGTTGGTTCCCTGTTGTTTTTCAGACAAAATTCCCCATTGTTTAGCACCCAGGCCTTACTGGACCTACCCCCTGCTCACTGCCATTGGATCCCTCATACTCCAACTCCAGCCAAATCAAACTGTGGATAAGGTATGTACCATCAGAAATCATTGAGAAGGGCCCGTGTGTGCTTGCAAACATATCCCCTGTGCCAGATTATGTGACGAGACAGTATGAGACTGAAGATGGGAGTATATGGTAGCAATCATATAAGACAATGCAGTAAGAACCATGACAGAGTTAATTATAAACATTCTTTATTTTTAAGGTATTGTTCAGACTTCTCCAGTCTCCAACCAGAACAGGACTCAAAAAAAAAAAAAAAAAAAGTCCCCAAAAAACTCTGGTGCTAAACAATACCTTAAAAAACAAAGGCTCTTTCATGTTTTTTAATAAATACTAGTTTGTAAATCTGCTTAAGGAGGAAAATGTAATATCTAATTACTAATAATGCTTTATGCCCTGCTGCCCAATTCCAGAAACAATCTCGGGGGATTCTGCTACTATCCAAGTATTTAGTTAGGCTGCCAGGGAAAACAAATGTCTCAGAAAAGGGGGTCATGTAGTTGTCCACGCCTGGCTTCAGGACTTCAAGATAACCTTGGGATTTTATATTCCCAATCATTAGTAATTACAGGTTCTGCTTTTTTCCAGATCAGCCTGTAGGCGGCAGCAAATTATCAAAATTCAATTTTAAGGTGTGGTTTGTCTTAGGGTAATCATAAGGGGGGGGATGAAAAATTAAGGAACACAAAGGAAGAACAAAAAAGGCAGATATCAAAATCACTGGCAAAACAACAAAAACATAACAGTCACGACTTAAGAGAATTATGAATAACCACAGCCAGCACCACCAGAGTACATTCTATGTATAATACACAAATCTGAACTAAGTGGTCCAAACACATTACATCACTTACATACACCACTTCTGTGATGCAGAGCTCTGCCAGTTCCAAAGGAGGAAACTGGAGCTTACAGAGGATAAGCAACTTGCCCACGGTAACACACCTGAATGCATGGTGGGGTTACAATTTTGAACTGAGACCCCTCAATTTGGAAGTATATACTTAAAATCATTGATTTCCAAAGGACAGATGAAGACAAGAGTAGGGGCTGAAGCTCACACCTGTAAGAAACCTAGAAGCAATAACTTAAGACTCTGTACAAAGGGGGCACCTGGGTGGCTCAGTGGGTTAAGCCTCTGCCTTTGGCTCAGGGCATGATCCCAGAGTCCTGGGATCGAGGCCCACGTCAGGCTCTCTGCTCAGCAGCGAGCCTGCTTCCCCCTCTCTCTGCCTGCTGCTCTGCCTACTTCTGATCTGTATCAAATAAATAAGATCTTTAAAAAAAAAAAAACAGACTCTGTACAAAGGAAAAGAACCTGGCAGAGTAGGTCAAAAGCAATCTCTTCTCTTCCAAATGTACAGTCTCTCCAAACTTGGAGCCTTAGGAGTTTTTCTAGATATTATCCAATTTCCCCCTATGTTCAGGAAGAGTGCAATATTTATTGTAGAGGCAGAGTCTGGCTTTAGGAGAAAAAAAAATACTAGCTTCTCATTCACAACACAAGTTGGGAAACAGGAACATTTTAACATATAATTACTTAAAACCGTAAGTACTCCCAAAAAAATTCTTATTCAATCATTAATTTTAATAGTTCTCCTCAGAATCTGATGGAAAACTGTTTTTCAAAAATGGCAAAGAGGGACAACATATGATCAATATTTACTGAGATCTAATCCACCAACCAGGGAGATTCACATTATCTCATTTTGAAAAAAACATCTTACAACCAACACCTGATGAAAGCAGTACAATTTATCCCCACCAGGAAAGTGTGACCCTGAGGTTAGTAATCTGCCCAGAATCACAGGTGAGATTAAAAATGCAGGTTTTCCGACTCCAAACTCTTGCTCCTTCACTTTTTTTAGAGAAATTCCAGGGAGCAGGGAGGACGAAGGACAAACTGGAAGCAGAGGGCTGGGGCCTCGTCTCCAGGGGCTTCCAACATCCCCCGAGGGTGTAAGAACACATGTGGACCCCAGCTGGAGGTCACAGATACCATTACAGGGCCCAAGTGACCCGAGATTGGGGATAATTTGTTCCTTGTGGTTGTTACTATTTTAGTCACCTCCTTAATTTCTGTAGATGTGCAGAGTCTGCCTGTCTCCCCCTGAAGACTTCTGTAGTGGAGAGCGAGCCTAGAGCCCACCAACTGCCAGGAATGGCTAGGAGCCCAGGTGAGAGGCCCACTGCCAGGGGAGTGACAGGGAAGATGAACACAGATCTTGGATTCATGCCCCATCAATCCTAAGACAGTTTTTTCCTTTACATTTACAACTGGGAACTCAAGAACAGCCAATCAATTAAGCAGTCCTTGTGGCATAGCTATCACCGGGAAACTTGCTCCAAAATTTGCAAAATGGGTGTTAGCGACTGAGAACATCACAGACCTCTCATCACAGGCCTCTCGTTCAAGGAAGTCTGCATCACAACATTTTGTGTGAGGAAAATAAAGCAAGACACGGATTATTCCCAGCAGAAAAGCAATTCCAGTAAGCTAGGCAATGCATGACAAGGTGTTTCAGGAAAACTGTACTTGGTTTACTCTAAAAAAAATACATGGACGGGAGTGTTATGGTCAACACCTATGTCTGAATAAATCGAAAAGAGTGTTAATAAGCATACAAAATTTTAAGTAGAATTAAATCAGTGTCTCTTAGGCTTTTAACTTGTAGCAATTTTTCCCCTTAATGAACAAATACTCTAATGGTACATCCTAAAATCCACAGTACCTTGGAAGAGATGAAATATAATACCCACGCTTCTGAGACCTTGTTGGTAATTGGAGGAAAACGAAGTGCCTGGGTCTTTGGCAGCAGCGGAAATGTGTGTGGTGAGCAAGCGTGGTGGGGAAGAACAAGGAAGAATGGAGAAAGAGTTCAGTCTTGACCATGTCCCTAGGTCCAGACTATAAAGTCCTGATGTCTCATCATCATCTTCTCATCTTGCTACTACTCATGGTGCCAAGAACAAAGCATTTCATAATGCTTTCTTTGAACTGATGTACCTATTAAAGATTTATTCAAACCAAGTTTCTCTTCCCTATCCCATGCATACCCACCTACTTGACATATCCTCCCAAAAATTTCAACTGGAGGAAAGAAGCAAAAAAGCCTTTTTTAAATACAAATTTTGAACCACAATGACAATGAAGGCATGATTAGGATTTGGTGTGCAACCTTTTGCCCCGGGCTATGGCTGCAGCCTGTCCCACCCCACCCTGGAGCACCCACCCAAACACTGCCCTTCCATTCACCTTTGACCCTTGACCCAATTAAGACCAACTACTTTTCTCCTCAAGACTTTCTATAACTATCATTCAAAAACTTTTTAGCCATTTTCATAAAGTTTCAGATCTGAAAAAATTTTGCATCATTTTATTTAAACACTTTATTCAAGATGAGGAAATTGGGGTTGGAGATTTTTTTTCAAGAGTAACTAAAGCCAGGAACTTTGAAATTAGATGGCTCCGTAGGTTGACTTGTGTCCCCCAAAAAGACACATTTCATCTCCTAACCCCCAGGACCTGCGAATGTGTTTTTTATTTGGAAACAGGCTTTTGCAAATATAGTCAAGATGAAATCACAGTAAATTAGGGTGGGCCCTAACCCAATGCGTCCTTATAAAGAAGGAAATGTAGACACAGAAACCCAGAGAGAACAACATGGACACACAGGCACACAGAAGCCCAGGGACCACTCCCCATGATCATGGAGACAGACTGGAGGGATACAGCAGAAGGCACAGAAGGCTGGGATTGCCAGCAACTGCCAGAAGCTAGATGAGGCAAGGAAGGATTTCCCTACAGAAGGAGCACAGCCCCAGCTACATCTTCATTTTGGACTTCGAGCCTCCAGAACAGAGACAGAACACATGTCTGTTGTTTGAAGTGACTCAATTTGGAGTACTTTGTTATGGCAGCCCTAGGAAACTGAGCCCCGCCCCGTACCCCCAAAACCCATTACATATTTTAAAAAACAACACATACACATTACCACCTGACTCTCCAGGTTTCTGTGGAGCAGTGTAAAGGACTGTGTGTGGGCAGGTTATTAGGTTTTCAGTAAGGATGTGCGATTGTCCCACTTTTCCATATGCTACAAGCCTTCCCACAGTTACCTCCTGTCTCCTCTTCCATGAAGCATGGCTCATAGGCCCCCTTCATCTGCCATCTCTCTGGCATCTTCTACCTGGCATCATCGGCCTCTCCCTTGCATCTTCTACATGACAGCTGTCAATCATGATGTCATGTGATGTCTAAAAGGCATCAGCCCCAAACCTTGGTCTGGAATCTCCTCTCCTATAACACCACCCCGGATTTTTCTTACTGCTGAGACACGGTCTCATCTCATTCCCCCAGGCATCTACTTCAAGCCTCCCCTCCAAACTCACCACTCCTGCCTTGATTCGGGCTCTGGCAATTTCTTGCTCAGATTCTTGCCCTTAAGCTCCCTCATGGTCTGTCCCTCCAATCCATTCACCATCGCGCCACCAGAGTAAACTTCTAAGGCAGGACTCTGACCGTAGCACTCCTTGCCATAAATCCTTCTAGAGCTTCCAACTTCCCAGTAAGGCTCTTGCTCTTGACAGTCTGGAGCCCACCCTACCTACTCAATCCCCCCCAACTGCCCAACACTCACCTCATCTTCCAAGCTGCAGTTCCTACAAAAACATGCCATTTTTTTTTTTAAGTAATGCATTAATTCAAAAAGTAAAGTGCCTCCCATACATTTTTTGCCCATTTAATTTTTTGTGTGGTTAAATATACAACATAAAAGTTGCCATCCTAACCCATTTTTAAGCATACAATTCAGTGGCGTGAACAACATTCACAATGTTGTATAACAACCTCCACTGGCCATGCTTTTTTCTTTTTTTTTTAAATGTCTCTGCACATGTTATTTTCTCTTCTGGAAACCCTCTCCTTATTTCCAAGTCCCATTCATTTCAATAAATCAGTTTTAAGTGCCTCCTGCTCTTGGAGGCTTTCCCTGGATCCCATCCAGGCCCAGGCCCTGCTCTGAGTATAACACTCTGTAATGTCAACTGTACTTAGAACACAGCCTGATGGCCTGGGCAACCTGTGACCTTAGCACTGTGTTCCGATCCTGCATCTTCAGGCCAGCTCGGTAACGGGTACACAGACACTCATTAGCCCTCTCTGAATAAATCAATTACAGGAAGGTACACAGTTGAGCTGGAGTAAGAACGCTGTCTCCCTTCACTGCCTACCTTTTATCTTGAACTTTTTGTTTTATATCTCATTCTCACTTCACTGCTTTCACCTACACAGGTTTTTCTATTGAAAACACATAAAATTTAAAAAAAAAATTTTTTTAAATAAGGGGTGCCTGGGTGACTCAATCGTTAGGTGTCTGCCTTCGGCTCAGGTCATGATCCCAGCGTCCTGGGATCGAGCCCCTTATCAGGCTCCCTCTCCAGCTCCCCCGTGCTTGTGTTCCCTCGCTATCTCTGTTATAAAGAAAATCTTAAAATTTTTTTTAATAAAATTAAAAAAAAATAAAACACATTAAATGACATTTTTCTGAAGAAATACAACTTCTGTCTCAGACATAATCTATACAAAGATTGTTACATTTGGAGGTCATATACCTTAATGTTACAAAGTGTGTTCAGAGCCAAAAGCACCAGGCCTTTATGGGGGGGGGGTGCCACACAAGTGATACTCCAGAGGGAAAAATATGATGTCAGCTGCTCCCAAGATATGCATTTAGGAGGGAAGACGTTGCAGAGGAGGAGTCTAAGATATTTGCTATTTAGTTAACACTGGGCCTACCCAAGAGAGAATCTGGTAGAGTATAATTGAGCCCTAGCAGTTTCTCTAGGAAATAAAACCGTATACACCTCTCTTACACAGTCTTTCAAGAGGCAACAAGGGCTTTAGGACCAGGGTCGGAATAAAAAACTTCAGTCTCTGAGGATTGCTTTCCTCAGGCACAAGAGGAAATGCCTGCCTTTTTAAAACCTGGAGACACAAAGAGATACAACATTAAGTTCAAAATGTCTTCAGTGGTTCTATCCAACAAGATCACAAGAGGAAGTTATTTCTCCTCTCGTACGTCTGTGCTTGGGGTCCCTACTCTCTGGAGCTTGTGTTTCCGAATGCAACGAAGTTCCAGCAGGGGCAGGGGAATATTTGGAGACCCCCACAACAAAGTAAGATCCTAAACAAGCAAGACCCCTTTTAAGAAAATCCAAAACCAAAGGGCTTCTCAACCACAGCACGAGGGGCATGCTGGGCAGGGTAATTCTTTGTGGAGGGGGTTCTCCTGTGCCTCACCCCATGTGGCATGGGGGCATGTCCCCTCCCTCCCCAAAGCCAACTGCAGTTGTGACAACCGTAATCACCTTAGAATCCACCTCAGAATCGGCTCCAGTGGTGGCGGCCGGAATGCCTACAGGGGGCGAAACTGCCTTAGGTTGGAAACCGAGGACTCAATGCCAGGGAAGTATGGGACACTGGCTATTTGACCCGGATTATCTTCAAAAGAAGGAGATGCGGTAGCACAGGCCATGAACACTTTATATTTCTTAAGGATATAATTTTCCCACGCTCACCCGTGGCAGTAACAGTATAACAGTAGGAGAGAAAAAGGAGACGAGTAATTGCAATCCATCGAGGCAGCAGGAACAAAAAGCTGAGGAAACTTGACCCACTCCATCTGGGGAAAGAACCAGAACCTGGGAGATTAACTGGGCAGTGTCAGGGCCACTAGAGAGGAATGGAAGTGGACTGAGGTGGGGGAGGTGGGCCAAAAGGGAAAAGAGAACTGGGACCCAGATGGGCCCAGAGAGCTTAGGAAACTCACCTCTCGAGATCAGGGCCCTGAACAAAAGTCAACTTCCCACCCAAAAAGGTCACCCTCTCCAAACTTCACCAAAAGAATGGAAGAGGGAAGAAAGATCGGAAAGGTAGAACACATCAGTATTTCCAAATGCTTTACTCACCTCCTCTAGAAACTCCTGAACTGACCCTTAAATCTTTTTCATCATAAAAAGGAGGGGGGCGGCCTTCAGTTGATAACTTCAGAACCACCTATCCTCCCAACCCCAATCAAGTGTAAAATGAGTAACTAGGCCACTCCACAGAGAGAACAAAGGTCAGCCATGGAGAAATTTGGGGATCCCCAGGGAGGAAATCACTTCCATTCTTAAATTTCCTCTGCAGGAATAAGGAAGTTCTTCATAATTTCAATTCTGCTCTGATTTTTATTTTGTAAACCATACATTTGCTGTTTAACGTCTTCAGAATTAATTATGCCTAACTTTCAAGAATCATGACTTCCCTAAAAAGAAGTGAGAATAACACAGAGTAGAAACCAAAAAGCATAATAAAACAGGACGAAAAGAAGGACTCTGAGCTAAGAGAACTCCAGTCTGATTTTTTTCTCGTGTTTTTAGAATTTCAAATATGACAGCATAAAACTAAAAATGTCAGATTGTTAAATGGCTCCTGTTCCTATTTCCTGAAGTCACTAGAAATAACCAAAGGTGTTTTATACAACAGGGCTACGTTTTTCTCTGTGTTAAAAAAAAAAAAAAAATGTTAAGAGGAAGAGTGGTTCTACATAAACAGGGCTTGGGAAATTCTCTCCATAGGCGTTCACTGAAAGGAAGAGAAAATGCAGCAAAGGACACTAGCAGAAAACAGCTGTGCTAACCGGCAAGTCCAAGACAGAATGGATGAACCCGGTACACCATACGCGGTAAAGCCCCTGACGGAGGAAAGATTACACCTGGAATGATAAACCTGTTCCGTAATATCCATCCCCAAAGAGGCCAGGAGAGTGTGATCAAAAACACAAAACAAAACAAAAATGCTGGCTTGGCTTGAAGACAGAGGGATGAGTGTGAGACCCAATGTGGGCTAACTGAGTTCTGTGACGTGGGAGCTTCACAGCACCTCTCTTGGCCTCCATGTTCACACTTGGAAAATGAACTAGATAGTGTAAATTAGTCCTTGTCAGTTTCATTTCCTTCATTCATTCATTCACATGTTCATTCACCAAGCATTTGTTGAGCCATGGATGTCAGGTACTATCTCAGGCCTAGGGAGGAACAGTGGTTTAAGAAAGACTGACATCCCTAATGGAACTTATATTCCAGATTCTGAAAATTATAAATCAGTTTTTCAAACCATGGGCTGTGAAATCCACTGAGCAGTACCAAATGGGCATTATTTTAAAAGATTTTATTTATTTATTTGACCAGAGAGATCACAAGTAGGCAGAGAAGCAGGCAGAGAGAAAGAGAGGAAAGCAGGCTCCCCGCTGAGCAGAGAGCCCAATGCGGGCGGATCTCAGGACCCTGAGACCATGACCTGAGCAGAAGGCAGAGGCTTTAACCCACTGAGCCACCCAGGCGCCCCCCAAATGAGCATTTTAAAAACAACAAATGGAATAGTAAGATATCATCAGGGTGTATCACGAATAGTCAAGATGAGTTCAGTTTCTATCTCAAGATGAGAATTCTGCTTTGGTTATTGATATTGGTATTGATGAGGGTTGTGGGTCATGACCTATAGGGTGTTCTGGATGTGGGCTGGTTTTGTCAAAGAGTTTAAAAATCCCTAATAAAAGACCTCTCTTTGTTCCAGCCACTGGCCCTCGTCCCCTCCTTCACTCAGACTGCTTCTTAGGAACATTCTGCCCATAGATTAAATCTCATTACTTTCTCATTTGCCCCACGATGGCCTGGATAAATATCAAAGAATATGTTTTTCAGATCAGTGTTCCCAACCCTTCTGAGTAGGATTCCTTTTAACATCGGTGCCTTTTGTGCACTACTTGTCTGCTGATTAAGAAGATGAACAGTGGGGGCACCTGGATGGCTCAGACCATTAGCAGTCGACTCTTGACAGCTCAGATCGTGATCTCAGGGTCCTGAGATTGAGCCCGTGAAGAGCTCTACACTTAACTCAGAGTCCGCAAGGAATTCTCCCTCCCTCTCCCTCTGCCACCTTCCCCCAACCCCAGCTTGCTCGCTCTAAAATAAATAAATCTTTTTTTAAAAAGGAGGAAAAAAGAAAACGTACGGTGACCAAAAGCCACATGAATTTTTTTTAATTTTTTTTTAATTTATTTGACAGACAGATCACAAGTAGGCAGAGAGGCAGACAGAGAGGCAGGCAGAGAGAGAGAGAGGAGGAGGAGGCAGGCTCCCCGCTGAGCAGAGAGCCCAATGTGAGGCTCGATCCCAGGACCCTGAGATCATGACCTGAGCGAAAGGCAGAGGCTTTAACCACGGAGCCACCCAGGCACCCCGCCACATGAACTTTTAAATGTATTTATAATGTATCTGTCCTAAGAGCTCCTACTTAGAAATACAAAGAGTACAAATGCACCCAAGACATAGTATTCCTTCCATCTACACCTCAAACAGATTTGCAGGCTTCTTGTGCCCTGAGGGGTCCAGGGCACAGAGCCGGCTGACAGAGCCGGCTGACTGTTCTAGATCCTCTTTTATTTGCTATTTTAGGATCATGGTGTTCTTACTAAATGACTGCTTCGGGTGGTTTCTGTTTGTTTTAATGCTCTCTCCCCCTCCTTTTTTCTAATTAAAGCAAATTCTAAACTTGAGCACTAGTGGGTACATTTTTGTTGTTCACTTGCCTATATATAGATCTACATATATAGATACATATATACACACATATATATATATATATAATTTTGTTTTTAATATCATGAGCCCAGACTCCTACACTGCTATTAGGGATTGGAAAGAAAATTGTTTGAAATCTGCCTGGAGACATTGTCAACTTTCCCAACGGCTTTATTTTTAACAGAAAACATCCAAAGGCAGCAATTACTGCAACTAGGAAAAGTGAAAGGAGGTGAAAAGAGATAAAAGGAGAGTAGAAGAGAGTGAGAACAAGCTAGGTAAATCTACTTCCACGAATCTGAAACCCTGGCACACAATCACCAAGATCTACCTGAAGTCACAGAACTGCAATCTCTGCTTCCATGGCCCCTTGTCACCTGGGCTTTACTCTGCCGCCCACCTCGAACCACCTATCGTGTGTTGCTTTTTTTTCTTTTTTTTAAACGTTGAGTGGTATGATTTGTCAGAGACAGAGAGAGTGAGAGCACACACACACAAGCAGGGAGAGGGAGAAGCAGGCTTCCTGCAGAGCAAGGAACCCAGTCTGGGGCTCCGGGATCCTGACCCAAGCCGAAGGCAGATGCTGAACCAACTGAGCCACCCAGGGATCCTCCGTGTGTTGCTCTTGAGGCATTTTCTATATGTAGGATTTATTAGTTAGGATGCAGTATGCCATCCTTTTAGGGGCCACGCATAGGGGAGATCCCCTATATTACAGAGGTCCAAGGTGGGCCCCCAGGACAAGGAGAGGGCAGCAGGGGAGAGGGCTTCCCAGCCAACTGCTAACAGCTGCCTCCCAGTCCCCACTTCTAGAAACCAGCTCTAACCTGGTATCTTCAACATTTTTCCCTGCCTGGAAATCCAAACCATCCCCAAAGGTCACTACAGCTACAAACAACGGTTAGAGGAACGTGGCTTCAGCACTCTCTACTATCGGCATGTACACAACTGAAAATACTTAGAGGCAGGTTTCCTGCTGTATCCTTTTATCCTTCTCAAAGATCCACTCTGTAAACTTAAAAAGAACACACTGTGACCTATTGTTCATTAATAAGGAAAAAAATAACTTCTAGGAAAATCTGTTTACTTCTGGCAAGTTTCAGAGCAGATCATCTAGTGGTCTCCAAGCTTTCCCTGTAGAATGAGTGAACTGGCCTGGAGGACATGGTCAGGCTCCTGCTGCCCTGTGGGAGTATAAATGAAGACTTTCTTGGCCAGCACCTGGCCTTCAGAACGAGGTCATACTGACACCTGTGAAGAATGACTGCTTCCCGAGGTACAGCAACACTGAGGTCTTCTTTTCAAAAAAAAAAATCTCTTGCCTAGGTATTTCTGTCTGCTGCTCTCAGGACTCCAGAACAAAATCCAGGACGACCACTAGCAGGGCCTTAAACACCATCAGGGCTTCAGATGCCTAAGCCTCATTCAACAAAGACAAAATTTGGGGGAGGAGGGTCCTTAATAAACCATACATCAATGGCCACAAGCAAAGACCTTCCAATTCTCCCTTTTTTGTGATTTATCAGCTCAACGAACTCAAAGTGATCAGAAGAACTCTAGTGTTCCTATCAAGAGTACCACCTTTAAAATCAAAGTTTTATGTATAAATAAACACATTCTAAATACTTAATGAGCCATCTCTCTCTGCTTGGATTCTGCAACAGCTTTGTTTCACTAGTTTCAACACAGCAACACCATGGTAGCTCTTGACACTAATAATTTTAAAGACAGCAAACCCCAGGTCGTGTCCAAGTTTTGTTACAGCAAATTTAACCTTAGAAAATTAATAGTTACCAAATTTCTGAAGAGTAGGTGATCCGGATGGAGACGAATTTCCACTAGGAGATAAGTAAAGGTAGTTTTTGTTCACTCCTGTGTCAAAATCAAACGGGGACTGGTAATCTTCATAAAAATCCATCTCTCTACAGTCCATTCCAGAAAAACGCAGAATGCATCGTTTTTTAAGTGCCTGGTACCCTTCAGTTGAATGTCGCTCTGGTCATAGTCCCATGAAACCTTGCTGAAGAAATGAACCCCAGGATTTCAAGACCCTGGCTTCCTGGCTCTGGTGTGCTATTTCCTTCTCAGAGCCTTCTCACCCTTAGGACAAGCAGGTCTGTTTAATAAATGACTTATCTGGAGCAACCTCAGGGCTCTATTCACCACCTGCTGTTAATTTCAGTCAACAATGGACCTACCAGCACAGGGGAGCGGTGCTTTCACAGGTAAACAAAGGAGGGCCAGGTTCGCCAGTATCTCCAGATGTACAAACAGTCCAAGCAAACGTCAGACACTGGCACAATTACAAGAAACCACAATTTTTTTTTTTAAACGGTCAGCTGACCACAACTACACCAGGGCGGACTTAATCTTCTAGGACAAGGAAGGATTACCAGTCAGTAATCTCCTACAAAAGCCATCGGGGTGATACTTTTTTCCATCCTGGATTACAACAGAGTCCTAAAAGCCAAGCTCCCAGGTTTAGCGATCAGCTCCCTAAGTACAACTTCCTCTAGAAATAAAGCTGTGTTCCCATTATTACTTTATCTAAAGTAACGTCTGGCTTAGTGTAACAAAAATTTCAGTCTGTCCTCCCACCTTCCCTCCTTTTCTATTGCTTCCCCTTTCCTTCCCTGGAAAGACGGGGTTTTAGTGACATAGACGTCTAAGAGACCAATCAACTCCGAAGGGAAAGCTCCCAGGATCCTGGCCCCTCCCCGTTTACGGCCACACCCCTGCAGGTGTGCAATTAACCTGCTCGCAAACAGGCAGGAGCCGCCTAACTGCCGCTCGCTGCCCACGCCCTGCAGAGTGCCTGGGTCTCAGGGACCTTGGAAGCAAGATTTCTAAGTCACCAAATTCATCTTTTTCGACAAAAGTCTATTAGCAGATCCTTTCTGTGTTAACCATTGCCTTTGCTCAAGGGATAGCTCTGGAAGGTTCTGCTGCTGTTGAATGAATGGCTCATCTACTATTAAGGAGGTAAAAATAAAGGCAACCCTTCTCTAGGTGGGCAATGGTCTATCACGGCATTAACAAAAAAAGGCCGTATTCTACCTCTGCAAATTGACCTGATAAAAATACACTCTCCCTGGATTGGGAGCAAATACAAAACCTAAAATATTTCAGTCATTAAAAAAACAAATCTGTGTCTACTGTATACAACATCTTTGCACCAAGATAGTCTATATTCATCTCAACTTAGGATTCATTTTCTATTTTGTTTCTCATGTTGTACTCTATTTTTGGCAAGACTTTATCTCATTTAAGTTTTTAAAAGTTTATTTTCAACAACAAAAAAAATCTGCCTTTTTCTTCTAAAATTTACCAGAATTTGCAACAATAAATGCTGTTAAGTGAGAAGCAGAATATACTGGCTTCTTCATTATTATTATTATTTTAAAAAATGAATAGTCTGGCTTCTTAAAATCCAAAGTATCTCTAATTGCAATGGGATGGGCATGGGACGGGTATCACGTCTCTGGCTTAGAGTGTGGTTGACAGGCCTCTGGGCCTATCAATACCCTCTACATTTAGTCACTAAATAACAGGTAGAAAAAACAGTTCTTTTCAATACTTACTCTTCTTCCTAGAGCCACAGGCAGTAGGAAGTCTTAGGGACTGAATGTCAGTAGAAAGTCTTACGGACTGAATGTTTGTGTCCCCTAAAATTCATATACTGAACCCCTCACCCACAGTGATGGTAGCAGGAGGTGGGTGAGACCTTTGGGCAGTGATCAGGTTCAGATGAGGCCAGGAGAAGATCCCCTAGGATGGGATTAGCATCCTTGAACTAAGAGAGCTAGCTCGCTCTCTCGGCCATGTGAGGACATAAGATGACAGCATGTGCCAACCAGAAAAAGGGCTCTCACCAAGAATCTAATCAACTGGCACCTTGATCTTGAACTTACCAGTCTCCAGAACTGTGAGAAATAAATGTCTGTTGGTATAAGCCACCCAGTCTATAGGAATTTATTATCGCAGCCCAAAGACAGAACAGAAATTTCATACAGACACACATACAACACAAGCCACAGCCACCTCCACACTTTTCACTAGCCCTCAAATGTCCCATGTCGTTGACCTTCAGCGATGACACCCATGTTACACCCTCTGCCTGCGATGCTACCTTTTTTCTGCCTTCTGAAATCATTCAACCTTTGAGACTCAGGCAGAAATGCCACCTCTTCTCAGAAGCCCTCCCAGTTTCTGTCCCACATCCCAGCACTCGCTCCAGGAGCAGCACATGGAAGGGGACATGTCCCCTTGCCAGTCCCCCTGTGCCTCCACATCCTCCCCCTCTGGGCAGGCACTGCATTTTCTATTGTGATGCCCACCCTGAAGTTTGGGCTCTCATCAATGTGGCATGAAGAAAGCCAATAATGGCTCATGAGGACGCTGCACACCGTATTTGTCAATATGAGGATGGAGAATTTAAGCGCCATCTAAAATTTTTACCCTACCTGCTTAGGAACAATCTTGCTAACATCCTGTCTCCCTGAATCAGCTGCACTTCTCCAGTCAGATCCCAGTCAAGGCATCCTAGCATGTAAGGAAAGTGAGAACAGAAGACAAGAGGTGGGAAAATGTTAAGGGAATGGCAAAAATTCAGTTGACTCAAGATTCG
Source organism: Lontra canadensis (assembly GCF_010015895.1). Lineage (NCBI taxonomy): Eukaryota > Metazoa > Chordata > Mammalia > Carnivora > Mustelidae > Lontra > Lontra canadensis. The sequence continues at coordinate 9,795,179 of NW_022631031.1, read as the reverse complement.
TGTACGGAGTAGAAGGAAGCTATGAGATAGAAAAGATGGAAATGTAGCTTGAAGACAAACCGTTAAAGACCTGGAGTGACAACTTTTATACTTCACAGAACACGCAGCAAAAATTTGCTGAGGGTGTTTGAGCGAGGTTCAGACAAAACAAAATGTTTTGCAAAGATGACTCTGGAAATGGACAGCAGGCTGCCCACAGGTAGAGGCTGAAAGGGCGGGGACTCAGAAAGCGTTTGCTGGCACAGCCCAAACAAGGAGGGAAGCCTTTGCATCTGTGACTAGTCATCACCAAGTGTTGGGACTACTGGCCCAAGGTAGGAAAAACCAGGTAAGATTTGGTTCTGCCCTGCTGGACATTTCCACTAGGTATTCGAGAAGAACTTCAAAATCAACAAGCCTAAAACTGAATTCACCAGTTTTCCTGACCATATTCCCATCTCTAAATGCGCCATCCCAAGGAGGCCCAAGGCCTGACCTCACAGGAATCCCTGCCCAGTATTCCTGCTCTATAAAGAGGCACCACCAGGAGCTGTTGATCCAACTTGATTTTTTCCTGCTTTCCTTTTTCTTTGTCTTATCTCACCGACCATACCCTACTTCAGACCTCCTGGAGTGTTCTGGTGCAGACCAGCCAGCACGATGCATGCATGTGGGGAAGACGCCTGCAGGGCTCTCTATTTAACACTCTCTTTCTCTTGAGGAATTTCATGTCACCTGCTCCATGAGGGACTGTCTACCAAAGTTCCGACTTACTCCCTGACTTAGGCTTGGGCTTGGGCTTCAGATCTGGCACAGGCACATAGCCTGGCCCCCTTGTTTACAGGGATGACCCAGACAGCGCCTACAACAGGTCTTCCCTGAGGATGACCGGATGAGTCATGGACAAAAGCAGTAATTCCTGTAACCTGAGCTATCCGATGCCTGTTGGGAGGGGCCAAGGGTCTCTTTTCTCCTCCAGCCTAAAGATGAGAGAACCACTGCCAAGTCTGGGCAGAGAGGAAAGGAGAAATGAAATAAGTAAGGGATGGGAGAAGCAGCATCTGAGCCCCCTGACCCAAACTACCCTGGGCTTCCCATGAAACCAATACATTTCTATTCTGCTTACTTATGGTTAGAATTAGAAAGAGTTCTACGATACCTACTTTCCAACCATTTCCCACTATGGCCCCACCATGTTTCAGCCAAACTTGATTTTCCTGTTTCTGGAAAACATCCTACGCTTGGTTTAGGCAATTTTCTCAAACTAGAATGTCTCTTCTCTGTATTTTTACACCTGTCAAATTTCTACCCACTAATCAAGCTCAACGTAGTAAGTAACACGTGAGTGATAGAAGTATGAGGAATGTTCATTTTAGTGCTATCTAAAATAGGAAAAAAAAAATACAAATGCCTACTAACACTGAATTATTTAAATGCTGGATTTATTTCATGTAAGTGGAAATTATCCAAACATTAACGTGATGATGTAGAAATGTATGGATTTTATAAGAAATTATATTTTTGATACATTCAGTAAATAAATCAGGTTCCAAAACAGTCTGTACTGTATGAGCCACAACCGTGTAATAATCGGAGAGAAACGAACCAAAAGAAAATGGGCAGAACAGACCTAGCCTACCCCAGAAAAGTGTTTATGTGCTGTATTGCCAGCAGAGGGAGTCCATGAGCAGCTCAGAAGTTAATTTAGCGCAGCCAGTAAGATGCATACTACAGAACAGTAACCCATTAGATGACTCATGTTATTGCAAATAAAAATGGAGTAAGTAAAAATGACTATAAAGAATATTAAGTTTCTACCTGCCTATTAATACTTCACTCAAATATGTCTGAGCAGGTTCTCCCTAATTTTAACGGATATTTAAGGGAGAGCTTGATGTAAAAACTCCCCGACACATACAACAATTCACTTGGAGGGGCCTTGCAGGGCACACAGAAAGATGATGTCATCACCAGTAAGAGAGGCAGGTCACTAATACCGGACACTGTGGACGTGTCACAGTGACACAGCAGGCAGCTGGAAGGAGCTCCAGCTGGCGAAATATATGACAATTTCATCACTGACAGAATTAAGGATAGCAGTGGATTATAAATCACTGGAAAGAGAAATCCAGGAGTCCATATGTGATGCTTGACTCTGTGTGTCATTCCGACTGGGCCACAAAATGCCCAGAGATTTGGTTAAACACTGTTGTAGGTATGTCGGCAAGGGTGTTTGCGGATGAGAGTAACACTGGAATCGGTAGACAGGGAGTAAAGCAGATTGCCCTCCCCAACACGGATGTGCCTCATCCAGTCTGTTGAAGGCCTGCCCCAAAAGGAAAAAAAGAAATTGTATGAAGGACATTACTGCATCAGTTAGAAAAACTGGAATGGAAAGGCAGATTCGATCAAAGTATTTTATCAATATCAAATTTACTGAAGTTGAAACTGTCCTGGGGTTATGTAAGAGAATATCTCTAATTCTTGGGAAATACAAACCGAAAAGATTTAGGAGTAAAGGGCCACGATGCATGGAACTTCCTCTCAAATGATTCCGAAACTATCCTATGTGTGTACACATACATGCACAAAGAATGACAAAGCAGACAAAACATGTTAACAGTGAATGAATAGGCATAGAACATGAAACTGTTGGGGGTGCCAGGGTGGCTCAGTGGGTTAAGCATCTGCCTTAGGCTCAGGTCATGATCTCAGGGTCCTGGGATCGGGCCCTGCATCGGGCTCTCTGCTCAGCGGGGAGCCTGCTTCCCCCTCTCTCTCTGCCTGTCTATCTACTTGTGATCTCTGTCTATCAAACAAATAAATAAAATCTTTTAGTTATTTTTATTTATTTATTTGTCAGGGAGAGAGAGAGCACAAGCAGAGGGAGCGGCAGGCAGAGCAGGCAGAGGGAGAAGCAGGCTCCCCACTGAGCAAGGAGCCTGATGCGGGACTCGATCCAAGGACCCTGGGATCATGACCCGAGCTGAAGGCAGCTGCTCAACCAACTGAGCCACCCAGGCGTCCCAAAAAATAGAATCTTAAAAAACAAAAAACAAAAACAAAAACCTATTTGGTAAAGTAGCTGGAATTGGCAAACAGGTGATCGGCCTCCAAAGCCTGGGTTCTTCCTGTAGCAGGAACAAGCTGGTTAAGCACCAGACGAGGAGCCAAGACATGACATTCAAATGACCTGAGGATCTAATCACCAAGCAGAGTCTGTGTCACTAACAGGCTCCAAGTGATGGAGGCTGCGAGCACGTGCGATATGAGAAATACGTGTCTGGTCATTCACACCACCGGGCACATGTGTTTGGTCTTCAGACACAGTTCCTAAAAATGCTTCAGACGGAGCCTTAAAGGTGAAATGGGTATCTCTCATTATTAAGGGAGGTGACTTAGGACCCCACCCAAGGGGAGCTGCTGAGTTGCCAAAAAAGGACCAGTCACGTGATTAGAGGGCTAGACCTTTCAGTCCCACCCGCCCCCCAACTACGCCCACTGGGAAGGGCGGAGGACCTGCAGGTTGAATCAGATAAGGGCAGCCTTACTCAATCTTGATGACGGCAAATAAGCCTCCACAAAAACCGGAAAGGACTCAGCTCAGAAAGCTTCCAGGCTCGTGAAGGCATGGCTTTGAGGAGAGTGCCACATTCTGAGAAACCATGGAAGCTCCATGCCCTTCTCACATACCTCACCCTATTTATCTCATCATCGAGCTGGTGAGTCATATCCTTTATCATACCCTTTAATAAGCTGGTAAATGTGTTTCCCTATGCTTTGTAAGCTGCTCTAGCACATTATTCAGACTTAAGGAGGAGGTCAATGGAACCTCCAATGTGTAGAAGGCCAGGTCAGAAGCACAGATAAAAGCCTGGGGCTTGTAACCAGCATCTAAAAGGGGTGGGGGGAGGTTGGAGAGACTGGAGTGACAGCTATCTCTGGGTAGACAGTGTCAGAACTGACTTGAGCTCTTGGATACTTTGCTGGGGTGTCTGAGAACTGCTCAGTGTGGGTGTGGGGAACCTAACCCCCACACTGGAAGAGGGAACCCAAAAAGTGCACAGGACCACACTTGGAGTAACAGTGAGGGAGGAGCTGAACTTAAATGGCAGGCTGAGGAATGTGAACGTGATTTTCTGTAATAATAAAACAACTATCGGTTTGCATTTATATCATCCTTACAGCCCCATAGGGTGGGAACTCTTCCATTTCCGGATGAGTGAATGTAGGCAACTGAGAAACGAGAGACAGTGCCCTCAAGTCCCCTAGCAGTAATCCCGCTCACACTGCATCAAAGCAACAGGGAGCCATCTCCAGTTATTAGCAATGGGAGGGAGAAGGTCGCAGCTGTACTTTCAGATCATTCCTGCCCCCGTATGAAGATGGATTACAGAGGGGAGATGGGAAATCAGTGAGACCATCGGCAGCACCAAGGGTGTTAGGAACTGAATTGTGTCCCACACAAATTTCATTATGTTCAAGCCCTAATCTCCAACGTGACTGTATCTTGGATATAGGGCCTTTAAGGAACTAATTAAGGTTCAAGCGAGTCATAGGGCCCAATCCAAAAGGAATAGTATCCTTACAAAAAGAGGCCAAGACGCCAGGAAAGCTCAGACGCACAGAGGAAAGGCCACATAAGGCCACAGCAAGAAGACAGCCGTCTGCAAGCCCAAGAGAGAGACCTCACCAGAATCAACTTTGCTGGCACCTTCATCTTGGACTTCCAGTCTCTAACGAGAAAAGAAATTTCTGCTGTTTAAGCCACCCCGTTAGAGATGACCTGCTATGGCAGCCTGAACAAAGACAACAGTGGGAACAGGAACAACAGTGGGAACAGAAAAGTAGAGACACATTGCAAGACACCACAGAGGGATCACCGACAGGTACAGCAACCCAACTGGATGCCTGGGGCGTGACGGAAAAGACCAAACTTGGCGACTCCCCAGCAGGAGTTGTGAAAGTTGGGGGCTGCATTCAGAGGACGACAAAAGAAGAGCCGTGGAAGGAGGGTGGGATGCTCTAGATGACCAGAGAATGTGTTTCATTTTGGCAACTTGGTTTCTATTGCTCAGGAGATTTCTGAAGGTAAATTCTTGGACTCGGGCTCAGAAAAAGGTCAGGGATAAAGAGATCCACGTGGGAATCCCCAGAACCATCAAGGAAAAGCCCAAGAGAAGAGCAGTCCTATGAAAGAAAGAAAAAAGGCAGGAACACCTGCAAGTAGGAAGCAGGTCAAAGAAGCTGCAAAGGGTAGGAAATGCCTTTTCATGATGGCAACCGTGATGATGATGGTGGTGGTGGCAGAAACAACAGTTACGACTCATCCCTAGAAAACTTTAACTATGTGCTAGACTTTCTTCTTTGCCCTTCCCACCAACCCTATGAGGCAGGGTTTTTTCCTTGAATCTATATGACAGATGAGAAAACTAGGCATGGAAGTTAATTAACTCCCCTGGGCACACAGCTAGTCAATGGTGAAGGTTGGTTTTGAACCTGGGTGGTCTGGCTCTAATGCTCTGTAGAAGCAAAAACCATGGAGGAGAAACCCAAGCGACCAACATCACAAGGACAACAGGAGGAAAGAAAGCGGACAAGACCAAATGTTACAGAGACTTACAAAGAAGTCACTGGACCTGGGTGTCCTGGGGATTATTTTAAGGAAATTTTAAACAGAGTGATGGTGCCAGACAGATAAGGGAAGTAGAGGCCAGTGGAAGGAGAAGAAGGGTGGTACTCTGAGAAGACAAGGTAGGGCTTGTGTGTTTGTAGTGTTTGTGATGGAGAGACTCAGGAGGCAGCTCAGGGACTGGTCCCCCCAACACCCCGCCCTGCGGCAGGGCGGCGGGGCAGGGGCTTCAATTCTAAAAGGAATCATTCTGGCTTTCTTCCACAAATGTTAGCCCTTGGCAGGGAGGGGGGGGGATGTCAGCCCTCAGATTAGAAACCACAGGAGAATTTTAGGAAATATTCCCCTATGGAAATGCCATTACTCTCTCTAGCTTTACTTTTTTACCCTAAGAGGAGAAAAGTCCATTTTAGCACAGTACAAGAAAACACCATCCTCTCTGAGACCCCCTCTCCAGAAGAAAAATGCATAAATTAGCAAACAACCTTCAAATTATTGAGACCTCAATGCAAATACTCTAAGTGATAAAGGAGTTCTGACAAAGTACAAAGCCATGTACTTGACCCACTGACTTGCAAAGAAATTCTCAAGTGGCAGGAGCTAATATTCTAGGTGAACATTTTCCTGCTCTCTCAAAATAACTGAAATTGAAGTTCATGTCCAACAGACAAGCCAGGGACCTTTTATTCTTCCTAAAAAATGTTTTTTGACATATTAAAAGAGCAAGAGTTATGGGGTGCCTGGGTGGCTCAGTCATTAAGCATCTGCCTTCAGCTCAGGACATGATCCCAGGGTCCTGGGATTGAGGCCCGCATCGGGCTCCCTGCTCAGCGGGAAGCCTGCTTCTCCCTCTACCACTCCTCCTGCTTCTGTTTTCTCTCTCTCTCTGTCTCTCTCTGTGAAATAAATAAAATCTTTTGAAAAAAAGAGAGAGCAAGAGTTACACTTACATAATGACAGTGAGACTCCATTTCCTCTCTCAACATAGGTTCTGGGTGAGCCCTTCACTGAGAACACCACAACCCGTTGAGAAATCTGAAGAATGCCTGAATTTTCTATCACCAAGGATTCAGAAATCAGACTCCAAAATATACAAAAAGGTCTCACTCTTTCAATGAGGTCATCTCTCATCCATTCAGGACATGTTGCTGCCACCACTGTCCTCAGACTGAAGAGGGTTCATTATTAGCACACCAGAAAACAACGGAAAATAGCTCAACATGTATCATATACTCAGGTAATTCATTTCCAACATACAGACTTTTTACTTTATAAATACAGTTTGAGTTCAAGTTTGATGGCCCTTCACAATGATGAGTGGTTTCTATGATTACAGGCTCACGTAGAAGGTCTCCAACCAGAGCCTCTCAAACTTTAATATGTTCACAAACTACCCAGGGACCATGTTAAGCAACAGAATCTGACTTAGGAGGTATGTGTGGGGTCTGAGACTCTGCCCTTTGGACAACCTTGGGTGTTTACTGAAGCCTGCTTTAGATACCAGTTGCTAAGGGGGCCTTAGGATAAAAGATGGACAAATTCTAAATACTTGTCACTCTACATGGTCTTAGCACTTTCCAAATATACATTTTTTAAATATAAGAGATTTCTGTAGCCAAAGGGTTTTTGCTTTTTGGTGTTGATTTCTGTTTTCCAGCTATTCTAACAGTGCACAAAGCAAGCCAGTTTGGACAGAAGACAAATGGGCTATGTCACGACAGGGTGTACACCTGACAGGCCTTTTCAAGAGGATAATTACTCCGAGTTTGGAATTAGGATAGTATAACCAGTCTAAAACAATGGCTCAGTAATAAGAGAATGGAAGACCATTCCATCGAAGAGTAAGTACCAAGGACGTATGTAAGAGCACGGTGGTCTCTATGGTCAGAGTATGGGAAGATAAAGAGGTTTCGCACCCAAGCTACATGTTTCCCATTTGCTCACAGAGTTTAAAGAGAGCTCCACAGGGGTCTATAAACACAACCGACTGTCAGAACCCTGAAACAAATAAACGAACGGGTGGATCAAATTTTAATTTGGAAAAACTTCCACGATGCTTACACAGCTGTTTTCAGCAACTAGGCTCCAATGAAACCCTTCTCCTTAAGGGAATGAGAGTTGCTTTAGAACAGTAGGCACTTACTGAAAATTAACATTTGAGTATGAACTTCAATCATCAGCGAGCGGAGGCATGGCAGAGGCATACCAAGCATGCTCAAAATACCCTATGGCCTAGCCAGACATTTAGGCAGCTAAGCCTGCTTCTAATTATAATAGGTTATAGTCAATTAGCTATGGCCAATGGATCAACCATTATAAAAGCCCCCCCCGGGGGGAGGGGGAAGAGCACACAGCATAAATATTGCCCGTTTTTTTCCTAAATTTAATTACTAAGGAATAGTCTTAGGCTAAAATGTATTTTTATCTGAACCTGCTAGTCTGGCTAATGCATGATATTGCATCTCTAATTACAAATTTCACGTATTTTCCTTTTTCAAGACAACAGCAGAATACCAATGCTATAGGTATATTCAAGGACAGCCCATTACCTTGAAACCAAATTGGTAACTAGAAGGCTTTGAAAGTAAGCCAGTCTTCTGATTCAAGACTGAGGGCCAAACAGGGATTTTTTTTTTTTTTAAGTATCTCAATAACAACCATTCTTAACTGTTATTAAGGCTTCTTACTGACTCGGTTTTAGAAAAAGTCATTACCAAACAGGTATTTCTTAAAACAGCATATAATTTTATTCATTCCAGTAAATTCTCTCAGTGGTAAAAGGACAGGATAATCCAAGGTGCAATGGGAAAGGAGCATACAGTAGAAAAATGCTTCCCAAAGAAGTATCCAGAACTATGAAATCAGGCAATTTCTGTTCTATTGTCCCTGAAAGATCAAAATAAAGAGCTATGTGTATGATTCAATAATTGTACATAATACGGCTAAGATTGCTGACTAATCACTGAACAGATTTCCTTATTCCTGCACACATAGACTACATTTCCCAACTGCCCCTACTGTTAGATGTGGCCATGTGACTCAGCTCCAGCCAAACGAAATGAGATTTATCTAACATGAGGTTAGATAAATAATAAAGATTGCTGATAGCTACTGATATTTGGAGGTCTTTACCACAGCAAAATTTAGAGGAAGCTGACTGATAGAAATATTTTGCCAGGGGCGCCTGGCTGGCTCAGTGGGTTAAAGCCTCTGCCTTCGGCTCAGGTCATGATCCCAGGGTCCTGGGATCAAGCCCCAGCGGGCTCTCTGCTCAGCAGGGAGCCTGCTTCCCTTCCTCTCTATCTGCCTGCCTCTCTGCCTACTTGTCTCTCTCTGTCAAATAAATAAATAAAAATCTTTAAAAATAAAAAAACAAGTTTAAAACGACCATTTCCCTGGATGAACAAGTTTTAGAAAACACTGTGTTAGTTGCACAGCAATATGAATGTAATTAGTGCATTAGTGCGGCAGAACTATATGCTTTTGGTGGATAGAAATCACAAATTTGGATACAGATTTCACCACAATAAAAAAAAAAGATCATATAATTTTAAGGGTTGAGACAGTCATTCACACTTGAAATTACTACCAGAAAGACTAAAATAAGAAGTTCCAATTGGAGCAACTGGGCGGAGAGATGGGAACATAGCTACCATGAGTGAGGAGTATTTAAACACCTTAATATTCATAAAAATCTTAATATTAATATTTAATAGTATTAAACATCTTAAATATCCTTTCCCGAGTGCAGAATCAAGACCTCTGTGTCCATACTTGTTCAGAAAATGTTTCTAGTGAACAACAAGAAGCCCCTGGCAGAGGTAGGCTGGTGAGGCTGTCCCACTAGGGAGGCCACAGTGAGTGAGAGAACAGTCACGAGGGAACAAGAGGGCATCAACACCAGGCCAGTAACCCATTTCAGATCCTGCCATCAAGTTCCCTAGTATTTACATGGATGAGTTGAAACCTTAGGTCCACACAAAAACCTACACACAGATGGGTCACAGAAGCTTTACTCATAACCACCAAAAACCGTGAGCAATCAAGATGTCCATCAGGTGAATGGATAAACTAGTGCATCTAGACACTGGACTAGTATGCAGCAATAAAAAGAAAATGAGCTATTAAGCCATAAAAAGACACAGAGGAAACTTCAAGGCATATTGCTCAGTGAAAAGATCCAGTCTGAACCATACTGTATGGTTCCAACTGTATCACATTCTGGAAAAGCCAGAACTAGGAACACAATAAAAAGATCAGGGGTTGCCAGGGGTTCCAGAGGAGGCGGGGGTAACAGGCAGAGCACAGAGGATCTGCAGGGCGTGGAGCGGACTCTGGATGACACTGTAATGGTGGATACGTGACATTATGCATTTGCCCAAATCCACTGAAATGCACAACCCAAAGAGTGAGCCCTAATGTAAACTGTGGACTTTAGTTAGTAATAATGTACCAATACTGTTTTATCAGTTAGAACGTGTACCACACAAATGCAAGATGTTAATAATAAGGGAAACTGGAAGGGAAAGCGGATATGGGAACTCTGTACTATCTGCTCAATTTCTGTAAACCTATGACTGTACTACAAAAATCATCTGTTACTTTAAATTAAAAAAAAAAAAACAAAAACATGTTTTACTTACTTTGCTATTCTGCCCAGGGGAGAACACCCAAGGCACTGAAACTCACCTGCTTGGACTATCACCAAGGTTTTGAAAGTATCTCAAGGACCATCACACAAAGCACACTCATTTATAGTTTCCAGGGCAGGTCTGAGCTCATGATGCAAGAAATGACTTAATTACCAAACTCCATTATTAATGCAAAGTAAACAATCAACTGAGCAGTCTAGTTAAATTCCTCTCATATATTTTAAAAAAAAAAAAAAAGTAGTTTGAATATCAGCTTCCTAGCCAAAGAGGCTACAAATATATGGTGTACTTGCATTTTCAAAGAATCCCCCACCACAGGTGAAAGGTGGCTCACAAACTAGCTATCGGTCTAACACATTTCTTAAAACTAAACAGAAATAGAATTACTTCAATAACTTCAATACATAAGTAGGACACCAAGTTTGAGGCCCACACTCAACCCTCAGTCTTTTCCTCTTGGAAAAATTCAGTAAAAACAGCCAAGCAAGATGGCAGACCCAACACAGCCCAAAGATACAATTAATATTGGCAGCCCTTGTAGCTTTCTGTGGGTTTCTAGGGAGGCAGGCGAGAGACCCCAGGATCTCCAATAAGTGGGGTTCTAAACATTTAACCAGCATGTTGATCAAAACAGAGAGCAATTCCAATTTAGATCCTCCTCCATAAGAGGATATGATTTAGCGAGATAATCCTTGGGAGGAATCTGGCCTCTGAGTTTTGAGAAGCAGAAATCAAAGGCAGTAAGCGTACGGGGCACAATAACACACAGACACCAGCTCAGAAAAGACCAGACACCATGGTAACACTTGTCTCATTCAGAAGATGACGGCTTTAAATAAGCTGATCCGCGCCCTGACGGTTTTTCTCTGCCACATTCTCTTTTTAACAAAAACAGAAACACTGTTCCAACTGACTTCTCTTTATAGAGTTTACTCTGATGCTTCAGAACTAGCAGAGGGAGAAAAGCAGGCAGACAGCACTTCCAGCTAAAAACCAATAGCGTTTCTACAACAGAAACTAGAAGCCACTTCACGGAGAAACTCCCTGAAACAGGGCTCCTTCTGGCTACTGGGGACAGGACAGTTCCCCATGCGGCACCTCAGAAATGGGCAAGAGTTACCTCCTCCCGGCCAGCTTCGCCAGCCTTCTGCTGGGTGCTGTGCTGAGTACTACAGTGCTATGCTTTGTATTCTATGTATCTTAGCACCAGGAAGCCAGTTAACAATATACTTAGTGAGGACATAGGGAGAAGGCAGAGGTGATCTAGACAACAAATGAGCACAAAATAGAAATAAATTAGGCAACCACACGTTGAAATACATGTGTGTGAATGTGTGCATGACAGCTGAGGGCTCCTGAGATATGGGAAAGGAAGGTGCATCTCAGAACTTCAGACTAAAAGCTATCTAAGGCTTTTAAACAAATGACTCCAAAATTCAGCAGCTTAAAACATGAACGTGTTTTATCACGTGTATCATGTCACAGTTTGGGAAAGCCAGGTGTCAGGAGATGGGCATTTCTAACTCTGGGTGTCTCATGATATTGCAGGCAAGGCCTCGGCCAGGGCTACAAGCTCCGAGGTCTTTATGGGGCTGGAGGTAGCCACACAAATGCAGCAGACTGTAAAGTGTACATTTTCAAGAGAAAAAGGCTGAATATAACTGGAAGATACGTTATGGAAGGCGCAAGTGTTCTGGAGTCAGGCAGAGGGGGGCCATCAATCACAATTCCACAGCTCACTGGCTGTCTCCCCCCTTTGACAGGTTTCTTCGTCAGCATAAGCCTCAGTTTTTCTCATCTGTAAAGTGGGCTAATACCTACCTCTCTCCACAGAGCTGTTACAAACAGCCTACAAGGTGCTTAGCATAGGCACCCAGTAAACAATGGCATTTGTTGCTAATAAACCACTCTATCTGGAAAATTAAAACATTAAGTGACTCATATTCCAACAAAAATCACCATACATTATTACTATAGCTTTGGAAGTATTAACATTATATCCTCTAGAACATGGGCAAATGAGCCGCCCAAGGTGACTACGGACGGAAGATGGAGATTACAACTGGCCTCACCTTCAGAGATTACAATTCAGCAGAAACAAAAACAATTGTATCTAAAACTAAATGCTTACAATGTGACAAGCAGTGTTCTAAATGCTTCACATAAATTAATGTATTTGATCCTCCCAGCACTATGAAACAGATATTATCATTACCATGATCATTATTCCCATTTTACAGATTAGGAAACTGAGGCACAGAAAGGTTATCTATCTTGCCCAAGATCACTGAGCCAAGTAAGAGACATATTTAGGATTTGAACCCAAACAGACTATCTCAAGCTTCCATTCTTAACCATTATCCTACCTTCAAGGTTAGCCTAGGGTAGGGCCAAGGCATCCACACTTTTTTTTTTTAAAGATTTTATTTGACAGAGATCACAAGTAGGCAGAAAGAGAGAGGAGGAAGGAGGCTCCCCACTGAGCAGAGAGCCCGATGCGGAGCTCGATCCCAGGACTCTGGGATCATGACCTGAGCCGAAGGCAAAGGCTTTAACCCACTGAGCCACCCAGGCACCCAGGCACCCCGGCATCCACATTTTTAACTTGTATCCCAAGTGATTCTGATATGGAAAGTTCATGAATACACTTAAAGAAACACTGGACTGTTGGTAGTAAAGACCAGTTTATAGAAACCGTATCACTCCTAAACCTAAAAAAACAAAATGGAGCTTATCAGGCTAGGTAACTACCAGACTTCTTTGCTAAGGGACAAGGAAACACAACCAAGTGGAAAAGTACTTCCGCTTCCAACTAAAGCATGGAATCAGTCCATACAGGTGGTCTTCCTGCCTCCAGACTCTCCAACCCCTCTCTCCATTCAGTGCCAAAGAACCTGGCTTCCTAGATTGTTCTCCTTAATGAAGAACCAGATTCTATCATGTACTACCTTCTCACTGAAGCCTACCTTGACCACCCATTTAAAATCACTATGCTCTTTCCCACCCCTCCCCCCCACACATAACAACACTCCTTGATTCTGCTCTATTTAATGCTTCAATAGCAAACATTAACCAACACACTACATAACATACTTATTATGCATAATGAGTACTGATTATCTTCCCACCACTAGAACATAACTTACATAGGAGGAATAATTTGTTTTCCTCGTTTGGTTTATTTTGCACATTAATATAACCCTAAGTGCCTAGAACAGTGCCTGACACAAATGAATATTTATTAAATGAATGTCCAACTCTAAACCTTTCACTAGCTCCCAAATGGTTATCAAATAAAGTCCAAGCATCCTCTCAAGAATTCTGGACACTAACTGACCTTTCCCCATCCTTAATCCTCTTAAATCAGACCCAGAAATCCAGGGAATCGGCATTTGTCTTTGTTCATATACCACTGGTTCCAGGAATGCCTTGCCCTACACTACAGCTTCAACCATCAATATCACACGTTTCAGCCATTCTCCAAGGCCTCTGAAGTGGTGGCTTTTTCAAACATTTCCCTGAATTCATGGCATAACAAGGTCCACTCCAAGGAGACAATTTCTGGATATTCTATTAATCTACCTGCAGAGAAGAGACCTATGGACTAATTCCCATACTCTCTATGTCCCAATATCACAACCTGATTACCTGGCTGATACTGTTTTTTCTATTCTCTATGAATTTTTACAATAAAACCCATCAACTGAAGTAAACCAAGCATATCTGTTTCTTTAAGCCTAACAGAGCCTCATAACACAGGAGGCAGCAATGAACAGTAGTTAAGGACATGAACTTGATATAAGCCACAACCAGAAAGGAAAAGGTAGATAAATATAACCACACAAAAGTACAGAACGTCTACAGAACAAAACTATCCAACGAGTCTAAAAGAAACTAAAAGAACAGGGAAAACATATTTAGAGGACATCTCACAAATTCTAATTTCCTTAATGTAACAAAACATTTGTTAAGATCAATAACCCAATAAAAAAGAGTGACCGATAAAAAATTAGTTCTAGATCAATATAAATAGCCAATATATGAAAAAAAATCCTTAATCTCATTAATGAGTGTAAATCAAAATAAGACAAAAGTTACATCAAAACAACTCTAATATGCACTGGTGCAAACTCAGGGAGATCTGTCAATAACTAATACTGATCGTAACAAACACAACGTCCTTTTTACCCAGCAAATCAATGACTAAAAATTTCCCCTCAGACACATAGTATCACCAAAAATACACCAAAATATAGTTAAAAAATACTACTTAAGGGGCGTCTGGGTGGCTCAGTGGGTTAAAGCCTCTGCCTTCAGCTTAGGTCATGATCCCAGAGTCCTGGGATCGAGCCCCGCATCAGGCTCCCTGCTCTGTGGGAAGCCTGCTTCTTTCTCTCCCACCCCCCTTGCTTGGGTTCCCGCTCTTGCTGTGTCAAATAAATAAATAAAATCTTTAAAAAAAAAAAAAAAAAGAAAGAAAGAAAGAAAAAGAAGTTGGAAAACTCACACTTTCCAATGTTAAAACTTACTACAAAGTTACAGTAATAAAGATAGTGTGGCATAGACATAAGAATAGTGTATTAGCCTATAAAGCCGTGTGACATACTAAGAAATATATATTTGGTCTCTACCCTTGGTTCTCGCCACAGAGCTCCTAAAGCCCTTGTAATTTCCGGAGTGATGGTGGTGACAGGAGCATCTTATAGTCTTTTCATCATAAGGTACTGGGACTACTAGATATTCACATACTGAAGAATGAAAATGAACTTTACCTCAAACTACACACTTAGAATTAAAACCTTAAATATAGGGATGCCTGGGTGGCTCAGTGGGTTAAAGCCTCTGCCTTCGGCTCAGATCATGATCTCAGGGTCCTGGGATCGGGCCCCTGCATCGGGCTCTCTGCTCAGCGGGGAGCCTGCTTTCCTTCCTCTCTCTCTGCCTGCCTCTCTGCCTACCTGTGATCTCTGTCTGTCAAATAAATAAAATCTTTAAAAAGAAAAAAGAGTCATTTAAAAAAAAAGACTTAAATATAAGAGCTTAAAGTATAAAACTCTTAGAAGAAACACAGACATAAATCTACAGGGCCTTGGATTAGGCAATGGTTTCTTAGATATGATACCAGAAGTGTAAGCAAAAAAAGAAAAGATAAATCCAAATAAAAAATAAAAACTTTTATACTTCAAGAACACTACTATGTGTAAGTAAAAATCCAACTCACAGAATGGTTAGAAATATTTGAAAATCATGTACCTGATAAAGGATTTGTATCTAGAATATATAAAAACCTCACAACTCAATGAGAAGACAACCCAATTTTAAAAAATGGACAAAGGATCTAAACAAACATTTTCCCAAAGAAGATATACAAATAGCCATTAAGTACAGAAAAAAGAGAGTCAACATCATTAGCCATCAGTGAAATGGAAATTGAACCACAGTGAGATACCACTTCAAACCTACTAGAATGACTGTAATCAAAAAGACAGTACTAAGTAGTGTTGGTGAGAATATGGGGAAACTAGATTCTTCATACAGTGCTGGTAGGAATGTAAAATAGTGCAGTCACTTAAGCAGACAGTCTAGCCATTTCTCAAATGTTAAACAGTGAGTTACCAGATGACTCAGCAATTGCAATCCTAGGTATATCCCCCAAAAGAAATGAAAACATATATTCACACAAATATACAGGAGTACTCAAAATAGCCAAAAGTAGAACTAGCCCAAATGCTCATTAACTGATGAATAGATAAATAAAATGTGATATATCCCTATAGCAGAATATTATTTGACAATAAAGAAATTCAGTACTGATCCATGCGCTATCATGGATGCATCTTGAAAAGAGGCTAAGAGAAAGAGACCAATGACAAAAGATCAGATTTGTATAAGTCCATTTTTATGAAATGCCCAGAACAGGCAAATCTGTAGGACATAGGTTATATCTGCTTATGGCTGGGGCAGGAGAGGTGAAGAGTCCCTACTAATAGGTAGGGGGTATCTTTTGGGTTGATGTTCTAAAACTGATTGTGTTAGAGTATACACACATGTATACTAAAAAAAACACTGAACTGTACACTAAATGAGTTATATGACATGAGAATTTTATCCCAATAAAGTTGTTATAGGTTTTAAAAAGCAAGGTAAAGAATACTATATGGTACATATAGTATGACCCATTTGTATACATCTTTACCCATGGCAAGTGTGTTTGCTGGAACAGGGACAGAAATTTTCTGGGGAAAAAAGTCAAGAAACATAAGATTAATTAACAAATCACCATCAGACTCTGGAGAATTAACTAAAGAAAGAAGAATTTCAGTTTTTACTTTATCCCTTGTTGTTCACTGAAAATTCATTTTATACCATATAAAAGAAAATGTAAACTTTTTAAACTTAAAAGAGTATGAGTTTTGTATGGTAATTAAAACCACACAGTATGGGCCTAAGAATAAACATACAGATCAATGAAAAAACTGAAGTCCAGAAACATATCTCTGTACACAAAGGAATTTAATATAGGACAATAGTACAGCAGAGAAAAGATAAACTGTTCCTTAACTCACACCAGAAATTCCAGATGAAATATGCCCAATAAAAATGGTAGAAAACCTGTAGGGGGTAACACTCTACCCTTTAACTATAAACTATTTTTCATAGTAAGTGATGGCTTCTCTAAGATAAAAAATCCAAAAGTTACTAAAAGACTGACAAATTTGGTTCCATACAAATTTAAACTCTGTTACGATAAAAGACAATTAAATTGAAAGACAAGTCATAGCCTGCAAGAAAATATTTACAACAGATGGAAGCTTACATACTTTGCATATACATATACATATAGTAACAATTCAGCTTATGGTACCTTAACATAATAAAATTAAAATTAATTTAAAATTTTAACAAAATGGATGGGTTCGATTACGGGTTTATTGTAAAAGTTACTAATGGGACTTAAATACAATATATGTATACAAGTGAAGTGCAACTATAATCTTAAAAATGGTTTGTATTGTTTTGTTTTTAAGATTTTATTTATTTATTTGACAGAGAGACAGCAAGAGAGGGAACGCAAGCAAGGGAGTGGGAGAGGGAGAAGCAGGCTTCCCGCTGGGCAGGATATGGGGCTTGATCCTAGGACCCTGGGATCATGACCTGAGCCGAAGGCAGATGCTTATCGACTGAGTCACCCAGGCGCCCCAAATGGTTTGTGTTTTAATCAACAGTCATCTGACCCTCTTCAGTGAGCAATATAAAACACTGTTTATAATTATTTCAGCTAAAAAACTGAGAAATATTTTTCAGTAAGCAGGTTTTCTTCAATAACCGTATGCCTCACAACACAGAGATATACTCATGTGGTGTTAAAAACAAAAAAAAATCTGCACTAAAAGAAACATTCAAATTTATGTTGGTTTTTTCTTCCTCTATCCACACAAATTTATGAATATATCCAGTTAAGTACAAGATCGTTACCAAGATAACTAAGATCAACATTCTTCTATTTTGCACTAAAAACAAATAATCAATTAAAAACCAAGTGCTATTTGGGGGTACCTTGCTGGTTGATTCGGTTAAGCGTCCCACTCTTGGTTTCAGCGCAGGTTAAGATCTGAGGGTCAAGAGATCAAGCCCCGAGTCCGGCTCCACACTGGGCATGGAGCCTGCGGAGATTGTCGCTCTCCCTGTGCCCCTCTCCTGAAGAAGGAGTCTCTTTCTCTCTCATGAATGAATGAATACTAAGTGTTATTTAAGGTGAACAGAGAAAAACTACCACTCTTTCACAGCCCTAGAAAAGGCAAGACATGAGAGGAGTGCCAAGTACCCCTGAAATGACAGCTTCTCCTCTCCCTGCAGGGTAAGAAGTCACATTATTCAATTCAATTCAAAGGCGACAGTCACACAGAGTGGAGGTTTTGACTAAGTGA
This sequence comes from Lontra canadensis, assembly GCF_010015895.1. Taxonomy (NCBI): domain Eukaryota; kingdom Metazoa; phylum Chordata; class Mammalia; order Carnivora; family Mustelidae; genus Lontra; species Lontra canadensis. The sequence continues at coordinate 9,776,988 of NW_022631031.1, read as the reverse complement.
TTTTATAATGAGCTCTCAGAAAGTCTTAGGTTGACTCTTACTTAATGCAGTCATTAATCCTCATAAACACCTTGCTGTAAAAACTAACAAGTACACTGTATAGAAGGAGCCAACTCCAGAGACCAGACACACTAATCCCCTAAAACTTCAGGAGCCACAAGGAAGAATGCAATGTAATCTCCCCGGCCTGCTGAACTCTGTGTTTGTTACAAGGAGTTCCTACTGAGATTACATTTGCAGTATAAACTCCCGATTTTAATTTCAAAATACACCAAGCCCAGACATAACCACTTACGTTGCCTTAAAGACATTAAGTGCGCACTGGTTGATCGCTTTTTGTTCCCTTTTAGACGGGCAGCCTGGTTTGTAGACAAGGCTCCAGTCTGACTTTATCCTTTTTTTTATTTATTTGGAAGATTTTCATTGGTTTCCAGCTGAGTTTGTAGAGCTATGGGTAATAAAACACAGTGGAAGGTTTTCTTTTCAATTATTAGTAATTATATAATTGATAATAAAGGAATTAGGGTTTATCATTATTATTATTTCTACTTTACATATTCCCCTTATGTATTCCCCTTGTGTATTAAAAACACTATCCCATGTAAGCCTTCAAAAAAAAAAAAATCCCTTGGCAATGATGTGCTATCATCATTACCATTTCACAGATGAGAAAACTGAAAATCAAATAAATTACTTCACTAACATCTCACGAGAGTTCTTTTACTAGGACTAGGCTTTCTCTAACTGCAGCTCACTGCATCTCAAAATGAAACAGAAAACAAGATTAAACCAAGTTGGAGTGCGCAGAAGGAGTAAGGCATTGAATCGGAAGCAGGGTCAGGGCTGAACGAATGGCAATAAACAAGGCCATGACAGTTCTAAGGACAATCAGTGAATTAGCTAGTTCAGAAAGTAAGGTTTAGGGAACCTTTGGACTTTTGCCAAAAGCCCGTGAAGAGCAGGAGCAGAGGACAGGATAAAAAAGAAAGCAAGCACAGACAAGCCAAAAGGGAGACCAGTCGGAAGACCACATAGCATCCACATGAGGATGAGGACCTGAGCTAGGGAGCACCCCAGGGGTCTGTGAGAGAGAAAAAGGCAAATGCTGAGAAATATTTAAGACATAAAATTTGCAGCCCTTATTAGATGACTGCATGTCAAGAGAGAAAAAGAAAAAAAGACGCCTCTCAGAATTCTAAACATAGAAAACTGGATGGATGGTGGTGCCAAAAGAACATGGGAGGTTAAACAGCTTTGAAGAAAAATAAATTCCATTTTGGTCAGGTTCATGGGTTATCCAAGTAGACATGCTAAACGGGAAGATGGAAACAAGATCCTGATACTGAGAATAACCAAGAAATCAGCAGCACAGAAAGGCAGCTGAACACTTGAGAAATTCTCTGAGGAAGAATATCCAAAGTGGCAGGGAAACAGGGTTTTTTACGTTGTTATTTAAATTCCAGTTAGTCAACATACAGTGTAATATTAGTTTCAGGTATCAGTGATTGAACACTTCCACACATCACCCAGTGCTCATCACAAATGCCCCCCCTTGCTCCCCATCACCTGTTTCATCCATTCCCCCCTCGACCTCCTCTCCGGTAACCATCAGTTTGTCCTATACAGCTATGAGTCTGTTTCTTGATTTGCCTCTCTCCCTCCCCTCTCTCCCTCCCCTCTCTCCCTCCCTCTCTCTCCCCGTTGCTCATTTATTTTGCAGAAACATGGATCTTTAAGGGATGGACAGAGAACCTAGAGGTTTTAAGCACTGGCCAAAGAGGTATGAGGAGGAACAGAGGGAACCTTCAAAACCTGGAAAGAATGGGAACTGGGGTTTCACAACAAGGGATGGGCAACGGTGCCCAAAATGCAACAGAAATACCCAGTCAAATAAGGAAGGAGAGATCAGCGGCAGGCAGGCGGGGACTGGTGCCATCAGCAACAGCACTTCAGTGAAGTGGTGAGAGGAGTAAGCCTCATTACACGGGCTGAACATGACCAAAAGGTGAGGAGGTAAGACTTGTCAGAGCTGCCCACTCTGGACAAGCACACAGCAGATGGGGCGGCACCTAGACCGTACTAGAGAGGAACCTACGAGCAAAGAAGGGGTACAGGCATGCTCCACAGGCTAAGGCAATGGTTCTCAACATCAGTCATTTTCAAGAGCTCCCCTGGCCATCCTAAGGTGCAACTGCATTAAGAACCCCTGGACTGCTGGGGCACCTGGTGGCTCCTTCGGCTGAGTGTCCAACTCAGTGGTTTTGGCTCAGGTGATGATTTCAGGGCAGTGAGACTAAGACCCGAGCAGGGCTCTACGCTTGTGCAGAGTCTGCATGAGATTCTCTCTCTCCTTCTGCCCCTCCCCCCTGCTTGCACTCATTCTCTCTTTCAGGTAAATAAAAAAATTCTTAAAAAACAAACAAACAAACTACTGGACTCAAGAGGTAACAGTTTATGAAGAATGGAAGAACAAAGACTCAAGAAAGAGGCTGAAGCGGAACGAGAATGTGGAAGAGTACGGAGTCCCGGGTAAAGATGAAGAGGGAAATCCAGCGCAAATGAAAGGGAGAAATAATCTTGGTGTTTCTTTTTCCAAGTGGTTATTAATTAGCAGGCCAAAAGTTCTAGCAAATTTTAGTCTAAAAAAATTAAGGCATTTCATCTAATCTCAGATGTTACTATGGTACCGATCCCAATTTTGGAGTTAATAAAATACAGTATTTTTTAAGTGTTCATTTCTTTTTTTTTTAAGTTTTTACTTATTTATTTGAGAGAGAGTGAGAGAGAGAGAGAGAGAGAACACGGGCAGGGGAGGGGAGGGGAGAGAGGATGAGGGAGAAGAGAGACTCCCTGCTGAGCAGGGAGCCCAACAAGGGTTCCACAACTTGACCTGAAGGCAGACGCACCCAATACTTCTGCTTTTGAAGATAAAAGTTTACAATCTGCTTTTAAATTCTTTAGAACATTTTCATTTAAGACAGCACATTCGGGGCGCCTAGGTGGCTCAGTGGGTTAAGCCTCTGCCTTCTTCGGCTCAGGTCATGATCTCAGGGTCCTGGGATGAGCCCCAAATCTGGCTCTCTGCTCAGCAGGGGGCCTGCTCCCCCACCCCACCCCATCTCTCTGCCTGCCTACTTGTGATCTCTCTCTGTCAAATAAATAGATAAAATCTTAAAAAAAAAAAAAAGATAGCACATTAAAAGAAATTGTATTTTTTTTTTAAAGATTTGATTTCTTAGAGAGAGAGAGCACAAGCAGGTTGAGGGGCTGAGGGAGAAGCAGACTCCCCGCTGAGCAGGAAGCCTGATGGTAGGCTCAAACCCAGGACTCTGGGAGAGGTAGGCAGAAGGAAAAGCAGGCTCTCTCTGCTGAGCCCCATGTAGGACTCGATCCCACGGATCTAGGATCATGACCTGAGCCAAAGGCAGACATTTAACTGACTGAGCCACCCAGACATCCCCCCAAAAAGACTTTAAATAAAAGAATTCACAATTAGAAACCATTATCAACTAATCTACTTGATTCATCAGCTAACTATAAATGTAAAGAGGTTTTTTGGTTCAACTTAAAATAGTTCAATACTTGTTAGTTCTCCAATTCCAATGTGATGGCTTGGATGGTCTGTCTTTGTTTTTTGTCTTTTTGGCTTGGATGTTTTTGATAGATTATATTCCTCCTGTTTATTGCATGTTCACTTCATTTACACAGATTTTGGTAATTTGACAATCATTTCATTAATGCGTGAATAGAACTGTGAAATGAAACTGACAAAAAAACTGACAGAATGTCACTTAGTCACAAAATCTACTTACTATAAACTAAGATATGTATGACAGCATAGATACAGAGCTCTTGGTTCTTTTTCTCAAATTCTGCAACTAAAATTCTCTACCTAAAAAATGGAGCCACGCTAGTCCTGAATACACATTTTATTCACATCAATTTCAATGTGCTGCAAACAAATTCATTAAAGGAGTATTATCAATAATTAAAGATAAGTTACTGGTTTCCATCAAGATAGCTAACTGCAGAAGCAAAGAAACAACAGCTGATTCAGTTAATTATTGCTGGGGACAATGTGCTAGCCATTAGGAAAAGATACATCATAAAGCTTGATCCCTACCTCCATAACTCCTTACACTCAAAAATACTCCAGATGGAAGAAATATTTTATTGTATATCTCTTCCATTTATTTCTTCCATTTACAAAAGAAATTACAGGTGGATTTTTCCCCCTCATTTTAAAAAATTAATCTTGGAGTGGAAAGGACTTTCTAAAATGACAAAAAACTCATTAGCCATAAGGGAAAAGATGGACAGATGTTACTTCATGAAGATGTAAAACTTTTATTTGGTGACAACTACCATAAACAAAGCCAAAAGTCAAATAACAAATGGACAGGT